>NC_084794.1:88052517-88661683 GCF_963169125.1 Humulus lupulus | reverse complement strand
GTATCAGAGCATGCTAAGGTTAAGGTTCCTGTAGACTGGCTGGGTATGTACACACATCACTGAAGTCAAGCTCGACTCATGGTTTGGTAACTATTTATGTAGTTATATGCATAACTGCTTAAAAATAGTATATATGCTTTACCTGTATGCATGAGACACTATGTTAAACCTGTGCCTTGAAATATTATATCCTCAGCAAATGTGTGCTAATTAGTACTGGGATTGCTGGAACATACTTATAAGTATGATTGATTGTGAACTATTATGTGATACATGCTAAGTGCTAAATGCTATAAACATGTATCTGCCTGTATAATTGAATGACTGTGGAATGTGATAATTGTCTGCTTGTTCTTGGTCTGTAAGGCGGCAAGAGGTTTAGTTATTACTACCTGACTGACCATATTGATCATTATTTCAGCAAGGTGTCAGATAAGAATGAATCCAGGGCAGACAGATACCTCAGCTTGCCAGAGTGATCAGGGCCAGAATAATAATAACAGTCAGGGTTAGGAAAATGACCAGTCTCAGATTCCACAGCCAGCTCCTGTAAACTGGCAGCAAATAGTAAGTGATGTGCAGGCTACAATATTAAGACAGGGAGAAGAGCTTCGTCTCCTGAAACAGCAGCAAGCACCTGCAGTGGCCAGTGTATAAAAGGCACCTCCTGTGTCGGTGCCAGCAGCTGGGCAGCTGCCTGAGGTTGGGAATAAATGGGAACCTCTCTATGAAAGGTTCAGGAAGCAGCAACCTCCAGATTTTTAGGGCAGTGCAGATCCTGCCAAGGCTGAACAACATATGAGTATGATTACCACTATCCTTGACTTTATGAGGGTATCTGTAACGCCCTAAACTCCAGGGACCGTTACGGTGTGCCTTGTAAACAGTGCTAAACTCACTAATCGAGTCATTTGACCAAAATCGTGTAACTAAGCATGATTAGCGATTTAGGGATTAAATTTTTTGGATAAGATATAACGTTTCATTAGAACGTATAATATATATGTTGGGATCCCAAAATTATAATTTCAGAGTCTACTACAAGAAAATATTTACAACAGGCCGTCCTATGCGGCAAAACAGGGTTTAACCTTAGTTCCTCTTTAAACCTCGGCCGTGATGGACGAGCAGCTACATATGTACACATCATCACCTAAACTCTCCAACTCAAGGATGGTCCAATTTTCTTTTGCCTTTACCTGCACCACATTGCACCCGTGAGCCGAAGCCCAGCAAGAAAACTTAATATGCTCATGAACAGTTATAACATGTCATCGAATCATAAGGCACACGCCTAGCAGATATAGCCCTATTCCAGCAGGAAACAGATCCATATACTGTTGAGTATAACACATCAACCAATGATCATAATAATCATCCAGGACTCTTAGCCCCAATATAGAAACGCAATGTTGAGTATAATACATCAACCAACGATCATACTAATCATCCAGGACTTTCAGTCCAAACAAATAGGTGACAGTCGCAAAAGTCACAAAAGTGGGTACAGCCCCCTCTAGCCATGTGATGATAGGGTCACCAGGGCTTAACAGATAGGTGAACCTTTCATAAGTTTGACCAGGATAGGTGTATGGTGACTAGTCACCAATATAACCTTCCTCATGACCATAGAGTCATAACCTTGGAACATCGTTCCCTAGCCATGTGACAGTAGTCATTGGGGCCTTATGCCCTGGCTCTGAGTAACTAGTCTTAGACTAGCCAAGCGCTTATAAGTTCATCGACCTTAGGATCGGTCCAGCATTAATGCCATAGAGCCATTCAATGCTAATATCGATTAGATCTAATCTTCATTTGGCTCGGCGTTCATGACTCTATGCCATTTTTGACTCTTAGGTCAGTGTCCCTGACTAGTCAGTGCCATAAACAAGTAAGCAATGCCACCAAACATATTTCACATATCCAATATTCATATACAAGGCATTCATCATGCTTACTTAACAAGTACTAGAACAATTAGGGCCATGCATAAACACAGAGGCTCAAGCTCTGAACAATATCATACTCAGTATACAAAGCATGTCCTAATCACATGTTTCTCGTGCATCATATCCATCATATTTAACCACCCAACATGCACCAATAATAACCACGCATGTCATATATAATCAACCAGCATGCATCCAGAATAACCATGCATGTCACATATACACAGGGTGCAGTTTTCTTACCTCAGATTCGAGCTAGAACCAATATAAGAACGACCCTTGAGAACGATCAACCTTTAAGCCCTTAGCAGTCACCTAGTCATAACAAAATATGGGACACCATCAATAAAAATGATCAACATAGGTTCCCAAACCAAAATCTAGCCTCCGGGACATCAATCCAAACTAATCCAAGTAGTATGAACCATCCCGAGGCCTAAAACTATGTTCCCGGGGTCAAAACACACAAACGGGCTTAACCCTGCCCAAGAGTCGCGGCCCTGGCACCTTGTGCCGCGGCCCCTAGCACAACCTGAAGCAAGCGCCGCGGCGCCCAACACCAAGGGTCGCGACTCCCAGCAAGAACAAAACTGGGGCACCTGCTTCATCGAGCTAGGGCCGCGGCGCCCAAGAACAGGGCCGCGACCCCCAACCCTGGGCCATCCCCAAACACGATTTTCAACTTCCCAAATCCTCCAAAAACATGCCTAAATGTTCCCAAATCATCAAATCAAAGATCCCAAGCTTCCCAATGGTCCAAAACCATTAAAACCCAAGGCTCAAACGAACCAAAAACTCAACGATTCACAAAGTCCAATTCTAAGCTTAAAAACTTTGAAAACTTAAAACTTAAACTTAGATTACCTTTGATTGGGTTGTTTTCCGCCAAATCCTTCGGTTAAGAAACTTCTAATCTTTCCTAGGATCGCTATGCCTCGACCCTCGCTTGATTCCGACTCCTAGAACTTGAGATTCCTTCAAAAAGGCTTCAAACGGTAAAATAAGCTATTGGGAAGGGAGAGAGAGATTTTCTAACGTACGTTCTTATCTGACAAGCTACTTCAAGCTTAAGTAACCTCAAATAAAACTTAGGGCTCGGGGTCCCGAAAACACCCCCGGGGACATTATAGTCAAAACTTCCTGAATTTCCTCCTGGCCTTAAATACTCCCAATTTATCACCAAATAAGCATTCTTATTACCCAATAATCGACCCCGTTATGACAAAACCGCTAATTAATAATCTAAGATCGTCTCATGCCGAATAGCTCGAATATATCTCCATAATAATGAAATCTCATTCACAAATTACAATATGCACCCAATTTACAAATATGCCCTTATAATTATAAATACACCCATATGCATGCATTTATCATCATGTTATAATATAATTCACGTTAACATGCATATAATCACTTAATACCATGATAAATCAATTATGGCCCTCCCGGCCTCCTAATCAAGGTCATAAACCATATTAGGAAATTCGGGCCATTACAGTATCTGGTAATGAGAGGGTGGCTTATGCCACCTATATGTTTAGGGAGGATGCCCGGATTTGGTGGGAGGTGATTATCCAGACCAAGAATGTTAATGCCCTGAGTTGGGAAGAGTTTCAGACTCTGTTTAATGAGAAGTATTATAATGATGCTATCAGGGCATCTAAAGCTGAGGAGTTCATTAGGCTACTTCAGGGGAATTTATCAGTCACTGAGTATGCCTTAAAGTTTGATCGTTTGGCAAAGTTTGCCATGGAGCTGGTGCCTACTAATGGGACCAGGAGAGAGAGATTCCTTCAGGGGCTACAGCCCAGATTAGCCCGTGATGTACGTATCACCACTGTGGCTGGGGTTACTACCTATGCACAGGTGGTTGAGAAGGCCCTCACAGCTGAGAGTGCAGAAAATAGGATCTAGCGTGACAGTGCAGCCAGAAAGGATTTCAGGAGGACAGTTCCTCCATTTGTGGGTTCAGGTAGGGGTGTTGGCCTCAGTGATCAGAAGAGGAAGGTTCCTGACACCTTCCCAGTTCCAGGTCCTGATAGGCGGCCCCGTGGTATTGCAATGGGTCGTCCAGGGGGTAGTGAAGCCTGGAAGTCTTATCCTGAGTGCCCAAGATGCAAGAGGCATCACTTGGGAGAGTGTAGGGCAAAGGCCTGCTTCTCATGTGGAGCAGTGGGTCATCTTAAAAAGGATTGCCCTAAGGCAAGAAAAGAAGAACCCAGGAAGGCGGACAGCTCGGCCCCAGCTCGAGTGTTCGCATTGACACAAGCGGAAGCTAAGGCTTCTCCCTCAGTTGTTACAGGTCAGCTTCTTAGTGCTGGAACCTCTTATAATGTTTTGATTGATTCTGGTGCTACACACTCTTTTGTTGCTAGTAGTGTTATTGATAGACTGTGTAGACCCTGTGGTTTTTATGCTGTGGGGTTTGGTACCTTGTTACCCACTGGAGAGTTAGTGGTATCCAGAAGATGGGTTAGATCTTTGCTAGTGACAGTGGAGGGCAGAGAGTTGTCAGTAGATTTGATAGAGTTGGTTATGACTGACTTCGACATGATATTGGGTATGGATTGGTTGGCAAAGTATGGGGCAACCATTGATTGCAGAAGGAAGATGGTCACCTTTGAGCCTGAAGGTGAGGATCCTTTTGTGTTTGTTGGTGCTGTGCATGGACCTCGTATTCCTATGATTTCTGTATTGAGGGCTAGAGATTTATTGCAAAAAGGTTGCATTGGATTCTTAGCCAGTGTGGTTGATACCACTAAGGTTATGCCAGTGAGACCAGAGGATACTAGACTTGTGTGTGAGTTCCTGAATGTGTTTCCAGAAGATTTGCCAGGGTTGCCACCACACAGAGAAATTGAGTTCGTTATAGAACTGGCACTAGGGACGGAGCCAGTGTCTAGAGCGCCTTACAGAATGGACCCAACTGAGTTAAAAGAATTAAAAGTACAGTTGCAAGAACTGTTAGATTTGGGTTTTATCAGACCTAGTTTCTCACCTTGAGGTGCGCTAGTTCTGTTTGTGAAAAAGAAGGATGGTTCTCTGAGAATGTGTATTGATTACAGAGAACTGAATAAGCTGACAATTAAGAATAAGTATCCTTTGCCAATGATAGAAGATCTGTTTAATCAGTTGCAAGGTAAGAAGGTAATTGAATTGAATTATTATATATATAGGCTATGTCCGATATTATATGATAATATTAAGTGAATATCAAAAAATTCTAAACTTTATCTATGTGGTCTTAATCTCATATTGGTATGGGGAGATCGAGATTAAGATAATAAACTTAAATAGTTCACAATAAAATAAAGTTATGGAATCTTTAGATTAATTACTACTAGTACGGTCCACTAGTATTATGAATACATGTTACCTAGATCCGGGTTACTAGTGCAGTAGGACACTTTAGTGGAGGTACTTTACATGCTGAGATTATGTAGAACTGAATCAAATGTGATTTGTTAATACTTGTTTAAACATCATTTCGTAGCATTAATCAAACACATCAAACAATGATCATATACACGATGAACTTAATCATGAGGTTACTATGAACTCCTATATATGTCATCTGATCCTTTGATTCATGCGTTAAGGTTTGTCAGAATGATCAGGCTAAGAACAATTGTTTTAGGGACTCAATGATGTATATGGCTGGGGTCATAGTTTAACAGATATGGAATCTATACCTTCTTATAGATTGAATAATGGTTCCCTATTGGGTTGACTTTTGGAACTTAAAAGGTTATGAGCGCTCACATCGTAAACTTGTTGTAACACAACCTTCACTAGTAAAGTCAATAGTACTCTAGGAACAAGATATAGCTAAAAGGGTAAAACAGTAATTTTATTCCCTATTAATTATGAACCATTAATAGAGGATTAACGATGTATGTAATGATTATATCAATAAACACTTTATTCTTAATAAAGTACTTAGTAAATATATGTCTATAATTATCAAGAGTTTAATCTCATATTTTTAGTGGAGTAATCATGAGATTAATAAATATGATTTTTTTAATCAAAGAGCTTTGATTAATAATCTAATATTTATTGGAGCTTGATATTATAGGTCCATAAGTCTCCAGGGTGGCTCTATCAACACCATATTAAGGTAAGAGTTGATACAAGAGTATAATTGTAATTTGAGAATTTGAGAAGAATTTTGTTCTTCGAGTCAAGTATGCAATTATATGATAATTGAGGTTGAATAATTAATTATTAATTTTTGAAAATATATTTATTAATTTAAATATATAAATTTTTGAATTTCATATATATAAATTAATTAATTAATTTTTTAAATCAATTATTTTATTTGAGTGGGAGAAAATAAAATTGGTAAGTCAAAAATAGTTTTTGATTTATTGAATTTTAAAAGATGATGATAATGATGATCATCAATTTGAATTTAGAATTTAAATTTTGAAATATGGTTGTCATCTATTCCTTAGAAATATTAACACCTTATTTTGTGGGAGCTTGATTTAGTTAAATAATTAAATAAAAGAAAAATACAAAATCCTTGAAAAGGAAATAGCAGCACACGCTTGACACAGTCCAAGGACTGTGCCATGTGTGTACTACTATACATATATTGTATCTGTGTCGTTTTTTTATTTTATTTATTTAATAATTTAAAAATGGTTTTTCAAATATGGTAAGTTTGATGTTTACCTAAAATCAAACCCTATCATCATTATTATATATAATATGGGTCCGTTTGGTAAAATTTTTGTTTTTTAATTTTTTAAACACAAAAATAGAAATATAATTTTATTTTTGTTTCTTTATTTTTAAAAACTAAAAATATGTTTGATAACTATTTTTGTTTTTTGTTTTAAAAACAAAAAATAATAAACGTGTTTGATAACTTTTATTTTTATTTTTTGTTTAACAATATAAGGTGTTGATTTAAAGAAGATAATAAAAAAAAATGAAAAAATTGAAAACTGTTTAAAAAAAATTTGAAAGTGAAAAAATTCTATTTTCAAAATTTATTAAATTTTAATCAAAATTTAAAAAAATAATAAATAAAAATAGAGTTACCAAACACATTTTATGTTTAATTTTCAAAAATTTAATTAATTAAATAAAAAACTATTTTTTTAAGTGTTACCAAACAACACCTATATTATTATTATTATTATTATTATTATTTTTAATAATAAGGTAATATACATCTCTATATATATGATATAGAAGAAGAAGAGAAAAAAAGAAAAAAAATACATCAAATACAACAATATACAATTTAGAATATTTCTCAGAGGTTTTTGTTAGACAAAAACTCTCTCTATTTCTTCTTCTTTATTCTAGCCATTCTCAGACCATAATCCAAGTTCTCATATGTTGAGAAATACTTGTGATTCCTAAAATACAAACTCATGTTCTCTATGTGCCCACACACATCTTGAGGTGTAAAGAACATTCCGGAAGATCGTGGTTTGAGTGCTCAAAGCTTTGGATAGGAAGATTGATAATAATACAAAAAGACTCAAGGATACTTGATATGCTTCAAGAGGTAAAAGTTCATGTTCTTGATTTTTTTTTTTGTATTTATATGTTGTATATAAATATATTGTATATCTATATACATATGTTTCTTTCATGATTAATAGTATTGTATGATAATGTTTCTGAATTGTTTTCTTGGTCATATAAATTGTTTATATGATTAATGAAAAAAAATTGATTGTGTTTTGTTGTGTTGTTCATATAGACAACAACGGGCCCACCACATGTGAGTTTTTTGCTGCGTGCTCTGATTGGTTTTCCAACATATATCGCCTGGAGCTAGGCGATGCATTGCTTGGCACATCGCCTGGTGCCAGGCGATACATCACTTGGGCCATTATTGCATGTGTGTACGACTACGTAATTTTGCTCCAAAACTTAAATTTAAATGCTCTAATTGCATTGGTTGAGTCTAATGAGGGTTCTATACTATTTAAGGGGTTCATATTAGTTAATTGGTGGCTTGATCACTCACCTCTCTTTTTCCCTAAAAGAAGAACTCTCTCTCTCTAGCTCCAAGATTACTAGTTTTCTCCAAGATATTCATCAAGAAATATTGGCTTGTATGAAGGATCAAGGCTTGTGTATCCCAATCTCATTCCATTGTTGTAGCTTCAAGCATTTCCATAGAGAAGGCTAGGAATAAATATTTTTGGACAATAAATCTACATTTGTGTCAAGTCTTGCAACTTTTGTGTTTCACATAAAATCATAGCTTTGTGATTTTATGTTCTAAGGGTTGTTCTTCAAGAAAGGTCTACTCTAAACTTTGATCTCATTGTGTTTATGTAACTTGTGTTTTACTATCATCAAATGTTGATTACTTGTATTTTTTGTCTCGAGTTGTATCACAAAACTTGGGTTGTTTATAGCCTAACCCCAATAGTTAGTTTCCTCGGAAAGTGATGAAGAGTCAGAGGTCCCTGATGGTGGGATGAGGAACCATTATCTAAATTGTTTTTATATTTTGCTTGTCTTTTGCTTCATCCTTTTCTGACTAATCTTTTTCTTTTGTTGTGTTTCAGGCCAGAAGGACTCTACCTGCTTGGTAGCCGAGAAGAGAAAGGCGACCTTAGAGGTCTGAAAGAGGAAGCAGGTTGCTGGCGAGACCTCGGAGGCCCATAAGAAGGCCAAAATCTCCACCTCTAGTATCCCTGCAACCCTCGATCCGCAGGGCTCTCAATCTGTATTCGCGATATCTCGCCTTCCACCACAAGCTCGATCCCAATGGCGGGGCCTTGTCAGGATGTGAACGCACCCCCACCTCTATGCTTGGCTAAAGTAGAGAAGATTCCGATGGCCCAATAGGCCTTTGAGAGGGAAGCATAACGCGGGAAAGCCATCGCCGAGGAGTCAGCGCCCTCACTGGAAACCTTGTTGGAACGTGTCCCCCCAGCGAGGACACCGAGCACTGACGCTCTCGAGCCTGAGCAAGATGTCGCGGAGGCCTCGGTCCATGCCAGCTTCAAGGAAGATCTTTGCAACCTTGGCGAAGAGGTTGTCCCCTTGGCTATCGGGTTACTCGCGACCGTGGGGGATATCATGGGGAGCATACCACCTTGGCGATGGGCCCAACTAAGGGAGCAGAACGTAGCCCATCTCTCCCATAGCCATTCAGTGACCTTGGTTCTAGTATGTTGTTCCTAGTTTATACTATGTTTTTTTTCTAATTTTAAAGTTCTCGTTACTGACTTTGTTTACTCGTGCTCTTTGCAGTGGCCCTCCTCACTATTCAACAGAGTGAGATCGTGAAACGGTTGATGTGAGATACTCAACATCTTCACGAAGAGCTCCAAAATTATACTGCCCTTCTGAACAAGGCCGATGAGGTGCTGGCCAAACTCAATGGTGATGGTGCTCTCCCCCCTTGGAGGCGAAGAAATTGGCTTAGTCCCTCTTAGAGGAGACAGCTCAACGAGAGACGGCCAAGAAGAAGCTTGCTCAGGCTCGCGCCAGGATTATGTCCTTGGAGAAGGATAAAGAAAACCTTATCCATCAGGAGATAACACTGAACGTACGGATAAATGCCCAGGTTGCTCGAGTGGCTCAAGTCATTGAGGAGAATCAGGCAGAAGTCACGAAATATCACGATCAATCCAACTCAATCACTATGGATGCTATTTTCAACATTGGGCTCTGCAACCCTGACTTGGACTTAAGCTACCTAGAGGATGTCGAATCTTATGTTAAAGGTCTCTGCAAGGAGCAAATGTCATTGTCATGGCTTTTGAGCTGCCCGGCGGGTCCTCAGAGGCTGCCATTAGTGGTGATGGATCGGCCCCACAGTAGTATTTATTCTTCTGTGTATTTATCTCTTTTGTAAATGTACATGTATTTTTGTTATAGGTCTTCTGGCCTTTGGAGTTTAGACATACTACTCGTACTCCCGAGTGCCCTTTGTACCTAAATTAACATGCAATATATTCAGTATTTTACATGTGTATTGTTATTTTTTAACTCAGTCGACTTATTTTCCACGATTCTTCCACACACAATCCTGGCATTAAGGCTTTGCGACGCTCTCAGGCTCCCTTAGTTTAGGATAATATATTTATACTTCGACTAAGTCTGGGTACTGGGCAGTCTTGCGCCAATTCATTTTACATGTTTGAGCGACCCGTTAGCGTTATAGCTTTTGTCGCATCTAACTTAGCTAGGTTTTCCCAATGCATCTGCGAATAACACCATTGTGAAAATTTTGAGTTTTTGTGTACCTGCTTGTTTGGCACTAAGGCCCCGAGATGCTCTTGGGTCTCGCGATACCCTTACTCAAATTTCTAAGCTTTATTCCATTATTCTCTCAACTCTAAGGTACCCCTTTTAGGTTCCTCCTATTAGAGTTGACTTAGGTATTCATAGCGTTGGATCATTTCCTTTCGTGTTGACTTTGGGTCCGAAGACACTATATTCATAGGCAGATGATGGTCGAAGACTGTGTTCAAGATCTAGCACACCTATTGTCAACACTAGGATTTGAAACATTCTAAGGCACCCCTTTCAGGTTCCTTTTGACTAATTTTTGCTTAGGTCTCGTCTGCTAGAACTTTCCTCCCAAGTGACTGGAGATTAACAATCTGTAGTCACTTGTAAAGGGTGTTCGGGCAAGTCACATATGATGTCATTATTGACGCATAATTTAAGCAAAAATTTCTTGAAATACCTCGGATCTTGTTTTAGGACTACACGATTTTCATTAACTTTTACTCATTGTTCATTACATAATAAAATGTGGGTAAAATACAAGAAATAAAAACAGGAAAGACATTTTGTTCAAAATATCACTGGAAATACTGGCGAAGGTGGTCGACATTCCAGGCGTGTGGAATAAATTCTCCATTTAGTCTCGCGAACTTGTATGTTCTTGGCCTGATGACTTCCTCAACCTGATACAGTCCTTACCAGTTGGGTCCCAGCACTCCCACTCCTGGATCCTTTGTAGCAAAAAATACTCGCCTAAGAACGAGGTCTCCTACCGAGAACTTTTGATTCATTACTTTGGAGTTGAAGTATGAGGTGACCTTCGACTGGTATGAAGCTACTCGGATCTAGGACTACTCACGGTATTCTTTGACCATGTCCAATAACTCTTGAAGTATCTCACCGTTAGTAGTCGGGTTGTAGGTGGCGCGTCTATGAGGGGGAATAATTGTCTTCACTGGGAGCATGGCCTCGTACCCGTATGCCATTGAGAAAGGTATGTGGCTGGTTGACGTCCGAGTAGTAGTTCAATAGGCCCAAAGTACCTGGGGTAACTCTTCGGGTCACGCCCCTTTGCCTGTTCTAGCCTTTTCTTCATTGACGTTTTTAGCGTTTTGTTCACAACTTCTACCTGACCATTTGTCTGAGGGTGTGACACTTCCGAGAAACTCTTGTGGATTTCGTGCTTTTCACAAAATATTATGAAAATGATACTATCGAACTGTAAACCGTTGTTAGACACTAACTTTCTCGAGAGGCCATACCGACATATGATATTCTTGATTATGAAATCTGGAATTTTCTTAGAGGTAATGGTCGCGAGCGGCTCATCTTTCACCCACTTCGTGAAGTAGTCGACAACTACCACAGTGTATCGGACACCACCCTTCCCTGTGGACAAAGATCTAACCAAGTCGATCCCCTACACAACAAAGGGCCATGGACTGGTCATCTGAGTCAACTCGCTAGGGGTGCTCGCGGTATGTTAGTGTACCGTTGACACTTATCGCACTTCTTTATGTACTAGAGGGAGTCTCAATTCATTTTTTCCTAGAAATAACCCTGCCTCAAGATCTTTCTAGTCAAAATTTTCCCCCTGGCATGATCACCGCAAAAACCCTCGCGAACGTCCAGTAGAATAGCAAGGTCCTCCTCAGTCGTTACACATCTCAAAAGGGGCATGGAATGTGATCTTTTGTATAGCTTTCCATCCATAAAAATGTATTGATGACCCTAGTACTACAATTTTCGGGCCACGTTTTTGTCAGTGGGGAGCTCGCCAGTGGTTATGAACTTCACGATGGGCCCCACCCACATGTCTTTGTATCGAATTCTGCATAGTTTTTCAGCTTCTTGAATACTCGGTGTTGCAAGAAAATTAATCGGAACCACATTCAGGAGCACGACATCCCGAGTGGTCGCCAACTTTGCCAGGGCTCGGAGGACTTGCTTAATCGAATACTGGTCAAAGAGTTGTAGTAATTCTCATGCCTTGGCAAGATAAGAGACCATTTTGGTGCCTTTATCATGGTATTCTATAGTCACTTGGTTCACTAAAAGCTGCAAACGCTAAAGATTTCAAGTCTCCTGGCCTGTATCTCCCGAGCCACTCTTAACCCTGCAAGGAGTGCCTCATACTCGACTTCATTATTTGAAGCTTCGAAACCAAATCTCAGAGTGTTGTGGATCCGATGACCATTAGGGGATACCAAAATGAGGCCCGCGCCAGAGCCATTTTCATTCGAAGAGCCATCGACAAACAGTCTCCAAATAGGAACCTTCTTATATCTCACCTCGGACTTGTCGCGGATGCCCGTGCACTCAGCAACGAAGTCGGTTAAGATTTTCCCCATGATTATTGTTCTCGGACAATAGGTTATATCGTACTGGTTGAGCTATATTTCCCACCTTAGTAGCCTTTCTAAGGCATCTGGCTTTTGCAAGACCTGTCTAAGGGGGTGATTAGTTAGAACCTTTATAGTGTGTGCCTAGAAGTAAGATGAAGCTTCTGAGAAGCCACCACTAGAAAAAAAAAAGTCAGCTTCTCCATGAGAGGATATCTAGACTCGGCCCCCATCAATCTTTTGCTAATATAATATATGGAGTGTTGTGCTTTCCCCTCCTCGTGCACCAATATTGTGTTGTTTGTGTGCTCGAAGATGGCCAGATATAGGAACAAGACCTCACTGTCTACTGAGAGGATTGGAGGCTGATCCATGTGAGTATTAAGATCCCTAAAGGCCTGATCACACTCCTCGGTCCACTCAAATTGTTGGACCTTCAGAGGATATTGAAGAAAGGCACACACTTTTCGGTTGCATTAGATACAAAATGGCTCAAAGTTGTTATTCTTTTGGTCAAGCTTTGAACATCTTTTCATTTTCAAGGGGACAACATATCAAGGAAGGCCTTGATATTTTTTGGGTTTGCCTCTATACCCCGCAAACTAACAACAAAACCCCAAAACTTTCTAGACGCAACCCCAAACATGCACTTTTGGGGTTGAGCTTCATGTTGAACTGGCGTAAAACTATAAATGCTTCTTTAAGATCTGTGATATGGTCCCCTAAAGTTTTTGACTTTACCAACATATCATTGGCATATACCTCCATGTTGCATCCGATGTGATATTTAAACATCATGTTGACTAATCTCTGGTAAATTGCGCCTACATTCTTCAACCCAAAAGGCATCACTTTATAACAATACACTTCTTTGTCTATGAAAAAACTAGTGCGCTCTTGATCAGGGATATGCATGGCGATTTGAATGTAGCTAGAGTAGGCGTCCATGAAGGTTAAGAGTTTGTGCCCTGAAGTAGCGTCGACTAGCTGATCGATGTGTGGCAAGGGGAAACAATCCTTTGGGAAAGCCTTGTTGACATCTGTGAAGTCTATGCAAGTCCTCCAAGTTATGTTGGGCTTCCTAACTAGGACTATATTTGCCACCCAAACTGGGTATAAAGCTTCTCGAATGAAGTTGTTAGCCAACAACTTTTCTACTTCGGCCTTCAAGGCGTCGGATCAGTCGGAATTAATTAATCTTCTTTTCTACTAGATAGGAGAGGTGTTTTCGTCAATATTGAAGGCACGTCTTATCATATGTGGACTAATGCCGACCATGTTAGTGTGAGACCTTGCGAAAACATCCGGGTTCTTGCAAAGGAGAACAATAAGGTTATCCCGAAGATCTTGGCTCGTGCCCTTTCCAATTTTAATCACTCTAGAGGGATCTTTTTCTCTTCTAGTTGTATCTCTTTTAGCTCCTCTCATGGCTCTATGGCTAAGCATTCCTCTCCTAATTACGGATCTAAATCCTCATCTTCTCTAAGGACAACGAGGACTTGGTCACTGGCCATGGGCGCTTCGGTCTCCGGTCATGGGCGCTTCGGTCTTCAGTATTTCTTCTATTATTACCATGACTGTAGGGTTAGGTTAGTTCGGGAGCCGTACTAACACATTGTAACATTGTCGCGCTGTTTAACGCCCAAACGTGACTTCCACTTAGCGGTTGTCGTAGTATAGATCGGGCGGTCGATTCCAGAAGGAGGTAAAGAAATAAAGTTAATCAATAAATAAATGTTAGAGATAAATAATGTGAGGAAAATAGAACAAGTGATATTTTTTTTGTTTTTGAAATTTAAATATTAGAAATAAAGATAGAATAAAGTGTGATGTCACAATAGATAACAAGTAGGAAGGATCAAGAGTCACCAATATGCATACTTATTTATTTGGATCTTTGATTCACAAAAGTTACACAAATGAGAAGTTCACATCCCAACTATTCATTTGGAAGATTTAACATTGAAGCACAAATATGTTTTACAAAAATGCATTCAAGTGATTATTATTCTTTACCATGGAAAGATGAGATAAATATTATGAGAAATCTAAAAATGACATTATACCATTGGCAATAATGCAATAAAAGATTGGACATAAAACCTAACACAAATATTACTTTTACTATTTATAAAATACATAGAAAGAGCATGACTAATTCTATATAGATTTTAGCAAAAGTACATATATATGAGTGATATGGAGAAAATAATAAAGATATTATCTATATTATTTATACTAATTTGATAATACATAGAAAGTGCATGACAAAATCTATATACTATTAGTAAACATAAATATAGATAATAAGATGAAGAAGTGGAGATGAAAGAAAATAAATCACTAAAATATATAAACTTTAAGCACATGGTGAATCAACAATACCAAACAAAGTCATAGTGCATATAGGATCATCCTAACCTTCCTAAGAAGGTTTGCCTATTATGCTAGACATTCTCATGAAATTCTAGAGAGAAAATATGAGAAATGAGACTAAAATTTGGTAGAGTTTTGCTACCTAAAAATTACATACAAAATGTGAAGAAAGAGTCCCTATTTATAGATTGAAAAAATGACTAAAAAGAAATTAAACAACAATTTGGGGTTTACAAAATAAATCTGAAATATTAATAATAAAATATGATTTTGAAAAATCAAATCTTATTATAAATATTAACCTAGTTATTTTGGTGTATGGTCAAAATGCAATTTTTCTAAAACACCAAAAAAGATGAGCTTTAAAGCTCAAAATGGCAACTTTGCAAGGCCCAATACCCACAAAATATGGGTTGAAGGTGGCTGGTGGCAGATGTGGGTTTTGACCCATTCCCAGCCAATGGGGAAGTGCCACGTAAGCGGCTGAAGTTGGGATTGAGGTTGCTGCAAGTGTTGGGCCTGGAGCTTGGGCGTATGGCTGGCGTTGGGCTGGAAGAACTGGGCCTGTGGAGGAAGCTTCTATTGGATTTTCGGCTGGTCATGTGTTTCCTTTAGCTGTGTTAAAGGAAGAAGGCTGAGGGAGGAGCTGGGACGTGTGGCATTGCTGGAAGGAGCCAGATGGGAAGGGAGCTACTGGACAGGTGGCGCGCTGGGGAAGGGAAAAGGAGCTGGGGTGCTGGGCCGAATTCTGGGCCTATTTTTGGGCTTCAAAAATGCCATTTTTTAATTGATTTTCATATTCATCACTTTATTTCTTCTTTCCTTTTATTTATGCCAAAATGCAACTTTAATTCCTACAAAATAACAATAAATTAAATCATAATCAAATATTTTCATTTATAAAATAAATCATATTAATTCCGTGAAAATATTAATTAAAACTTTATTTATTTTGACTATTAAAATCAATAAATGTGTATTTTTTCACCACTAATCATAACTCCCAACTAGCTTATTGCTAGTCCCTAGCAATTCAAGCAAATAAAAATTATTACCAAGATGAATTAGTATGCTAAATTATGCAAAATCATTTAACAAACTATTTAGTGAGAATTTAGAAAATGTTATTTAAAACTAAGGGTGTTTGGCAAAATGGCCTCTTTTTATAGTGCAATTTGCACTATGGCCTAGTTTCAATAGTTTTTAGCTAAATGACCTCTTTTATTAATGAATTTTTTATATTACCCATTTTACCCTTAAAATAAAATAATAATAAATTAAAACAAAACCCTAATAATAACTATCATCTTCTTCCTCTCATCCATCCACCCACACCCATCCACAACCACCCACTATCATCCCCCGCCGCCACCACCACCACCACCACCGGCGACCACCGCCCCCTACTGCCGGCAAACACTGCTCATCACCGGCTGCCACCATTTCACCACAAATCCGGCCACCACTCATTCAAAAGGTTGGTTTATAAAGCTTTTTTTTATTTTTATAAAATATGAGATTTTCGATATTGTTTTTGTAGATTTAAAATGCAAAATGATTGTTTTAGTATGTTGAAAGTATAAGTAAGAATTTAGGTTTATTTATGGAGTTTTATGGAGGTTAAATCTTGAAAATCTGAAGAAAAAAAATAATGGTGGTTTCGGTTATTTTCGAGATAGAAAAATCCAGAATTTTTTGACAGCTTGTCTAATTTTTCGACAAGGAGTCTAAATTTTAGACCAGTAATCGTATTTTTTCGATCACCTGTCTAAAATTTAGACATGTAGTCTAATTTTTAGATGGGTTGTCGAATTATCAGATAGGATATTTAATTTTCAGACAGGTTGTCTAATTTTCAGACAGGTTGTCGAATTTCTAGATTTTTCAACTTGATTTTCATTTTTTTATATAACTTTTTAATCAAAGTAATACTAATAATGTATATTTGTTTATTGTATTATTTTTTTCAGGTGTCTTTCAAAAATATTATAATATTATGTGATGGAATGTGGAAAAAGAATGAAGACTCGTGGAAATGGATTTCAAATGGCTCACGATCAAGATCAAGTTTGATACAAACTATCCTAACTTATGAGGAGTTAGTTAAACATATTTATGAAGTTACAGAACTCGATCGCAACCTCTTCGATATAGAATTAACTTACAAGATAACGACAATGGTGGAGACTGAACCAATTGCAATAAAAAATAGTAGAGACATTGTTAGTTTCTTTACATGGCAAGAGCGTGATTTGGTTCCATTATGTGTGGGTTTGATCAAGAAGATGGAAAATATGCTCATTAAGGATAAACTTGTTAATACTAATATTGATTCTACTACAAATGTTAATTAAGATCCAATAACCTACATGAGAAAGTGTTGTTCTTATACTATAAACATAATCATCATAATAGTACCTCAATAGATTATCTACCACTCAATCCTTGATCATCATAGTAGTTTGATTGAAATATGTATCACTCAATCTGTAATCATCATAATCTCATAAAGATTAAGTTTTGTTTTAACTTTATAAATTTTTAGACAAGTTGTTGAAACTCACGACTAATTTTCAAAAAAGTATAATTAATTAAGATCCAATTCCACATGATAAAGTGTTGTTCTTATACTATAAACATAATCATCATAATAGTACCTCAATAGATTATCTACCACTCAATCTTTGATCATCATATTAGTTTGATTGAAATATGTACCACTCAATCTATAATCATCATAATCTCATAAAGATTAAGTTTTATTTAACTTTATAAAATGTTAATTGAGATATATGTTCTTTTATTGTGTTATTGGATCATTTTTAGACATTTCAAACATTTTAGATAACCTGTCGAAATTTGAGACTAGCTGTCGAAAGTTTTAGATAGTCAGTCAAAATTTTAGACTAGCTGTCGAAATTTTTAGACAAGCAATCGAAATTTCAGACTAGCTGTCGAAATTTTTAGACAGGCAGACGAAATTTTAGACTAGCTGTCGAAAGTTTTAGACAGGGCGTCAAAATTTGAGACTAGCTGTCGAATTATTTAGACAAGCAGTCGAAATTTCAAACTAACTGTCGAAAGTTTTAGACATGCAGTCGAAATTTTAGACTAGCTGTCGAAAGTTTTAGACAGGTCGTCAAAATTTGAGACTAGCTGTCGAAAGTTTTAGACAGGCTGTCAAAATATAACACAAAGAGGTCTGAAACGGAAACATCCAACACAAGTAGTCTATAACAGTTTGTGGTATACCAGAACAATTTATGCATAAACAAAATACCATTCCATTGCCTTTGCTAATAAATATCCGATACAAGTCATACTATAAGAGTTTGATACATGAACATTGTCATACTACAAGGAGAAGATGGCTGTCGGGTAGAACAATTTTGAAAGTAGGTTATTGGATCTTAATTAACATTTGTAGTAGAATCAATATTAGTAACAAGTTTATCCTTAATGAGCACATTTTCCATCTTCTCGATCAAACCCACACATAATGGAACCAAATCACGCTCTTACCATGTAAAGAAACTAACAATGTCTCTACTATTTTTTTTATTGCAATTGGTTCAATCTCCACCATTGTCGTTATCTTGTAAGTTAATTCTATATCAAAGAGGTTGCGATCGATTTCTGTAACTTCATAAATATGTTCAGCTAACTCCTCATAAGTTAGGTTAGTTTGTACTTAACTTGATCTTTATCGTGAGCCATTTGAAATCCATTTCCACGAGTCCTCATTCTTTTTCCACATTCCATCACATAATATTACAATATTTTTTAATGACATTTGAAAAAAAAATAATACAATAAACAAATATAAATTATTGGTATTACTTTGATTAAAAATTTATATAAAAAAAATGAAAATCAAGTTGAAAATCTAGAAATTCGACAACCTGTCTGAAAATTAGACAACCTGTCTGATAATTCGACAACCCGTCTAAAAATTCGACAGGTGGTTGAAAATATATGACGATCTGTCTAAAAATTAGACTACCTATCTAAATTTGACAGATGGTCTAAAATTTAGACAGGTGATCTAAAATTTAGACAGGTGGTCGAAAAAATACGACTACTGGTCGAAAATATTAGACTCCTTGTCGAAAAATTAGACAAGTTGTCAAAAATTTCTGGATTTCTCTTTCTTGAAAACAGCCGAAACCACCATTAATTTTTTTAGATTTTCAAGCTTTAACCTCCATAAAACCCAAAAAATAAACCTAAATCCTTACTTATACTTTCAATGTACTAAAACAATCATTTTGCATTTTAAATCTACAAAAACAATATCAAAAATCTCATCTTTCATATATATAAAAAAATCTTTATAAACCAACCTTTTGAATGAGTGGTGGCTGGATTTGTGGAGAAATGGCAGCATCTGGTGATGAGCAGTGTTCACCGGCGATAAGGGGCAGTGGTCGCAGGTGGTGGTGGTGGCGGCGGGGGATGATAGTGGGTGGTTGTGGATGGGTGTGGGTGGATGGGTGAGAGGAGGAAGATGATAGTTATTAGAGTTTTTATTTTAATTTATTATTATTTTATTTTAAGGGTAAGATGGGTAATACAAAAAATTCATTAATAAAAGAGGTTATTTAGCTAAAATGTTTTGAAAGTAGGTTATTGTGCAAAATGCACTATAAAAGGGGTCTATTTCCACCAATTTCTCTTAAAACTATCCAAGTTGTAATTCAAGAGTTTTGTGTATGTGCATCAAACCATATCGTTCTTTCTAAAATTAACACAAACAATATTGAAAAATCACCAAAGAATAAAGTCTCAACTCCAAATCCTCACAAAGGTATTGAAAGTATTTTTCTCCAAATCCTCACAAAGGTATTGAAAGTATTTTTATGGGAGATGGTTGAAACTCTTGGAGTTGGAAATTTATCAATTAACACTCAAAAATGGATGTTATCGTTTTAGGACAAACAATGTTAACGAATATTGATCAAAAGATAGGTTAATCAATTAATTGGAACCTAAATGACATTAGAACCTTCGGGATTTACAAAATGATATTAAGAGCCAAAATAAAGAATAAAATACACAAACTTTTTTTTCTTTTGTTTTTGTTTTTGTTTTTGATGACATAAATTGAAAACAAATGTAGTAATGTCGATATTTTTTTTTATTTGACAATTTTTTTTTCAACAAAACTACAAAAGATAAAGGTGAAAATTTTTGCTCTTGTTCTCTTTTTTTTCATTCATTTTTTTTAATATAATTCTTCTTTTTCTAATTTTTTTAAAAGAGACAACATAAAAATACAAGAAATTAAAAGGAAAATTAAAATACAACAAAGGCTCTTTAAAATAAAAATCTATCCCTCTAGTAATTGTCATGTTTTAAATCCCAAAAATTAATTTTACCAACTCAAATGATCAATAGAAGTTTTCAAGGTTGTTTTCTCATTCTCACATCTCACAAAAATTAAAAGGTTTAAACTTTAGGATTTTTCTTAATTGAATGTGTGAATTTTTTTTTCAATGTTTGGTTGTGCAGGAAATCACTCTAAAAAATTACTTCCTAATAGTAAAAATAGCAAAAACTATCTCACCAAGATTTTGTTGTCATGAATTTTGCAAAAATTTAACTCAAAATTTCAAAATGGTAATTAAAACATATTTCAACGCATGAATATGCATACTACCCCCAACTTTAAATGAGACATTGTCCTCAATGTCTAATGTTAAGTTCATTGTGCGAGAAAAAGGGAATATGATAACCAACAACAAAACCCCAAAAAGTAAAATACGCAACGTAAAATAAAGACACAAATTAAAATAAAACACACTATAAAGAAAGATAAAACCTGATCAGTCTTTGGTAGACAAACGCATCGCTCTTAGGTTAGTCTACCAACTGCATATTTTCGTACTATCATGTATCAAAAATGAATTTTCTTTTATCCTGCGTCTCAAAAATCAAAGCATTAGTAACATTTTCAGGATAAAGAAAATGTTTGGTATCAAAATCGTGGAGGAAATTGGGTGAATGTTTCATTGCAAATATGTTTATGATTTCCTCAACAATGAAGTTTATCACATCAGTATGATAGCTTCCATTTTTCTTTGGAGTGGTTGGAAGAATTTCGGTATGGGAAAGAGTGTCACTCCAAATGGTAATAACATCATCCTCATCAGGTTTAGAACTGAGAGTAGGGGATGGTGTTACGGCCTCAGGTTGGGATGGGAATTGACTTAAATTATGTGAAATAATAGCGTTAGTCAATTCTGAAAGTTGAGTACTAGTTTCCCTAAAATCTTCCACAAATTGTTTATTGAATTCTCGTTGCTCCTCTATAAATGTGTGTAAAGTGTCCTCTAAAGAATTCGTATTAGTGCAAGCATTATAGGGAGGTTCATGTGGGAAGGTAGGAAAATTTTGCTCAAAATTCATGTGAGGCGGTGCATGGTAGTTGTACTGAGGCTTCCAATTGAAATCTACGGGGTTGGTCCAACTAGAATTATGATTCCTATGGTTGACTCTTGCAAAGTCACAATAACGTTCATCATAATCTACCTCAGAAACCTCGTAACTTTCTCTTTCAAACTTAGTTTCTAAGACCTCAAGTTCTCGGTATTCTCTTACACTAAGTTTGCATGGACTCCTAAAACGACTAGTACCCTCAGTAGTACTAGAATTATGGTTGTTTCTAACTGAAGGATAATACATCGGAAAATACAGCTCGAATCGTTTCTTCTCTTCATCATTCATTTTTTTTTTAAATTTTGTTTTTATGATTTTTTATTTTTATTTTTTGGAATTTTTTTTTTTTACTTGTTTCCAGGTCAATATGAGGATTTTAGAATGGTCCCACTTAAGACCCACACTTTATCTAGAACTCCCCGAGGTTGCTAGATAATTGTGGAGGGGTCACAATTCATAAAAACGGTCCTCTTACAACCAATACTTACTAGAACTCCCTGAGGTTACCAAGTAAGCATGGATGGAACTTTACTCAAATTGACCTTTAAGCAAAAATTGCTTATGTTGACAAAACAAGCTTTATTTTTATTATTATTATTTTTTGTATTTTATGATTTTTTTTAAGATTTAAAACCTAAAAATTAAAAAAAAAAACTAATAACAAAAAAATAAAAATAAATAAGGGGCTAGAAATAATAATAAAGAGACAAACCTATAAATAATAAATAAAAAAATGATCTAAACACAAAAAATAAGATGCTCACAAAGCCTAAAAAAATATTATAGAAAAAAAATTAAAACAAATGAATAAAAAGGCTAAAAAAAATATAAGAAATTAATATTTTTTTTCAAAGATAGGAAAAACTAAGTAAACAAAAAAATTTAAGTAATCCTACAAACACATAAAAAAAAAACAGTACCGAAGTAAGATAGAAAAAAAAATGTAACTAATCCTAAACATAAATAATTAAAATAAAAAAATAAATGAAAACTAAACTAAGAAAATATAAGCAACCAATTTATATCTTTTTTTTTCAAGTTTGTTTTTTTATTATTATTTTTTACTACAATAAAAAAAATAGAATAAAATAAGATACCAAAAATAAATAAAAAGAAACTAAATACACACACAAATTTTTTTATTTTTTTTAAAATTTTCAACAATAATTAAAAAAAAAAGAGAAAGAAAAAAAGAAAAATAACCACAAAATAAAATAAAATAAGTTATAAGAAAAAAAAACTAAATAAAATAAAATAAAATAAGATACAAGAAAAAAGACTAAATAAACACACAACAAGCTTTTTTTTTAAAAAAAATTTCTTACAACAATAATAAACAAAAAGAGAAAAAGAAAAATAACAAAATAACAACAAAATAAACTAAGAAAAATAACAAAAAATAAATAAACTAAGAAAAAGAAAGGATAAATATTTTTTTTTGCACAACAATGACAAAAAAAAAAAAAAACTAACTAAAAATGAACAATAAAAAAAAAATAATGATAGTGAATTTTTTTTTCCTTTTTTTTAAGAGTAAATAAGATAAATATAAAAAAAAATCCTAGAGAAATATACATAAAAAGAAAATGATAGAATTACTTATCTCCTTTACAAAATTTATTGAAAAAACTTTTTTCTTTTTCACTATTACCTCCCTGGCAACGGCGCCAAATTTTGTTTAATGCCCAAACGTGACTTCCACTTAGCGGTTGTCGTAGTATAGATCAGGCGGTCGATTCCACAAGGAGGCAAAGAAATAAAGTTAATAAATAAATAAATGTTAGAGATAGATAATGTGAGGAAAATAGAACAAGTGATATTTTTGTTGTTTTTTAAATTTAAATATTAGAAATAAAGATAGAATAAAGTGTGATGTCACAATAGGTAACAAGTAGGAAGGATCAAGAGCCACCAATATGCATACTTATTTATTTGGATCTTTGATTCACAAAAGTTACACAAATGAGAAGTTCACATCCCAACTATTCATTTGGAAGATTTAACATTGAAGCACAAATATGTTTTACAAAAATGTATTCAAGTGATTATTATTCTTTACGATAGAAAGATGAGATAAATCTTATGAGAAATCTAAAAATGACATTATACCATTGACAATAATGCAATAAAAGATTGGACATAAAATCTAACACAAATATTACTTTTACTATTTATAAAATACATAGAAAGAGCATGACTAATTATTTATAGATTTTAGCAAAAGTACATATATATATATATATGAGTGAGATGGAGAAAATAATAAAGATATTATCTATATTATTTTCACTAATTTGATAATACATAGAAAGTGCATGACAAAATCTATATACTATTAGTAAACATAAATATAGATAATAAGATGAAGAAATGGAGATGAAAGAAAATAAATCACTAAATTATAAAACTTTAAGCACATGGTGAATCAAAAATACCAAACAAAGTCATAGTGCATATAGGATCATCCTAACCTTCCTAAGAAGGTTAGCCTATTATGCTAGACATTCTCATGAAATTCTAGAGAGAAAATATGAGAAATGAGACTAAAATTTGGTAGAGTTTTGCTACCTAAAAATTACATACAAAATGTGAAGAAAGAGTCCCTATTTATAGAGGGAGAAAATGACTAAAAAAAAATTAAACAACAATTTGGGGTTTACAAAATAAATCTGAAATATTAATAATAAAATATGATTTTGAAAATCAAATCTTATTATAAATATTAGCCTAGTTATTTTGGTGTATGGTCAAAATGCAATTTTTCTAAAACACCAAAAAAGATGAGCTTTAAAGCTCAAAATGGCAACTTTGCAAGGCCCAATACCCACAAAATATGGGTTGAAGGTGGCTGGTGGCAGATGTGGGTTTTGACCCATTCCCAGCCAATGGGGAAGTGCCACGTAAGCGGCTGAAGTTGGGATTGAGGTTGCTGCAAGTGTTGGGCCTGGAGCTTGGGCGTATGGCTGGCGTTGGGCTGGAAGAACTGGGCCTGCGGAGGAAGCTTCTATTGGGTTTCCGGCTGGTCATGTGTTTCCTTTAGCTGTGTTAAAGGAAGAAGGCTGAAGGAGGAGCTGGGATGTGTGGCGTTGCTGGAAGGAGCCAGATGGGAAGGGAGCTACTGGACAGGTGGCGTGTGGAGAGGCCGCCAGGTGGCACGCTGGGGAAGGGAAAAGGAGCTGGGGTGCTGGGCTGAATTCTGGGCCTATTTTTGGGCTTCAAAAATGCCATTTTTAATTGATTTTCAGATTCATCACTTTATTTCTTCTTTCATTTTATTTATGCCAAAATGCAACTTTAATTCCTACAAAATAACAATAAATTAAATCATAATCAAATATTTTCATTTATAAAATAAATCATATTAATTCCATGAAAATATTAATTAAAACTTAATTTATTTTGACTATTAAAATCAATAAATGTGTATTTTTCACCACTAATCACGCGCCTCTTTCTGGTCCCCTCGGATTATCTCGACTCCTAAGTTGGTTGGGAATTTCATACACAAAGCCTGACAGAGGTAATTGCTCTGAATTCTACCAAGGCTAGCTGACCAAGTATTACATTGTATGTCGAGAGGCAGTCGACAACAATGAAAATACAATATTTGAAAGCTTGCCTTGGGGCCTCGCCCAGGGTAACCGGTAACTTGATTTGCTTCGCAGGAACCATTCCTTCCCTTGAGGCTGAACAATGTGGAGGTGCACGACTGAAAATCTCGAACCTCGAGCCTTATCTTGTCGAAATCCCACTTAAACAGGACATTCACCGAGCTTCCACTGTCAACGAGAAATCGCGCCACTATCTTGTTGGCTATATGGGTTTCAATTACTAACGGATCATGATGAGAAAAATAACCCTTCGAGCATCCTTCTCCGTAAAGGTGATTGCTTGGTTGTTCACTCTCGGCATCAGAGCAAGGGATTGTCCAAGTGCATAAATTTCCTCGTCATGGTTCAAGGCTTGGGCGCATCTATTCTGTGTAGATGTTGATTGAACTCCCAGATGTAGTCCTCCTAATATAGTATTCACCCATCCATTTTTCCTTGGAAGAATTGACGGTGGTTGTCCCTGGTCACCAGCCAGTATAGGATTGATGGCTCTAGGGGCCTCAGGCGTTACATGAGGAGTTGGTGCCAACTACGAACCCTCTGCGGCCTACCACCCTTGTTGAAAACCAGTTGCGACTCCTTGTTGTTGCCCCCGAGCATAATGTCGTAGATGTCCCAATTTTAGGAGGTTCTCAATCTTATCTTTGAGTTTTTGACACTCATTGGTGTTATCCCCGATGTTGTTATGATATTTGCAAATTTTGGAGTAATCTCTCTTCTCCCAATCCTTTCTGATCGATTGAGGCCTTTGGTAGGGAATTTTTCTCTATGTTGCCGCAAAGATGTTCTCCCAGGTCTCCACTAGCTCAGTATATTCGACATATTGGGGGGGGGGGGGGGGGGTATACTTGTCCTCTTGGTTCTTCTTACCCCTCTTGTTCCCTCCTCATGACTGGTTACTATTACCCATTTTTCTACTCCCTTAGTTATTGCTCTGTATAGTTGGCTGTCTTTGAGCCATCGATATAGCACTAAAACTGGCTTGCAGGGCAGAAAATCTATATTGAGTGTGGGGGACTCCTCCAAGACTGGTGGTTAGCATATGGTAAAGTACCCCAAATTTGGGGTCGAGGATTCGGGCATAGCACTCGACCCTCTCGGTAACCCCAATCGTGTATCTTTCCAATTAATAAAGGTCTAGGCTCGTCTGGCAAAGTCATTTAGTTTGCGATAACCCTTTCTTTGTAAATCATCCCATAGGAGTGTTCGAAGGAGGATTCCTGCCTGTAAGACCATCAATTGTTGTTCTTCGTCTGCTCGCTTTGTACGAGCAACCTCTTGATTGAAACGATTGATGTATTGCTTCAGGGTTTCACCAGGTCTTTGTTTTATGATAGTAAGTGCGTTGAGCTCGATGTTATCCTTCTTCGCGGCAACAAACTGCCTTCTAAACTTCAATGATAGCTGGGACCATGACTGTATAGTTTCTGGCTGATATTTCTTAAACCACTCACTTGCTGCCCCAGTGAGGGTTAAAGGGAAACATGTGCAACGTGCATTCTCATAAACTTTGTGCACCCTCATTTGCCTATTAAACCTTGCCAAATGGTCAGTAGGATCTATTGCCCATCGTACGAATCCATCACGGGCATTCTAAATTCAAAAGGCATAGGCGCCTCAACTAGGTGGCGAGCATAGGGTTCGCCTCCATCTTCGTTGTAGTTTGAGTCCCACCCTTGTTGTTTCATGAGCCTGTCCATTTGTTGTCCCATTCTTACGAGTTTTGCGACAACTGGATTATCTGCCAAGCTCTCGTGCCACTCGGGCTGTTGAGCCTGCCTTTGGGCATTGAGGTTGTCTCGTAGGCCTGGCTGCTCAAGCCTACTGCCTAGGTCATTGCTAGGTGTTATGAAAAATTGTTTTGCCTCAATGGAAATGATAATAATATGTTACAACTCTATGCAAAATATTACAATAGACAAGGATTGATTAAATAAAGTGTTACAACTCTATAACTGAAAATACAAATAAAAAAGGAAATGAAGAAGATGATGAAGAAGAAGAGAATAGTAAAATACAACTCTAAGCAAAAGGTTACAAATAAAGTAAGGTGTTTGAAACAAAAGTAAAGAAAAGATTACAACTCTTGAACAAGAAATACAAGTAAAAGAACAAGAGAATAAGAAGAAAACAATACAATAGAAAGAAGAATAGAAATGCAAGAAACTCTCACTTACACAACCTAAGTGAAGAGGGTTGGGGATCACCAACTTGAACAAGGTTTAAAACCTTTGTCCAAAAGCTTATTTCCCCCTAACTCAAGCACTAAGGGATCTCTCTCAGATATTGGAAAAACTTTCTGGAATTATCAAGCCTCAAGGTGTTTCTAGCCAAGTGCTCTAATGGATAGAAATGTTGTGTCTTACAAGTGAGCTATAGGCTCCTATTTATAGAGTTTAGAGACACCCTTTGAATTTCAAATTCCACCAACCCCCATGGCTGTTACCAATGTTTAATTAGATTAATATGGAATTAAAAAAGAGATTTGGGAGTTATTTGGGTTTTTTGAGCCGTTCAACAAAGATTGAAAAAACAGAAAATTGGTCAGTTTTTTGGCCTGTGGCCGCGGCCAGAGACATTAGTGGCCGCGACCACTGGTCTCTGTCCCACAGGCCGCGGCCACCAACATTCAATGGCCGCAGCCACCGACCAATTTCAGCACTTAAAAGTGTGCTGTTTTTCCAAACGGTTCCAAACCCTCCCAAATGATTTTGTAACTCCCAAAACACATTATTGGGGTTAAAATCATATCTCTAACAGCCATATCACATATGGCTTTATGAAATTCATCTCAATATTGTGTAACAACAATTTTACACAATAAATGATAATATTTGGAAGTTACAAATTTGTAACACCAAATATGTTACATTATTTGGATGTATCTCATATATCTAAATATTGTAACTCTCTATTATATGTTATAATATGTGACACACTTTGTCACATTTATTTAATCTAAGCATTATATTATATTATAATATAATATAATATAATATTACATTATATTATAAAATAATATAACACTAGGCACAGTCCCACCTCTACGAGCACTCCATGTAGACCAGGCGCCCGAGCGCCTCTTCAACGAGCATTTAACCCTTCTCGGAGGTCAAGGTTTTTGGGAGGTGTGTATTTCTCTTCCTCGTCTAAGTTATCATCATAGGCAAAGTCATTATTGACTGAGTACTAATGTTCAGACGGCATGGGGGAGCTCAGCCATTCCAGCGGGCGCCTAGGCCTAGGTGTTTCGAGGCAACTGAGGGCCACGCTCGGGGGGCCTACGAGCTTCCTGGCACACACTCATAGTTCTCTGGGCCCTTCGTTGAGGTTTTGGCTGTGACTGAGGGTCCTTGGGCTCCAGGACTAGTGGTTGAACAGTTTCTTGAGCCTTCTGAGCATCGCTTCCTCAAGCGCTAGGCACCGGAGGGACCATGGGGGGTACCTGCGGGGCTTCGAGAAATGGTGGATCTACAGGGAGTCCTTGTACAGACAGGGCGGCGCGCATATCATTAAGATTTTCCATCATTGCGATAATGTTGTTCTGCTGTGTTACTAGTTCCGCCTATTGTGCGGCCACTTGGTTCCTAAGGTCAATCACCTCCAAATCTTGAGGATGTGCAGTGCTCGAAATGTCATCCTTTGGAATATAATCATCGTCAGCCACAAAATCACCTTCAGGGTCATCACCATCATACTCGTCATCTGGATAATACTCATCTTCGACTTATTTCTCATTCTCTTCCTCCAATGGTGAATCTATGAGGGGGGAGGGGGGAGGGGGGAGGGGGGAAGGTCTTTCAATCTCTCTTGACGCGGAGGAACTTTGGGATTCGCTCGAGACCGGTTTCACGTATCAACCATGGTTGAGACTTCTCTCTAGCTTTCTATAGCTCCCAATGAAAGCACCAAAATGTTGACTGAAATTTCTATCAACACAATAAAATAAGATGAAAAGCTAATCGAAAGGGATAATTGACATAGTGGATTTTTACGTTGTTCGGTCGTTAACAAGGCCTAGTCCACGAGTCACTTGTATTGCAGAAAGCTTGTCGGAATCACAAGCTTCTTAGGGTTTACGGCTTGGGAAAATGATTGTCTTGCTCCAAGGTAATTAAGAGTAAAAAAACTAGGGTTTCAGATCCTTACAAATGACCCCCTCATGACCTATTTATAGATGGCACGAGGGGAGATAGAGGGGTTGTCATCCTTTATTACATTACATAATCTTCCCTCATTCTTTGGGAAATATTCATAATACAAAAAGTAATTTACACGTGTAGCCTGGCCATAGGTCTATCAAGGTAGTCTTCTAGCCTAAAAAGCAGGTGGTCTCGAAATCCTAATGGAAAAGGCGCCTGGGACCACCTCCGAGAAAAGTGGTCCCCCAAATCTCTGAGAATCTCGCGGGGCCGTTATAGAGAGTTCTCGACCTTTCGAGTAGTTGCCAAAAGAGAGTCTGACCTCGATACTCTCCCGAGGAGTCAGTCGTCGGGAGCTTATGAGAGGATCTGAGGTCTCTCCTCGGGGACCTGGAAATTAGAAGTCCATTCATGTGACGTCATGTAGTCTCTCCTCCGAGAACTCTTCAGGAAACATACCTCACACACTGCCACGTGTCGCTAGGTGTTGACGTCGTCGGTTGGTCGAAAAAGGCCTGCAATAATATTAATATAAATTCTCATGTTATAAAATATTATTATTACAATAATATATAATACATCATATATAAGTATAGTTTGTGTACAAATAATATGACTGTGTAGCTAAATAAGAAATTAGAATAACATTTATCTCCTTCAAGAATAAATAAGTTTATTCTCTAATCATTGATGTGCGATTTGAATAATATTATGAATATTTTGTACCTTAAATAGAGTAGTTTGTGATCTAAAATGTTTTTTATCATATTATTTTTTTTAAAAAAAAAAAAACCATAAACAATGTTTTGGTTTAGTTTTTATGTCATTTTTTATTTATAATATTCTAAATTTATTTAAAATTTATATAATAATCATAAAAACTTAATAAAAATAATTAATAAATTTTCTAAATAAAACTAAACAACTTGAATTATAATTAGGAAAAATTAATTAATTTTTTTTGAAAACAAAACAATATGAAAACTAAATTAATTGTAAAACGTAAAACATAACTGAAAAAATTTGAAAGCCCTAACGCCTAAATCAAATCTACCCCAACTCAGAAACCCACAACTCCCTCCCACCCACACGACTGCCTCCGAGCTCTTTCTGCCATTTCACCAAGTGCTCAAGGCACGTGCAAAATGAAAGACAAAGGGAGGCAAAATGAAAAAGAATGAATTCTACATTAATTGTAGGCAATTTTCATAACATTATCAGCAATAAAGGACGTCATAAGAATTGACGAATCAACTGCACAGGATATTTAATTAGAATTATTCTTGTTTCATTTGAATGTGTCATTGTAGCCATAAGGGAAACATCCCTATTATTTTGGGAAGTCATGTCAACGACTTGTTACTATGATAAGGGAATCATCAATGTAAAAATGGACGTTAATTTTGGTATTAATGATATTCTATGAAAATTGTCGTTTATAAAATCAATAGCAAAGACTCGTAGTAGATATTTTTTTGGAACCAAACCATGTAAAACCTTTTCTGTTCTTTAGTTCATAGTCGTTTCAATAATTTTTGTTGACAATTTCATGTGTCAACAATTATTAGTTAAAATATTAAGATTTCATTGAAGGACTAATTTATCAAAAAGAGTATTTATAGTGTAACAATTGTATTATTATTATGTAAGTAAAAAAAACTGTAATATCTAAAATTATAACTTGGCGTAATTTTATATTCAAATCCGCCAAAATGCTGAATCTTTATATCTTAATACCTTTGCATATACGCATTGGTTTCTCCTAACACAAGAGAATATGAATCTCTGGCAGGTTGATAGCAACTAAAGAAAGAGACCAAAGACGAAACCAGAGAAAGAAAACAAAGAAAAAAAAAAGAGTTATTTTTATTGCTGAAATCTCTGTCCTTTTCCAAATCTTCCAAATCTTTTTGCTTTTTTATTCATTTGATCACTTGGGTTTTTGGATTAACTAATAAGAGAGTAACGTTCAACTTGTTCTGAACTTTCTTTATGAAAAAAGATCAGAACTTTATATATACTAATTTGCTTTTTAATCTCTCAAGCCAAAGAGAAAGAGAAGACAAAAGTAGGAGCTGCCACAGCCTGTTGTAATGAACAGAGAAAAGGAGAATGTCTGAGCCGAGTGAGTATGCTATGCTTATTTGGGTTGTAGTTGGGTTGGGTCACCATCCTCTGCCCTGGCGGCTACAGTATCTAATATAGATCCACAGTTTAAAGGGAAAAAAAGAATACATTTGTAATACAAAACTACACGAAAACATGAGCCATGAAAAAAAAAAGAAGGGCTTTCTTCATCGATTACACTAATCAAATTGCCCTTTCAAGCAGGGGTAGTGACAGGTCACTACTCACTAGAGGGGCTTGCTTTTTGGCAGCGTATTATCTATTATCATCCCCAACTTTTCAGTTTTCAATCAATATTGGGGATCGATGTTAGGACAAAGTTTTCATATATACGCCAAATGTAATACACATGTATATATGGTAATTATGATAAAATTGAATATACAAAAACAAAAACAAAAAAAGAAGAAACTTTTATCGTTGGTCCGAGTCATTAATAATCATGATGATGATTGGATGTGAACAGGGTTTTTTTTTTTTTTTTGTGAAAGATGGTTGATAGAAGACATAACAACCTATAGTGGAATGTTGATTTGATCAAATAGAAAGAATATATATGAGAAAAATCTCTCTCTCTCTCAAGTTTTTTATTTTTATTTTGGACACAATTCATGTACTCTAAGTTTAAATTCCAATATACCAGAACATTACAAACTGAGCACGAACAACTGAGTCTAATGAAGAACATAACTAATTAGCAAAGCTTGTACAAAGAAGAAAAGGCTACAAAGTAAATAATAAGTTATCTTAACTTTTTTTTTTTCTTCTTCTAACATGATATATTATCAAAATCATCACCTGTTGTGAAGAGGGTTCGCGCCGTTGGGTGTGATTCTCTTCTGGTCTTCATCATAGTTGGGATCATCATGGTAGCCATGATTGTAGAACCTTTTGCGGCTAAACAAGTTAACGTTGTTAGTTCTACTGACCTTGGAAAACACTTGATGATGATGTAGTTCAGAGGTGGTTGAGCTGAGAGGAGCAGTAGTACTCTGTGAGTATGTACTGATTACAGGAACCAACAAACCATGGTAGAGCATAAAGATGAACAACAAGAAGAAGACAACGTAAACTAATGATTTACTGTGTTTTTGTCCCATGTTTTCGTTGGGGTTATTGATGAACTCTCGACTCTTGATTAGGTTGTATTTGTATTTGTAGTTGTAGTTATATTTTGGTTTATTTGTTCTTTCTTTCCGTGTCTTCCAACTATTTGTAGGCGCTTAATTAATTTCCCAAAAAAAATGGAGCCCATTATTTTATTTGTTTTAATATAATAACCTATTTTAAAAATAAATATATCTTTACCAAAATTCTTTAGGAAAATTCTTCAGGGGCACCACTTCTCCCTCTACTGGAGGGGCGCATTTTTGTTTTTGGTACGCGGAGAAATTATAATTAATTTTTTTTATATAACGGTATGTTTTGTAGTTATAATAAGCATCTCACCAATTTTTAGGAAATTCTGAATAATTTAACGTGCTGAAAAACAGAATTTAAAATAATCAGTTGCACGCGGATTAAAAAAACAGACATGCGTACAACTGACTATTTGAATCATGTTTTCGACATCATAAATTATTTGGAATTTCTCGAAAACTGGTGGGAGACCTACTATAACTACAATGTATATCGTCATATAAAAAAATTGGATTATAATTTCTCTACATTCCCAAAATAGAGACATCCCTACCGGTAGTGGCAAAAGTATAGTGTCCCTACTATAGAATTTCCTTATACTCTACATATAATAATATTAAAATATATATATAAGTTTATAATTATCTGTGATATATATAGGGAAATTCTATGGTGAAGGCGCCACTTTTGTCCCTAACGGTAGGAGCGTCACAATTTTCGGCATGCGGAGAAATTATAATCCAATTTTTTTTATATGATGGTATACATTGTAGTTATATAGAAGGGATATATATTTATATAAAATGTGTATAGGTAATAGATTTTCTTAGTTTTAACAGTTTTTTTTGTTAACTTTAATTGAATATTCTAAATATTTAATGGATACCTTTAAAACTCGAGTATAAAATATATATTTATTAATTATATTAATATAAATTCAAATATTATAAAATATAAGTATTATAATAATATTTAATAATTATATTAATATAAATTTAAATATTATAAAATATTATTATGATAATAATGTATAATTCTAATTTTTTACTAATTATATATGAGTTCAAATATTAAAAAATATTATTATATTAATATTTAATACAAAACTAGATATTTAATACTTATATTAATATAAATTTAAATATTACAAAATATCACTATAACAATAATATATAATTTTAATTTTAATTTTTATTAAAATATTATAATTTATATTTAAAAATGTTATCATATTATATATATAAATTTTAAAAAACCATAAATAATGTTTTGGTCTAATTTTTCTTTTAATATGTTTATGTCATTCTTTTTTATATAATATTGTTTATTTATTTGAAATTTATATGACAATCATACAAATTTAATAAAAATAATCAATAAATTCTATAAATAAAACTAAGCAAACATGCATTTATATATATATATATATATATATAGAAGACTTCTCAATAGTTATTACTCATGGATGGTTAACATAAATCACTAAACAAGTTTTTGATAAAGAATGATTATAATGATGATAAAATAAATATATAAAATTAATAATTTCGAATTTTTTAGATTAATTAGGCAATAAACATTAGTTGGAAAGATAATGATCACATTAATTATTCTCATTAATTCTAAAATGATTTTTTTTTCTTCATGAAATGGATAAAAAGAATGAATCAAGAATGAAGAAGGAATGGAGAATGAATATTAAATAAGATTTTTTTTATTCTTTAATTAATAAATATGTGACCGTCATGTCATCAGGTAGCCCCTCAAAAAATTTGAAAATGTCAAAATTTATTTAAAAAAATATTATTTAACAATTATAAATATGGACCATTGATCTTAATTCAATAGTTAAGAATAAAGTAACCATTCATGGGTAGTAACCATTAAGAGTACCCCTATAAATATATATATATATATATATATTGTTATCCAATAAATTAGCATTTGTGACGTGGCGAATAATCTCTTGACACGTGCCTGACACCTGGAGCGTCTGCTAGAGTATCGACCAGGAGACACACCAGAAGCAGGACAGACCTGTTTTTACCACGACCAGACTGGTCGGTGGTTCCGCTGGCAAAGCAACATTTATGGAAAGATCTTATGTATCCCGAATTTATTTCATGCAATCTTCTGAATATCCCATGATTCAGGGGATAATATCTGTAACAATATTGGGCAACCCTCCATGGGCCTATAAAAAGCAAGAGATGGCTCATGGGAAGGGACCTTTTGGCAGCTAAAAAACCATAGAAATATAGAAATTATCTGTGAAAACTAGTATTGTTTATGAGGAGTGTTGAAACTCATTGAGCCCAAGCTCTCTGATCACACTTTTGTTCCCATATCAATATCATTCTAAGTGGATGTAGGTCATTACCAGATTCTGGGGCCGAACCACTATAAATTACTGTGTTTTCTTTACTTTTGTCATTACGTTATTATCTATACATATTCGCCTATATCATTCATATTTTGACTCCGTGTCAGTTGGCTAAATCGAGGGTCAACATATATATATCTATACTAGGCATAAGCAATGTGCAATGCACATTTGCTTAATTTTAAAGTTGTAAACATGCTTATTCAAACATGTATTTATTTTTATTATATTATTTTAATAATCATATAAATTTTAAATAAATAAAAAATATCATAAAAATAAATAAAAGATGTTTAATATAATGTATGACAAAAATGTATTGAAAAAATTAGGGCAAAATATTGTCTATAATTTTAATAAAAATTCGTTCATTTTTAAAAATATATATATAATATAATGAATTATAGTTATATAGAATATATAAATATTTATATCAATAATCTATATATATATATGACATCTAAATACAACATTGACATATATATATATATATTTACATGGCTACATGACATATGTATATATAAATTACAATAATATTTAAAAAGAAATTAATAATAGAAATAAAATAAGAATAGAAAAAGTCATAGTGTAGAGTAGTATACATGCATCAACTATTTTGATTAATTAATTAATTTTTGTTTAAGTTTATGTTTTTTCTAGTTTTTTAATTTTGAAGTGACAACAAGAGATTATATATTATACTAGGTAGAACCAACGTACAATGCACGTTTGCTTAGTTTTAAAGTTGTAAACATTGTAAACCCCAAGGGGTGGCTCAGTTGGTTAGGGCGAACTTAAGGATCTTACCCATCCCAGGTTCGATTCCCCACAGAGTCATTTAAAAAACCTCTTGGGGCCACTGGGGCAGTCTCCAGGCTGAAGTAACCCCAGGGCAGTCCAAAGGGCTGTTCCGCAGGTTACTCAAGTGGTTATTACCACTTGGCGCGAGGGCCTCGAGGGATTAGTGGGGGTGGGGCCCCTGATACCCTTGGTTATCAAAAAAAAAGTTGTGAACATTGTCTATAATTTTAATAAAAATTGGTTCAGAGTTTAAAATATATATATATTATCCCAAAAATTGACATGTCTGATGTGGCATTAAGTTTGGACACGTGGAATAGACTAGGCAAACCCTCCGACGGGCTGATCAATGTATACCTGCAGAATATACGACAAGTTACTGCTCAACATACTATCACAGAGGCTCAGCTGGTCGAAGTACACTTAGTAAATGAATAACAGTCACTGCTTAGTACACTTGACAGAGAGCGGCTGGTCGGTGCGACTTACAGGTAAACCTGGCCGGCAGAAAGTAGTTACACTCACTGTTCACAGTCCGCAGGAATCGCCCAACCACCCACAAAGAGCGCCTAACAGTCCTAAAAACTTGGTAAAGCCTCCTAACAAATAGGATTGTAACTACCTGCGAGAAGTAATGGATATTTCCCCCTCAGTTATGTTCAGGCGTGACCCTTGGACAAAAGGGACAATATAGATACAAACTCCCCACCACGGTGGAGGGGGTTCAGAAAAAATAACCTACCGACCAGCACCAGAAACATACCGAGCAGCCTGGCTTGGTACTTAGCAGTGATTCTGCCATTCTGTATTTTCTTTTACACATAGAAATCCACTTGTAATCCCTTGTGATCTTGTGTAAACCTTCAAGATTAATACAAATCTAAGAGGACGTATGATTAGTGCTCAAAAATGCAAATTCATTGGTTTTAAAGTGTAAAATAAATTAAGTTTTAATTAATATTTTCATGGAATTAATATGATATATTTTATGGATGGAAATATTTGATCATGATTTAATGTATTGTTATTTTGTAGGAATTAAAGTTGTATTTTGGAAGAGAAATAAAGAATTAAATCTGAAATAAATAAAAGAAAATTGGCAAAATTGAAAATGGCAAAGGCCCAAGAATCCAAAGGCCCCAGTCCAGGCCCTTTTTCCTCCCCAGCCCACTGAAGCTGAGCCGAGCCGCTGAACCAGCCGCCAGCCGTGAGCCACCTGTCAGCTGCCTCCTCCTGCGTTGACCGTTCAAAGCATCAACTCCCCTTCAGCCTTTGACCCACGTTAGCCTCACTGCAGCTTCAACCTTCTCCTTCCCAGCAGGCCCTTGCCTCCTTTCAGCAAGCCCAACAGGCCCAAGCATCTCAAGTATCTCCAAAGCCTCCTTCAACCCCTTCACTCCACACAGCATCAACTCCCCAACATAAGCCCAACGTTGAAGCCACCTTTCAGCAAGCCCAACAGGCCCAGTTCGCCCAACCAGCCATTTTCCTTTAACCCAGCCGCCCACGTGGCACATTTTCATTGGCTGGAAATGAGTCAAAACCCACTTCTGCCACCAGCCACCTTCAACCCATATTTTGTGGGTATTAGGCCTTGCAAAATTACCATTTTGAGCTTTAAAAGCTCATCTTTTTTGGTGCTTTAGAAAAATTTCATATTGACCATACACCAAAATAGCTAGGTTAATATTAATAACAAGATTTGATTTTTCAAAATCATATTTTATTATCAATATTTCATATTTATTTTGTAAACCCCATTTTGTTGTTTAATTTCTTTTTAGTCATTTTCTCCATTTATAAATAGGGACTCTTTCTTCATAATATGTATGTAATTTTTAGAGTAAAGAAACTATAGCAAAATTTCTACTCACTTTCTTCTTAGAATTTTGTGAGAATCATGAGCATAATGGTCTAATCTTCCTAGGAAGGTTAGGGATGATTCCATATGCTAGTGATGTTATTTTGCTACTTTGATTTACTATGTTCTTAATGTAAAATATTTGAGTTATTTATGTTCTTTAATCTCCATCTCTATTTTGTCATCTTTATTTACTTATGCTAATAGTATATATGATTAGTCATGCTCTTTCTATGTGCTTCTAATTAGTAAAAGTAATATTGATACATAATTTTATGTCTAATCTTCTATTGCATTATTGCCCTTGGGTATTTTGTCATTTTTAGATTTTTCATAAGATTAACATTGTGCTTTTAAAGTAAAGAACTTTATAACTCAAATAGACTTTTGTTAGAGAATAATATGGACTTTAATGTTAGATTTTCCAAGTAAATGTTGGGATGTGAACTATTTACTTGTGTATTTTTGTAAATCAAGTAACCAAGTAACTAAGCAAGCATATGGATGATTCTTGAAACCTTTCCATTTCTCAAACTCTTGATTACATCTTACCTTTATTTCACCTATCTGATTTTATCATTTCATCAAAAAGACAACATCAAAATCTCAATTCTCTTTTCATTTCCATCTTTTTATTTATTTATTGTTACTAATTTTTGTGTTATTTTCTACTAATCTTTTAAGTTTAGGTTACCTCCTTGTGGATTGATCGCCCGATTATACTACAACCACCGCTTAGTGGTTGTCACGATTTGGGCGTTAAATAACGTAGGTCATTACAAATCTTTGGGTCCGAACCTCTATAAATCTTGGTGTTTTCTATTATTTATTGCTCATTATTACTAGGTTCTTGGCTCATTTATGGTGCATTGATTGTCTAATTGAAAGCTCTCTAATTAATTATTTGACTCCACGTCAGTTGGCTAAAAAAATCGGTCAACATTTTGGTACTTTCATTAAGAGCCTAAGACAATCACATTTAGATTCTATTGCTGCAAGGATGGTAGTCGTAACCAGAAGGTCAAGCCAAGAGCCTCCACAGCCCCGAGGCTGAAGTCTATCATCAAGTCCCATCAATGAGCAATTTCAATGGGCAACGAAGTGACTTGCCACCTAGGAATCCATGTGTTGGGGGGAAAACCACTGGGCCCATCGCACCAGGTTGCGGAGCTGCTACCTCCGCTAGAATCACCCGTGTAGGAACGTCAGGTGGAGCTGCTGCACGGGGTACCGACCAACAAGGACCCAAAGCTAGAGGTCCTGGACGGTATGAGCCCCACATAGATATTGAAGGACTTGACCCTGAAATTGATCAGATAAGAGAAGTCGTTGGGCAGATGCAAGATCAGCTTGTCTCCATGAACCAGGGGCAGCCACTGCGTAAGAAGCCCTTAATGGAGTTTTCAAAAAACAAAGGAGATATTTTCAAGAATGGATGGATCGACATGCCCGGGAGGTGTAGGCCCGTCAGGAGGACATGGAGCACTAGACTCGAGAGGTAGCTGAATCCATCTGCAACTATATGCAACAACAGCAAACCCAAGGTATGGGAACGACAGCTAGAACTACTGCCCAAAACCAACAACGCCCTCCCATTTTTGGTTTCGATAAAAGTGTCATGCATGGGCCAGAGGCTCAACCTCAGAATGGGAACCAGAGTCTGACCAAGAGTCATAGATCTGGTCGGGGCGCTCAAGCCAACAACAATAGGCGACCTTTACCAACAGTCAAGCAAGTCTTGCCAAGGCGTGGCATGGGACAGGACCAAGCTCGGAATTTTTGGCCAAGATCTCATAGCAGTGGCCGTGACAAGAATCCTGCTGCTGCAGGGCGAGATGGCAACCCCCGAGATCTAGCACTGAATAGGAGTGGTCAACCCCAAAACTACCAGCAGTAACTTGGTCAATACAAACAACATCAAGAATATCGACTAAGGTCCCAAAGAGATGAGCCAGAGGTTAGTAGCGCATATAGGCCCCATTATGCTGATGGGTATGACCATGATGAGGCAGTAAGCCAAGTTTGTCAATAGAATAATCAAGGTCAGAGAGGTAACCACCCTGAAGGACCGTTTTTCCCACAAGGGCAGAATATCCCAAACAACTAACCACCTCAGGGTGGAGGGTTCCAGAGAGTACCTCCAGTACCAAGCCGAGCAGACAGCCAGAATGTCGGGGGCAGACCTTGGCCAAACTCTGTTTTCAACTGAATGGGCCCCATGGGAGGTGAAGACCTTCAAGATGCTCTTAATCGGAGTAGGGAAAATCGAGATTCGAACAACATAGCTCCGCCTGAACCTTTTCAGGGCCCAAGAATGGATGAGGTCTGCAATTCAGCACAGCCCCAGGCAGCTGCAGACCCTAACATCCAAGCCCAGCTAGATCTGTTAACCCGATTGATAAGGGACTTGATAGCCCCCAAGTTAACCGATATTGAAATGGAGAGGCAGAGAGGGTCCCCATTTTCAGACCACATTAATCGGATGCCCATACTTGTCAAATTCAAAATGTCAGCATGGAAAAAGTACACTGGACTGGAGGACTCGGTATCTTATATTCATAACTTTGAACTACAGACTGATTTACAGGGAGTTCGAGATGATGTAGGTTGATCATTGGGCGGGTTGGTCGGGTTACAAGGCATTTTTACCCACCCAATGTCATAATCGGGTTAGGAAAAGTGAACCCGTAACTGTCCCAAATAAGAAAAAAATCATTTTAACCCGTCCAATAGTTTGGGCAGGTTGGTCGGGTCAACCCGCCCAAACCGAAGTGAGAAGAATTTTTTTTTTAAGATTACATTTTTGTAGTTTTTTTTTTCCTTTAAATACTAGTACTAATAGTGTGAAATTTATCTTTGTAAGCTTAAAACAATATTTTGAATTTATAGTTGTTGACTGTCTTTTTAGCCAACGACGTGAGGACGTCAAATACGACAAACCTTCAAGAGAATGTAAACGACAACAGACGGTATAAACAAGAAAAGTAAATAACACAGGAGATTTTTATAGTGGTTCAGCCCCGATTGTCGGTAATAGCCTAATCCACTTAGAGTTGTGATTTATAGATCCGTACTCAAGATCAGATGGACTGAGCCAACTGAGTTTCTTCAGTACAGATTGTGAAAATACGAGAATTCTCTCTAATTTCAGTACTTTCTCTCTCTAGAATAGACAGACCCAATTTTCTCTCTCTAGAAAGAAGAAGCAGAAGGAAAAACCCCTCTCTCATCCCATAAACTCTCTATTTATAGGCCTGGGATCCTCAACTGATATCCCCTTATGATAGGGATATTTTATTATATTTATTACATTTAAACATTCAAAATTATAAATGTAACAAACCCCCCATTTGTGGGAAGAATGAGAGATTCCCGCGTAGGTTGTTGGAGTTGTGTCTGACTTAGTCTCCTCTAGCTAGTTGGTCAACCTCCTACTCACTACCCATGCAAGTGCTGGTTGAACATGCATGGTGGTAGGATATGCATGGTGGGTTGAACGTGCATGGTGGTAGGACATGCACTTCTCTCCTCTAACATGGCACTCTCCTCTAGCATGCCATGCTCCCCCTTGAACCAATCTCCTTGGCTTCTCCTCGGACCAAGGTGGTCCGAGGCAACCTCCTTGGCACCTCACCTTGGACAACATTGAAGCAACCTCCTTGGCACCCCACCTTGGACAAGTTCAAGGCATTCTCCTCTAGCATCTCCCAAACATGTCCGATCGAACATTGTATAGGCTCTCCTTATCAAAATCTAAGTCTCCATTCTCTTGCATGAGACTCCTCCTCCTTAGCTACTTACCTTGGACACGTTCGAGCCAACACTTAGAAAATCTTGGGAGGCTTACCTCCTACACACCCTTGGGGTCTCCTAGGACCACATCCTCCTTGGGGTCTCCTAGGACCACTTTCTCCTTAACTCTCCTAGAATGCACTCCCCTTAGTCTCCTAGGATGCATCTTCCTATTTTTTGGGTATAACAATAGTAAAAAAATAAAACAAAACTTAATTAATTTATATATTTATTTGGATTAATTGGCAATATATTAAACAATATATTAATAATTGCATCAACATTAAAAGTATTAAAAAAAGTAACAAACATATATCCTTAAAATGAAAAGGAAAATTAATATAGTCTAAAGTCCAATTACAAACCAAATTCCAAATACAATTAAAAAATATATAAATTTCATTATGTAAATAATATATTAATATATTTAAATGTATTAAAAAATAGTAAGCTCTTAATTTGACGGGTTGGGTTATATTGGGTGGGTTGATAATTATTTTCAACCCGCCCAATGTAACAATTGGGCGGTTTAAATTTTTGTCGGTTTAAATTTTTATCGGCTTATTCGGGTTGCGTTTTTAGGCGGTTTTTTTGGGTTGGTTTGGGCGGATTATTCTGGTTGGGCGGGTTGTAAAAATTTATGCACAACCCTAGGTGCAAGATCTTCCCAGCCACCTGTCAGAAATCGCCCAGCAATGGATATTCAAGCTACAGCCAAGGTTGATTACATCATGGGATGCATTTGTACGCACATTCTATTCCCAATTCTCCTCAGCGATGCCCTTTCTCGCTGAGCCGAAGGACCTGGTGGACATAAAACAGAAAGATAATGAACCTTTGAAGGATTACATTGAACATTTTATGTGAGAAGTCACCAGAGTGAAATCCCTTAGTGATGATGGTAAATTAATAGCCATCAATTCGAGAGTTAAGGTAAAGAGTTTGTTCTGGAGCAGTTTAAAAAGGAAGTCTGCCCGAACCACTCAGGAGTTCCTTGATCGAGCGGAGGAATTCATCAATCTAAAGGAGGCCGAGCGGAAGGTGGATAATCCAACTCAGGCGGCTACCGAGCAGGGGAAAACAGATGCTGGGAATACCACCATCCCTGGAGAGGGAGGAAAGAATGGGGCTAAGAATGGAAAACACAGTAATGGGGCTAAGAATGGCAAACGTAGTAATGGGGCTGGAAGTAGCGGTAACCAGAATGACAACAAGAAGCCTAAGACCATCGAGCAGCCCAAACCATGGGAATATGTTCCTAAATTTACTACTTACTCCATCCTGTTAGAGACCCGGGCGGGCGTGTTTAATGCCATGTAGGCTGTCATGTCGTGCAGAAGACCTCCACCAATGAGGAAGGATGTTAATAGACGAGTTATGACCAAGTTCTGTCGGTTTCACAATGACTATGGTCATGAAACCAATGAATGTAACCACCTGAATGAGGAGATAGAATTCCTCATTAGACAAAACAATGCTCATTTGAAGAGGTTTGTACGACCGACTGCTGACCGGAATCCTCAACAGCCTCCTCAGCAACAGTCTCAGCAATATCGGAGCAGTCGGCCTATCCCACCACCACCAGTTGTTGGTCAGCTAGATATGATCAGCGGTGGGCCACATTTGGCTGGAAACTTCGGCAAGGCTCCAGAAAGGTATGCGTGTTCCCTTAGGGACGAGCAAGAGGAAGATGTACTAGTTGTCCAGGAGCGTACTCCCAAACAGCCTCGCTACGAATATGAGCCCATCACATTTGGCAAGGAAGACAAAAGTCATGTACATCATCAACATAATGATTCGTTAGTGGTAGAAGTACATATTGCTAACATGATCGTATCCCGAACGATGATTGACCATGGGTCATTTGCCAACATCCTATTCAAAAGTACCCTGGACAGGATGCATTTGAGCATCAGAGATTTGGAACCATGCGAGCAGTTGCTGTATGTATTTATAGGGAATGGCATGGCCCCGACAGGAAGCATAAGATTGCCTTTGACAGTGGGAACGACTCCTAACAACAACATGGTAATGGCTTTGTTCGTGGTAATCAACATCCCATCTCCGTACAATGCCATGATCGGGCGACCAGCCATGTATGACCTACGATCAATCACTTCAGCTTTCCATCTGCTCGTCAAATTCCCAACCCGAGCAAGTATAGGATGTCTTAAAGGGAACCAACTAGTGGCTGGAGAATGTTATAATTCATTAGTAAAAAAGGCAGGGCAGTCAACCTATAGGGCTCAATCACCAAAAATAGGATGCAACCCAAAATGGGGGGGGGGGGGGGGGGCAGACATAGACCCTCGTTTTGGGGATATTGATACGGGGGTGGGTCCAGTAGAAGAATTAGAAGAGGTCCTGCTTGACCCAAAACACCCAACTAGGGTGGTCAAGGTAGGGAAATGATTTTTCAAGAACATAAGATCTGCCTTGATCTAGCTCCTATGGAACAACCAAGATATGTTCACCTGGTCTCATGACGACATGGTAGGAATCTGTCAAACCATTATAAGCCACGCCCTCTGTGACGATCCAAAAATTACTATTAAGGCTTAAGGGCCTTGATTAGTGTGCCGGGAGGGCATAACTGGATTATGTGTGATTTAAATGATTAAATGCATGATTATGTGATAAGCATGCTAATATGACTATTTGGATACATGTGACGCATGACTATGTGTACTAGTATGCATGTAGGCTCTGATTAGGCTATAAGAGCATATTGGTAATTTTGGCTCATTGAGGGCATAAATGTAAATATTTGTAATAAATTGTTGAGACCACATTATCATGTGGATATATTCGCAGCTTGAGGCTTGAGGCGATCCTAGTGAGCGGTTTAGCGAAAAAGTCACGGTGGGGATTTTTACCCGGCTCGGGGTAAGTCCGGAGGTATTTATGGGAATTTAGGATATATATTCGAGGCTATTTGATATTGAGGAATATAATTGGTGATTAATTAGGTGTCGGGATGTAAGCGGTAATTATTAGAGACACTCGAGGAATTAGCGAGAATTGGGAACAAATGACCAAAATGCCCTTTAAAGGGTTAAAGGCTTAGGATTTAAATGGGAGGGAAAATTGGTCATTTGGTTTAAATCAGAGATAAGTATCAATCTGCTTTATGACTTAGTGGAATGTTTAGAAACTAAAGGAAACTGAAAGAAAAGGAAATAAGGGAAGAAAGAAGGAAAAATAAAAATCTCTGGAGTTTTGGAGTTGCAACTCAGGGAGAATTTGGGTTGGAGCTTGGGGCTAGGGACCTTGATAAAGCTTGAGGATTAGCAGAAGTTACTCACCCAATTAAGGTAAGTTTCAAGGTTGTTTTTTCAGTTTCTGGTTTTGTGTTGTAATAGATTTCTGGACTGAGTTTTGGATGGGAATTTTAGGGAATTAAGCGTGAGAATTTGAGAGTTGAAAGCTGTGAAGGTGTGGAGGATAACCTAGGGTCGTTTCCCCATCAAAGGTAAGAAATTATATCCTTTCTCATCTGGGTTGTTGGGTAATTTATGAGTTTCTAGCTGAGTATTAGAATTTTGGATTCAATGCTTGCTTTCTTTAATTGGTGATGCATGTGGTTAGAATTGAGGTTTTTGGGTTATGTCAGGTGAGTTATAGATGATGGTAGGTTCATTTTGGAGTATGGTTGAGGTTTGGAGGAGTTTTGGTTCAAGGAAAATCGAAGAAGAAAACAGAGGGCATTTTGGCTCTAGAAGTAGCGTTGTAGCGCTAGCCCTTGGGTGCTACAGCGCTATGCTTGGGTGCTTGGGGAATTTTGGCTCTGGTTGTAGTGCCATAGCACCCACTTTAGGGCGCTGTAGCACTACCCTATTTCCAAAATAGGGTTTTTGGGTTATTTCTTATGGTTTTTTCCCGGGGGCTCGGGGTTTGATTCCACCACCCCGTTTGGTGGAATTAGGGCTTTCCGAGGGCTCGGGATTAGCCCCGAGGCTAGGTTTTGGAATTGAAGTTTGGTGATGATACTAATTTATGTTTGTTACTAGGTGTACGCTAGGGCTCGAGCGGTATCGTGCTTGAGGTTTGGTTTCGCTAATCAAGCTATCGGAATCTAAAGGTACGAAATTGCACCCGGTTATGTGTTTGTGTTGGGACTAAGAGCTCCCTATATTTTTATGATGTCATAGATGGTATTATGCCATGGGGACATATGATAAATGACCTAAGAGTGCCAAAATCAATATTTGCGCACAGGGCGCAGATCGGCCACTGGTAGCTGAGGACAGCTTAATATTCACTGAGTTCGGTTTAAGCGGACTGGAGTCAGTGGGATAAATAGGGGTGCGGCCTAAGGGCATCGACCTAGTTTATTATGTGAATTGGTTATTAATGTTAATTAATGAGCTTGGTATGCTGAATGCCTGATTGTGTGAGTGTTATGGATTGTTGGGTATATGGTTATGCTTTATGAGTTATTTAGTTATTGATTTGTAAATTGATTGCTTAATGGTTATGCTCTGTTATCTGGTTTCTTGCTGGGCCTTGGCTCATGGGTGCTACGTGGTGCATGTAAAGGCAATGGAAAAGTGGACCAGTCCTGATTTGGAGAGCTCTGGGGCTGAATGTACATAGTCAGTTGATCGGCCGCCACGGCCGAGGAGTGGTACAGGACGAGAAAAGCCTAAATGTCTGTTTTGCCCTTAGAGTGGCTAGTAGTTGTACTTTTATCCTGAAATTTTGTAAACTGTCTTTTAAACGTTATTACCTTTGGGATCCCATGTACAAAAATGTTTGATTATAGAAAATGTAACTTTTGTGACCGAAGTCTTTTAACCCTAGTTCAATTATAGTTTCAGTAACACGTTTCTAACTAAACGATTTGATTAGCAAGTCTTGCACCTTTATAAACACGCAGTGTAACGGTCTTGGCCATCCAGGGCATTACAACTTAGTATCAGAGCGTCCTAGGTTTAAGGGTTCTTGAAGACTGGCTGGACATATACATTCGACACGAAAGACAAGCTCGACTTAGGGTTTGGTAATTGTGTATACATGATTATATGCTTAAATGATTAGAAAGGAATATGAATGCTGAAATCTGTATGATTAATATGAAGCATGAGATACTGATAGGGTCTGGCCCTTGACTATTGTGTGATGATATAGAGGCATGCTTATTAGCATTGCTATACATGTAAATGAATATATGGATGAATACTTTGATAAACTGTTATATCTTGATTGTTTGTGAATGCTTGAGTTTCAATGGTGGATCATGGAAGGATTATTACTCTGTCATCATAGTCTGACCACCGAGTCGTTGATTGCAGATTAAATTGGATAGCTATGCGTCCAAGACATTCTGTACGACTTACCGACAGTAGGTCTGAGTCAAGGGACGATGACCAGGGCCAGACCCCTCCGCCAGTCCCTGAGAATTGGCAGCAACGTATGGTAGACATGCAAGCACGGCTACAGAGCTAGGATGAGCATATTCGAATTCTGTGACAGCAAGCTCCGTTAGGGAGTGCTGCCCCTATCGTGCCACCTGCAGTGGTACCAGTGGTACAGCCAGCAGAGGTTGGGAACAGATGGGAGCCGTTGTATGAGCGGTTCAGGAAGCAGCGTCCTCCAACTTTTGAGGGAGGACCAGATCCACTAAAGGTTGAACAGTGGATGAGCATGGTCACTACTATTCTGGATTTTATGAGGATAGAGGGACATGACAGAGTGGCCTGTGCCACATATATGCTGAGAGAGGATGCTCGTATTTGGTGGGAAGTGGCATCACAGACCAGAGATGTTACTACATTGACTTGGGAAGGATTCAAGGACTTATTCAGCCAGAAGTATTATAATGTTGCCATCAGGGCAGCGAAGGTAAATGAATTTGTGGGGCTGGTTCAGGGCAACATGACAGTTACAGAATATGCCCTGAAGTTCGATAGACTTGCGAAGTTCGCACCGAATCTTGTGCCTACTGATGCAGTGAGACAGGACAGATTTATCAGAGGGCTTAATGATATGATAGCACGAGATGTGAGGATTACAACAGTTCCTGGGGGGACAACTTATGCCTAGGCTGTGGAGAAGGCTCTTACTGCTGAGGAAGCGGAGAATAAGATCTGGAGGGAGAGTTCAATAAGGCGGGAGGGTCGCAGGGTAGTGCCTTCATACTCGGGATCTGGTAGGGGTGGAGGCCCCAATGATCTGAAGAGGAAGACCCCTAATACTTCGACTGCTCTTGGTTATGATAGGAGAGGTCGGGGTACTCAGGGTGGCCGTCAGGGAGGCGGTGATTCATGGAGAAGCTATCCTGAGTGCACGAGGTGTAGAAGATGCCATCCGGGTGAATGTCGGGCTAAGGCCTGTTATGTGTGCGGGGTGGTAGGACACTTCAAGAAAGACTGCCCGACAATGAAGAAAGGGGAAGCAGGGAAGGTGGACAGCTTGACTCCAGCTCGAGTGTTCACCCTGATGCAGGCAGAGGCCGAGGCTAGTCCCTCGGTAGTGACAGGTCAACTTTCTAGTGCTGGCTCTCCTTTTACTGTATTGATTGACTCTGGCGCCACACATTCATTTGTTTCTAGTAAGGTAATTGATAGGCTGTGTAGACCTAGTGAATATATTACTGCGGGGTTTGGTGTTAGGAAAATAGTATTTGCCTCAACGGAAATAGGTAAGAATATTACAACTCTAGGAAATATATTACAAATAAATAAAGATTAATTAAATAAGGTTACGACTCTATAACTGAAAGTACAAATAAACAAAAGAAGAAGAATAGAATAGTGAAAAATACAACTCTAAGCAAAAGATTACAAGTAAAGTAAAAGTGTTTGGAACAAAAGAAAAGAAGATTACAACTCTAAACAAAATTACAAGTAAATAAAACAAGAGGAATGGGAAGAAAATCAATAGAAGAAATTGTAAGAACAAAACAAAGAAAACTCTCACTTACACAACCTAAGTGAAGAGTGTTGGGGATCACCAACTTGAACAAGGTTTAAAACCTTTGTCCAAAAGCTTATTTCCCCCTAACTCAAGCACTAAGGGATCTCTCTCAGATTAAAGGAAATGCTTTATGGAATTATCCAGCCTCAAGGTGTTTCTAGCCAAGTGTTCTAATGGATAGAAATGTTGTGTCTTTCAAGTGAGCTATAGGCTCCTATTTATAGAGTTTAGAGACACCATTTGAATTTCAAATTCCACCAACCCCCATGGCTGTTACCAATGTTTAATTGGATTAATATGGAATTAAAAATGAGATTTGGGAGTTATTTGGGTTTTTTGAGCCGTTCAACAAAGATTGAAAAAACTGAAAAATTGGTCAGATTTACACCTGTGGCCACGGCCAGGGACATTAGTGGTCACGACCACTGCTTTCTGTCCCACAGGCCGCGGCCACTGACCAATTTCAGCACTTGAAAATGTGTTGTTTTTCCAAACGGTTCCAAACCCTCCCAAATGATTTTGTAACCCCTAAAACACATTATTGGGGTTAAAATCATATCTCTAACAGTCATTTCACATATGGCTTTATGAAATTCATCTCAATATTGTGTAACACCAAATTTACACAATAAAGGGTAATATTTGGAAGTTACAAATTTGTAACACCAAATATGTTACATATTTGGATATATCTCATATATCTAAATATTGTAACTCTCTATTATATGTTACAATATGTGACACTATTTGTCACATTTATTTAATCTAAAACATTATATTATAATATAATATAATATGACATTATATTATAAAATAATATAACATTTGGGACTATATTGCCTACAAGAGAACTGGTAGTTTCTAGGAGGTGGATTAGAGCACTACCAGTGATGGTTGATGGTAGAGAATTTTCAGTGGACTTGATTGAGTTGGGTATGGAGGACTTTAACATGATTTTAGGAATGGATTGGTTGGTTAGATACGGAGCTACTATTGACTGTAGGAAGAAGATGGTGATGTTTGAGCCAGAGGGAGAGGATCCCTTTGTCTTCGTGGGAGCAGTAAGTGGACCCCGCATACCTATGATTTCAGCGCTGAGAGCTAGGGACCTATTATAGGGAGGATGTATAGGTTTCCTAGCTAGTGTGGTAGACACCACCAGAGTACTACCAGTAGGGCCAGGAGAGACTAGATTGGTTTGTGAATTCTTAGATGTATTCCCTGAGGACTTACCAGGGTTGCCACCGCATAGGGAGATTCAGTTTGTTATTGAGTTGGCACCAAGGACAGAGCCAATGTCAATGGCACTTTATAGAATGGCACCGGCAGAACTGAAGGAGTTGAAGATACAGTTACAGGAGCTTCTGGATTTGGGGTTCATCAGGCCTAGTTAATCGCCATGGGGTGCTCTAGTTTTGTTCGTGAAGAAGAAGGACGGGACTCTGAGAATGTGTATAGACTACAGGGAATTGAACAAGTTAACTATTAAGAATAAGTATCCTCTACCAAGGATTGACGACTTGTTCGATTAGCTGCAGAGTAAGATGGTGTTCTCGAAGATTGATCTTCGATCTGGTTATCACCAGCTGAGGATCAAGGATGAGGACATACCAAAGACGGCCTTTGGAACGAGGTATGGGCATTATGAGTTTTTGGTCATGTCGTTTTGTTTGACTAATGCCCCAGCAACCTTTATGGACCTAATGAACAGGGTGTTCAAGGAATTCTTGGATCAGTTCATCATCATCTTCATCGACGACATCTTAGTGTACTCCAGATTAGAGGCAGTGCACGAGTTTCATCTACGACAGGTTCTACAGAGATTGAGGGAGAATCAATTGTACACCAAGTTTAAGAAGTGCAAATTCTGGCTACCAGAAATGACATTCCTTGGACATATTGTTGGTGCAGATGGGATTAAGGTGGATCCATCTAAGGTGGAGGCAGTTAGGGATTGGGCGAGGCCAAGGAACGCCTCGGAGGTTCGGAGTTTTCTCGGTTTGGCAGGTTACTACAGGCAGTTTATGGAAAGGTTCTCAAAGATCGCTGCACCGATGACAGAATTGACGCGGAAGAATTTGAAGTTCGTCTGGTCAGAAAAGTGTGAGAATAGCTTTCAAGAGTTGAAGCGGCGACTTATTACTACACCTGTGTTGAGTCTTCCTTCGAAGGAAGGAAAGTTTGTTGTTTATTGTGATGCGTCAAGGCTGGGTTTGGGCTGTGTGCTGATGCAAAATAAGAAAGTTATAGCTTATGCGTCATGACAGCTGAAGGAGTATGAGCAGCGGTATCCTACCCATGATTTGGAGTTAGCAGCGGTGATATTCGCACTGAAGGTTTGGCGGCACTATCTGTATGGGGAGAAGTGCGAGATATACAACGATCATAAGAGTTTGAAGTACTTCTTCACACAGAATGACCTGAACATGAGGCAGAGATGTTGGCTGGAGCTGGTAAAACACTATGACTGTGATATTCTTTACCATCCGGGGAAAGCCAATGTAGTGGCAGATGTGTTGAGCCGGAGGGGCCCGGGTCAGTTGTATAGTTCCACCCATATCTCGAGAGAGTTAGCTGATGAGATGGCCAGAGCAGGGGTATAATTGGTGGTGGGCCGGTTGGCCAATATTACTCTGTAGTCGACCGTGCTAGAGCGGATTAAAGAAGGTCAGTTGGTAGACGCTCAATTACAAAAGGTTAGGAAGAATGTCTTAGTGGGGGTAGCTAAGGACTATTCTATTTTTGAGGTTGGGTTGCTACGGTATCAGGGACGAATTTGTGTTCTAGCTGATGTGGGGATCAAACGAGAGATATTGGATGAGTCGCATACTACACCGTACTCACTTCATCTGGGTACCACGAAGATGTATCAGGACCTACAGACATTATATTGGTGGCTCGGGATGAAGAAGGATATGGTGGAGTACGTAGCCAGATGTTTAACCTGTCAGCATTTGAAAGCTGAGCATCAGCGACCAGCAAGGTTGCTTCAGCCTTTGGGTATCCTCGAGTGGAAATGGGAGGATATTATGATGGACTTTGTGGGAGGTTTACCCAGGATAGTAGGGTTTCATGACTCGGTGTGGGTGATAGTGGACAGATACACCAAGTCAGCTCATTTTCTTCTAGCGAGGTTGACGTATATAGTGGATCAGTATGCAGAGTTATATGTGAGGGAGATCGTACGTCTCATGGGGTTCCTAAGTCTATTGTGTCATACCGAGATCCTATCTTTACATCCAAGTTTTGGGGTTTACAGAAGGCTATGGGAGCTTAGCTGAAGTTCAACACGACCTTTCATCCTCATACTGATGGACAGTCTGAGAGGACGATTCAGGTATTGGAGGCTATGCTCAGGGCGTGTGTGATCGATTTTGAGGGATCGTGGAGTAAGTATCTCCCATTGATTGAGTTTTCATACAACAATAGTTACCAATCAACGATTGGAGTGGTTCCCTATGAGATGTTATATGGGAGGAGATGTAGAACACCCATTCATTGGGATGAGATGGGTGAGAAGAAGTATTTGGGGTCAGACACAGTTCAAAAGATGAATGAAGCTATGGAGAAGATCTGAGCTAGGATGCTTGCCTCACAAAGCAGACAGAAAAGCTACGCTGATCCCAAGCGTAGGGACGTGGAGTTCCAGGTTGGGGACCACGTGTTTCTTCGAGTTTCACCACTGCGGGGGTGAGGAGATTTGGGAAGAAGGGCAAGCTGAGCCCTAGATTCATCAGACCTTTTGAGATCCTGGAAAGGATCGGGTAGGTGGCTTATAGGTTAGCTTTGCCACTGTCGTTGTCGGGAGTTCATGGCGTATTCCATGTTTCTATGCTCCGGAAGTACGTCTCAGATACGACACATGTGTTGAAGTATGAAGATCTGGAATTGCAGACAAATCTGTCTTATGAGGAGCGACCGGTTCAGATTTTGGATCGGAAGGATAAAGTTCAATGGAATAAGACGATTCCTCTAGTTAAAGTGCTATGGAGGAATAGTAGGGTCAAGGTGGCGACCTGGGAGCTTGAGTCAGCGATGCGAGATCAGTATCCCGAGTTATTCAGGTAAATTTCGAGGACGAAATTCTCATTATGAGGGGATAGTTGTGACGACCCAAAAATTACTATTAAGGCTTACGGGTCTTGATTAGTGTGCCGGGAGGGCATAACTGGATTATGTGTGATTTAAATGATTAAATTCATGATTATGTGATAAGCATGCTTATATGATTATTTGGATATATGTGACGCATGACCATGTGTAATAGTATGCATGTAGGCTCTGATTAGGTTATAAGGGCATATTGGTAATTTTGGCCCGTTGAGGGCATAAACGTAAATATTTGTAATAAATTGTTGAGACCACATTATTATGTGTAAATATTCGCAGCTTGAGGCTCGAGGCGATCCTAGTGAGCGATTTAGCGAAAAAGTCAAGGTGGGGATTTTTACCCGGCTCGGGGTAAGTCCGGAGGTATTTCTGGGAATTTAGGATATATATTTGAGGCTATTTGATATTGAGGAATATAATTGGTGATTAGTTAGGTGTCAGAATGTAAGCGGTAATTATTAGAGACACTCGAGGAATTAGCGGGAATTGGGAACAAATGACCAAAATGCCCTTTAAAGGGTTAAAGGCTTAGGATTTAAGTGGGAGGGAAAATTGGTCATTTGGTTTAAATCAGAGATAAGTATCAATCTGCTTTATGACTTAGTGGAATGTTTAGAAACTAAAGGAAATTGAAAGAAAAGGAAAGAAGGAAAAACAAAAGTCTATTTTCTCTCTCTCGGTTTAGGATTTTTTCTTCATTTCTTGAGGAATTTTGGAGCTACAACTCAGGGAGAATTTGGGCTGGAGCTTAGGACTAGGGACCTTGATAAAGCTTGAGGATTAGTAGAAGTTACTCACCCAATTAAGGTAAGTTTCAAGGTTGTTTTTTCAGTTTCTGGTTTTGTGTTGTAATAGATTTCTGAACTGAGTTTTGGATGGGAATTCTAGGGAATTAAGCCTGAGAATTTGAGAGTTGAAAGCTGTGAAGGTGTGGAGGATAACCTAGGGTCGTTTCCCCATCAAAGGTAAGAAATTTTATCCTTGCTCATCTGGGTTGCTGGGCAATCTCTGAGTTTCTGGCTGAGTTTTAGAATTTTGGATTCAATGCTTGTTTTCTTTGATTGATGATGCATGTGGTTAGAATTGAGGTTGTTGGGTTATGTGGGGTGAGTTATAGATGATGGTAGGTTCATTTTGGAGTATGGTTGAGGTTTGGAGGAGTTTTGGTTCAAGGAAAATCGTAGAAGAAAACATAGGGCATTTTAGCTCTAGAAGTAGCGCTGTAGCGCTAGTCCCTTGGGTGCTACAGTGCTATGCTTGGGTGCTTAGGGAATTTTGGCTCTGGTTGTAGCGCCATAGCACCCACTTTAGGGCGCTGTAGCGCTACCCTATTTCCAGAAGAGGGTTTTTGGGTTATTTCTTATGGTTTTTTCCCGGGGGCTCGGGGTTTGATTCCACCACCCCGTTTGGTGGAATTAGGCCTTCCCGAGGGCTCGGGATTAGTCCTGAGGCTAGGTTTTGGAATTGAAGTTTGGTGATGATACTAATTTATGTCTGTGACTAGGTGTATGCTAGGGCTCGAGTGGGATCGTGCTTGAGGGTCGGTTTCGCTAATCAAGCTATCAGAATCTAAAGGTAAGAAACTGCACCCGGTTATGTGTTTGTATTAGGACTAAGAGCTCCCTATATTTGTATGATGTCATAGATGGTATTATGCCATGGTGACATATGATAAATGGCCTAAGAGTGCCAGAATCTATATTTGCGCACAGGGCGCGGCTCGGCCACTGATAGCTGAGGACAACTTAATATTCACTGAGCTCGGTTTAAGCGGACCGAAGTCAGTAGGATAAATAGGGGTGCGGCCTAAGGGCGTCGACCCAGTTTATTATGTGCATTGGTTATTAATGTTAATTGATGAGCTTGGTATGCTGAATGCCTGATTGTGTGAGTATTATGGATTGTTGGGTATATGGCTATGCTTTATGAGTTGTTTAGTTGTTGATTTGTAAATTGATTGCTTAATGGTTATGCTCCGTTATCTGGTTTCTTGCTGGGCCTTGGCTCACGGGTGCTACGTGGTGCAGTTAAAGGCAAAGGCAAAGTGGACCAGTCCTGAGTTGGAGAGCTTTGGGGCTGAATGTACATACTCAGCTGATCGGCCGCCACGACCGAGGAGTGGTATAGGACAGGAAAAGCCTAAATGTCTGTTTTGCCCTTAGAGTGGCTAGTAGCTGTACTTTTATCCTAAAATTTTGTAAACTGTCTTTTAAACGTTATTACCTTTGGGATCCCATGTACAAAAATGTTTGATTATAGAAAATGTAACTTTTGTGACCGAAATATTTTAACCCTAGTTCAATTATAGTTTCAGTAACACGTTTCTAACTAAACAACTTGATTAGCAAGTTTTGCACCTTTATAAACACAGTGTAACGGTCTTGGCCATCCAGGGCGTTACACCCTCAACATCGATACCGAGCGCTTCAAGCTCGTACAATAGAAAATGAGGTTACTGGATCCAACGAGGGCAAAGGCATTAAAAGAAGAAGTGGAGAAGCTACAAAATAATGACTTCATTAGGAAGCTTTCTACCCATTATGGGTGTAACAACCCAAATTTACTAATAAGGCTTAAGGGCCTTGATTAGTGTGCCGGGAGGGCATAACTAGATTATATGTGATTCAAATGATTAAAAGCATGTTTATATGACTATTTGGATATTTGTGATGCATGATTATGTGTACTAGTATGCATGTAGGCCCTGGTTAGGTTAGAAGGGCATATTCGTAATTTTGGTCTGTTGAGGGCATAAATGTAAATATCTGTGATAAATTGTTGAGACCACATTATTATGTGGATATATTTGTAGCTTGTGACTCGAGGCGATCCTAGTGAGCGGGTTAGCGAAAAAGTCATGGCGGGGATCGGCTCGGGGCGAGCCTGGGGGTATTTTTGAGAATTTAGGAAATATATTGGAGTCTATTTTGATATTGAGGAATATAATTGGTGATTAGTTAGGTGTTGAGAAGTAAGCGGTAAATATTAGAGACACTCGAGGAATTACCGGGAATTGGGAGTAATGACTAAAATGCCCTTAGAAGGTTTAAAAGCTTAGTTTTAAATGGGAGGGCAGTTTGGTCTTTTGGTGTTTAAAATCAGAGATAAGTGTTGTTTTTGGCTTTATTGCCGTAGTGGAATATGTAGAAAGTTTTAGAAGTCTGAAGAAAAGAAGGAAAAAGAAATAGAGGTCTCTTCTCTCTCACGGTTTGGGATTCCTTCTTCAATTCTTGGGGCTTTTTGGAGCTAAAGTTCAGAGGAGCTTCAGGCTAAGGCTTTGCACTTGGGACCTTGATCAAGTTTGAGAGTTCAGCAGGGATTAGGCATCCAGCTGAGGTAAGTTTCTAGGTTCTTCTCTTGTGTTTCTGGTATTGGCTGAGATGATTTTCTAAACTTGAGTTTTGGATGGAATCAAGGGGGATAAGCTTGAGGCTTAAAGGACACTGGGGATGATCTAGGTTGAGAATCTCCATTGAAGGTATGAAATTCTAGCTCTAAAGTCCTGAGGTTTTTGTTGTTTTCTGTTGAGTTTTTGAGCTCTGAGCTCAACTATGGTAGTTTCTTTATTTTGGGGTGCATGTGATTAAGTTTTGTATGGTTGGGTCATATGAGGTGAGATATAGATGTTAGTAGGCTTGTTTTGGAGTTTGGTTGAGGTTTGGAAGGGTTTTGGAGAGTTTTGGCTCGAGGAAGTTCGAAGAGGTGAAAACAGGGTGATGTCTGGCTATGACTAGCGCTGTAGCGCTAGCCTTAGGGCGCTACAGCGCTAGGCTTGGATGCTTGGGGCGTTTCTGGCTCTGTTTGTAGTGCTATAGCGCCCACTTTAGGGCATTGTAGCGCTACCCTGTTCCTAGAAGGGGATTTTTGGGTTATTTCCTAGGGTTTTTGCCGGGGGGCTCGGGGTTTGATTCCACCACCCCGTTTAGTGGAATTAGGGCTTCCCGAGGGCTCGGGATTGGTCCCAAGGTTAGGTTTTGGGATTGAAGTTTGGTGATAATTCTGATCTATGGCTATGACTAGGTGTACGCTAGGGCTCGAACGAGATTGTGCTTGAGGGGTGTCATTATTGATCAAAGCTACCGGAATCCAAAGGTAAGAAAACTGCACCCGGTTATGTGATTATGTTGGGACTAAGAGCTCCATATATCTATATAATGTCATTGATGGTATTATGCCATGGGACATGTGATGAACGACCTAAGGGTGTCGGAATCAATATTTGCGCACAGGGCGCGGCTCGGCCATTGGTAGCTGAGGACATCTTAATATTCACTGAGCTCGGTTTAAGCGGGCCGGAGTCAGTGGGATAAATAGAGGGTGCGACCTAAGGGCGTTGACCCTGGTTATCATATGTTAATTGGTTATTAGTATGAAATGATGAACTTGGTATGCTGAATACTTGATTATTATGAATATTTGGAATGATGAGTATATGTTTATACTGTATAAGTTATCTGGTTGTTTGTTTGATGATTATGCTCTGTTATTGTGTTTTCTTGCTACATGATGCAGGTAAAGGCAAGGGCAAAGTGGACCAGTCCTGAGATGGAGAGCTTTGGGGCTGAATGTACATAGTGAGCTGATCGGCTGCCACGGCCGAGGAGTGGTATAGGACGAGAATAGCCTAATTGTTTGTTTTGCCCTTAGAGTGGCTAGTAACTGTACTTTAATCCTGAAATTTCGTAAGCTGTCTTTTAACATTACTACTTTTGGGATCCCATGTAAAAATGTTTGATTATGACTAAATGAAACTTTTGTGACCAAAATATTTTAACCCTAGTTCAACTGTAGTTTCAGTAACACATTTTTAACTAAATGACTTGATTAGCAAGTCTTGCACCTTTAAAAACACACAGTGTAATGGACTTGGCTATCCAGGGTGTTATAATGGGTGTCTAATCCCGTATTAGTTCCAAAGCCTAATAACAAGTGGAGGGTGTGCATAGATTTCACTGATTTAAATAAGGCATGCCCGAAGGATTGCTTCCCATTTCTGAGAATTGACCAGCTGGTGGACGCTACTGCCGGCCACGAGATCCTAACTTTTATGGATGCCTATTTGAGATACAACCATATAAGTATGCATATACCCAACTAGGAGCATACTAGCTTCTGCACGGATGTTGGGCTGTATTGCTATAAAGTTATGTCGTTCGGCCTGAAAAATGCTGGAGTCGTGTATTAGTGACTGATAAACCGTATGTTCAAAAACCAAATAGGAAATAACATGGAGGTTTACGTGGATGATATGTTGGTGAAATCCAAAAAGGTTGGGGGGCACATTGAATACTGGAGTAATGCTTCAATATCTTGAGGCGGTACAGAATGAAATTGAACCCCTTAAAATGCTCATTTGGTGTGTGGTCGGGAATTTTTTTGGGGTTTATAGTGAACTCCCGGGGAATTGAAGCAAACCCCGAAAAGATAAAGGCACTGCTAGACATGCCCTCACCAGCCAGGATCAAGAACATGCAGAGTCTAACAAAACGCATAGCAGCACTCAGCAAAATCGTATCCAAATCCACTGATAGGTATATTCTGTTTTTTAATATCCTCACAGGCACAAATAAATTTGAATGGACTGAAGAGTGCGAACAAGCCTTCCAAGCTCTAAAGCAGCAGCTGACACAACCCCCGATCCTTTCAAAACCTCTGGATGGTGAAGAACTGTGCATATACCTGGCAGTAACTCAGCACGCTGTCAGTACAGTCCTGGTCAGAGAAGAAAACAAGATCCAGCATCCAGTCTACTATGTCAGTAAAAGGCTGGTCGAAGCCAAGAGCAGGTATCCTGTAATTGAAAAATTAACTTACTGCCTACTCTTGTCATCGAGAAAACTTCGCCCATACTTCCAAGCTCATCCCATAAAGGTTCTTACCGAATAACCATTACGCCAAGCCCTACTTATACAAGACACCTCTGGTCGGTTACTAAAATGGTCTATAGAGCTCGGGCAGTATAAAATCACTTACCAGCCCCGAACAGCCATTAGAGGCCAGGCTCTTGCAAATTTTGTAGTTGAATGTACCAGGCTGCCATGAACAGATGAAGAAATGGCCGAGCAGTCATCAGAGTCTACACCACCGCCCAATACAGATGTTGGGCAGAACGCCAAGCACCCAGCGTCCAATACTGTTCATTCTGAGGAAGAACCCCAGGTATGGAAGCTGCACGTTTATGGCTCATCTACCGATCAGCTATTTGGGGTCGTTCTAACATTAATCACTCCTGAAGGGCAACACATCCATTGTGGACTTCATTTTTTATTTAAAGCATCCAATAATGAAGCAGAGTATGGAGCATTAATCGAGGGGCTGAGGTTAATAAGGGAAGTGAAGGCTGAAGTCTTAGACATGTACAATGATTAGCAATTGGTTTTCAATCAAGTCTTCTGTGAGTACACTACTCAAGGAGAAAAAATTATGGCCTATCTTGATAAGATCAAAGACCTGCTTGCTCAGCTCAAGAGGTACCATATCCAACAGATACCAAGAGAAAAAATGCCACAGCAGATGCACTGGCTAGACTAGCCAGCAGTGTTGTGATGGACAAGGCCAACCTAGTCCCTATTGAATACCTAGAAGAACCAAGTATAAACCTGCCAGAACTAGTCTTTCTTATAGACAACACTCCATCTTGGATGACCCTGATTGCAGCTTATCTGGAACGCGACATCCTGCCAAGTAGTCCCAATGAATCTAGAAAATTAATAAAAAAAGATGCTCGGTATATAATCATGGACATGGTTATGTACAAAAGGGGGTTCTCCATGCCATTACTCAGATGTGTCAACCAAACAGAATCAGGACGGCTGCTGGATGAAGTACATGAAGGTTTCTGTGGGAACCATGCAGTGGGGCAAAGTCTATCTAAGAAGATTTTAAGGCAAGGCTATTTCTGGCCAACTATGAACGAAGACGCCTTTACACATGTTCGAAGATATGACAAGTGTCAGAGATTTGCCAAGATACCTCGAGCATCCCCAAACGAGCTTACTTAAATGCAAAGTCCATGGCCCTTCGCCATTTGGGGAATTGACCTTATTGGTCGGTTGCCAAAAGGAAAGGGAGAAGTTCAGTATGTAGTCGTGGCATTTGATTACTCCACAAAATGGACAGAAGCTGAGCCACTGGAAACCATCACTTCCAAAAAAGTACTGGACTTTGTGGTGAAAAATATAGTCTGCAGATTTGGTCTACCCCAGAAAATAGTGTCTGACAACGCCACCCAATTTAACAATCAACTTTTTACTGATTTCTGTACCAAGCATGGCATCACAAAAAGTTTCTTAGCAGTCTCACACCCTCAAGCAAACGGGCAAGTCAAAGCAGTTAACAAAAATCTCAAAGACACCCTGAAAAAGCATCTAGAACTGGCTAAACGAAACTGACCTGAGAAATTGCCTGAAGTACTCTGGTCATACAGGAATACCGAGCGAACAGCTACTAGTGATACCCCATTTGCTTTCACGTATGGGTATGATGCAATGCTGCCAGTCGAGATGACTCCACCTTCCCACAGACATAAAATGTACGACCAAGATCGTAACCACCAATCTTTGGCCGAGTCCTTAGACCATATTGAAGAAAGACGTGAAAAGTCCAGTATACGCCTGGCTACTCACCAGGAAAAATTTGCCTGATACTTCAATTCTAGAGTTAAGGAACGAAATTTTGACGTGGGAGATCTAGTCCTGCAAAGAATTGTAACGCCCTACTACCTTAGAGCCGTTACTAAGTGAGTTTAAAATGTGCAATTAACTTGCTGGACGAGGTTTTTAGAATGAAAGTGTGATTAAACAAAAAGTCAAGGCTGTAATCTTTGAACGTACCCTATTTCATTGAAAATTCCAAGTGTCTAACATTTGGGATCCCAAAATACAGTTTATAAAATATTTACAACTCAAAGAGTGTTTACAGATAATTAACCAACAAAATTATAGTTTAATACAACCATTTTTCAAAATGCCCCCAACCAAAGCAGTCAGGCAGGCCAAACATGTACGCGCCGCTTCACGCTCTCTGTACTCATGGCTGGTTGGCTTTTTCCTTGCCCTTACCTGAAACACAGAGCACCCGTGAGCCGAAGCCCAGCAAGAAAAATCACACAGCACATAATAGAAGCATATCAGATAATTCCTCAAATAAACAGATAGTCCATCAGACTAAACAAATACGACCATGCCGTCCTAGAAGCGTTACCAACGCCTGGGGTCTCGGTTCACACCGTAAGGATATCCCATGTATCCATTGGGGTCTCACCCTAATAGTAAGCACTTCACGTGCTAAGTGTTATTCCCGGCCCCACTGCCGTTCTCGGCCTTCGCCGTTCTCGGCTCCTTGCCGTTCCTGGCTCCTTGTCGTTCATTCTACTATAATCACATATAGCATAACTCAAACAACATTCAAGCATATAATAATTCAATCATGGGCTACACCCTAACATGTAATACAATCTAGGGTCGTGCCAAGCAACAACACTATGGGCCCATGCCCTGCTCTACGGGTACTACAGTTTTTTTACTTGTATCCCGAGCTTCACAATGCACCAAAGTCACGAGCACGGTTCTCTAACCCGAGCCTCTCCGAAAACCTAGTCACAACACATATAAAACACTCTTTAATACTAATCAATCCAAAACCACTTCCCGGGACCAATCCCGTACTCTCGGGACCTCCAATTTCCCAAAACAATGTAACGGAAACATCCCCCGAGCCCCCGGGGCAAAAGCCCAAAAATGAAAAATCTCCCTGCCCAGAAATAGCCTAGCGCCACAGCACTACCCTTTGAGGGCCGCGACACCCAGAAAGTCTCCCATCTCCTGATGCAGCCTTACGCCGCGGCGCCCCTTAACGAACCCAGAATTATGGGTTTTCCCTTGTTTTTTCCCCGAGCCAAAACACCTCCAATTCAACCTAAACACACACCTAAACCCCAAAATCAATTTAAAACCCCAAATGAACCATTTAACAACCTATAAACACTAACAACAAGGTCAAACACACAATCACACCCATAATCCACACTTTGGTTTCAAACTTCAGAAACTTAAACCAAGGCTTGAAAAATGTAAACCATGCTTCCAAATTCTTAAACCACATCAAATACGAAAATTCAAAGATGTTTAAAACTCTTACCTCAATCAAGAATTCAACTTGGAGCTGCTGTCCCAATCAAATTCCAAGCTCAATCACAAACTCAAGCTGAACCTAACCTCAATTCATCCCAAGAATTCACCAAACAAAACACACAACTCAATTCTCAATTCCATGATATTCTTAACTGAATTCTACAACATATACACAGAATTTCCTTACCTCAATATGCTGAATAATCCTCTAAGTTTCCTAGCTTTAACCCCCTGCTTGTTCCCAAGAGACTTGCCCTTCCTCCCTTCCTTCTTGCCCTTAGTTTTCCTTTTCCTTCTAGTTTCTCTTCCAATTTCAGCAAGAACAGAAATATGCCTAAGTGTTAAAACGTGAATCACCTTTTCCCTCAGCTGAAGGTTTCTATATTCTGCCAAAAGACCACTTAACCCCTCCATGTAATTCCCTTCCTAACTAAACCTCAAGGGCATTTTGCCATTTCACCTTTCCTACAAATCTACCATTTTCTCATCTAAAATCTGTTACTCTTAATGGTCACCAATGGTCACTCAAGTTACTCAATTACCATTAACCATTAACTCACAAACTTAAATTATAAAATTCCTAAAATACCCCTAGGCTCCTCCCGAGCCGGGTATTTAATCTCGTTGTGACTTTTAAACTAATTAGCTCCCTAGGACCGTCTCGGCACGTGCATCACAATAATATCACCACTTACACGTGGTATTAATCATATAACATGATTATTACATTTATGCCCTCAGCGGGCTAAGATTACCAATTTACCCCTAACAAACAAACGGGGCCCACATGCATATTTATTCCACCTAAACATGCATTCTAATCACATATTCATTTAAATTCATATATTAACATGTTAATTCACTTATTTCCCTCCAAGCATGCTAATCAAGGTCCTAAACCTTATTAGCAAATTGGGGATGTTACAAGAATATTCCCAGAAACTCAAGATTCCACAGCAGGAGTGCTCGGGCCAAACTGGGAAGGTCCTTACCAGGTCACAGAGATAGTACCACCCGACATGTACAAGCGAGCATGGTATGGCCAAGATCTCCAGTTAGTACATGTCCCCCGTTACTGGAATGGGGAACACCTGAGGAAATACTACCAATAAAGATCACTTTTAAGCGATCGTTGACTGACTGGTACAGGCACGAACTGCCCATACAACTGACCAGCTCAATTTAGCTATATTAAGTATGCATAGACACGATTTGCCCATTTATTGTAATAATTAATATTTATGAATGTAAGCCACGATTGTAGTGACGCAACTTGTATGGTTAATTTTTAACCAATAAGACACAATTTTTGTCCATTTTTACATGTCTTACTTTTACAATGATTATCTTGCTAACTAGTGATTTATTTCATGGATTGCCGGCAGTGTATGAAACCTTTTATAGGTTTTGGCAAACCAAAGTGATCCTAAACAGGTTATTACAAGCAACTCTGGTTAGTTAGCAAGTGACCAACAGGATAACCCAAGAGTTATGAATCCTGCTCGGTCATTTGGGGGGCACCATAGTCATACATGGACAAATAGAGGAAAAAGTGCATAATTAAAAGGACTTAGAAACATTAATTTTTATTAATGTTAAAGTGCTTGCGCGTTTCTCGGTATGTACCAAGCAACAAAAAGAGCCTTACAACAATTTCTGTAGATAGAGTTGAACAGTTTTTGTTAACAACTCATTCAAAAAAATTGAACAGCTATGATTTACAGAGCCGTACAACTCCAAAAAGAGCCACACAGCTCCAAACAGAGTTGCATAGCTCCAAAAGTGCTCTGATTTATAGACAAGGGAGAATAACCACTCTCCTGCCATGCATTAATGGAACCACCCATTCAGCAGTCCCCTCAACTGCTGTAGGCACGTCCCTCCAGTCATGTCTCCTTAACCGCCACACACGTCAGCCATTCTTCGGTAACTGCACAAACCGACGGTATAGTTATTGAGAGACCATCATGGCACTTTATGGTTTCAAAAAGAGGTAGGAAAGAGTGGAAAGTCATTTCTTGGGAACTTGAAGAAATACAAAGGCTATTAATTATACCAGATGTTATGCCACATAGCAAGGAGCATATACTACTGACTAGGTTGGACAGTATGGTCCCCAGAAAGAAATTTTCCATGCTGCTTAGCACCATTGCAAACTTAGGGGGCAAATGTTATCCCAAAAATTGACATGTCTGACGTGGCATTAAGTTTGGACAGGTGGAATAGACTGGGCAGACCCTCCGACAGGCTGATCAATGTATACATGCAGGATATACGACAAGTTATTACGCGTCATACTATCACAGAAGCTCAGCTGGTTGGTGTACACTTGGCAAATGAATATTAGCCACTGCTCGGTACACTTGACATAGAGTGGTTGGTCGGTGCGACATACATGTAAACCTGGCCGGCAGAAAGTAGTTACACTCACCGTTCACAGTCCGCAGGAATCGCCCAACCACCCACAAAGAGCGCCTAATAGCCCTAAAAACTTGGTCAAGCCTCCTAACAAATAGGATTGTAACTACCTGTGAGAATTAAGGGATATTTCCCCCTCAGTTATGTTCAGGCGTGACCCTTGGACAAAAGGGACAGTACAAATACAAACTCCCCCACCACGGTGGAGGGGGTTCAGAAAAAATAGCCTACCGACCAGCACCAGAAACATATCGAGCAGCCTGGCTTGGTACTTAGCAGCGATTCTGCCATTCTGTATTGTCTTTTACACATAGAAATCCACTTGTAATCCCTTGTAATCTTGTATAAACCTTCAAGATTAATACAAATCTAAGAGGACGTAGGTAATTACCAATCTTTAGGGTCGAACCTTTATAAATTTTGGTATTCTCTATTATTTATTGCTCATTATTACTAGGTTCTTGGCTCATTTATGGTGCATTGATTGTCTAATTGAAAACTCTCTAATTAATTATTTGACTCCGCGTGAGTTGGCTAAAAAACCGGTCAACAATATATATATAATGGAATGAATTATAGTTCTATAGTATATATAAATATTTATATCAATAATCTCTACATATATGACATCTAAACACAACGTTGACATATATATATATATATTTACATGGCTACATGATATATATAAATATATAAAAGTCATAGTGTAGACAGTAGTATACATGCATCAACTATTTTTAGTTTCTAATGTATCTCACAATGTCCATTGGTGAATTTGACGAAGAAAAAAAACTCCAAACCACTTGATAAAAAACAAACTATCACACAAATTTATAAGATTAAAAATGATATGTATGCATTTATTATTTTTAAATAAATATGATTTAATTATTTAAATTATCATAAAATATCTTTAAAATATTCTATTTTAATTAATTAATTTATTTTTGTTTAAGTTTATGTTTGTTCTAATTTCTTAATTTGGCAGTGACAACAAAATATTATATATATTATATGTTTATATAGTATATGCTTAATATAATATTAAGTTTAAGTTTAATTAAATTTATGGTTTTATTATTTTTAAAAGAATTATCATTGTAAAATATCTCAAAAATATTATATTTTAATTTGTTTAATTAATTATTTATTTAATTTTATATAAGTTTAAGTCATGTTACAATCTACCGTTAAATATAAGAATATCATGTTAAATATAAGAATATTCCGTTAAAGTTAACGAAAAAATATAAAAAACTGTTAAAACTAATAATTTTCGCTATCTACATACTTTTTATATAGAAGAGATGTTTAATATAATATTAATATTATACGTTGATTTTAAAGTTAAGTTTGTTGCTAGTTGATAGTAGATTATATATTATATTATATGTTTAATATGATATTATTCTAATACGTGAAGTTTAAATTTAAGTTTAATTAAATTTTATTTAAGTTATAAAACGTATGATTTTATTATTTTTAAATAATTATTATTGTAAAATATCTTTAAAATATCATATTTTAATTTGTTTAATTATTTATTTATTTATTTAAACTTAATTCATGTTTACAATTAACTGTTAAATATAAAAATATTCTGTTAAATATAAGAATATTCCGTTAAAATTAAAGGAAAAAAAATAAAAAATTGTTAAAAACAATAATTTTTATTATCTAAACACTTTTTATATAAAAAAATATCTATATTTTCTCAATTTTCTTTTATTTTCGGAATTATGCATGTCTAACTATGAGCATATGCCCTTGTTAAGTAACAAGCAAGACATTTGAATTATCCAGCATGCAAATCGACCATACAACTTTCATGCAAAGCATGTTATAAAGTTTCCCTTGTAATTTTGTTATTTCAAACCAAATGGACTTAATTGCAATAATTTATTTCTTAGTCACAACTAAGAACCAATAAAAATCATCCATGCTAGCTAATAAAATTTGTCTACGCCATCACTAAAAATTGGTGATAACATGCCTTCATGCTTGTTTGTATGTTTAAGCTCCATTAAATTTGTCGATACCAATTTGGTAAGTTTAAGAAGTAATTTTTTTACTAATTTATTTGATATACTTTATTATAAATAAGACCATTTTACTCAAAATAGGTTGTTTGGTTGATGATATTTTTTTTTTTTTTGACATTAGGATTGAGGGATTCAAATTTGGGACCTCCTCTTTATGTGGAGAGGTGTAGTACCACTAGGTTATACTAATAGCCATGATTGATGAACTTATTCATGTAAAATTAAAGATTTAGATTTTTAATATGTGAGTCACTCTATTAATTATTAATTATTTTTATAAATCTTAATGAGAACACTTAACGAAAGTTTCATATAGCGACTTCATTTGATTCAATGTTATTGATTAAAATTCTAAAGTTCAAACAATTTCTCAGATCGTTTTGAATGAATGACCTGAATATAGTTCAAATTTGACATAAAAATGAAGAAATGTTATATATGGCACAACATTTGTAATTGTATTCTTTTGTAGATAAAAATCTCTTGGGCCTTTTGAAGTGCCTCAAATAGTGTTCTTAACTATTGAAATTGGGTCGCAATGGGCTAGCCCTATTGAACATGTAGGTCTTTGAATCAGCTTTGATTTCATATCTCATGGTCTCGTGATTCATCCCAAGTCAAAAGTTATGAGCCTTCAAAAAGGACAAGCACGTGCAAAACTATGAAGTCACTCTAGAAAATCCTAAGCCTACTTGCATATCATTGTGGGACAAGGCTACTCAAGGGGCATAGGGCAATAGTTTGTCATCTAAGAATCCATCGGGAAATCTATTTTGTTCACTCTCACACGTGAACATCTCATAAAATAGTCTCACCATGATGAAGGGCCCCGCGATAAGAGGATTTGCGAGACATAAGTCAACAAGAGAGATGCTCTCCAAGGGAAACTCATAAGAATGTTGTTGAATATATTTTTCGCTATTAACTAATTAAACAGAGGCTTAAAGAAATATAATAGAGAGCAAAGATTTTTACGTGGTTTAGGTTAATAATTAACTCTAGTTCACGAGTTACTTGTATTATGATTTGAGAAGCTTGGGGTCTCAAGTTTCTATGGAGTTTAGGCAGCATTTTAGCAATGCTCTAAATACAAAAAGTGGGAATCGGGTCCTTTACAATGTGTGTCCTAGCCCTATTTATAGATGGTTGAGAATAATTACTTCCTTTGATGGAGATTTATTACAAACATCCTCCCTTAATGTGGTATTGTTGAATAATAAATATACATTCCCTTAGTTAAGAAGCTGGTGGGCCTAGGAGTATCACAATGGTCTCATTTATGAGGTTACAACCCATAAATTTTTAGGGGTAGCACGTCCCTAACAATGTCAGGGGGTAGTTGTATGTTTCTTATGTTAGGCGGCGTCGGGAAACATCCTTCTTGTCGCTTGTATGGACTCAACACCACGATTTGGGTAACAGTGAAATGTCAGACAAATGCTTGTGGTCGAGGGTCGCTACGCTTGACACCTGACACTCTAATCCAGGCCCAGAGGGCAGTTCTTGCAGGCCTGGAGGATTTGGATGGAGAGGACATTAAGAACATCCTAGTCGTAGTCCTTGAGACATAGTCCTCCTCGAGGACATACTTCTCCAGATGCGGTGCACGGTCAACACGGGGAGAGGCTTTCCTCCCAAGGAGCTCTAGGCGAGCTGACAAGGGCTTCATTATCTTCTGTGAAGCTTAATTACTTCTTAATGACTACCACATGTCACTTGGAGAAAATACGAACAACATTTGTCCCCCAAGTCTTCACTCGTCCTTGGACAGTGGAGACTTAGACTGAGAGGAGTAATTTTAAGGGGCATATTCGGGATCTGCTCCATGAATAGATGACTAATAAGTCTATCTCTAGGGATCTGCTCCATGAATAGATGACTAATGAGTCTATCTCTAGGGATCTGCTCCATGAATAGATGACTAATAAGTCCATCTCTGGGGATTCGCTCCCTGAATAGATGATGAATGAGTCCATCTCTGGGGATCCGCTCCCTGAATAGATGAGTAATGAATCCATCTCTTGGGATCCGCTCCCTGAATAGATGACTAATAAGTCCTTCTCTGGGGATCCGCTCCCTGAATAGATAACTAATGAGTCCATCTCTGAGGATCTGCTCCCTAAGCCATGTGACGTTTCAGTCACCTGAGCCTTTTGGCCATGGCTCTAAGTAACTAGCCTTTAGACCAGACAAGCGCTTTTAGTTTTCTTTGACCTTAAGGTCGGTCAAGCATTTAATGATCATGTTGATTATATCTAATCATTTCGGCTCTGCGTTCAATATGCTAATGCCGCTCTTGACTCGTAGGTCAATTCTGCTATACCCAGATTTCGAGCATGTTAAATGTGACCTCGAAAGCTGGATTCGCAACGAATGAACTCGTAAATTCTGTAGTATGTTCCAAAACTAGACATCGAGCCTGCAAAGCTGAGACGACTTCGAATATGGTGGCCTCGAAATCCACACGATCTCGAAGGGTAGCCCCGAGATGCATCTATCCTCAGGGATGACCTCGGATCAGGGGTTCCGAGCCTGACGCGAGTACGATATCGAAAGCCATGTGACCTCGAGAGATGTCATTAGCTCGAAAGTTGATGTAAGTCCTGGGAGAATAAGGCCTTGAAGATATATGATAATAACCTTGAACATCTTCAAGTGTTGTCCATAAGAGACGCGGTCTACATTTATTAATGTAAATCCCCTAAAATCATGGGATATTATTTGATTAGTTATACGCCCCCTGGTCTTCAGGGGACGTTTCCTTTTATATCGGATTACAGGCATTTAAAGCCATTTGATTTATTTGCAAATAAAGAGTAACTACCCAAAATATGTGGGATAGTATTATGCATTCCTCTCTATAAATAGAGAAGTCATGCACCATTGTAAAGGACGGAATTTCTGAACCTTGAGAGAAAACTCTGAAGAATTCATCCTTGAAGAATTTTCAGAGATCATCTTGAGCTTAATAAAAAAGACTCGTGGACTAGGCAGATTTAACTGTTGAACCACGTAAAAATCGTGTTTTGTATTATTATATTTTCATTGGCCATTACTAGTTATTGTTTACGTGCTCTTCTTTCACTGTTGACGAAAAACAGCGTCAACAGTTTGGTGCTTTCATTGAGAGCCTTAAGCATTCATCCCTGAGTAAGTCATGGCCACTAATAATCAGAACACACCTGAAGAAAATTACCCAAGACGTCCTGGGAAACAGCCAATGGAAAACCCAGATGTCAAAGAATGAAGTGGATCTTCCGATTCCCGGGGACCACCTGCTCCACCAAGGGATGAGGATATTTATTACAATCCTGAGCGGTATGTTCCCATTGTGGAACTTGAAAACCGGCAACTGAAGCAGCAGTTGGCAGAGGCCAACAAACGGAATGAGGAGTTGACAAGGATAGCTGCAGAGGCGCAGGTGGCTCAGCCCCCGCCTCCGCGCAAAAACCAAGTCCCTCCTCCGAGGGACGTACACGTTCCTCCCTGTAGACCCCGTGGGCGTCCACGAAAAGATGCTTCCGCAAGGAGGCCGGCTCAACCTCCGGCACCAGCAGAGCCATCTGCTCCACCTAGGTCCCAGAGGAGTACTCGGGTTCGGGCCCCGGCTAACCCGCCTGTGGAAGTACCTGCAGGAACTGAGAACAACCGAACCCCTGCAGAGGCTCGGACTCAGATACCTGGGAGTGCACCACACGCAACCAACCCATCTCGGGCAAACTTCGGACCATCTAGGCCGAGAAATGGGTGGCAGCCACCGTTGCCCATACGATTTCCTCCATCACCTATAAGATATCCTTCACCTCCCCGCAGGAATACTCAACCCGTTCAAGATCAGGGCGAAGAGCGTGCGGGAGGAAGACAAGGAAATGGGGAGGCTTTCCAGGAGCGGAGAGGCGCCCCATCTAAAAAAGTCAAACATCTCGGTCTCGCACGGCGGAGGCGAGGCGACATAGAAAGAATCCATCACGAAATAACCAGGCGACGAGTTTTACCAGTGATGAATCTGGAGATACCAGGTCGGTCAGCAAGCATGACCGAGGTCGTAAGAATATTGGAAACTGCAGAAATCGTCCCGACCTGCGAGAGCACCTAAACCAAAGTCGAGGTAATGATGACCCAATAAATCCGGACCTGAGGAATCGCTTGAATAGGTGTAGAGATCCCCTGCGGAGACGCGAGCCTGGGATTATGATCGATGACAACCGATTCCAGACAGTGCCTCTTGTGGACCCAGTCCAAGAAAGAATCGACCAGCTTGAAAAGGCTTTTAGGCTTTTGAAAAACGAGCAAAGGAATGATCGATATGAAGACTCTGACGAGGAGCTCGAACCGTTTTCTCCCCATATTTCCAATACTCCATTTCCTCAAGGGTTTTAGATCCCTCACGTCCCGACGTTTGAAGGAAAGACCGACCCGTGTAGTCATCTGAGCACGTTCAACACCATAATGAGAGCCAGTAACGTGGGTTACAAGCTTAGATGCATGTTGTTTCCAGCATCATTGACAGGACCTGCCAAAAGTTGGTTCGAAAAATATAAGAGACACTCAATAACCTCTTGGGAGCAGTTGTCTAAAGACTTTAAGAAACAGTTCAGAGCAATGATGGGGGTCAAACCAGAGGCATCAACCTTAACTAACGTTCGACAACAGCCGAGCGAAACACTAAAAAGTTACTTAACAAGGTTTAATCTGGAAGTCGCCCGAGCTCAGGACGTGGATGACAGTGGGCACCTAATGGCTGTCCGAGCCGGCGTAATGCTGAGAAGTGCCCTTTGGGACGACATGCAAAGAAAACCAGTAAGGTCCATAACCGAGTTTAACAGACGAGCGCAAAGGTTTGTCAATGTAGAGGAAGCGAGGTCGACACTTAATGCGACTTCCCAGCCTGAAACTACAACGATAAACGTCAACTCTGCCTCAACCTCGGCGGACCCAGCAGCTCCAAAGCCTGTCGCGGAAAACCCCTCCAAGAGGAAAAAGAACGAAGGGAGTAACCCCGAAGCCGAGGGAGGAAAGAAAAAGAAGAGGGAGAGATATTTCTCCGTGTATAGAGTATACACCGAGCTCAATGAGTCTCGGGAGAACATATACCTGGCTAATGAAAACCAGGTCCCCTTTAGGCGTCTGGACCCGATGAAAAATCAAAAATCCAAGAGGGACTCCAGTAAGTATTGCCGATTTCACAGAGACACCGGGCATACAATCGATGAATGTCGACAACTGAAGGACGAGATCGAAGGATTGATCTCGAGAGGTTACTTCCGGCAATATGTCAAAAACCAGAGTACTAGTCAGGCGGCCGCGAGCCAGAGAGTAGCCGCGCCTCTGACGGCACAAAACAATAATTCCCGAGCTCGGGAAGAAGACAGGCCCCCGCCGATAGATGGAGAGGATGTAATAACCATCTCGGGAGGGCCTCATCCCGCAGGAGTAGGCAGGAATGCCCAAAAGAGATACGTTAACGAGCTAAAAACTAGGGATGGGTCTCCTTATGAACCCGAACCTAGGGCTCCAAAAAGCCAGAGGATTGAAACACAACCAATAACCTTCACTGAGGAAGACGCGTCCCATGTCCAGTTTCCTCACCATGACCCACTGGTCATCACCCTCCAGCTTGCCAATAAAAGGGTCCACCGAGTTCTCATAGACAATGGGAGCTCGGTCAACATTCTCTATAAAGCTACTCTCGAAAAGATGGGACTCTCCCTTCGCGACCTGAAAGCGTGTGCAACTACTTTGTATGACTTTTCAGGAGAAGGGATCGCCTGCATGGGATCCATCGAGCTCCCTGTCACCTTTGGAGACTACCCAGTCTCAGCAACCAAGATGATGGAGTTTGTGGTAGTAGACTTACCATCAGCCTACAATGTGCTGCTCGAGAGACCCGCCCTGGTCGGGCTGGGGGCAGTTTCATCAGTAAGGCATCTAGGCCTTAAGTTCCCGAACCCTAACGGAGTCGGAACATTGAAGGGAGTCCAATTAGCAGGGAGGGAATGCTACAGAATCTCCTTGAGAGGAAAGAAACAGACGAGCACACAAGCACTCGCCATCATTCAAAACAAAGACGGAACGGTCTTAGAGATTGACAAAGAGATTGATCCAAGGATTGAGGAGAAAGTTGACCTCGAACCTTTAGAGGAGCTCGAAGAAATTCAGCTCGAGGAAACCGATCCCTCGAAAAGGGTGAAGATCGAAAAACACCTCCAAGATGAGACAAAATAGCAATTAATTTTCTTTTTGAAGAAAAACCAGGATGTCTTCGCGTGGTCGCACTCGGACATGGTGGGAATAAGTCCAAATATAGCAAGCCACACACTGAATATAGACAAAAGCTTCCCCCCGAGGCAACAAAAACGAAGACAGCTGGACGAAGACAGAAAGAAAGCACTAAAGGAGGAGGTTGACAGGTTAAAGGCAAATCAATTCATTAGGGATGCCTTTTATCCTGACTGGGTAGCCAATCCGGTGTTGGTCCCAAAGCCCAATGGGACGTGGCGAACCTGTATTGACTACTCAGATCTCAACAAAGCTTGCCCGAAAGACTGTTTTCCGTTGCCAAGGATTGACCAGCTCGTGGATGCTACGGCGGGGCATGGCCTGATGTCCTTCATGGATGCCTATTCTGGATACAACCAGATTCCCATGCATGCCCCCGACCAAGAACATACGAGCTTCATCACGGATAAGGGGCTATACTGCTATAATGTCATGCCATTTGGGCTCAAGAATGCTGGGGCCACATACCAGCGGCTCGTGAACATGATGTTTTCGGAACAACTAGGGAACAACATGGAGGTTTATGTTGATGACATGCTTGTCAAGTCTCAACTCAACAAGAACCATGTTGATCACCTCGAAGAGTGCTTCGGCGTGCTCCGAAAGTTTAACATGAAGCTAAATCCTCAGAAGTGCACTTTTGGGGTATCTTCAGGAAAATTTCTGGGCTTTATTGTGAACTCTCGTGGAATCGAGGCTAACCCCGACAAGATCAAGGCCCTGATTGACATGCCCTCACCTCGAAGGCACAAAGATGTCCAAAGTTTGACTGGCAGGATGGCAACCCTAAGCAGATTCATCTCGAAATCTACGGACCGTGGTCTTCCATTTTTCAACTTATTGAGAGGAGGTAAGAAATTCGAATGGACGGAGGAATGCGAGCTGGCCTTTCAGGAGCTCAAAAAGCACCTTGCAGAACCACCCATCCTGTCAAAACCTGAAACGGGAGAAATACTGTACCTATACCTTTCAACCACCGAACACGCAATAAGCGCAGTGCTCGTTCGAGAAGAAGAGAAGGTGCAAAGACCCGTTTATTACATTAGTAAAATATTACTGGGGGCAGAGTCAAGATATCCATTGATGGAGAAACTCACACTCAGTTTGATTCATTCGTCTCGTAAACTCCGCCCCTACTTTCAGGCGCATCGCATCCATGTGCTGACTGATCAACCACTTAGGCAAGTCTTGTCTAAACCAGAAACTTCAGGTCGACTTCTTAAATGGGCAGTTGAGCTCGGACAGTTCGAGATCACCTACCACCCGAGAACGGTCATTAAGGCACAGGCGTTGGCGGACTTTATAGTGGAATGTACTGGCATAGCCGACGACGAGGTAATAACCCCGGTCCACGAGCTGTGGAAACTTTACGTCGACGGCTCATCAAATGAAAATAGAGCGGGGGCAGGGGTCATTTTGGTTACCCCCGCAGGGAGCAGATTTCATTCTGCCTTAAGATTTGGCTTCAAAGCGTCGAATAATGAGGCCGAATACGAGGCTTTACTCGCGGGACTTCGTATAGCAAAGGAGCTCAAAGCTAGAGCTATACATTGCTACAGTGACTCCCAGCTCGTGGTTAATCAAATCTTGGGAGAATACCAGGCTCGCGGCACGAGAATGGCAGCTTATTTGGAGAAGGCAAAATCTGCATTAGAGTGTTTTGAATTTTATACAATCGAACAGGTTCCCCGCGAGCGGAACTCAAATGCAGATGCCTTAGTTCGGCTCGCCACATCCGCTGAAAATGAAGAACTGAACGTCGTGGCCATAGAACACCTTTCGGCACCTAGCATTAATGAGCCTAAGGAGGAAGATGTATGTATGATCGACACAGAGCCTACCTGGATGACCCTAATAGTTGAATATCTCGAGAACGGAGTCCTTCCAAGAGATCGGAACTAGGCTCGTAAGTTGATGTATCAACTTCCCCGCTACACCATTTTGGACTGAAAGCTGTACAGGAGGGGATATTCCATGTCGTTACTTAGGTGCGTAACCCCTCCCGAAGCTAAGAAGATCCTTGAAGAAATTCATGAAGGGTTCTGCGGAGATCACACCGGGGGGCATAGCATGTCCAAGAAGATCATACGCCAAGGATATTTCTAGCCAACCATTAAAACGGATTCCTTCGAGTACGTGAAGAAATGCGACAAATGCCAGAGATTCGCCACGATACCCCGAGCTCCACCATCCAAGCTGACTATGTTGACTTCCCCATGGCCTTTCGCGGTATGGGGCATCGACCTCATAGGCTCTCTCCCGACTGGCAAAGGCGGAGTAAAATATGCTGTAGTCGTCGTGGATTACTTCACAAAATGGATGGAGGCTGAACCATTGGCAACTATAACTTCAAAAAAGATCCTTGATTTCGTAGTAAAAAGCATCGTGTGCCGATATGGGGTGCCAAGGAAGATCTTATCCGACAACGGAATCCAGTTCGATTGTGACTTGTTCACCAAATTTTGTGAAAAGAACGGCATAATAAAGAGTTTTTCATCAGTAGCTCACCCTCAAGCGAATGGCCAGGTCGAAGCTGTGAACAAAACTCTCAAAAGTTCTCTGAAGAAAAAGTTGGAGGAGGCGAAAGGACGGTGGCCCGAAGAATTGCCCCAAGTCCTATGGGGATATAGGACCACAGCTCGAACGTCAACAGGACATACCCCGTTCTCTCTAGCATACGGTTGCGAGGCAATGTTGCCCATTGAGGTCGAAGTCCCAACGATCCGAACTCAGATTTACGATCAAAGATCAAACCACACTCAGCTCGAGGAAACCTTAGACTTGATTGAAGAAAAGAGGGAAGAGGCTCAGCTGAGAAACGCTGCTTACCAGCAACGAACTATCAGGTATTTCAACAAGAGGGTTCGAGATCGAAAGTTCGGAATGGGAGATCTGGTGTTGAGACGTGTATTTTTGGCAACACGAGATCCAGTAGCGGGAGTGCTCGGGCCGAATTGGGAAGGACCGTACCAGATAGAATCAGTCATCCGTCCCGGTGTGTACAAACTCGCGAGATTGGACGGGAGCCTAGTACCGCGAGCATGGAATGGCGAACACCTTAGACCTTACTATCAATAGTGTAGGAAAAGTGTTGCCTGTAACCATGACTTTCTATTTTTATTAGTTTGTTTGCTTTTGAATTCCATCAAATAAAGATCTATTTCGTTCAATATATTATCCCTTTTTATTTTTGCAATATCTCTTAATTTAATAACCTATGATCACACTCATAGGATATTAAGGGGGCATCATCGGTATATATACCATTGATTTAAAAAATAAAAATAAAGTATTTGGATTTAACCAGATACGCGAGCTTAGATAGTTTGGACATAACCGAATTATCAAAAAACATAAGTATTTGGATTTAACCAGATACGCGAGCTTAGATAGTTTGGACGCAACCGAACTATCAAAAGATAATAACGTTTGGATTTAACCAGATGTGCAAACTTAATAGGTTTGGAGCAAACCAGCCAAAAAACTAATCGATGATAAGTAGGAACCTAAACCTACTCCGAGAAAAGTCGAGATCGAGGCTGGAATATCTTAAAGAAAAATAGTTTTGAACTCATAATCTCAGAGTAAAAACCGAGGACGAGAAAAAAGTAACTAAGCAAAAAGATATGACTAAACCATTCACATTACATACCATATAAGTACTTTCGGGTTCGTGGTTAAAGTAATATCCGACCTTGATAAATAACGAGATTGGAAACAGATAATTCGAGCAAACGATGCATGAATGCATCGAGCCTCGAGCCTAAATCCACACTATGTTTGTATGAATAAATAAACATAAATGATTCATTAATATAAAATGTACAAAATATTTCGAGCTGAGAAATGTAAAGCATATATAGGTCAATAATAAAAGAAATTGTATCAGCCTTGTGGGCATAAATTAAAGTAATTACAAGAAATAAGGGGACGCATCCCCAAGATAAGATTTCCCCAAGGTCAGATTCAAGTAGGAGGAGTCTCCTTGGCCTTCTCAGCATCAGCAGCAGCGGACTCCTCAGGACGAATAGCATGACTATCCTTCTGGGTTTCCCTCCGAAACGGCCTCCTGAGCAGCCTCTTCCGCCTCAAGCCGAGCATTCCACTTGTCAAGAAGCTTCGCCTCGAGAGGACCTAAGAAGCTGGTGTCTAGGTCTTCGTTGTTGGCCCACATTCTGTACATGGCCGAATCAACCGCCTGGTCCTTCTTCTCCTTATACTCGGCAAGGAGACGAGCCTTTTCACCCTCAATGATATCAAAGGTGGCGGCCTTTTCCTCTTCGAGCTTCTTGTTGGCCTCCTGGAGCCGAGCGTTCTCCTTTTTAAGATCTGCGAGCTCGACATTCTCCTTTTCAAGCTCCTCGAGCCTAGCTTTCAGCTTCCCAAGATCGGTGGCCATGCCCTCGAGTTCCTTAGCTCCTGCATCAAGCTTTGCATTTGCTGCCTTCAGGTCATCGCTTGCTTTGAGGTGGAGATCCTTCACCTCCTGAACATAAGACTTGCTCGAATGGATCTTGTTGTTCAACTTATAATTGAGCTGGGCAGTAAAGGCAAGAGACTGACAAAGGAAGAAATCATCATTAGCACTAGGTCAGTGTGATTAAAACCAAGAAGTAGGACTACAAAAGGAAACTTACCACGGCAGCGAGCTCGATACTCTTCTCATAGAGGACAGTGCAGTCTTGGGTATCGTTCAAGCATTGCCACTGGGAAGCTTCGAGACTGCCAAAACTCTGGCCGATTCGGGACATAACATCCGAGACCAGCGTAGACCCATGGGACCCAGCAGCATTGTCAACCACATATGCATCCATGTGGGTAGAAACTGACAGCTTCTGAGCTCGAGAAGCAGAAGGCTTTCTAGGAGGTGGACCAAGTGTCGATCGAACCACTACAGGAAGTTGGGGCTCGGTCATGTTAGAGGCATCAACCTGCGAAGTCGATGCCACAGTCACGGCACCGACCTACGAAGACGGCGCCGTGATGGAACCGGAAACAGGTGGAGCTGGGGGGGGGGGGAGGTGTCTTCTCGGTCCTCTTGGGGACTTTAGTAGGCCGGTCCACCTTTCGCAACCCTACCCTGGGACGCTTGCTCCTTTTGGCGCCACCACTCTCGATGATATTGTCGAGGTCGGAATCCATGGCACCTGCACATTTCCAATCGGAGTTAGACATAATGATAATAAGCTTGGAAAATAAAAATAAAAAACCAAGTAAAGAAAAAACCTAACTGGAACTCTCCCCCGAACTAGAGCTCGGGGACCATGAAATTCCCCCATCTTCAGAAGAGGCGGGGGGAGTACCTTCCCTATAGGTGGATGTCAACCTCGAATGGTCCCTATAATCATTGGTCCCATATTGGACAGCTATCCCATTCCACACCTCGTCTGAAGTATACATGGTGTCATACTTCCCGAGCCAACTATCAAACCTATGAACACAAGCGTCTACCCAACTCCATATGTAGAAGTGGTATCTATCATGCGGGCATGAAACTAACCTATCGGGCTTATGCTTTAGTAAGGTGGGGGACCACATTCTCGAGGTAAGGAGGGCTTTACCTTCGTCCGAGTCCGAACTCGAGGCTTCGTCATTAGCCTCATTCCCTGACGACGGACTCCTTCTACGAACTGGAGGTGGGGGCCTCACCTCTCCCCTCGGAGGGAGGACGCCTGTGGGCAAAGGCACCTGCTCCCAATGTTCATACTTTTTATTGGACCAGTCAAAGGTGGACTGGCCCTCTCCCAAAAGTCCGCAATTTCGGAGCTTATCTTCATGCAAAAGGTACAAGAGAGACCTCTTGCCATGAGGGAGTTCGAGCAGGATCTCTCTATGCCCCTTCATTGCCTTGTTAGGAGTAGGGCGCTGAAAATTGGCTGGAAAGCAAAACACATTTTTAACTAAGTACGGATCTTACAGCTAAAAATCCGAGCACAGAGATAAAGAAAACTGGAATACTTACGAATCCATCTGAATGAGTAATATCGAGACGGGGACAGACCATCTGTCCAGAAGAAGGCTTTTTTGAAATCGGGTGGATGATTAGGGAGATATTCAAAGACCTTTTTCTCTTTGGGATAGCTCGAAAGGTAGTAAAAATCATCTCCTCCCCGAGCTCGGGAGGGGTTGCTTTTCAGACAAAAGAGATATAAAATCTCCTGAGGTGAAGGCCCTTCCCACTTCAGCTCGTGGTATAGCGACCTTAGGGCTGACAGGACCCTGTAAGAATTGGTGTTGAGCTGGAATGGGGCCAACCCAACAAAATCCGTGAAGTCCTTGAAAAAATACTTCAAAGGAAACAGCGCCCCCGTCTTCATGTGTTCCTGGCTCCATCCCGCGTATCTCAGCCTGTTGTCACGATCCCCGGGGGCGTAACAGCTTCGTTCGTGAGCGGCCGGAGCTCGACACTTCAGAGAACTTGACAACCTGAGGCCATGGAGGGCCAGAATGTCAGTTATCTGACTTGTCGAGGTAACTGAGCTCCAATAGTGCTCGGCCTCGAAGATTTCTTTCCTCGGTTGCGAGGAAGAAGGCTCCCCCATCAATGAAAATTGAAGTTCTCCTGGACTATACGCGACGGTGACCTTTAGTGCGGGGTCGAGGGGGATCGGCCTAGGACCTGAGTTGGACTCTGGATAAAGGGCCTCCTTAAGAGTTCTCCTCTTCTTCTCTATGACCTCGTCTATTTGGCGGCGGTAATGAGCTCGAATATCTTCTTGCTTGCGTGCAAGCTCGTACTCACGGATTCGACGTTGATTCTGAGCGAACAACGATTCCGGGCTCGGGGTTTTTGGCGAGTAAGGGATTGCCAGCAACGACCCCCACCGTCTTTCCAGATTCTGTGACATCTAGCGAGAAAGAAAAAATGGTGAGGGCCATGCATGCAAGAATTACGAGCTCGATAGGACGAGCTCGGAGTGTAGGAACAAAACAAGCTCGATACTAAGACCATTATTAAAGAGTCAGAACGTGCGTTCCACGAGAAAGGGAGGAGAGTAGACAATTTTCTTTGAAAATCCCGAATTATCTGGGAAAAAAGTTGGCGGTTATTCAGAAAAGGTAACATTGGGTATCGTGCGCTTTTCAAAACCAAGGTTTTGCACCCAAGTATCTTGATGTGCAAGATACGTCTCTTAAAATTTTAAAACCTAGAAAAAAGAGGTCTTGCTCAAACATCAAAACTGGGTGTGAACCAGTGATGTAAACCCAGTATGGAAACTTAAAACATAAAAGCCTATCAGACAAAAATTCCTTAACATTTTGTACTAAGAAAATAAACTAGTACATCCAAAGACGTAACAAGAACAATATGAACAGAAACGGGTATGAGGGAAAATAAAAAAAAAACAAAGATTGGACACTTACACAATAATGGCGATTGCAGAGAAATTGCTGACTGAAGGAGAGGCTGCAAATATGAGCTCACGGACTCGAACAAACCGGAAGTCCTTTGTTTTTTCGGCTGAGAGAACATGCACAAGAAAGAAGCTTTCTGGGATGGCCACTGGTTTCGCCCTTTCTTTTTTTTTTTTTTTTTTGTTTCTGATGCGTGTGAAATAAGAGGAAGAAGAAGATCTTGAATATAAAGGGAGAAAAGTAATAAAAAGGATTAATCTAAGCCATTGGCCAGAATCCTCATGAAATCCAACGGTCAGGGGTCAAGGACATGATGGTACCGAAAAGGTGGCAGACGAATGATCGTGGGCAGGTTTCCAAGGTACTCAAGTACCATAAATGAGCAATACCCAAATGACGCGTGTCCATTTTCAAGTATATGACGGTACGGTTCCCAAAGAAAGTAGTTCAAAAGTCTCCTTCTCTTAGGATTCGAACAAATACTTTTGAGGGGGCAAGATGTTATACCCAGATTTCGAGCCATGTTAAATGTGACCTCGAAAGCTGGATTCGCAACGAATGAACTCGTAAAGTCTGAAGTATGTTCCAAAACTAGACATCGAGCCTGCAAAGCTGAGACGACTTCGAATATGGTGGCCTCGAAATCCACACGATCTCGAAGGGTAGCCCCGAGATGCATCTATCCTCAGGGATGACCTCGGATCAGGGGTTCCGAGCCTGACGCGAGTATGATATCAAAAGCCATGTGACCTCGGGAGATGTCATTAGCTCGAAAGTTGATGTAAGACCTGGGAGAATAAGGCCTTGAAGATATATGATAATAACCTTGAACATCTTCAAGTGTTGTCCATAAGAGACGCAGTCTATATTTATTAATGTAAATCCCCTAAAATCATGGGATATTATTTTATTAGTTATACGCCCCCTGGGGACGTTTCCTTTTATATCAGATTACAGACATTTAAAGCCATTTGATTTATTTGCAAATAAAGAGTAACCACCCAAAATATGTGGGATAGTATTCTGCATTCCTCTCTATAAATAGAGAAGTCATGCACTATTGTAAAGGACGGAATTTCTGAACCTTGAGAGAAAACTCTGAAAAATTCATCCTTGAAGAATTTTCAGAGATCATCTTGAGCTTAATAAAAAAGACTCGTGGACTAGGCAGATTTAACTACTAAACCACGTAAAAATCGTGTTTTGTATTATTATATTTTCATTGGCCATTACTAGTTATTGTTTACGTGCTCTTCTTTCACTGTTGACGAAAAACGGCGTCAACAAATTCCATACGACCAATGCTCAGTACTATTGTCGTTAATGACTGATAAGTCAAGACTTCACGACCAGTACTAACACCATTGTCGTTTCTGACTAATGAGTCAGTGCCACTCACAAGTAAGCAATGCAACCAGGCATATATCATATGTCAAATATCCAAATATAGGGCATTCAGCATGCTTACTCAACAATCACCAGCATAATTATGATCATGCACATTTATAGAGACTCAAGCTCTGATCAATTCCATATTAAATATTCATGCCATGCCATAATCACATGTATCGCATGCATCACATACTGGGTGCATTTTTCTTACCTTTGGTCCAAGCACAAGTTCTCAATAAACGACCCTCAAGCACGATCCTGTTTCCAAGCCCTTAGAAATAACCTAGTCACAACCATAATATAAAACCCCATAAAACATGAATAAATAAATATTTTTGGACCAAGTCCTAGCCTCCGAGACGTCGGATCCTACCAAACCGGGTAGTAGGATCGATCTTGAGCCCTTAGAGTTAAGTTTCCATGACTAAAAACCGAAAATGGCCAAAACAACCCTTAAGCGTCGCGACCCCCCAAACCTGAGTCGCGGCCTGCTTCCAGACAGAAACGCCAACCTCAAGATGCCTACACCACGCGCCGCGGCCTGCCTCCCAAGCGTCGCGGCCCCATCGCCCTTCAGCGTCTTCTCTCATCTTTCACTAAGCTCGAGTCGCGGCGCCCAAGAATAGGGTCGCGACCCCACCTGGAACTCAACCAAAAACCTTCGTTTTCCCCTTTTAAATCATTCCAAAAACCTACTCAAACATATCCAAATCCCAAAATTAAAGTTCCCAAACATCCTAATTATCCAAAACCATCAAAACCCGAGTCTCAATCCATCCAAAAACTCATCAAAACATAAAATCCAATCAAAGTTTAAAAACTTGAAAACTTAAAACTTGGATTACCTCCGATTGAGTTGTTTCCTAGCTAAATCCTCCAGCTAATAAGCTTCTAATCTTCCCTAGAATCGCTATTTCTCGATCCTTGCTTGAATCCGAGTCCTAAAACTCAAGTTTCCTTAAAAAATGTGAACGGGTGTCGAAAAGGGAACAGGAGAGAGAGAGAGAGAGAGAGAGAGAGAACATTCTGAAAGTTCTTTTATTTTTGACAGGTTACTTCAAGCTTAAGTAACCTCAAGCAAATCCTAATGCTCGGGGTCCCAAAAATGCCCCCCGGGGTAAAATAGTCAAAATTCCCATAATTCCCTCCTGATCTCACTAACTCCCAATTTATCATCAAATATTTATTCTCATTGCTCAATATCCCGGTAATGTGCTAAATACCCAAAATACCCATTGACTCACTCTGAGTCAAGTCTGGGTCCCGTTGTGACTTTCCCACTAGCTTGCTCCCTAGGATCGTCTCGTGCCGAGTAACTCAAACATACTCACATTATAATGTGGTCCCACACATATATGCTCAAAACGGACCAAATTATGAAAATTTCCCAATTAAACAGGAATGGGCTCACATGCATATTTAATACACCTAAACATGCATATCAAGTCATATTATAATATTATTCACATAATCACATGATAATACACATAAATATCATATAATCACATAACTCCATAATTTGCCATCATGGCCTCCTAATCAAGGCCCTGAGCCTTATTAGGAAATTTGGGACGTTACACTGGTGGTGTTCTTTGAGAGCCAATCTGGGGTCCCGACGACACTCCTTCTCTTAGAAATTTATTTCTTCCTCCATTCGTTGAGCAGTTATCTTAAGGATTCTCGTGTTTTGGCCCGTTTTCTTTCGGCCAAGATGCTAACTACTTGGTTATTGTTTTCAAATGTCTGAGGAGCTCCGAGAGCTACACCAACAAGGCTTTTACAAGTTTGGCCACAAACTTCTTGCCATGGCTCGAGAAGGAGGCAGGTTGCAGGGCGAAAGACAAGAGGAGGCCCGAGTACCAGCACACGAGCTGGTGGTAAGAGAAACTGCTCCGGCTATGGAGAGGCCTGCCCAGAGGGGCATGGTGGAGGAGGGAGCAAACTTGTCTCCCATTCCTCAACCCACCCAACGGTACGAGGTCACTTGGTTTGAGGCAAAGCAGCTCCCCAACATGTTAAAGCATTCCCTGAACCTGGAGCACATCATGAAACATTATGGAATCGGGGAGGATTTCCTGGTGTGCCTTTGCCGAGCGTCGAAGAGAGTGCACTGTAGTGTGCATGGGATTGGAGCATGGAGCCAATCATAGCTGATGGTCGAAGCTACCTTACCATTACACCAATACATCATCAACTTTTTGAAGTACGTAGGGATCGCTCCCTTCCAGCTATCCCCGAACAGGTATCGGGTCCTCGCATGCCTATATATCCTGTACCGGAGAAGGAATTGGTCAAAGCCTTCTTCAGCCGAGGTCATGTACCTTTACAGCTTCCGTACCACACTAAGGAAGAAGTGGAGCGACCTCGATGGGTACTACACCTTGATGAATTTCGCCAACCCCAACATGGTGTACAAGGCTCCTAATCACAATGAGAGCCATGTGCGGGACTACAAAGACCAATTCTTTTTCATGAATGGTTTCCCGATGTGGACCAACCCTACCCTCACCTTGAGTTCTCTAGGGATGGTAAATGTCATTGCGTCTTTTGAGCTGGATATTCTCGGTCTTGAAGTTTCCCAATACTTAATAGTTTCTCTTTTGTAGGTCCTTTCCGATTAACCCCTACGTCCAAGCATATGAGGATCACTTGCAAGAGATGAAGGGTCTCCTAGACGTGGAGCTGGAATTAAGCCAGTAGGTCATGAAGGAGAACAAGATTGTCACGGCGTGGTTTATATTTTAAGCATAGTGATTTAAATTTTAAGCCTATGGTTTAAACTTTAAAGAGTTGTGATTTAGATTTTAAGCGTTATGTTTTATAGTTTAAAGAGACGTGGTTTAGATTTTAAGTCTAGTGGTTTAAATTTTAAGTCTCGTGGTTTAAATTTTAAAAAGATTTTGGTTTATATTTTAAAAGTTATGTTTTATAGTTTAAAGAAATGTGGTTTAGATTTTTAGCCTAATGATTTCAATTTTAAGCCGTGTGGTTTAGATTTTAAAGGTTATGCTTTATAGATTTCAATTTTAAGCCTTATGGTTTAGATTTTAACGGTTATGATTTATAGTTTAAAGAGACGTGGTTTAGATTTTAAACGTTATTCTTTATAGTTTAAAAAGACGTGGTTTAGATTTTTAGCCTACTGGTTTAAATTTTAAGTCTTGTGGTTTAAATTTTAAAGAGTTTTTATTTAGATTTTAAACATTATGTTTTATAGTTAAAAGAGACGTTGTTTAAAGTTTAAAGAATTTTTGTTTAGATTTTAAACGTTATGTTTTATAATTTAAAGATATGTGGTTTAGATTTTTAGCCTAATGACTTAACTTTTAAGCCTTGTGGTTTAAATTTTAAATAGTCATGGTTTAAATTCTAAGCCTTGTGTGGTTTAAATTTTAATGAGTCGTAGTTTAAATTATAAGCCTTGTGGTTTGAATTTTAAAAACTAGTGGTTTAAACTTTAAATGGTTGTGGTTTAGATTTTAAAGGATTATAATTTAAATTTTATATGGTCGTGGTTTATATTTTAAGCTTAATGGTTAAAATTTTAAGTCTTGTGGTTTAATTTTTAAAGAGTCGTGATTTAAATTTTAAGCATTGTAGTTTAAATTTTAAAGAGTCGTGGTTTAAATTTTAAGTCTTGTGATTTGAATTTTAAAGAGTAGTTGTTTAAATTTTAAAGAATCGTGATTTAGATTTTAAAGAATCATGTTTTATATTTTTTATGGTCTTGATTTAGATTTTAAGCCTAGTGGTTTAACTTTTAAGTCTTATGGTTTAGATTGTAAGTCTTGTTGTTTAAATTTTAAAGAGTCGTAGTTTTTATTTTAAGCCTTGTGGTTTGAATTTTAAAGACTAGTGGTTTAAATTTTTAGAAGTCGTGGTTTAGATTTTAAAGGATCATGGTTTATATTGTTGTATTGTTGTGATTTAGATTTTAAGCCTAGTAATATAGTTTTTAAGCATTGTGGTTTAAATTTTAAAAAGTCGTGGTTTAAATTTTAAGCCATGATGTTTAAATTTTAAAGAGTCGTGTTTTGAATTTAAGGATTTGTGGTTTAAATTTTATATGGTTGTGGTTTAGATTTTAAGCCTAGTGGTTTAGATTTTAAGCCTAGTGGTTTAAGTTTTGAGCCTTGTGGTTTAAATTTTAAGAAGTCATGGATTAAATTTTAAGCTTTGTGGTTTAAATTTTAAAGAGTTGTGGTTTAAATTTTAAGTCTTATAGTTTAAATTTTAAAGACTAATGATTTAAATTTAAAAAGTCGTGGTTTAGATTTTAAAGGATCATAATTTATATTTTATATGATCGTGGTTTATGTTTTAGGCCTAGTAGTTTAACATTTAAGCATTGTGGTTTAAATTTTAAAGAGACGTGATTTAAATTTTAAACCTTGTGGTTTAAATTTGAAAGAGTCATGGTTTAAATTTTAAGTCTTGTGGTTTAAATTTTAAAGAGTCGTGGTTTAGCTTTTCAAAGATCATGATTTATATTTTATATGGTCGTAATTTATATTTTAAGCCTTGTAGTTTAAATTTTAAGAAGTCATGGATTAAACTTTAAGCCTTGTGGGTTAATTTCAAAGAGTCGTGGCTTAAATTTTAAGTCTTGTAGTTTATATTTAAGCTTTATGGTTTACATTTTGAAGAGTTTTGGTTTTGATTTTAAGCCTTAAGGTGAACTTTTAAAGGGTTGTGGTTTATATTTTATGTCTTGATGTTTATATTTTAAAGGATTGTTGTTTACATTTTAAAATTTGTGGTTTAAATTTTAAGGAGTTGTAATTTAGATTTTAAGCATTGATGTTTACATTTTAAATAATAATTTTTTCATAGATTGAATACAATCATATAAATATAGTTGTCACACATATATATGACACACTACAATTAGAATGCATTTCCAATTTAACTATAACATGACATATATAATACATACTATAACAACACTTAGAACCATGTGTTCAAATAAGGGTAATTTAGGAAAGTCTCATAATAATAATTGGTAAAGTTTAACTGAATGTATTTAGTGTCTAGTTTTAGTTAACTACTCTTAAAAATTGGTAGTCATCAACTTTTCCCAAATAACATAGACATATGGAGCCGAGTTGAGTTGAGTTTTTTTTAGGCTTAGTGCAAAATGATCATTAATGGTGTGTGAAAGTAAATAGATATTCATATTTTTAATTTTGTAGTAAAATAGCCTAACCACTTTTTTATTATTACATATTACCAAATATGCTATTTAGAAAATTACTATTTTATTCTAAATATTTTAATATTATAATATATAAATATTAGTTTTGTTTAATTAGTTTTTATATTAAAGTTATTTTAATTTTTTTTTTCGTTTTTTATGAGTTGTTGAATGATATACCATACCACAAAATACATATACTGAGTTGAAAAATAATATAACAACAAAACTTAAAATATTATTACTCAAAAATGTATATATTGTACTAACAAAATTATATACTAACATTAAAATGTATATACCATGATACAAAATTATAAATATTTTTACATGGAGCACTTAAATTAGCCTAATATTTACGTTAATACGATTTAGTGATATATTTTTTTTCTATTCTACTGTGTTAATTTTTCTTTTGTACAACTTACATTATTTTCAGTTTTCTTTTATACCACTATTCCCTAGACACGCTATCATATACACTTTATAGTTATCTAATACAAATTTCTATACTTTTTCATCATTTTTTCCCATTTATTATTTTGCACAATCCCCTACACTAGCAGCTTATTCTAAATTTCCCCCACTCTTTTGTCTTTTCAGTTCATAATTTATTAATTTCTTTTTTCTTACACTATCACAATCACTCCACTCATTTCCCTATACATTTTACTATCACTCCACTCATTTCTATGTACACTCTACTATCACTCAATTTATTTTCTTTGTAGTTTCTACATGTTTCTCCATATTTTATTATTGGTAAGAGACCAAAAAAAAGTTTATTTTCATTGTCTTTTATTATTGGTAAGAGACAAAAAAAAGTTATTTTTTTATTGTCTTTCTCATCCTTGCTTACTACGTGGCTATGGAGTCCTTGACATAACAGACATATAACATGGACACTTGTCCTTGTGCATACTCTCCCATCGATTTTCTGTTCTCATCTTCAAATTTGTACTCTTTTATAAGCCATCAATCATCTCATTCTTTTCTCAAATCATATTTTTTGCAATTGAAAACTGTGGCCTTCAAGCTCTCTTTACTTACACTATTACTCTTGTTTATCGTAGTATTGAGCTCAAGTGTCGAAGTTTCTGTAAAGAAATACTTGGAGCTGAAGCAATGTAGGCATTAGTGTGCACACCAGATAGGCTTTGACGAAGCACAGGAGCTATTGCGAGCAAAAATAATTTCTTATTTGTTGTTTGGACTATTGTTTTTATGTTGTTGTTTTGTTTATGTATGATTGTTGTGTAATTTCTTATTTTCTTATATGTTGTTGGATTGTTGCAGTCGAGTTGCTTTGAGGTTGATGCTGGTATGCGTGATGTTATCCAACTAGTTTTTGAGGTTGAAGCTACTCCTAACATTCAAAAGAAGAATGGCAAGTCTGGAAAAACTTTAAAGTCTCTGTTTTATGTCTGAGTTTGGATATTTCGGTCCTCCTAATGAAGATCAAAATCTTGCTTTGTTTAAATTTATTTAGGAAGCACAGATGTTTCAAGAATGCAAAGATCATTAAGACTACTCTTAAACTTGGGTCAGGCCATGCATGTGAGTGACAAGATGTAGTTTTACAAGCTTAGTGTCTGTGGTGAATTCCTTTGGACTTAGGAGTTTTTCTCTAGGTTTTTAATGGCTATGTTGAGTTGTACTTGTTTATAAGTTATTTTCTACCTCCTTTCATATTTTGTTTTGTTGTTGTTGTTGTGTAATTGATTTAATGTTGTTGTTTTGTTGCTGGAATGTTGTTTTAATTTTATTTATCTATTATTTGTGACAACACCGTAAACACAACACAACATTAATATTTTTATAAATAAAAATTTCAAAATGACCTCCCTGTTTTTATTATATTTCCCAGAATTTCAAGTCAATGTTTTCCATCAATATTTACAAAACAATTAGATAGCAACCAAAATATCTACAAAATAAAACTGATAGATTAGAAGGTATCTAGAATGTTTTGATAATTTAATTTTTTGAAATTCAAAGTTTGGTTCTCGTTGTTTGCCTGTTAAATTGTTAAATTTGTAGTATTTTCATGAAATTGTTTTTCAGTTTTTCAACCAGATCTTGTTGTGGGTTGAATTGTTATTGCTTTCTAAAGCTTCATCGCGGGCATACATGGAGTTTTTCAATTGATCTTCGTTTGCTGTCGTGGGTGATTAGCGTAAGAGAAGTCATTCACGTGTGATACCCTATTTAGGAGTAGGTAGTATTATTGTAAAAATTTATTTGATACTGTATAAAAGTTAAAAAGCCTGTGTACCCGTATAAATGTTATTATTGCACAGTTTAAGTGTATATAAGAAAAAAATCTCAAATTTATATACTACAATTATGTATAATAAAATAGAAGCTAAATATTATTAAAAAAATATACCAACTCATAAAAAACTTAAAAAATCAATATAACTTTAAAATAAAAACTAATTAAATAAAACTAATATGCATATATTACTATATTAAAGTCATACACTCCTAAATAAATAAATAAATAAAATTATAAAAAAATAACAATTTAAGTGATCAACAATATAAAATGGTCATTTCTCTATAATTTTCCTAAATAAATAAAAAAAATTATAAAAAATAACAATTTAAATAATCAATAATATAAAATTATTATTTCTTGACAATTTAAAAAATAAGTACTTTTTAGTTTCTTGTTTTTTTTTGTCATTTATTATTTTTTTATTTTTTTGATAAAGCCCAAACTTAAGCACACAGCCGTGGGAACAACTAATTCTAAAGCGGCTAAAGCTGAAAAGCCTAAACGACAGTGCACACTAACTAACCCAAAGAGTCCCCGTAACGTACGGCCTTACACACGTATAACTTCAAATGCTTAGAGCCAAACTCCGGTTATCTGCCATTGCCGGCGCCAAAATGATTTCTTCGTCGTCTTCTAAACCCCTCACAAACCCTAGAGTCTTCTCCACCTCAACCTCGAGGCTCTTCAATGGAGTCTCTCAGGCCAGCCGTGTTACTTTCTCCGCCAGTTTTGCTCCCGCTTCGCTTCGATGCTACGCTTCCTCGTCGGGAATTGATCGAATTCAAGTCCAGAGTCCTATTGTTGAAATGGACGGTTAGTCTCTTAAACTCTATACAAATATCTCAATTTCTGAATGTTTTATTGATGTAATTTTTTTTTTTTAAAAATCAGGTGATGAGATGACAAGAATTATATGGACAATGATAAAAGACAAAGTACGAGCTTCAATTCGATGTCAATTTTTTTTTCATGAATTGGAACTTGGTAGAAGAACCATAATTTGATGATTTTTTTTTAAAATTGCGATTGCAGCTTATTTTTCCTTATCTAGATTTGGATATAAAGTACTATGATTTAGGAATATTGAACCGTGATGCTACTGACGACAGAGTTACAGTGGAGAGTGCTGAAGCTACTCTTAAGTAAGTCTCTTGTTAGTATGTATATTTATATCCCATATTTCACATATGTTGCTCAATTCTGTTAATGGGTATTTTTGTTGTGTGGCTTTCTTGTATTAGAACTTGCATAGAAGTATAATTTGCTTAGAATGGAATAGATTTAATGCCAGTGACTAAAACCAATGGTCAATGCTGATAACTGTGAGGATTCCAAGAACTGAGGAGCGATATAAGTGTTATTTTAACTAACATTACCATCGTTATTGTGCTGCAGATACAACGTTGCCGTGAAATGTGCTACGATAACACCTGGTTAGTGGGTCTTCTTCCATCTAAGATCCTTCTTTTCTAATGATTATATTGTGTCCACCTCGACAGAAGGTTTATGAATATTTAGTCTGCACAGAAATCATATTATTTTGGTATTATGGAACTAGTTAATAGCTTTTCGTCTACTTAAGACTTCCTATGTGCAATTTGTGTAAAGATTAAATGTGGTTTATGCTGTTTTGTTCTCTGCAGATGAGACCAGAGTCAAGGAATTTGGGCTAAAATCAATGTGGAGGAGTCCCAATGGCACAATTAGAAATATCTTAAATGGTATGTCTTTAATATATGACCCAAGAACATTTGGCTAATGATTTATTCATTTTTAGGTTTGGCTAGCTTTGGAACATTCTTTAAAAATTGGAAGCTAATGAATGCTGTATATTTTTTTCCTTCTAATTTCTTTTATGTGAATGGAGTAAAGTCAAATTTTGTTCAATTAATGACTGCAAAATGTATACTGTATAAATTTATATTATTTGCTGAAAATCCTCTGATTTTTGACATCATTGTTAGATTATGCTGTTTTTCATTTCTAAATTTTCATGTATGTCATCTTTCTCACAGTGGAAACTTTTATACTTTTTGCAGGTACTGTTTTTCGTGAACCAATCCTCTGCAAGAACATTCCAAGAATTGTTCCTGGTAATTCATTGTTCTTGTTGCATTTAATGGGGTAAATTCATGTGAATTACCACTTAGTACTGTGCTTCTTAAATTTCAGGTTGGAAGAAAGCCATATGTATTGGTAGGCATGCCTTTGGTGATCAGTATCGTGCCACTGATGCAGTCATTGAAGGACCCGGAAAGCTTAAAATGGTATTTGGTAAGTGGTTGTATTAGATTTCAAATGGAGAAACTGGTTATGTTAAATAATTATTCTGCACTCTATCTATAATCTGTCTCTGTCTATTTTTTCTCATCAAACTCTCTTTTCATTTCTATATTTCAGTTCCAGATGATGGGGGTGCACCAATGGAGCTTGATGTCTATAATTTCAAAGGTCCAGGGATAGCGCTTGCTATGTATAATGTGGATGAGGTATTTAAAAGTTAAAAATTAAAATTAAAAACAGTTTCCACAAATGCGTATTGACAAGTTTAGAAAAACCTTGTGTTTTCAGTCTATTCGAGCTTTTGCCGAGTCTTCTATGTCCTATGCATTTGCAAAGAAGTGGCCTTTATACTTGAGCACCAAAAACACAATTCTTAAGAAATATGATGGCAGGTAGATCTGTTTTCTCTTATTTTTTTAGTTCATATTTTTTTAGGTACGTATTGATGCTTTAGATTTTTGGTTGGTAATCTATGGACCCATTTTGTGAAGATTATGCATACAAATATTAGTCTTTTGAATTACACAGGTTTAAGGACATATTCCAGGAGGTATACGAAGAGAACTGGAAGCATAAGTTTGAAGAGCATTCAATATGGTTTGTATCATACTAGGTGAAAATATGCTTATCTACTATTGCTCAGATGTTACTTAACAGCCCTTACAAAGTCTGTTTGCTATTCAGGTATGAGCACCGGCTAATTGATGACATGGTGGCTTATGCACTTAAAAGTGAAGGTGGATATGTTTGGGCATGCAAAAATTATGATGGTGATGTCCAGAGTGATCTACTTGCACAAGGTACCATAACATTACCAACTTTGAGAAAAATAATATATAATTTGCTAAACGATTTCTTGGCTTGTGGAGTTATTTATATATAATAATTCATTAGCAATGAAGGCTTTCTTTTTAACCATACTAAAACATGGATGGAATTTTCATTTAGGTGCACACAAATAACTGTAAAGTTGAAAATAAAATGACAGGAAAACTAGTAGAAAGTTAGGGACATCAGAAAATGGACCCAATATGGAAATCAAATATTAACTTTTTGTCCCCATGTCTAAAAGCTTGTTTTTTGTATGGTTGGCAGGATTTGGCTCTTTGGGCCTCATGGCTTCTGTACTGGTTTGTACCAAAACTACTATTGTGTCACCCTTGATATCTTACTTTTCCTTGTATCACACAAAGTCATAATAATTAGTTGTACAGTTATCCTCTGACGGTAAGACATTAGAAGCTGAGGCAGCTCATGGGACTGTCACTCGGCATTTCCGGCTACATCAGAAGGGACAAGAAACCAGTACAAATAGTATTGCTTCAATATTTGCATGGACACGAGGACTACAGCATAGGTACTCCTTTGTTGCCTTTGTAAACCATGTCAGCACGATCAAGAAACTAACACCTGAAGAATTGACTGATTTCAGGGCCAAATTAGATCAAAATGACAGATTGCAGGATTTTGCTCACAAGTTGGAGGAGTCATGCGTTGAGACTGTGGAAGCTGGGAAAATGACCAAGGATCTTGCCATTTTGACCCATGGACCCAAGTATGTGGGACCTTCACCATCTCTTAATTTATTTGGTTTCTTTTTTAATTCTTCTGATGACATAACAAACCACAACAAACGAGTTGAAATGATTGTGTTGCATGTTTCATGGTTATCTCAAATTTTGAACAACCACCTCGTGATTATTTACATGCTTCATGCTTATATATATAATATACGTGTGTCTGCAGAGTAACCAGGGAGTTTTACTTGAACACTGAAGAATTTATCGATGCTGTAGCCCAGAATCTTGTAGCTAAACTTAAAGAACCTGCAGTAGTCTGAGTAACATCTTTATGAGGAATTATGATTCATGTCATAATTGGACTTTGGTTGCATGAAGGTGATTCATTTCAGAGTTTACTTTCATAAACAATTTTGTTCAGTATTGAACTAAACTGGTTTCATTTTTCCCAAATATATTCCTCGTTTTTTATAATACTTTAAAGAAGTAATATTGTTACTTTTGACTCAACAGATGCTTTAACATCGAAATAATCAGCAACAACGTTAGTGGTTAGCGAAAACTTGTCAAACCCGATTAATTAACTTTATGAATAATTCGAAAAATACGAACCTGATTAAGTCTATCTAATTGCACTATTGAAATGTGAAACAGGTTGAACGCTGGTTATAATTCTAATGTGCTTAACATGGTTAATCTGGATTATTTTAAGAATAATATGTAATTTTTTTAAATATAAAGATTAAAATACTAATGGAAGACTTCTTAATAGTTATTAGCCATGGTTACCAATAAGTTTTTGATGATGAATGATTATAATTATGATGTAAATAAATAAATAAATAAAATATATAAAATTAATAATTTCGAATTTTTTAGATTAATTAGTCAATAAATATTAGTTGGAAAGATAATGATCTTATTAATTATTCTCATTAATTCCAAAATAATTTTTTTTTATGAAATGGATAAAATGAATGAATCAAGAGTGAAGAAGGAATGAAAAAGGAATATTAAATAAGATTTTTTTTATTCTTTATTTAATAAATATGTGACCATCATATCATTAGGTAACCATTTTACAAGTTTGAAAAAAATAATTTATTTTTAGAAATATTAATTAACAATTATAAGTATGTACCATTAATCTTAATCCAATGATTAATATTAAGTAAATATTAATGTATAGTAACCATTAAGAGTGCCTCAATACTAATATATTTATTACTAAATGACAAATGTAAGTTCCATACTTAATTCTATTTGAAAAAAATGCCAAAAAAGGAATCATTAATCACATACTAATAATATCTATAAAATGTTTACACCTGGACCTTATATTTTGTCTCATTACTTGTTTGAATCTCGTAATTTGACAAATTACTTTTTGAACTTTATATTTTGTAAAATGGTTCAAGTAGACTCATAAACTCAATCCTAATAAAAAAAAAATTGAATATAAGATTACAGTTTTTAGGTAAAATGATTGTGATATTATTCTGAATTGTTAGTTTGGTAAAGTATTTATAATTTTAGTTCAAAAAACTTTGACCAAAATCGGGTTTAGGGATCTATTTGAACTATTTTACAAAACATAGGTTCTAGAAAGTACTTTGTCAAAACACAGAGTCCAAATAATTAGGGGCCGTTTGATATAAGGAGTTTACAATTTTCATATTACTGGAAAAGTTGAAGAGGGTAATCTGATAGTCTGGAAACTTACATCATTGTGTTTGATAATGCACTGTAATCTTATCTATGATTCCTGGGAATATCACTTTCTGTGTTTGGTTGTGCATAGGAATATGTTAAGTTTTCATATTTTCATAAAATTAATATAATAATATATTTCATCAAAATAATTTATAAATAATTTTACTCATGAAATATTTTTTAACAGAATTAAAAAAATACATCTATTGAATACTAGAATCAAGTATAATTTTTAAAATTACAAAAATACCCTTATTTTATTTTTAATAATATTTCATTTGTTATTTTAAACTAAAGTAATGATATAAAGGCTTTACAAATCAATTTATTTAAATAAACAAATATTATTTATCATTTTATTGTTTGATATATGTATATTTGTTTTTATATTATAAGCTTCAAAAATAAAATAAGTCATTAACTAAAAAATTATTGGTTTAAGATTTTTTTTTTAAAAATAATAAAAATAATTTTGAAGTGTTTCACATTCCTGAGTATCTGAAAACCACTTGTCAGATGGGTTTCACTTGAACCTAGAATCAGGAAAAGTTAAAACCCCTGGAATACAGATTCCCAGGTTAGAAAAACTCAAACCCAGTACCAAACATGGGAAAATGTTCAGATTCTCATTCCCGTGTCCAAATTCCTGCATACCACACGACCCCTTAATGTTACAAAACACAGGGTCCAAAAATATCAATTTAAATTTGGTTAGGCAAAAGGCATGACTACATTTAAAGCGCTCATGTTAACAAGGTCCATAGTTCGTACATGCAAAGTTAGAATGTTAGGAAAAATAATATTGCCTCAATGAAAAGGTAAGATAATGTTACAACTCTATGCAAAATATTACAATGGACAAGATTGATTGAATAAAGTGTTACAACTCTATAACTAAAAATACAAATAAAACAAAGGAAATGAAGAAGATGATGAAGAAGAAGAGAATAGTAAAGTACAACTCAAAACAAAAGTTACAAGTAAAATAAAGTGTTTGGACCAAATGAAGAGATTACAACTCTTAAACAAAATATACAAGTAAATAAAACAAGAGAATAAGAAGAAGAACAATAGAATAAAAGGAAGAACATAAACCACAAACAAACTCTCACTTACACAACCTAAGTGAAGAGGATTGGGGATCACTAACTTGAACAAGGTTTAAAACCTTTGTCCAAAAGCTTATTTCCCCCTAACTCAAGCACTAAGGGATCTCTCTCAGATTTTGGAAATGCTTTCTGGAATAATCAAGCCTCAAGGTGTTTCTAGCCAAGTGCTCTAGTGGATAGAAAATGGTGTGTCTTACAAGTGAGCATTAGGCTCCTATTTATAGAGTTTAGAGACACCCTTTGAATTTCAAATTCCACCAACCCCCATGGCTGTTACCAATGATTAATTGGGTGTTTTATGGAATTAAAATAGAGAATTGGGAGTTACTAAGCTGTTGGAATCGTTCAAAGTTTGATAAAAAACTGAAATTATAGAAGCTGTCAGGCATTAGGGCCGCGGCACTAGTTCCAGGCGCTGCAGCCCTCAGTCAATTTCAGCAACACATTTTTCAGTTTTTTTCCAAAACGTTCCAATTTATTCCCACTTGATTTTGTAACTCCCATACACAATATGGGAGTTAAAATCACATCTCTATCAGCCATTTCTCATATGGCTTTAAGAAATTCATCTCAATATTGTGTAACAACAAATCTACACAATAATGGGTGATATTTAGGAGTTACAAATTTGTGATGAATTTGTAACACCAAATATGTTACATGTTTGGATATTTCACATATATCCAAATAATGTAACTCTCTATTATATGTTACAATATGTGACACTCTATGTCACATTTATTTAATCTAAAACATTATATTATAAAATAATATAATATTACATTATATTATAAAATAATATAACATTCCCCCACTAGATTAAATAGTCATCTATTGTAACACTTATTTAATCAATCATTATATTTAAAAATATAACATATCCCCCACTTGATTAAATAAGAACTCTCTCTTATAGGAGTCATTACATTGATGCATAAAGTAAAGTGTTTTTCAACTTGAACTTTACTATAGTGTAATTATCACAAAATTTGTCGAAAATTTGGTTGCACTAGGCATTGAACCATCTTTTCATGGTGAAAAATCGGTGATAATACACACACCTTTGCGATGTTCACTTGAGACCTCTATGTCTTGCTTTGCACCGTTAATGGCCATGTGCACTTTCCATTCATGGACGTTCTTGAGAATACTCCCAATTCTCATGAGAGGCGGCACCACCCCTAGATCCATATAGGTAGAATTCTTACAGTATTTTGTTACCAAAAATACTTGTCTTTACAAGACTGAATTCTATTAAAAAACCTTTCGATTTTAACCCTCCACTTGGTAACACACAAGTACTCAATATCTCAGATGGGACTTGTTTTGAGTACAACTAATATTCACTTGATTGACTTGTTATTACCTATTGAACCTAACACTAGTTGAATAACTAGTGTTAAGATAGGTTGCCATCAATCGTGAATCTCTTTAGGGAGTTTAAGTCCCATCCCTCGAGATGATGCAGCCACTAAATCCCTCGTTAGTGGCTTAGTGAAAGGATCTGCCAGATTTTGACTTGTTCTCACATAGGATATTGAGATGACTCCTCTTTGAATCAATTCTCTTACATATCCATGTCTTAGACTAATATGTCTAGACTTCCCATTATACACTCTGCTGTATGCTCTAGCCAATGTTTCTTGGCTATCACAATGTATCGATATAGTAGATACATTATCTTTGATTAGGGGAATCTCTATCAACAGATCCCTTAACCATTCAGCCTCTTTGCCAGTAGCAGCTAGAGCTATGAACTCTGCTTCCATAGTGGAATGAGATATACAGGTTTGTTTCTTGGAACCCCAAGAAATTGCACCTCCACCAAGTGTAAATACCCAACCAGTTGTGGACAAGTTGTCCCCAAGATTGGATATCCAACTTGCATCTGTATATCCTTCTAATATCGAAGGAAATTTGGAGTAGTGAAGGCTTAGTCCTTTGGTTTTCTTGACATAACCTAGGACCCTTCCAATTGCCTTCCAGTGATCCACACTTGGATTACTTGTAAACCTACTAAGTTTACTTACCGCAAATGCTATATCAGGTCTAGTACACTGGGCAGCGTACATTAGACTCCCTATAGCACTAGCGTACTCCAATTGAGCCACCGCTCTTCCTTCATTCTTCTATAGTTTTACACTATGATCGAATGGAGTATTGGCATCTTTAACCTTGAGATGGTTAAATTTGTTCAATACTTTCTCAACATAGTGGGCTTGCCCTAATGCAAAACCCCCACTATGTTTCTTTACTTTGATACCGAGTATGGTATCAACTTCTCCAAGATCTTTCATCATGAAGGTTGATGATAGAAACCTCTTCGTTTCTTCTATCCCTTTCATGCTATTACTTAGAATAAGCATGTCATCCACATATAAGCAAACAATGATCACATATCCCTTACAAGTTTTGGAATACAAACACTTATCTCCATTGTTATGTCTAAAACCATTAGACATGATGGCTTGATCAAATTTCTCATGCCATTGCTTAGGAGCTTGTTTCAATCCATATAAGGATTTTACAAGTCTACAAACTTTATGTTCATATTTTGGTAGGACAAACCCTTCGGGTTGTTCCATATAGACCTCCTCATTGAGGTCACCATTAAGGAATGCCGTTTTGACATCCATTTGATGAACATACAAGTTGTGTATAGAAGCTAAGGCAAACAAAATTCTTATAGAAGTTGTTCTTGCAACAGGCGCATAGGTATCGAAATAATCGATACCCTCCTTTTGCCGAAACCCTTTAGCTACTAATCTAGCTTTAAAGGTTTGGATAGTGCCATCAGTGTGATATTTTCTCCTAAATACCCACTTACACCCAATTGGCTTAGACCCCGGTGGGAGGTCTACCAATTCCCAAGTGTTATTGGAGAGAATGGAATCCATCTCATCATTGATGGCTTCTTTCCAAAATGCACTATCTCTCGATTGCATAGCTTCTCTATAAGTCTTAGGATCATCCTCAACGAGAAGTACAATAGGAATTTTCCTAATGACTTCCTCTCTATTTCCTTCTACCATGTAGAATGAAATTCGTTGAGAATCTATCTTATCCACTACTAGACTTTTGTGATTTTTAAGCCTTTGACTTCTTCTAGGTTCAAAGGGTTGCTTTACATCCTTTTGAGAATTCTCCTCTTGAGAATCAACTTTGGATGTAGAAGCTTGAGAGTTGTTCTCATATAACAAATTCTCCTTTAGAGATGTTGAAGCTTGAGAATACATAACATATTCTCAATGAATTCAACTTCTCTAGATTCAATCACAATATTAGACTCTAAGTCTAATAGCCTATAAGCTTTACTATTGTTGGCATAACCAACAAAAGCACACTTTATGGCTCTTGAACCTAACTTTGTTCTATTAGGTTCGGTTTTCTTGCAATATGCAAGACACCCCCACACTTTGAAGTACCCTATGTTGGGTTTTCTTCCTTTCCATAACTCATATGGAGATATCTCATTTTTCTTCATCGATATTCGATTAAGAATGTGACAAGTGGTTAAAAGCGCTTCACCCCATAAGTTGAAGTTCAACTTAGAAAACACCAACATAGAATTTATCATCTCTAGATAAGTCCTATTTTTCCTTTCGGCAACACCATTATGTTGTGGTGTATAAGGTGCAGTGCACTCATGAATTATACCATTTTCTTCACAAAATGTATTGAATTCATTAGAGAAGTACTCTCCTCCTCTATCACTTCTTAGCACCTTAATCTTTTTATTTAGTTGGTTTTCAACTTCTAATTTATACAATTTAAAAGCATCAAAAGTCTCATCTTTATGCTTTAAAAGAAACACATAGGTATATCTACTAAAATCATCTATAAAAGTAAGAAAATACCTTTTACCACCTCTAGTTAATACACCATTTAATTCACAAAGATCACTATGGATTAAATCTAGTAAATTAGATGATCTTTCTACACTAGGAAATGGTTTCTTAATCATTTTTGCCTTAACACATGTTTCACATTTACCATAGTTTTAATATTGCATGCAATCATACCACATTTTACTACTCTTTTCATGATTGAAAAACCTATATGCGATAGTCTAAGATGCCACAAAAATAAAGAATCATACTCAACAATATAGGCGGAATTAGCATTTTTATTGATAACATTGAAAGTTACATCATTGGTGCACAATTTAACCATACCCTCACAAGAGTACCCATTTCCCAAAAATACATTTGATTTGGTAAGTATAAGTTTACCGGACTCAAAAACGGCTTTAATGCCGGGCTTGCCAAGCAAATCATCACTTACCAAGTTTCTACTCATTTCGGGAACATAAAGTACATTCACTAATGTAACTTTCTTGCCGGAGGTGAAGTAGACATCAATAGTACCTTTGCCAAGTACCTTGGATTTGCCCTCATTGCCCATTTGTATCTCATGGTTGCCCTTTGACTCTTCAAAGGTCTTGAACAATGATTTGTCATAGGTGACATGGACGGTGGCACATGTGTCATACCACCACCCTTTCACCTTGCCTTGGACCGTATTCACCTCACTAAGGGTAGCAACTATGTTTTCCTCTTGAGTTGCGTTCACCTTAGGTCCTTGTTGGTCTTTTCTATGTCTACACTCTCTAGCATAGTGACCCTTTTTCCCACACACAAAGCAAGGACCTTTCTCGCCCTTAAACTTGTTTGGGTTGGTTTTTGGACCCAAAGGTTTCTCATTACCCTTTTTCCCTTTGTTTTTGGGATGTTTTGGTTGTGACACCGCATTTTCTTTGGAAGTCTCTCCATTAGACCCCTCCACAAGTTTATCTCTACATATCGATTCCTCTTCGATTCGAATATGCTTTTGGATCTCCTCCAAAGAATAATCCTCATTTTTATGAAGGATTCTTTTCCTATAGCTCTTCCAAGTTGGTGGTAATTTAGCCACTATAGCACCAACTTGAAAGGCCTCGGGAAGCTCAATCTTTAACACTTTCAATTTATTAACAATAATTTGCAATTCATGAATTTGAGGAAGAATAGGTTTATCACCAAAAAATTTGAAATCGAAGTATTGAGATATCAAAAACTTTTTGGTACCTTCCTCTTCCGCCTTAAACTTTTTCTCAAGTGCATCCCATATCTCCTTTGCCGATTTGGTCTCGGTGTAGAGGTCATAGAGCCTATCGGAAAGAGCGTTGAGGATATGACCCCTACAAAGAAGATTGTCCTCCTCCCTCTTCCTTCTCTTCTCCACCTCCTCGGGAGTGTCTTTGTCGGATGGCTCGGCTAGAGGTGCCAAGGAAGACTCAAGAATGTAGGCGATTTTGAGAGTGGTTAAAAGAAACCTCACCTTGTCTTGCCACCTAGTAAAATTGGATCCATCAAACCTATCCAATCTCACTAGGTCTTGGTTCATGATTTTGATTGTCTCCCCTTCCATTGAAACAAAAAGGGTTAAGCTTTTGAATGTTAGGAAAAATAATATTGCCTCAATGAAAAGGTAAGATAATGTTACAACTCTATGCAAAATATTACAATGGACAAGATTGATTGAATAAAGTGTTACAACTCTATAACTGAAAATACAAATAAAACAAAGGAAATGAAGAAGATGATGAAGAAGAAGAGAATAGTAAAGTACAACTCAAAACAAAAGTTACAAGTAAAATAAAGTGTTTGGACCAAATGAAGAGATTACAACTCTTAAACAAAATATACAAGTAAATAAAACAAGAGAATAAGAAGAAGAACAATAGAATAAAAGGAAGAACATAAACCACAAACAAACTCTCACTTACACAACCTAAGTGAAGAGGATTGGGGATCACCAACTTGAACAAGGTTTAAAACCTTTGTCCAAAAGCTTATTTCCCCCTAACTCAAGCACTAAGGGATCTCTCTCAGATTTTGGAAATGCTTTCTGGAATAATCAAGCCTCAAGGTGTTTCTAGCCAAGTGCTCTAGTGGATAGAAAATGGTGTGTCTTACAAGTGAGCATTAGGCTCCTATTTATAGAGTTTAGAGACACCCTTTGAATTTCAAATTCCACCAACCCCCATGGCTGTTACCAATGATTAATTGGGTGTTTTATGGAATTAAAATAGAGAATTGGGAGTTACTAAGCTGTTGGAATCGTTCAAAGTTTGATAAAAAACTGAAATTATAGAAGCTGTCAGGCATTAGGGCCGCGGCGCTAGTTCCAGGCGCCGCGGCCCTCAGTCAATTTCAGCAACACATTTTTCAGTTTTTTTCCAAAACGTTCCAATTTATTCCCACTTGATTTTGTAACTCCCATACACAATATGGGAGTTAAAATCACATCTCTATCAGCCATTTCTCATATGGCTTTAAGAAATTCATCTCAATATTGTGTAACAACAAATCTACACAATAATGGGTGATATTTAGGAGTTACAAATTTGTGATGAATTTGTAACACCAAATATGTTACATGTTTGGATATTTCACATATATCCAAATAATGTAACTCTCTATTATATGTTACAATATGTGACACTCTATGTCACATTTATTTAATCTAAAACATTATATTATAAAATAATATAATATTACATTATATTATAAAATAATATAACATAGAAGTGTTTGGAAGTAATTTTAAAATACATATTGGATGTTAAGAACTTACATATGAATTTCCATTAGTATTTTTTTTGGCAAATTCTTACTGTTATGTTTGATAATATAGTAATTACACATAATTAAAACTAACATAATTTTTTTACATTTTTAAAGATAATATTACATAATTATACTAATTCTCACGCCACTTAAGAATTGGGGAGTATAGTTGAGACTTCTCAATTACTTTTAAATACATGGTTATAATATAATACATTTGGAAAACTACACTGTAATTAGAATTGAGTGTAATTCAAGGTAATTACTAGATTTTGTATGTTTGTTGAATCAAGTAATTACAAAGTAATAATGTAATTAGAGGTAATTGAATTGTTCTAATTATACTTTCTAATTCTCATAGTATGTCATGCGAATTATAACTATTTTGTCAAACATGACAATAGGAATTCATAAATAATAACAAATTGACATCCAAACACACATTGTATTTTAAGATAGAGTGTAATTACTACCTTAGTAATTATACAGTCTAGTAATTACATAGCGACTTCAAACACACTCTAAATAAATTTATTTAATTGGATTCAAACAAAAAAATTAAGACTATTTTTATAAAAAAACAAAACTTAAATATAATATAATTTTATATTATTCATAAAAATTATAAATATATTCAAAAATAAAAAATAATAAAACAAATAGAAAGAAAAAAAAAGAAAATTACATCTAACAACCTATAATTGATTTTATTTACAAATTTAACGTCAAAAATTTCAATTACAAAAATAAAGTTTTTTTATACCACATAAAAATAATACATACCTTGTTGTACCCTAATTTTAGCTCGAGTTCATTCACTCAGCTCGGGTATAGCTGGCAAATAAATATACGGAGAAATAACCAAGGGAATGATATCTGCTTATTATCCATGTGGACGACACCAGTTTCATGTGGTCACGCGTGGAGTTAGGCGTCCTGGGTTTAACCCGAGCTACGGACACGAAGGCTGTGAAGCGCGAGCTCAGAATATTAAAATGGTTGTTGAAGCACGAGCTTGGAGGAGATATCCAGCTAGTGGTAGTTCTAGTATATTGCATATCCGCGGATCCCCAGAGATTCAGGATTCCTTTATACGTATATTTATAACCAAGCTGTCATATTTAATATCCCAGATATTAGGAGTAAATTTACCTTGTGATTAGATCATATCCCAATATAAATGAGAACTATTTGTATTAAATGTAATAATTATGTAAACGCATGATTGACTCACGCGGTTACCCAACCTGTCCATGAAATTCCCTTATAAATACTGAGAATATTGGATGGAAGAGGGACGATTATTCTATAATACCGAAACTCTGCCAAAATAGAGAGAAACATCAATAATATAGACTCATGGACTATGTGGATTTTAACCACTGAACCGCGTAAAAGTTCTGTGTTATTGAGTGAAATCATTTATTTTTTTCATTACGGTTTATTAAGCACTAATCTACCTTATTATTTCTTAATACACTATTGGCAAAAAACCGCGTCAACATACCTCATATAAGAATTTCCAACACTAAAATATACATTTAATTCTCTCTCTTTTCTCTCTCTTCTCCATAACTTCCAAAAAAAAAAAATCTTGCTACACTGTTGATCATTTTGGCTTAAGAGTGGTACCATCGCGACCTACTCTTCAAGGTAATCCTTTTGATACATTGGAAGCATATGTTTTCTCGCCGTCACCGAAATCAAAAGTAACCATTTGGTTGCTTATAAATACCCATTAGATATTGATTAGTTACTTTTTTACAAAAACTTTATTTTAGTTAATTAACTCCAAACTTATTTTCAAAATTTGGTTAATTGGTTTATGTTATGTATGAAAAGTAACTTTTTAGGAGTAACTTCAAGTTTATGTTATGAAAAAGTGACCAATTGGTATCTGTTACACCCAAATTTCGAGGATAAATAAACGAGTCTCAAAATGTAGGCTCGTAAGGCGTAAGCTTGAAAATAACGAGCAGTGGCTAAAAACTTGTACAAATATGCATGATTCCTGACCTGTCCTTGTTGGCATTCGAGCACAAGTTTAAAAGGTTTGAGCTTAAGGTTCAAGCTCGAAAGAAAGAATCTTCTCCGACGCATATAGGTATTATGCGAGCCTAAGTTGTAAGCTTGAAGATATTTGTCCCCGGAGATTGAGTTCGATGAAACCACTGGCTAAGGAGGAGGCTGACTGGAATAACAAGCTCGAAGTATCGGTCGATCTCCAAAGAGTGTAACCTCGCGTTCAGCAACGCGTTTTGCACACGACAGCTGTTAGGAGATCCCTATTCCTTAGGGATTTGTTGTTACCTAGTATCAAATCCCGATTATCATGGGATATTATGTATTTAATGTATTTATTTACATTCATTTCATATTGGAGTGATTGGTTGTAACTTCCTTTAATCAGAGGAAGATATTCTTCCAACCAGGCTTATAAATAGCCTAGAGATTTTCATTTGTATTCACGCAGAAATTGAGACTGAGAATACTCTGTCAAATTGTTCTGAGAAAACTTTGAGGGAGTGTTAAGATCAATAATATTGACTCATGGACCAGGCAGATTTTGACGGCTGAACCACGTAAAAATTCTATTGTTCTTTTCTTCTTTTCTGAAATATTGTTTAGTGCTCTTCAAATTTAAGTTGACGAAAAATGGCGTCAAAAATTTGGTGCTTTCATTGAGAGCATTAAGCAAATCTTTTGTATTATTTAATCACAAACCTCCTGCATTGCATCAATGGCCGCCACAAACAACCCAGGAGTTGGTGGGAGACCGTTGCCCCAAATACCTGAGGAGCAGACTCCTCAAACTGAGAATTATCCCTGAAGGCCTGGAAAAAAACCAACAAAAGATCACGGCCCAGACGAGGGGAGTGCATCATCTGATTCCAGGGGGCCGCCTGCTCCCAGGCCTGGTGAGGACCTCTATTATAATCCTGAGAGGTACATTCCCATTGTGGAACCGAAGAATCACCAACTGCGCCAAAATTTGGCAGTGGCCACATGACACAATGAAGAATTTTCTAGGCAGGCCACCGAGGTCCAGGCGCCACCCCGGAGGCCAAGAGGGCGTCCCGGCAGGAGCACGACCGCCAGGAGGGCCGAACAAGGGGCCCAGCAGACCCAGCCAAGGCCCAAGGAAAACACTGGCAACGATCACCCTGGGAGGAATACTCAAGCTAATACTGTTGGTAATCCAACGGCAGAGGTAACTACAGGAACAGGGAATAATCGAGCTCCTCCAGCAGCTCGGAGCACTAACCCTGAATCTGTCAGAAATAACCCGGAACCAGTCCGGGCCAATTCTGGATCTTCCAGGCCGAACAATGGAAGGCCACCACCATCGCCTATAAGGCATCCACCATCTCTTATAAGACACCCATCACCACTCCAAGAGGCATCCCATCCAGCTCCTAATAGGAACTGGGCAGGGGAGCATGCACCACAAAGGCCATCTCGAAGTGGCAGCCGAGACGGGAATCATCGAACTCGACCCGAACATGGGGGTGAGCGAGAGGCAACCCGAGGACATAGAGTCGCCCAACCAGTAGGAAGCCACATGTTGAGATCACAAACGACTGGAGCAAGAGGGTCGGTGGAAGATCCACCTCGCAACCATCGAGCCCCTCAACCAGAATGAAACGTTAGTTTTATGAGTGGGAGTTTAGACCTCACCAGGTCTGTAAGATTATATAATACCAAACCTAGGAATATTGAGAATTATGACAATAATCCTCATCTTTGATATCACCTGAACCAGAGCTGAGGGCAAGCTAATCCCTCGAACCCCGATGTACGTGCACATCTGAATAGCCGAAAGGAACCTGTACAGCTAGTATATGGGAACCAGTATAACCCTATACCGGGACAGGAAGCTGGAATTTTTATAAACAGTAACCAGCTACCCCAAGCACAAGCTCAGCCTCCAGTGGACTTGGTCCATGAGAGAATTAATCAGCTCGAAAGAGTGTTCAAGCTTCTTCAAGAAGAAAGGAACAAGGACAAGGTCGACGACTCCTATGAGGAGCTCTAGCCTTTCGCTCCACATATTTCAAACACACCATTCCCTTACAGGTTCAAGATACCCCATGTAGCTCCTTTTGACAGGAACTCAGACCCGTACAGGCATCTAAGCACATTTAACACCATCATGCGAGCCAACAACATTGGCTACGGGCTCAGATGCATGTTATTTCTAACTACTTTGACAAGACCAACAAAAAACTGGTTCGATAAATTCATAAGACATTCGATCTCGTCTTGGAATCAATTGGAAAATGAATTTAAAAAATAATTCAAGGCCATGGTAGGCGTCAGGCCTGAGGCCTCGACCTTGACCAATGTCAGATAACAGCTGGGAAAGTCATTAAAAAGCTACTTGGCGAGGTTTAACATAGAGGTGGCACGAGTCTGTAATGTTGATGATAATGGTAATCTTATGGCCGCTCGAGCTAGAATATTGCCAGGAAGTCCCCTCTGGAATGATATGTAGAGAAAACTGATAAGAACAATAACCGAGTTCAACAAAAGGGCTCAGAGATTCGTCAATGTAGAAGAGGCAAGGTCAGCATTAAAACTGACCCCTTAGCCCATTATAACTACAACGACGAATGTTAACTCAGCCTCAACCTCGGCTACCCCATCAACGTCTCGACCCTCAGGAGATAACCCTTCAAAAAGAAAGAAAAATGAAGGGAATAACTCAGAGGCGGATGGGGGGGGGGGGGGGGGGGGGAAGAAAAAGGGAGACAAGTATTTTTCCATTTATATGGTTTACACAGAGCTCAATGAAACTCGGGAGAATATATTTTTCGCAAATGAGAATTAGGTCTCGTTAGGCGACCTGACCCAATGCGAAATCATAAGTCAAAGAGAGACACCAAAAAGTACCGCAGGTTCCACAGGGACGTCAGACACACCACCAATGAGTGTCGACAATTAAAAGATGAGATCGAAGGCCTGATCTTGAGAGGATATTTTAGACAATACAAAAGAAACTAAAATACCACTCAAGTGTCAGTTAGACAAAGGGCAGCTTCTGAACAACCTGCCCAATAGAATAATACCTCCAAAGCAAGGGAGGATGATCGACCTCCACCAATAGATGGGGAGGATGTGGTAACCATCTCTAGAGGACCACACCTTGCTGGAGCAGACAGAATTGCCCAAAAGAGATATGTGAATGAGCCCAAGACTGGAGACGGTTCTCCCTATGAGCTTGAACCATGAGCTCCAAAGCAACAAAGGGTTGAATTGCAACCCATTACTTTTACAGAAGAAGATGCTTCACATGTTCAGTTTCCCCACAACGACCCTCTGGTCATCACACTTCAGCTTTCCAACAAAAGGGAGCGCAGAGTCCTGATAGATAACGGGAGCTCAGTCAATATCCTTTATAAGGCCACTCTAGAAAATATTGGACTCACGCTTCGAGATTTGAAAGCATGTGCAATGACGTTTTATGGATTTTTAGGAGTAGGGGTTGCTAGCATATGATCCATCGAGCTCCCCGTAACCTTGGGACACTATCCAGTCTCAGACCAAGATGATGGAATTCATAGTGGTGAACACCTCGCGGCCTACAATATACTACTCGGGAGACCAGCCCTGGTTGGATTGGGGGCAGTGTCATCTGTTAGGCATTTAGCCATCACGTTCCCGATGTCTAGTGGCATCGAGACGCTCAAGGGAGACCAGCTCGCTGGACGGGAATGCTATGGCATTTCCATGAGAGGAAAGAACCAAACAAGTGCACAAACACTTGTTGTTAATCAGGAAATGAATGGATCTGTCTTCGAAATCAAGGAAGAGAACGATCCTAAGGTGGAATAAAAGGCTGATATCGAACCAATGGAGGAGCTTGAAGAAGTGAAGCTAGATGAGAAAGATACCACGAGGGTGGTAAAAATAGGGAAAAACCTTTATGAAAATGCGAAATAGCAATTAACTTGCTTCTTGAGAGAAAACTAGGATGTGTTTGCATGGTCACACTTGGATATGGTAGGGATCAGTCTGAGCGTTATTGTAATGCACAAAATTTCCTAATAAGGTTTAGGACCTTGATTAGGAGGTCGGGAGGGCCATAATTGAGTTATTATGTTATTAAATGATTATATGCATGTTTAGGTGTATTAAATATGCATGTGAACCCATTTCTGATTAATTGGGTGATTTTCATATTTTGGCCATTTCAGGCATATTTGGCATATATGTGATATGTATGTGGTGCTTTATTATTATTTGGTTACGCTAGGTTTACTCAGCACGAGACGATCCTAGGAGGTAAGCTAGTGGAAAAGTCACAACGGGATTTATGCTTGACTTGGAGTGAGTCAAGGGGTATTTAGAGCATTACCGGGTTATTGGGTAATGGGAATCAATATTTGAAGATAAATTGGGAGTTAATAAGATCAGGGAGAAATTCTGGAGGTTTTGACTATTTTGCCCCCGGGGACGTTTTCGGGACCCAGAGCGTTAGGATTTGTTTGAGGCTACTTAAGCTTGAAGTAACCTTTTAAGAAATAAAAAGAACGTTCAGTAAGTTCTCTCTCCCTCTAAGTTCCATTTTTGTCTCCCGATCACATTTTCGAAGGAAACTTGAGTTCTAGGACTCGGATTCAAGCGAGGATCGAGGCATAGCGATTCTGGGGAAGATTAGAATCTTATTAGCCGGAGGGTTTAGTTGGAAACAACTCAATCGGAGGTAATTCAAGTTTTAAGTTCTAAGTTTTTAAAGTTTTTAAGCTTGAATTGGACTTTGTGTTTTGATGAGTTTTTTATTGAATTGAAGCTTGGGTTTTATGGGTTTTGGATCATGGGGATGTTTGGGAACTTTGATTTTTGAGTTTGGAGATGTTTGGATAGGTTTTTGGAAGGTTTTAAAATGGAGAAATTGTGGAAAAATGGCTGGTTGGAAGTTGGGCCGCAACCTTGTTCTTGGGCGCCGCGGCCCAGGCTCGATGAAGCAGGTGAAGGTTGCTGAAGGGGTCTGAGGGCCGCGGCCCTTGGTGCTGATGCCTGATGTTGGCACCTCTGTTTTGGCTGGGGGCCGCGACTCAGTGAGTTGGGGCTGCGACGCTTGATGGAATTTGTGGCCGAAGCGATGTTTTGAGCATGGGAACTCAAACCTCAAGCCTCAGGATCATTCCTACTACCCAGTTTAGTGGGAATCGATGTCCCGGAGGCTAGGTCTTGGTTCCAGGATTGGGTTTTAGAACTTGAACTCATTGGATCACCGTTTATGGTTGTGACTAGGTTATCACTAGAGGCTTGGAATCAGGATCGTGCTTGTGGCTCGTTTACTGGTAACCTGTGCTTGGACCAGAGGTAAGAAAACTGCACCCCATATGTGACATGCATGGTTGTTATTGAGGCATGTCGAGTGTTTAAATGTGATGCACGAGAAACATGTGATTAGGGCATGCCATGAATATTGAATATAAGATTGATCAGAGCTTGAGTCTCTATGTTTGTGCATGATCATAGTTATGCTAGCAACTGTTAAGTAAGCATACTGAATGCCCTACTTTTGGATATTTGACATATGATATATGCCTGGTAGCATTGCTTACTTGTGTGTGGCACTGACTAACTAGTCAGATTTGGAAATGGTGTCAGTATTAACTGTGAAGCTATGACCTACTTGTCAAAGTTAGCGGTAGCACTGAGCACTGGTCACCTGTTATTGACTAAAAAGTCAAGGATGACCTTAGCGTGTTTAACGCAAGCCAATAACGATTAGATTTAATCAACAGCTGCATTGAATGACTCAAATGAGCATTAATGCCGGACCGACCTCAAGTTTGATGAAAACTAAAAGCGCTTGTCTAGCCAAAGGCTAGTCACTTAGAGCCAGGGCCAGAGAGCCCCAGTGACTGTTTAGTCACATGGCTATGAGTGTTGAGCTTGAGTGACTTACCCAGTAGTCACTCATCTGATTAGAGCCATTGTTGGAAAGCCTAGGTGACGGTTTCGTCACACGGCTGTGGGTGCTGAGCCCCGTAGTGACTTGCTTGTCAGTCACTCATTATGGTTTAACAGAACCTCAAAGTGATATTCACTCATCTGTTCAGGGCTATAAGCTCTGTATGATCATAATGATCATCATTGGCATGGCTGCGGGTGCTGAGCCCCGTGGTGACTTGCTTGTCAGTCACTCATTATGGTTTACTAGAATCTCCAGTGTTAAATCACTCATCTTATTAGGATTGACTTGATAGTCATCCAATCAGGAGGGCAGGATTTCTTATCCTAGATTCCCCAACATTATCAGAATTTATTTGCATGCTTGAATAAAGCTATGTTTGCTAGGCATGCCAGATATGATTTGATATCATGATATGATTGTTCATGAGCATATTGAGTTTTCTTGTTGGGCTTCGGCTCACGGGTGCTATGTGGTGCAGGTAAAGGCAAAAGAAAGTTGGACCATCCTTGAGTTGGAGAGCTTAGGTGACGATGTGTACATATGCAGCTACTCGATCGCCACAGTCGAGGTTTGAAAGAGAAACTAGGTGTTGACTGTGTTTTTAGCCAACGACGTGAGAACGTCAAAAACAATGAACCTTCAAGAGAAGTTAAACGACACAGACAGTTTAATCAATAAAAGTAAATAACATAAGAGATTTTATAGTGGTTCAGCCCTGTTCAGTCGGTAATAGCCTAATCCACTTAGAGATTTTATTATTTTATCCACACTCAAGATCAGATGAACCAGTGTCAACTGAGTTTCTTCAGTGTAAATAGGAATACAAAAAGGGTTCTCTCTCAAGAAAAAACACACTTTCTCTCTCTAGAACTCAGACCAAATCTCAAATTGCCCAAAAGTCCAAAAAGAAGAAGAAGAAGCCCCTCTCTAATCCCATAAGCCCTCTATTTATAGGCTTAGGGTCATACATCTGATATCCCCTAGAATCGGGATATTTTATTATATTTATTACATTCAAATTACAAAAAACATTCAAAATGTAACAAAACCCCCCATTTGTGGGAAGAATGAGAGATTCCCGCGTATCTTGTTGAAGCCGTTTCTGGGAATCTTGACTTAGTCCTCCTCTAGCTAATTGATCCACCTCACCTCCACTCTGGTTGATCATACACATACTGGTCGGACATATACTTGCTGGTAGGACATGCAAGTGCTGGTAGGACATACACTTGCTGGTAGGACATGCAAGTGCTGGTCGGACACATGCATGTTGGTCATATGCAAGTGCTAGGACATGCACTTCTCTCCTCTAACATGACACTCTCCTCTAGCATGCCATGTCTCCCCTCTAACATGGCACTCTCCTCTAGCATGCCATTTCTTTATTTGGACAACCATGCACTGGTTGGACATATGCATAAAGACCAAATTCTTGGGCTCTCCTCGGACCACACCCTTGGGGTCTCCTCGGACCACCCTCTTGGGTTCTCCTCGGACCAAGGTCCCTTGGGCTCTCCTCGGACCAAGGTCCCTTGGGCTCTCCTCGGACCACTCTCTTGGGTTATCCTTGGACCAAGGTCCCTTAGGCTCTCCTCGGACCAAGGTCCGACCTCACCTTGGCCTTTCATCGGACCAAAGTCCGACCGGGCACTTAAACTGCTCCTCGGATGTACTTGGCTTGGACGTGACACTCTCAAGCAGTCAAAACTCTTCATCAGTCTACCAGGTCACTTTATCACAACTCTGAGGAGTCAATGTATTTATTGACTATTTAATGTGTCTTTTACGGACCATGTACTGCCATTTGTCACCTCTATTGCCACGTCATCAATCTCCATTTTTGGGGATAACACTAGGGTTAAACCCTGTTTTGCCACTTAGATCGATTGGTTGTAATTATTTTGTTGTAATAAACCTTTAAATTATATTTTTCGGATCCCAATGTATACAGTAAATGTTCTAGTGAAACGTTATATCTTAACGAAAAATTTTAATCCCTAAACCGCTAATTATACTTAGTTACACGATTATGACCAAATGACTCAATTAGTGAGTTGAACACTATTTAAAATGCGCACCATAACGGTCCCTGGAGTTTAGGGTGTTACAATTTGGTATCAGAGCCTACCAAGGTTTATGGGTTCCTGAAGACAAGCTGGGCATGTACACTCGTCACTGAAGATAGCTTCACTCAGGGAATGGTAACTATTTCTGTGGTTATGTGCTTAACTGCTTAAATAGAATGTAAATGCTTTACCTGCACATTGTATTAGGGAGCATGAGTTTCATATAGAGCCTGGCTCTTGACTATATAATTATATGCTACGTGAATATATATATATGAATGTGATCATATGATTACCTGCTCCATGAATATATAATTGTGATATTTGCATGCTGGAGTTGGAGGCATGGTATGAATGTTGGAAGAGCAGGGATTATGATTGATGTATGAATGTTGTGGGCATTTTTATCGTACTGCAAGTGGTTTGTGAATGTGGTGTGGTAAGATTGTTCCCGTGGGGAAAGCTCTTGATGTGCTCATCATGTCTAATGGGTCAATTTATTGACTGCAAATTCATCAGCAGGTTTATATCCAAGGCAGATAATGAGGCCTGGTGGTGGTTACACAGAGGCTGGGAGTTATAGCCAGGGTTTTAGTTCTTCATTTGCTCCTATGAATTTTCAGCATATGTTCACAGATATGCAATCAAGATTGCAGAGGCATGAGGAAGAGATCACGTGTTTGAAGCAACAGCGGAACCTGTCGGGAAACACTTCTTCCTTTGTTATGCCAGGAGTGGCACCAGCTTTGGCTCAGCCTAGGATTGAGAGCAGATGGGAATTTCTTTGTGGAAGATTCCAGGAGTATTACCCTCCAGTCTTCGAGGGAGGCCTAGATCCATTAAGAGCTGAGCAATGGATGGGCATGATCAGTTCCATTCTTGATAGTATGGGGCTGGAAGGTCGCGATAGCGTGATCTGTGCGACATATGTATTGCAGGATGATGCCCAGACGTGGTGGGAAGTAGTATCCCAGACACGAGACATAGCTGTGATGGATTGGAAAGAGTTTAGGCAGCTGTTTAATGAAAGATATTATTGTGATGCAGCCAAGACTGCTAAGATGAATGAGTTTTTGAATCTCATTCAGGGAAATGCAACAGTAACCGAGTATGTTAACAAATTTGATGGGTTGGCCAATTTTTCTTTTGATATGGTACCCACAGATGTAGCTCGGAAAGAAAGATTTATCCAAGGATTGAATCCCCAGATAGCTCAGGGCATTAGAGCTGCCCTAGTGCTTGAAACTTCCACCTACACTCAGGTGGTAGGAAAGGCTCTTGTTGATGAGAGCATAATAAATGAGAAGAAGAGTGCCAGAGAGCACAGAGCTCAGGTAGTGGTACCTCTATTTATTGGAGCAAGCAGGAAGGAGAGCTGGAAGACTTATCCAGTATGTGCTTGATGCAAGAGGTGTCACCTGGGAGAATGCTGAGCAAAGTCATGTGTAAGCCCTACTTCCTTAGATTCATCACTAAGTGAGTTTGAAAACGTGCAATTAACTCGCTAACCGAGGATTTTAAGACAAAAGTGTTATTAAACCAGAGATGGAGTTGTGTACTTTGAAAATAGTTCCATTCATTGAAAATCATAAAGCGTTTAACATTTGGGATCCCAAAATACTGTTTAGAAATATTTACAACTAAAAAATGTAACCAGGGTCGACTAAACGATAAAATCTAGGTTTAGCACAATCATCTTCCAAAAATATCCCTGGTCGTGGCAGCTAGGCAGGCCAAACATGTACGCGCCGCTTCACGCTCTCCGTACTCATGGTTGGTCGACTTTCCCCTTGCCCTTACCTGCACCACAAAGCACCCGTGAGTCGAAGCCCAGCAAGAAAACTCACACAAGCAGAAAATATATGCATACTTAACGTTCTACATGTAATCAAGCCGCCAGTAGGCTAAACATGTATGACCATGTCGTCCCAAGTGCTTTATCGGGCCCTGGGTTCGCAATCCACATCGTGAGGATATCCCAGGTATCCTTTACGGTCTCGCCCTGGAAACTCGCACTCCACATGCTAAACGCTGCTCTCGGCCCCTTGCCGTTCTCGGCCTTCGCCGTTCCCGGCCCTCGCTGTTCCCAGCTCTTTCCGTTCATTCACATATATGCACACATAGCATAATTAAACAGATATTTAAACATTTATAAACTCAGACAAAAGAGGCTACGCCCTGCAACACAATCATATAGGGCCGAGCTCTGCAGCACAAGCTGTACGGGAACAACAGTTTTCTTACCTGTGTCCCGAGCTTTCCAAGCACCGATGTCCCGAGCACAGTCTCCTAGTCTGAGCCTCGCTGAAACCCTAGTCACAACGCACCAACAATATCCATCCATCAAGTTCTAATCCATTAAATAACTTTGGTTCATAATTCTAGTCTCCGGGACATTGAATTCTATCAATCCGGGTGATAAAATCAATCTCGAGCCTTAACTATTGGATTCTCGAGCCTAAAACCTCTTTAAAGCCCAAAAATGCACTAAGCGCTACGGTCCTAAGAACTCATGCTGCGGCCCCCAGCTCAACCCGAGGCCCAGCCTCATTTCTGCCTACATGCGTCGCGGCCCTGCCTGTAGGGCGCCGCGGCGCGCCTTCACTTTCAGGCGCCCTAATGTTCTAAGGGGCCGCGGCTCAGCAAGAACAATGCCGCGGCCCGACCCCTCGAACCTAGAAAAATCCACCATTTTCTCTACCAAAACCAAGCCAATTACCCCTAAAATCATTCTAACAACTTAATTTAATCATCTCAGAAGTTCCACTATGATTCTAGCAGCAAAACCTAACAAACTCTAGCTTCAAAACTCATTAAACCCAACATTCAATCTTCAACTTCAACACCTCAAAAGAACTAAGAAAACCAGTCAATAACCACTGAATTAACTAGCCAAAATCATAGTTGATGCTTACCTTAGCCTCTGTTTGAATCCTCAAAGTGATACTGAGTTATTCCCCAAGTCAAGAGCTCAAATCCTTGCTTAATTCCTAGCTTTTCCCTTGGTTTGGCTTAGAGAGAATAATGAGAGAGAGAGAGGTTTGGGTCGGTTTCTCCAAGTTTCTCAGTATTTCTTTGGTTTTGTTTTATTTACTTAGTCTCTAAGGTTACCTCAAGGCTCGGGGTACCAAAAACGTCCCTGATGGAAAAATGATAAATTTCCCCAATATTCCCTCCTAAACATTCTATCTTCAAATATATCTCCAAATATTTATTTCTATAATCCGATAACCCCATAAAACATCTAATACCCGAAATACCCCTCGACTCACCCCGAGTTAGATTTTTTGACCCCATTGTGACTTTCTAGCTAACAGCTCCCTAGGACTGTCTCAGATCGTGCAACACAGAAATATCACAATTATTACAATTATCACATCTATGCCTTCAACAAGCTAAAATTACAAACATGCCCCTAACAACCAAACGGGGCCCACATGCATATTTAATTCACCTAAACATGCATCTCTAATCACATATTCATACAAATTCACATATTATAATATTAAATAACTTATTGCCCTCCAGGCACACTAATCGAGGCCCTAAGCCTAATTAGCAAATTTGGGACGCTACAACATGTTTCTTATGTGACATGGTTGGGCATTTCAAGAAGGATTGCCCAAGGCTAAGAGAGGATGAGCAAAAGGGGATGGACAGCTTGACTCCAGCTCGAGTGTACGTTCTGATGCAGTTAGAATTTGAGACTGAGACTAGTTCCTCAGGGGTGGCAGGTTAGCATTCTAGTTCTGACTTTTGTATTATGCTGATTGGTTTTGGTGCCATGCAATTTCTTTGTTTGTTGCATATAGAGAGGCATAACGATGATATGTAGATCACATGGTTATGTTATGATGGGAAAGTAATACTGTATTGGTGATTTAAGAGATGAGTTAGCTTATGATGAAAAAGGACTCATCAGTGATTTTGATAAAGTTGGTTATGACTGACTTCAGTATGATCCTTGATTTGGATTGGTTAGTCAAGTGTGGGGCAATGCTAAATTGCAAGGAAAGGATAGTAGCTCTTGGGCTTGAGAGTGGAAAGCCTTGTGACAGTTGGCACTGTGCATGGATTTTGTATGCTGATGACATTTGTATTGAGAGCTAGAGTTTTATTGCAGGGAGATGCATGAAACTCTTAGCTAGTGTGGTGGATACCACTTAGATTGTGCCAGCGGGATTAGGACAGACTTGGCTAGTCTGTGAGTTTCTGGATGTGCTTCCAAGGGACTTGCCAGGGTTCCCTTTATGCGAAGAGATAGAGTGGTGAGTCGATTAGTGCCAGGGATGGAATCTGTTCTAGGGCATTGTTTTGAACGGCTTCAACAAAGTTGTAAGACCTAAGGGATTCAGTTATTGGATAAGATGGTATTCTCGAAGGTGGATCTTCGATCTAGTTAGTACCAGTTAGAGACCAGGGAGAAGGTTTATCAGAAGACTATTATATTAGATAAGAGCACTAGGAGTGCTGAGTATGTTTTGAGAATTTGTTTAATGCCAAGTGTTTATGAATCAGATGAACAGAGTATTCAAAGGATTATTTGAATGGGATTTGTGATCGTTTTGGACGATGGTATTGTGGTGTATTCTCTTCGGAGATTTTCCAAGGTCAAGGAACGCCTTAGGGGCAGGAGTTTCCTTGGGTGGTAAGGATATTACATGTACCTTGGGAAAGGGTTCTGAGACTTCTTACATATCAGAATCAGTTAGTAGGTAGTTATGACATCTCAGTAACAGGGAGAAGTAATTGCTTATGCAACATGTTGGTTAAAGGATCTGACCAGAACTAGAGTAAAGTTTCTGGAGGGCCAGGTGGTCAGTTTTATGCTTGAGATCATTATTTCAGGGAGGATAGAAAGGAAAACAATTAAGTGAACCATTGATAGGAAAGATTGAGTGGAAAGTCTTAGCTGGATTAGCTAAGGATTAAAAGTGTCAAGTATGAATTTATTAAGGTATAAGGATCGGATTTGGAATCCGATGGACACTGAGGTTAATTGGGAGATTCTAGATGAATCTCGTGCTACTCCTGTTTTCTCTTCATTCAGGCATCATGGGAAATGTAACAAAGTTTGAAAGTTTTATAGTGGTGGCCTGAGATGGAGAGGGACATAGTGGAATACATGGTAAAATTCTTAACCTGTTAGCAGGTCAAGACAAGGCATCAGAAATCAGTAAGGCCATCGTATCCTTTGAGTATTCCATAGTGGAAATAAGAAAACATCGCAATGGGTTTCGCGGTGGGGTTGCCCAGGTTAGTGAGTCAATATGAGTTGGCATTGGGTCATCATGGACTAGTATTTCAAGTGAGTTCATTCCTATCAGCAAGGACGAATAATACAGCTGATCAGTATGCGGATCTCTATGTGAAAGAGATAGTGCACCTTCATGAAACTCAAGGTCTATCTTATCAGATGAAGACTCTATTGTTACTTCCAAGTTATGGAAGGTTTAAGGAAGGCGATGAGTATATGGATGGAATTCAGTACAGTTCATTATCCTCAGACTGATGGTAAATCAGAGAGAGAGAGAGAGAGAGAGAGAGAGTGGTCCAGTATTGGAAAGGTACCCTATGAGATGAGGTATGTTTGAGAATGTTTATCACCCGTTCATTGGAATGAGATAGGTGAGATGTTGATTTTGGATCTTGAGGTGGTTTAGGGGACCATTGAGTTTATTAGAGGTTAGAGCTTGGATGCTCACTTTTTAGAGTAAATGGGAAAGTATTACTGAATTGAAAATCAGGAACATAGAGTTCCAAGTACAAGATTGTATCTTCCTTAAAGTATCACCATGGAAAGGGGTGAAGAGATAAGGGCAAGTTGAGCCCTAGATTATTTTGACAGTTTGAGTCCTGGATAGGACTAGTCAAGTTGACTTTGGATCGGCTTTATCTTTGGCACTGCCAGTTGTATACAGTGTATTATATATTTCCATGCTGAGGACATGGGTTGAAAGGAACTCATGTATTGAGTTATGAGAATCTGGAGATTGAGGCTAAGTTATCCTGTAAAGAATAGCCAGTCCAGATATGAGACAGAAAGAATAAGGTTCTGAGGAACAAAGTGTACCTTGAGTTAAGGTAATGTTACAAAAATAGTGAGGTCAAGGGAATGACCTAGGAAACTAGGATCAGTTGTGCAGAATTGATATTCCGGGCAGTTAAGATAAATTTCGAGGACGAAATTTCTGTAAGGAGGGGATAGTTGTAATGCCCTAAATTACCTAATAAGGTTTAGGACCTTGATTAGGAGGTCGGGAGGGCCATAATTGAGTTATTATGTTATTAAATGATTATATGCATGTTTAGGTGTATTAAATATGCATGTGAACCCATTTATGATTAATTGGGTGATTTTCATATTTTGGCCATTTCAGGCATATTTGGCATATATGTGAAATGTGTGTGGTGCTTTATTATTATTTGGTTAAGCTAGGGTTACTTAGCACGTGAAGATCCTAGGAGCTAAGCTAGTGGGAAAGTCATAACGAGATTTATGCTTGACTTGGAGTGAGTCAAGGGGTATTTAGAGCATTACCGGGTTATTGGGTAATGGGAATCAATATTTGAAGATAAATTGGGAGTTAATAAGATCAGGGAGAAATTCTGGAGGTTTTGACTATTTTGCCCTCGGGGACGTTTTCGGGACCCGGAGCGTTAGGATTTGTTTGAGGCTACTTAATCTTGAAGTAACCTTTTAAGAAATAAAAAGAACGTTCAGTAAGTTCTCTCTCCCTCTAAGTTCTATTTTTGTCTCCCGATCACATTTTCGAAGGAAACTTGAGTTCTAGGACTTGGATTCAAGCGAGGATAGAGGCATAGCGATTCTGGGGAAGATTAGAATCTTATTAGCCAGAGGGTTTAGTTGGAAACAACTCAATCGGAGGTAATTCAAGTTTTAAGTTCTAAGTTTTTAAGCTTGAATGAGACTTTGTGTTTTGATGAGATTTTGATTGAATTGAAGCTTGGGTTTTATGGGTTTTGGATCATGGGGATGTTTGGGAACTTTGATTTTTGAGTTTGGAGATGTTTGGATAGGTTTTTGGAAGGTTTCAAAATGGAGAAATTGGGGAAAAATGGCTGGTTCGAGGTTGGGCCGCGACCTCGTTCTTGGATGCCGCAGCCCAGGCTCGATGAAGCAGGTGAAGGTTGCTGAAGGGGTCTGGGGGCCGCGACACTTGAATAGTGGGGCCGCGATGCTTAGTACTGATGCCTGATGTTGGCACCTCTGTTTTGGCTGGGGGCTGGGGCTCAGCGAGTTGGAGCCGCGGTACATGAGGGCATTTGTGGCCGAAGTGATGTTTTGAGCAGGGGAACTTAAACCTTAGGCCTCAGGATCATTCCTACTACCCGGTTTAGTGGGAATCGATGTCTCGGAGGCTAGGTCTTGGTTTCAGGATTAAGTTTTAGAACTTGAACTCATTGGATCACCGTTTATGGTTGTGACTAGGTTATCACTAGAGGCTTGGAATCAGGATTGTGCTTGTGGCTCGTTTATTGGTAACCTGTGCTTGGACTAGAGGTAAGAACACTGCACCCCATATGTGACATGCATGGTTGTTATTGAGGCATGTTGAGTGTTTAAATATGATGCATGTGATGCACGAGAAACATGTGATTAGGGCATGCCATGAATATTGCATATGAGATTGATCAGAGCTTGAGTCTCTGTGTTTGTGCATGATCATAGTTATGCTAGCAACTGTTAAGTAAGCATGCTGAATGCCCTACTTTTGGATATTTGACATATGATAGATGCCTGGTAGAATTGTTTACTTGTGCGTGGCATTGACTAACTAGTCAGATTTGGCAATGGTGTCAATATTAACTGTGAAGCTGTGACCTACTTGTCAAAGTTCGCAGTAGCACTGAGCACTGGTCACCTAGTATTGACTAAAAAGTCAAGGACGACCTTAGCGTGTTTAACGCAAGCTGATAAAGATTAGATCTAATCGACATCTGCATTGAATGACTCAAATGAGCATTAATGCCGGACCGACCTCAAGTTCGATGAAAACTAAAAGCGCTTGTCTAGCCAGGAGTTTGGGATCCCAATGTATACAGTAAACGTTTTAGTGAAACGTTATTTCTTAACCAAAAAATTTAATCCCTAAACCGCTAATCATACTTAGTTACACGATTATGGCCAAATGACTCGATTTGCGAGTTTAAAACTATTTAAAATGTGCACCGTAACGATCCCTGGAGTTTAGGGCGTTACAGTTATATGCCATGCACTCAACATAGATAAGAGCTTCCCTTCGAAGCACCAAAAAAGGAGGCTCTTGGACGATGATAGTTAGAAAGCTCTGAAAGAGGAGGTCGAAAGGCTATAGGCAAATCAGTTTATCCAAGATGCTTTCTACCCTGACTGGATAGCCAATCCTATGCTGGTTCCAAATCCCAATGGCAAGTGGCAAACTTGCATCGATTATTCGGACCTCAATAAGGCATGCCCCAAGGATTGTTTTCCCTTGCCTCAAATAGATCAGCTTGTAGATGCCACTGCGGGTCATGGCATCATGTCATTCATGGACGCTTATTCTGGGTATAACCAGATAGCCATGCATGCATCCGACAAAGAACATACGAGCATCATGACTGATAAGGGTTTGTATTGCTACAATGTAGTGCCTTTCGGGCTCAAGAACGCAGGAGCCACATACCAAAGACTGGTGAATAGGATGTTCGCTGAGCAGATAGGGAATAACATGGAAGTTTATGTGGACGATATGTTAGTCAAGTTCAAACATAACTGTAACCATGTGGACGATCTTGCTTAGTGTTTATTGTGCTCCGAAAATACAATATGAGACTTAACCCACAGAAATGCTCATTCGAAGTATCCTCGGGAAAGTTTCTTGGATTCATAGTGAATGCTTGGGTATAAAGGCTGATCCCGACAAGATTAAAGTGTTAATTGACATGCCCTTACCTCAAAAACATAAGGATGTTTAGAGCCTAACTGGACGAATGGCGACCTTAAGTAGGTTTGTCTCGAAATCTATAGATCGGTGTCTTCCATTTTTTAATCTTTTGAGAGGGGGCAAGAAGTTTGAATGGTCGGACGAGTGTGAACTCGTGTTCCAGAGCCTTAAGAAACATCTCGCTGAACCACCAATCTTGTCTAAACCAATCACGGGGGAAGTCTTATACTTATACCTCGCCACAACCGAGCATGCCATTAGTGAAGTACTTGTTCGGGAGGATAAGAAAATACAAAAACCCATTTATTACGTCAGCAAAATTTTACTGGGGGAAGAATCGAGATACCCGCTAATGGAAAAACTGGCTTTGTGCCTAATACATACATCTCAAAAGCTTCGACCCTATTTCCAAGCACATCTTATTCATGTGTTAACTAATCGGCCATTAAGGCAAGTATTATCCAAACCCAAAGCATTTGGGATTGTTGAAATGGGTTGTCGAGCTCGGACAGTTTGAGATCACCTATCAACCTAGAACAACGATCAAAGGGCAAGCTTTGGCAGACTTCATTGTCGAATGTATAAGAATCTCCAATGAGGAAGTCATAACCCCAGCCCGCGAGCTGTGGAGACTTTACGTCGATGGATCCTCTAATGAAAATGGGTCGGGGGCAGGAATCATTTTGATCACCATGACGGGAAGTCGATTCCATTCGACGTTAAGGTTTGGCTTTGAGGCATCGAATAATGAGGCTGAGTACGAGGCGTTGTTAGTAGGTCTTCAGATAGCCTTTGATCTCAAAGCAAAGGCTACCACTGCTATGGTGATTCTTAATTGGTCGTGTACCAGGTCTTAGGTGAATATCAGGCTCGTGGCATAAAAATGGTCGCTTACCTGGAGAAAGTTAAGGCAACATTTGGGGAATTCTAGTTCTACGCTATAGAACAAGTTCCTCAGGAACAAAATTCAAATGCAGATGCATTGGCTAGGCTCACCACAACCAAAGAGGCTAACACACTCAACGTGGTTCCGGTGGAATTCCTACCAGTTCCGAGCATAATCGATCTTGAGGAAGAAGAGGAAGACATGATTGACTCGTAACCCACCTGGATGACCGCGATAGTTGACTACCTCGAAACTGAAGGTCTCCTAGTAAACCAGAATGAGGCTAGAAAGCTTATGTACAAAATACCAAGATACACCATCTTGGAAGGAAAACTGTACAGAAGGGGATACTCCATGCCACTACTTAGGTGTGTAACTCCCCCCGAGGCAAAGAAGATTTTAGAAGAAATCCATGAAGGACTTCGCGGAGACCACACTAGGGGGCATAGCCTGTCAAAAAAGGTGATTAGGCAAGGATATTTTTGGCCAACAGTCAAGGCAAATTCCTTCGAGTATGTTAGGCATTGTGATAAGTGTCAATGGCTCACTTCAATACCGCGAGCCCCATCCATCGAGCTTACCATGATGAGCTCTCCATGGCCATTCGCAGTATGGGGGATCGACCTCATAGGCTCCTTGCCAACAGGAAACGGTAGAGTAAAATACGCAGTAGTCGCCGTTGACTATTTTACAAAGTGGACCGAAGGCGAACCCTTAGCAACTATCACCTCGAAGAATGTCCTAGATTTCATAGTAAAGAACAGCATCTATAGATACAGGATGCCCAGAAAGATTGTGTCGGATAATGGGACCCAATTTGATAGTGATTTGTTCACACACTTATGCGAAAAATGGGATAATTAAAAGCTTTTCCTATGTGGTCCATCCACAAGCAAATGGCCAGGTCGAAGCAGTAAATAAGACTCTAAAGAGTTCTATGAAGAAAAGACTAGAAGAAGCTAAGGGGAGATGGCTAGAGGAACTACCCCAAGTCCTGTGGGCATACAAAACGATAGGAAGAACCTCAACGGGGCATACCCATTTCTCCCTGGCTTATGGAAGCGAGGCCATGTTGCCAATCGAGGTCGAAATTCCAACTATAAGGCGTGACATATATGATCAAGCCTCGAACCAATCCCAGCTTGAAGAAAGTTTAGACCTCATTGAATAAAGATGAGACGAAGCTCAACTGAAAAATGCTACATACCAACAGAGGGCTACAAGATATTTTAACAAAAGGGTCAAAGACAAGAAGTTCGAATTAGGAGAATTAGTGCTAAGGCGCATGTTTCTAGCCACACAAGACCCATCTGCTGGGGTGCTCGGGCCTAATTGGGAGGGACTCTATCAGATCGAGTCCATTATTCGACCTGGAGCTTATAAACTAGCAAGGTTAAATGGAGAAATGATCATGCGAGCTTGGAATGATGGACATCTATGACCTTATTATCAATAATGTAGGAATGATGCTTATTCGTTTAACCAAGCTTATATTTAATTTTTATTTTTCATCAATAAAGCACAATATTTCATTCAAATATTGTATTTTTATTGTTATTTTTTTCTAGCCCCCATGGTCCAATAACCTAAGATCACAATCATAGGATATAAATGGGGCATAAATAGTATACAATCATACCATAGGCTTGAAAAAAATATAACATCAATAAAAATAAAGTCTAAATAATTAGTGTATGGATCATTGACCAAACACGAAATAAACAAGTCTGGAACAAACTAGCAAGGCCTAATCGACGCAATAAAAAATTGGAATTCTAGATAAATCAACAAAAAACATAAGTCGAGACTAGGCCTGGAAATTTTTTGCAAAATAGTTTCGACCTCACAACCTCAAGGATACACTCGGGGATGAGAAAAAGTAACCGGAGAAATAAAATATAACTAGACTAACGAGGTTACGTACCATTTAAGTATTTTTGAATACATGGTAAAAGTAAAGTTTGACCTTGAAAATAACGAAGTCGAACGTGGAAATTTCGAATAAACTGTGGATGAATGTATTGAAATTCGAACTTAATCCCAACGTATATTTGTAAAAATAAACAAGTATAAAAGCAGGTCCTTAACAATGACATGCTCAAAATATTTTGATCCAGAGATATGATGTACAATATTAAGGCAGAAAGCTAAAGGTAGATAATGTGCAAAAATATTTTCGAGCTAAGAAAGTTGAAAGCATAAAACATACCATCAAAATATTAACATTCATAAGATAATCAAAATAGCTCAAGCTCGAGCTGTAAATTGTCTTTGCCCCGAGGGCACAAAAAATATAGTTACAAAAATCATAAGGGATGCAGCCTTGTTCGAAACAACTCAGTGTTGGTCGACTGAACCAGACTCGGCCTCCTAGCCTTTGTCATCCCCGTTCCCGCCATCCTGTGTAGTGGTTGTGACCTCCTCCTCGGCCAACCGAGCCTTACATTTGGAGATGAATTCCTCTTCTTTATCCTGAAGGAACGAAGTGTCTATGTCAGGGTTCAGAGACCATATCATGTACATAGCTCAGTCTGTAGCCCAATCCTTCTTGGTCTTGAACTCCTTGGTTAGGCGCTTCTTCTCATCTTCATGAATTCTGAAGGTGGAATCCTTCTCCTCCTTTAGGCGTTCAGCCTCGGCCTTGGCAGCCTTTGTCTCTGCCTTCAAGCGGTCGATCTCGGCCCTAGCAGCGTCAAAATTCGTTGTCTTGGTGTCGAGTTCCGCTTTCAGGCTGTTGGCAGTAGCCTCAGAGGAATCAAGTTTAACCTAAAGAAGCTTCAAGGCTTCCTCGGCCTTGGATCGGGCCTCCTCAGCTTTGACCTGAGCTCCCTTGGCCTCCTTCTGTAATGACCTAAAGTTCCTAATAAGGTTTAGGACCTTGATTAGGAGGTCAGGAGGGCCATAACTGATTTATTATGCCATTAAATGATTATATGCATGTTTATGTGAATTATATTATTATATGATGATAAATGCATGCATATGGGTCCACATTTTATTATAAGGGCATTTTGGTAATTTGGCCTGTTGAGGGTGTAATTGTGTAGTTTCATGCATGTTGATGAATTTTGAATAAGACCACATTATAATGTGGATTTGTTCGAGCCATTCGGCATGTGATGATCTTTGAATGCAAGTTATCAGTTTGGTCATAATTGGGTTAATTTCGGGGCTCGGGATGAGTCTCGGGGTAATTTGAGGATTAGATCATTATCGGGAATTAAAGGGTAATGGGATATGATTTATTAGCATTTGAGAATATTGAGAATAACAAGAATTTGAGGGTGTTAATTATGATTAACGAGATAGGTGGGAAATGACGGTTTTACCCTTGGTGGCCTTAAGAGGATTTTAAATGACCTAGGGGCATTTTGGTCTTTTGACCTTAAGAATAGATATAACCCTTTGAAGCTGTAGAAACCTGGCCAAAACAGAGCATCACCTTCTCTTCAACTGTTCATCTTTTCTTCTTGAATTTTGAAGCTCTTTTTGAGGAACCAAGCTAAGGAACCAAGCCTTGAGGGTTTTGGGTTATGTTCCACCATTGAAGAGGGTGTGATTTTGAGATTTAGGTGAGTTTTTAACCATTAAAACTCTTGTTCTTCCTCTGTTTTTCTATTTGAGTTTCAGCTGGATTTTGAGTTGGATAATGGGAATTGATGGGAGTTTTTGGCTAGGGTTACTTGGGTTATGATGCCTAGGGCTTGTGTATATGATATTTGGGTTCATTTGAGAGTTTGGATGGAGTTTGGAAGCTTGATTTTTAGGTTGGAAATGGAAAACTCAAAGGAGGCTAAAACTAGGGCTGATCAGCTTGGTCCTAGCGCTACAGCACCCAAGGGGGGAGCGCTACCCAGGGCAAATCAATCCTGGTTGTAGCGTTGGGGCGCTAGGGGGGCAGCGCTGTAGCGCTACCCTGTTTTCTCTTATGCATATTTTTGGGCACTTTTGAGGGTTTTTGGCTCGGGGTTTCAATTCCTAAGGCTCGGGATCAAATCTACTCACCGTTTAGGTACAATTTGGGGTCCTGGGAGTGAGGTTTAGGTCAAGACCCTTTCATTGTTGATTTCATTAATTAGAAGTTATATTTGGTTATGACTAGGTGACTGCTAAGGGATTAAAGGATTGATCATTCTCAAGGGTCGTTCAATTGTTACTTCTTGCTTGAACCAGAGGTAAGAAAACTACACCCTATATGTGACATGCATGGTTATTATTGAGGCATGTTGAGTGTTTAAATGTGGACATTGATTGCATATCAAATGCTTATCAAATCTTGCTCACTTGTGAATGGCACTGACTTATTAGTCAGAATCGGCAATGGTGTCGGTATTAACTGTGAAGCTGTGACTTACTAGTCAAGTTCGGCGGTAGTACCGAGCACTAGTTGTATGGTATTGGCTTATGAGTCAAGAAAAGGTCTTAGCGTGTTTAATGCAAGCCGATAAAGATTAGATCTAATCGACATAAGCCTTATCATCCTGAGCATGAAATACTTGACCGACCTTAAGTTCAATGAAAACTAAAAGCGCTTGTCTAGTCTAAAGGCTAGTTATTTAGAGATAGAGCCAAAAGGCTAAGGTGACCTATACGTCACATGGCTAGGAGGGTATGGGAACTAAGAGATAGACTTATTAATCATCTGACCGAGATAGACTTATCAGTCATCTGATCGAGATAGACTTATTAGTCATCTGATTGAGATAGACTTATTAGCCATCTGACCGAGATAGACTTATTAGTCATCTGACCAAGACAGACTTATTAGTCATCTGACTAGATAGACTTATCAGCCATCTGACCGAGATAGACTTATCAGTCATCTGACCGAGAAAGACTTATTAGTCATCTGACCGAGATAGACTTATCAGTCATCTGACCGAGATAGACTTATTAGTCATCTGACTGAGATAGACTTGTTAGTCATCTAACCGAGATAGACTTATCAGTCATCTGATTGAGAAAGACTTATCTGTCATCTATTAAGAGAGTGACTTATTAGTCAATTGTTCAAAGAATGACTTATTAGTCATCTACCTCAGAGAGACTTATTAGTCATATACCTCAAAGCAGGAGACTTACTAGTCATCTACTCAGATCGCAGGACTCCACAAACATTTATTTGTACCTGCGTGCATGCATGAGTAGGGTTATTACTGCTAGGCATGCCTATTATGACTTAGTAACATGTTATTACTTGTTCATGAGCATATTGAGTTTTCTTGCTGAGCTTCGGCTCATGGGTACTATGTGGTGCAGGTAAAGGCAAAAGAAAGCTGGACCATCCTTGAGTTGGAGAGCTTAGGTGACGATGTGTACATATGCGGCTGCTCAATTGCCACGGTCGAGGGTTTAAAAAGGAACTAGGGTTAAACCCTATTTTGCCGCTTAGGTTAGCTGATTGTAAATATTTTGTTGTAATTAACCTTTAAATTATATTTTTGGGATCCCAATGTATATGGTAAACGTTTTAGTGAAATGTTATATCTAAACCAAAATTTTTAACCCTAAACCGCTAATCATACTTAGTTACACGATTATGGCCAAATGACCCGATTAGCGAGTTTATCACTGTCTAAATGCACACCATAACGGTCCCTGGAGATTAGAGCGTTACACCTTCAGACCATCTTCAGCTCAAATGCAAGCCTGGTTTGAATCGTAAACCAGGGTTTTCGCCACTGCCATCTTTGAGGAGAACACCAAATTCTGGCGAAGAACACCAAGAAGGGCCTAGAACGAAAAAAAAAAATGTTTACAAGGGTTAGAAAATAAACATATGACCAAGAAAGTAAAAGACAAGAGAAATAGACGTACCAAAACCCTGAGCTCCATCGTTTGGTTAGTGAGGCATGTTGGATTTTCTCCCTTAAAAAATTTCCACACATTGGCATCGAGGTTGCTGCAAGCCTGACCTGCTCGAGACAGCATGTTCGAGCACAGGTCGACTCCTAGGGTCCCTGCCACATTCTCCAGTGGGTACTCCTGCACGTGAAATGACGCCATAAACTTGCGGACCACCATTGGAGCACTCGTAGGCTTGGGAGCCGAAGGAGGCACAACTTGTTTGCCTTTTCTCTAGCAGGTTGGGGAGGTAGCATGATCTCCGGAGGTTCGGTGGTGGCTATTGTTGAGGTCATGAGGGTTGTGTCTGAAACCACGTCTGTGGATTTCAGAGCCTGGGCTTTGGGCTCGGAAGAGGTGAAAATCGAGGGAGAGGAGCCCTCAACGATTTTGGCCGACTTCGAGGTGGCCCCTTTCTTTGAGGTTGTGCGACCTCGTTTGGTTCCACGGGGCTTGGGGGTTGTCCTAGGAGGTTGTCCAAGTCTGACTCCATGTCACCTGAAAGGCATGAGGTATATTAGTCAAGCTAAAAAAAAAAGAAGTCATACAAATTTTTATAAGTAAAAAAAAAAAACAAGTGTCAAGAACCTAACAGGAAGACTCACTAGAGCTCAAACTTGGGGACCAAGAAACTCCCCTGTCTTCTGATGAGGCTATGGGATTCCCCTCCCTAAAGGTGGGGGACATCCTCAAGAGATCCCTATAATCATTTGTGTCGTATTGCACTTTTACCCCATCCCAAACCTTGTTTAAGTTATACATGGTTTGGTATTTACCTAACCAACTATCAAACCTACGAACTCTAAGGTCTACCCTTAACCATGCTAAGAAGTTATCCCTGGGGTCCTCGAAGAGGATCATTACATCAGTCTCATGCTTAAGTAATGACGGAGACCATATGGATGAGTCGAGCATGACTTTACCTCCTAACAAGCTCGCTGAGGCCTCATCCTGTGCCTCATTTCCCGAGCTTGAGGGCTCAAAGGGGCGATGTGTATGGGTTCGAGAGCTTTGACCCCCGAGTTTTCCTCTCAATAGGAGCTTGGTGGTAGGCATGGGCACATCCTCCCATCTTGCATATTTGCGGTTGCCGGAATCGTCAATGGTCTCACCTTCTTCTAGAAGGTTGCAAAGCCGAAGGTTGTCCTCATGAAGAAGATAAGAGAAGGATCGTCGACCATAGGGGAGCTTGAGGATGGCTTCTCTATGTTCCTTTATGGCATTCGTAGGCTAGGGATGATGGTAGGTGGCTATATAAAAGGTTCGAGCAAGTCAGTTGGGACTCGCATATTAAAGGAAAATTTAATCAGAAAACACAAGTAACGAACTTACGAATTCTCTGAAAGGAGTAGAATCAGGAAGGAGCAAGACCGTCTCTCTAGAAGAAGGCAGTCTTGAAGTTCGAAGGATGGTTTGGAATATCCTCGAATAGTCGCTTCTCCTTCGGGTAGCGGGACAGATAGTATAACCCATCCCCACCATGAACTCGGGAGGGGTTGCTTTTGAGGCAAAAAAGGTACAAGATCTCGTGCGCTATGGGCTCCTCCCACTTCATCTCCTTTTACAATGACTTCAACCCAGACAGAACCCTGTACAAGTTCGTCTGGAGTTGGAACGAAGCTATGCCAGCGTAGTCAAGAAAGCTCCAGAAGTAGTCCTTTAGGGGAAGTAAGGCCCTAGCTCATAAGTGCTCACAACTCCAGGCCGCGAGCTTGACTTTTCTATCTAGATTGTCTTCTCCAGGTGCATAGCAGCTCCTCTCGTCGGAGCTGGCAGGGCAACATACTAACTTTCCCGAGAGCATCAACCCGTGACAAGAGAGGAGCTCAGAAATTTGTTGAGTCGAGGTTATGGAACTTTGATAGTGTTCGGCTACGAAGAAAGAACTCTCTGAGACCGGGATAAAAGGGATTTGGGAGCTTTAGGCAGCTGGTTAGAAGGACCCTCCATAAGACTGAATACAAGCTCACCAAGTGAAAATGCTACAATAACTTTGAGTTTGGGGTCTAATGGAATAGGCCTGATCTCTGGGTCTGGGTTAGGGTAGTGTAATGCCCTGGTTACCCCAGAACAGTTACGGTGAACGGTGAACCGGAAATTTGACTCATTACCTAAGTCCTTTGGTTAAAAATGTGATCTAAGTGTTATTAACAGGTTAAGGTGAAAACCAGTAAAAAGGAAAGGATATGTTTTATTGATACATAAAATTGTTCATGGCCCCATAAGAACACTTACAAGTTATTTACAACTCAAAAAGGTCATTATTGTTCCAAAATCTCAAACCCCGCCGACCTAAGCGGCAAAAATAGGGTAAACCCCTTAGTTCCTCTGAGAACTCCTTGGCCGTGGTGGTCAAGCGGCCGCATATGTACACATCACCACCTAAGCTCTCCACTTAAGGCTGGGTGAGCTTTTCTTTTCCTTTACCTGCACCACATAGCACCCATGAGCCAAAGCCCAGCAAGAAAACACAGTATTATATGTAAACATCATCAAATGATTATCATTATAATCACACAGAGCTCATAGCTTTCAAACAGATGAGTGAATATCACTTGAGGTTCTGATAAACCATACTGAGTGATAGACAAGCAAGTCACTAATTCAAATGGAAGAGTGGCTGCTAAATAAGCCACTAGCCTTCAACAAATGAGAGACTGATGGGTAAGTCTCTACTTTATCAAGTGAGTGACTGATGGGTAAGCCACACAAGCGCTTATAATATTCATCGAACTTGAGGTCGGTCCGACATTAATGCTCTTTGAGTCATTCAATGCAGAAAGTCGATTAGATCTAATCTTTATTGGCTTGCGTTGAACACGCTAAGGCCGTCTTGACTAATGAGTCAGCGCAATGTGACCAGTGCCCAGTACCACTGCCGAACCTGACTAATGAGTCACAGCTTCACAGTTGATACTAGCACCTTTGCCAAATCTGACTAATGAGTCAGTACCATGCACAAGTGAGCAACATTTGCTAAGTATTCCACAATCAATTCATGTCCACATTTATACAACCAACATGCCTCATGAATAACCATGCATGTCGCATCTGGGGTGCAGTTTTCTTACCTCTGATTCAAGCTAGAATGAACAAAAGAACGAACCTTGAGAACGGTTTAGCTTTTAGTCCTTTAGCGGTTACCTAATCATAACACATTATAGGATACCATCAATAACATGATAATCAAGGGTTCTCAAACCAAGATTTAGCCTCCGAGACATCAATCCTCACTAATCCGGGTAGTAGGAGTGATCCCGAGGCCTAAAACCATGATCCCGGGGTCAAAACATGCAAATGGGCTCAACCATGCACATGAGCCGCGGCCCCCAGAAATTCTAGAGGAAAGCACGGCGGCGCCCAACCCAAGGGCCGCGGTGCCCAGCGCAAACAGAACCTCTCCCCCAACCTCGAGCTAAGGCTGCGGCGCCCAAGAACAGAGCCGCGGTCCCCAACCCTGGGCCATTCCCAAATGCATTTTCAACTTCTTAAAACCTCCAAAATCATACCTAAACATTCCCCAATCATCAAAACAAGGTTCCCAAGCTTCCCAATACATCAAAACCCTCAAAACCCAAGGTTCAAACGAATCGAAAACTCAACAATTCACAAAGTCCAATTCAAAGCTTAGAAACTCTAAAAACTCAAAACTTTAAACTTAGATTACCTTCGATTAGGTTGTTTTCTGTCAAATCCTTCAGTCAAGAAGCTTCTAATCTTTCCTAGGATCGCTAGGCCTCGATCCTCGCTCGATTCCAACTCCTAGAACTCAAGATTTCTTCAAATATGCTTCGGGTGGCAAAAATGAACTAACGAAGGAGAACGAGAGGTTTTCTAATCGTACGTTCTATCTGACAGCTACTTCAAGCATAAGTAACCTCAAATAAAACCTAATGCTCGGGGTCCCGAAAATACCCCCGGGGACATTATAGTCAAAACTTCCAGAATTTCACCCTGATCTCAAATATTCCCAATTTATCATCAAATAAACATTCCTATTACCCCAAAATTGACCCCGTTATGAAAAAACTGCTAATCCACTAAAAATAACCGTCTTATGCCGAATAGCTGGAATATATCTCCATATTAATGGAATCTCATTCACAAATCACATCATGCACCCAAATACACAAATTTACCCTCAATGGGCCAAATTATCAAAACAGCATAATATTTCCAAATGTTGACCCACATGCATGCATATATTATTATATCATAATATAATTCACATAAACATGCATATATTCATTTAATGGCGTAATTAAACAATTACGGCCCTCCCGGCCAACTAAACCACCACTAAACCATATCGGAGAATTTGGGGCATTACAACTATCCCCTCCTTACTGAAATTTCATCCTCGAAATTTACCTGAACAGCTCGGGATACTGATTCTGCATGTCTAACTCCAGCTCCCAGGTCGCTTCCTCGACCTTGATGTTCCTCCACAATACCTTAACCAAAGGTATCGTCTTATTCCTGAGGACCTTGTATTTTCTGTCAAGTATCTGAACTGGCTGCTCCTCAAAGGAGAGATTTGGTTCAAGCTCCAGATCTTCATAACTCAAAATATGGCCCACATCAGATACATACCTTCGAAGAGCTGATACATGGAACACATTATGCACGGTAGACAACGCCGGAGGCAAGGCCAATCTGTAAGCCACCTGACCAACCCTCTCCAGGATCTCAAATGGACCTACAAATCTAGGACTCAGCTTGCCTTTCATCCCAAACCTTCTCACTCCTTTCCATGGAGAGACTCTGAGGAAAACATAGTCTCCTACCTGGAACTCCACGTTCCTGCGCTTGGGATCTGCATAGCTCTTCTATCTACTCTGAGAAGCGAGCATCTGAGCTCTAATCTTCTCAATAGCCTCACTGGTCCTCTGAACTGCATCAGGACCTAAGTATCTCCTCTCACCTGCCTCATCCCAATGAATGGGAGATCTGCACTTCCTACCCTACATCATCTCATAAGGTGCAACTCCAATGGTAGATTGATAACTGTTGTTGTAGGAGAATTCTATCAAAGGAAGATACTTACTCCAAGATCCACCAAAGTCCAGCGCACATGCTCTCAGCATGTCTTCCAGAATCTGGATTTTCCTCTCAGATTGCCCATCTGTCTAAGGATGATAAGCTATACTGAACTTCAACTGTGTCCCCATGTCTTTCTGCAAACTCCCCCAGAACTTAGAAGTAAAAGTGGGGTCCCGATCTGACACGATCGACCTAGGTGCACCATGGAGCTGCACGATCTCTCTCACAGAGATCTGTAGACTGATCAACTGTATAAGTGGTCCTCACTGGCAGAAAGTGAGCTGATTTGGTGTAGCGATCCACTATCACCCAAATAGAATCATGCTGACCAGTAGTCCTGGGTAAGCCCACCACAAAATCCATTGTGATGTATTCCCACTTCCACTCTGGGATATCCAGAGGCTGCAATGACCCTGTCGGCCTCTGATGCTCAGCCTTGACCTGTTGACATGTCAAGCACTTAGCCACATACTCTACTACATCTCTCTTCATCCCTGACCACCAATACAATGATCTCACATCCTGATACATCTTCGTGATGCCTGGATCCAAAGAGTAAGGTGTAGTATGAGATTCATCCAGAATCTCTCGCCTCAATGCAGTGTCTAACGAAACACATATCCGCCCCTTGTATCTCAACAAGCCTAACTCAAACACCGAATAATCTCTGGATGCTCCATCCAGAACATCCTCTCTAATCTTGATCAGCTGTGGATCACTCAACTGACCTTCTTTGATTCTCTCCAACAGCGTAGACTGTAGCGTAATGTTAGCCAATTGGCCCACCAGCAACTCTATACCAGCTCTGGTCATATCATATGCTAACTCTCTGGCTATCAGCCTCATACCATGAATCTGTCCCGGACCCTTCCGGCTCAAAGCATCAGCTACCACATTGGCTTTTCCCGGATGATACAGAATCTCACAATCATAATCTTTCACCAACTCCAGCCAACGCCTTTGCCTTATGTTCAGGTCTTTCTGGGTGAAGAAGTACTTGAAGCTCTTATGGTCTGTATAGATCTTGCACTTTTCTCCATAGAGATAATGCCTCCATATCTTCAAAGCAAAAACCACACACGCCAACTATAAATCATGAATGGGATATCTCTTTTCATACTCCTTCAGCTGACGAGAAGCATAAGCTATAACCTTCTCTGATTGCATCAAAACACAGCCCAAACCCTGATGAGAAGCATCACAGTAAATCACAAACTTCTCCTGATCTGTCGAAAGACGCAGAATCGGAGCTGTAATCAATCTCTGCTTCAGTTATCGAAAGCTGTTCTCACATTTATCTAACCACACAAATTTCTGGCTCTTGCGTGTCAATTGAGTCAAAGCAATGGCAATCTTCGAGAACCCTTACACGAAACGCCTGTAATAACCTGCCAATCCAAGGAAACTTCTAACCTCAAAAGCATTCTTTGGCCTTGGCCAATCTCTGACCGCTTTGATCTTTGTTGGATCTACCTTAATCCCCTCCTTACTGACAATGTGTCCAAGAAAGGATACTTCAGACAACCAGAACTCACACTTCTTGAATTTAGCAAAAAACCTGTGTTCTCTCAGTCTCTGTAGAACCAACCTCAGATGATGCTCATGCTTTATCTCAGTCTGAGAATATACCAGAATATCATCGATGAAGATGATCACAAACTGGTCTAAATAATCCTTGAACACTCTGTTCATCAGGTCCATAAAATCAGCAGGGGCTTTAGTCAATCCAAATGACATAACTAGAAACTCATAATGCCCATACCTGGTACGGAAGGCAGTCTTCGGTATGTCCCCTTCCTTGACCCTCAACTGATGATAACCAGAACGAAGGTCGATCTTTGAGAATACCTTCTTACCTTGCAACTGATCGAACAGGTCATCTATCCTTGGCAAATGATACTTATTATTAATTGTCAAATTATTCAGTTCTCTGTAATCTATACACATTCTCAGGGGGAACCATCCTTCTTTTTTACAAACAGAACTGGCGCACCCTAAGGTGAGAAACTAGGTCTGATAAAACCCAAGTCCAACAGTTCTTGCAATTGTACCTTTAATTCTTTCAACTCAGCTGGGGCCATTCTGTATGGTGCTCTAGACACTGGCTCCGTCCCTGGTGCCAGTTCTATAACGAACTCAATTTCCCTATGTGGTGGCAATCTTGGAAAATCTTCTGGAAACACATCCAAGAATTCACAAACTAACCTGGTATCCTCTGGTCTCACTGGCATGACCTGAGTGGTGTCAACCACACTGGCTAAAAACCCAATGCAACCTCTTTGCAATAGATCCCTGGCCCTCAACACAGAAATCATAGGAATACGAGGTCCATGCACAGCACCAACAAACACAAAAGGATCCTCACCTTCAGGCTCAAAGGTGACCATCTTCCTTCTGCAATCAATAGTTGCCCCATACTTTGCCAACCAATCCATACCCAGTATCATATCGAAGTCAGTCATAACTAACTCTATCAAGTCCATTGATAACTCTCTACCCTCCACTGTCACTGGCAAAGATCTGACCCACCTTCTGGATACCACTAACTCTCCAGTGGGTAACAAAGTACCAAATCCCACAGCATAGAAATCACAAGGTCTACACAGTCTATCAATAATGCTACTAGCAACAAAGGAATGTGTAGCACCAGAATCAATCAACACATTATAAGGGATTCCAGCACTAAGAAGCTGACCTGTAACAACTGAGGGGGAAGCCTCAGCTTCTGCTTGTGTCAATGTGAACACTCGAGCTGGGGTCGAGCTGTCCACCTTCTGGGTTCTTCTTTCCCTACCTGAGGGCAATCTTTCTTAAGATGACCCACTGCTCCACACAAGTAGCAGGCCTTTGCCCTACACTCTCCCAAATGGCGCCTCTTGCATCTAGAGCATTCAGGACGAGTCTTCCAGGCTTCACTACCCTCAGGACGACCCATTGTAATACCACGGGGCCTCCTGTCAGGACCTGGAACTGGGAAGGTATCAGGAACCTTCCTCTTCTGATCACTGGGGCCAACACCCCTACCAGAACCCATAAATGGAGGAACGGTCCTCCTAAAATCCTTTCTGGCTGCACTGTCACGCCAGATCTTGGTCTCTGCACTCTCAGCTGTGAGTGCCTTCTCAACCACCTGTGCGTAGGTAGTAACCCTCGCCACAGTGGTGATACGTACATCACGGGCTAACCTGAGCTGTAGCCTCTGAAGGAATCTCTCTCTCCTGGTCCCATCAGTGGGCACCAGTTCCTTGGCAAGCTTTGCCAAATGGTCAAACTTTAAGGCATATTCAGTAACTGATAAACTTCCCTGAAGTAGCCTAATGAATTCCTCAGCTTTAGCTATCCTGATGGCATCATTGTAATACTTTTCATTAAACAAGGTCTGAAACTCCTCCTAGCTCAGGGCATTCACATTCTTGGTCTGGGTAATCACTTCCCACCAAATCCGGGCATCCTCCCGAAACATATAGGTAGCACAGGCCACCCTCTCATTACCAGATACCCTCATAAAGTCAAGGATAATGGTAATCATGCTCATCCATTGTTCTGCCTTGGCAGGATCTGTACTGCTATCAAAAATAGGAGGTTGTTGCTTCCTGAACCTTTCATAAAGAGGTTCCCATTTGTTTCCTACCTCAGGCAGCTGCCCAGCTACTGGCACCGACACAGGAGGTGCCTCTGATACACCAACCACTGCAGGCACTTGTTGCTGTCTCAGGAGACGAAGCTTCTCTCCCTGTTTCAACATTGTTGCCTGTAAGTCATTAAACAACTGTTGCCATTTGCAGGAGCTGGCTGTGGAATCTGAGACTGGTCATTTTCCTGACCCTGGCTGTTATTGTTATTCTGGCCAGCTGTAGTATCTGTCTGTTCTGGATTCATTCTTATCTGATACCTTGCTGAAACATTGATCAATACGGCCAGTCAGGTAGTAATAACTAAACCTCTTGCCGCCTCATGGTCCAAGAACAAGCAGACAATTATCATATTCCACAGTCATTCAACATTCACAAGCAGATACATGTTTATGGCATTCAGCACTCAGCATGTATCACGTAACAATTCATAATATTTCAAGGGCACAGGTTCAACACAGTGTCTCATGCACACAGGTAAAGCATATGCACCACATTTAGGCAGTTATACACAACTACATAAATAGTTACCAAACCATGAGTCGAGCTTGACTTCAGTGATGTGTGTACATGCCCAGCCAGTCTACAGGAACCTTAACCTTGGCATTGCTCTGATACCAAGTTGTAACGCCCTGGTTACCCCAGAACAGTTACGGTGAATGGTGAACCGGAAATTTGACTCATTGCCTAAGTCCTTTGGTTAAAAACGTGATCTAAGTGTTATTAACAGGTTAAGGTGAAAACCAGCAAAAAGGAAAGGATATGTTTTATTGATACATAAAACTGTTCATGGCCCCACAAGAACATTTACAAGTTATTTACAACTCAAAAAGGTCATTATTGTTCCAAAATCTCAAACCCCGCCGACCTAAGCAGCAAAAATAGGGTAAACCCCCTAGTTCCTCTGAGAACTCCTTGGCCGTGGTGGTCAAGCGACCGCATATGTACACATCACCACCTAAGCTCTCCACTCAAGGCTGGGTGAGCTATTCTTTTCCTTTACCTGCACCACATAGCACCCATGAGCCAAAGCCCAGCAAGAAAACACAGGATTATATGTAAACATCATCAAATGATTATCATTATAATCACACAGAGCTCATAGCTTTCAAACAGATGAGTGAATATCACTTGAGGTTCTGATAAACCATACTGAGTGATAGACAAGAAAGTCACTAATTCAAATGGAAGAGTGGCTGCTAAGTAAGCCACTAGCCTTCAACAAATGAGAGACTGATGGGTAAGTCTCTACTTTATCAAGTGAGTGACTGATGGGTAAGCCACACAAGCGCTTATAATATTCATCGAACTTGAGGTCGGTCCGGCATTAATGCTCTTTGAGTCATTCAATGCCTAAAGTCGATTAGATCTAATCTTTATTGGCTTGCTTTGAACACGCTAAGGCCGTCTTGACTAATGAGTCAGCGCAATGTGACCAATGCCCAGTACCACTGCCGAACCTGACTAATGAGTCACAGCTTCACAGTTGATACTAGCACCTTTGCCAAATCTGACTAATGAGTCAGTACCATGCACAAGTGAGCAACATTTGCTAAGTATTCCACAATCAATTCGTGTCCACATTTATACAACCAACATGCCTCATGAATAACCATGCATGTCGCATCTGGGGTGCAGTTTTCTTACCTCTGATTCGAGCTAGAATGAACAAAAGAACGACCCTTGAGAACGGTTTAGCTTTTAGTCCTTTAGCGGTTACCTAATCATAACACATTATAGGATACCATCAATAACATGATAATCAAGGGTTATCAAACCAAGATTTAGCCTCCGAGACATCAATCCTCACTAATCCGGGTAGTAGGAGTGATCCCGAGGCCTAAAACCATGATCCTGGGGTCAAAACATGCAAATGGGCTCAACCTTGCACATGAGCCGCGACCCTGGCACCTTTTTCCGCGGCCCCCAGAAATTCCAGAGGAAAGCACCGCGGCGCCCAACCCAAGGGCCGCGGTGCCCAGCGCAAACAGAACCTCTCCCCCAACCTCGAGCTAGGGCCGCAGCGCCCAAGAACAGAGCCGCGGTCCCCAACCCTGGGCCATTCCCAAACGCATTTTCAACTTCTTAAAACCTCCAAAATCATACCTAAACATTCCCCAATCATCAAAACAAGGTTCCCAAGCTTCCCAATACATCAAAACCCTCAAAACACAAGGTTCAAACGAATCGAAAACTCAACAATTCACAAAGTCCAATTCAAAGCTTAGAAACTCTAAAAACTCAAAACTTTAAACTTAGATTACCTTCTATTAGGTTGTTTTCTGTCAAATCCTTCAGTCAAGAAGCTTCTAATCTTTCCTAGGATTGCTATGCCTCGATCCTCGCTCGATTCCGACTCCTAGAACTCAAGATTTCTTCAAATATGCTTCGGGTGGCAAAAATGAACTAACGAAGGAGAACGAGAGGTTTTCTAATCGTACGTTCTATCTGAAAACTACTTCAAGCTTAAGTAACCTCAAATAAAACCTAATACTCGGGGTCCCGAAAATACCCCCGGGGACATTATAGTCAAAACTTCCAGAATTTCACCCTGATCTCAAATATTCCCAATTTATCATCAAATAAACATTCCTATTACCCCAAAATTGACCCCGTTATGACAAAACTGATAATCCACTAAAAATAATCGTCTTATGCCGAATAGCTCAAATATATCTTCATAATAATGGAATCTCATTCACAAATCACATCATGCACCCAAATACACAAATTTACCCTCAATGGGCCAAATTATCAAAACAGCATAATATTTCCAAATGTGGACCCACATGCATGCATATATCATTATATCATAATATAATTCACATAAATATGCATATATTCATTTAATGGTGTAATTAAACAATTACGGCCCTCCCGGCCAACTAAACCGCCACTAAACCATATCGGAGAATTCGGGGCATTACAGGTAGGCTGCCACTCGAAGTATTTTCCTTTATCTCTTCGACCTCATCGATTTGACGTCAAAAGTGGTCATGTATATCCTCTTACTCGCACCATTCTTTGTGTGCGCGAGTTAATTGTTGGTTTCGGGAGAAAGGCGATTTGGGACTGGGAGTTGATGGGTGGTACGGGATAGCAAACCTGGGCCCCCACCAATTCTCAGAGTACTGTGACATCTAGCAAGGAAGAAAATGGTGAGGGTCCATTATATAAAAAAATAATAAAAAAGAGGATTAAAATTTCGATAACTAGAGCTCGAAGGCTCGAGATCATGAGACTACCCTAACCGAGCATGAAGGCTGGAAAGGGCGAGGTTGACTCAGATGTCTATCCCAAACTATTGTAAAGTTCAGGCATCGAGCGTGAACCCACGCCAGGGTGGGAGGGTTATTGCCAGTTTATTAGAATTCCATATTTCAAGGGAAAAATTTGCAGTTACCCAAAAAGGCGGTATTTTAGGGATTCGTGCATCCAAAAACCTATTTCTTAAGCTATACGAAATTTATAACCGCAAAACCCCATTACAAGAAAAACTCCATTTTTACATGTCTCTATCAGAAAATTTTCGGTCTAAACCGTGATTCTAAGCATGCCAAATCCACTCAAATTAAGGAAAAACATACTTAATGCAAGAAATGAGCCATAAATTTTGGTAAGAACCAGAAAGCCACCTTCACAGAGAGAAGTGCAAAAACAAGAAAATCTATGTATATAACCAGGAAAGATTAGAGTACTTACGCGAATCATGAGATTGTCGACTGAAGTAGCGGAAGCAAGAATGATCTCACGTAGCTGAATGTATTGGAGTGGTTTTTCTTCTTTGGTTTAGAAAACATGCAAAGAAAGCCCTGTTTCTTTCTTTTTCTCTCTCGTTCGTATTTTTTGAAAAGCAAAAGTGAGAATGGGGAAGATGAAGAGGGGGTTCTCTCTCGTTCGTATATATACCCAGTTGTCAAATCAAAGGTCGGATTGATCTGGTCCATTGGTTTGCGTTAGAAGAAGATCCAAGGGATCACATTTGATTCCCGAAATATGGCGGCAAAAAGGAATAGGAAAGGACATGTGCAGAAAAAGATAGTACTCGAGTACTCTGGGCATTCAATCCCTGAGTGACGCATGTTCGCACTAGGGTGTGGTAGGTGGCACGTTTTTTTGAAAGTGATGTTCAAATGTTTTATTCTCTTTGGATTCGAACTAACACTTTTGAAGGGGCAAAATGTTACACCCAAATTTTGAGGATGAATAAATGAGTCTCAGAATGTAGGCTCGTAAGACGTAAGCTCAAAAATAACAAGCAGTGGCTGAACACTTGTACAAATATGCATGATTCCTGACCTGTCCATGTTGGTGTTCGGGCACAAGTTTAAAAGGTTCGAGCTTAAGTTTCAAGCTTGAAAGAAAGAATCTTCTCCGACACATATAGGTGTTATGCGAGCCTAAGTTGTAAGATCGAAGATATTTGTCCCCAAAGATTGAGTTCAATGAAACCACTGGCTAAGGAGGAGGCTGACTGGAATAACAAGCTCGAAGTATCGGTCGGTCTCCAAAGCGCGTTAACCTCGCGTTCGAGGCTAGCAACGTGTTTTGCACACGACAGTTGTTAGGAGATCCCTATTCCTTAGGGATTTGTTGTTATCTAGTATCAAATACCGATTATCATGGGATATTATGTATTTAATGTATTTATTTACATTCATTTAAGATTGGAGTGATTGGTTGTAACTTCCTTGAATTATGAGAAGATATTCTCCCAACCAGGCTTATAAATAGCCTGGAGATTTTCATTTGTATTTACGTATAAATTGAGACTGAAAATACTCTGTCAAATTGTTCTGAGAAAACCTTGAGAGAGTATTAAGATCAATAATATTGACTCGTGGACTAGGCTGATTTTAACTGCTGAATCACGTAACCAAAATATACTGAAATAATATGATCTAAAAATAAAACTTTTAATAAAAAAAAGTGACTAATTGGTAAGTTATCACCATTATAACCAAATGTTACTTTTGAAAACACAGATAAACGGAAAATTCGAGAATGTTCTCAATTCAAGTATATTAATTTTGAAATTAGGTATTTTTTTGATGATATAACAATATATTTTGTAAATAAAGTTTTGTACCTAATTTTTGTAATTATTTTATGTTATATGTATTAAGGGGATTTTTCAAAAATATGGCTTTTATACCATCAATGTGCAAAAATATGGGAGTTATACTTTTCTTAATTTGTATGGGAAATTTATTAAAGAAAAAGTCAAAGTATGGAAAACACAATTAGTAGCTAACTAAAATATGGAAATGTCACATTTTTTTATCATAGTTATGTTTTCTTTGATTTTGAAGGAAATTTTTTTTCCATCATTGTTTAATTTTTTTTCCTTACTTGTTTTTTCTTCCATTTTTTCCTTTTTCTACCAATTTTTTCCTTCATCTTTTTTTCTTTCCATTTTTTCATTCTTCTTCTTCTTCTTCTTTTCATTTTTATTTATTTATCTATTTTTTTCTTTCATTTGTATTTTTTTTTTTTTTCATATTATTTCAGTTTTTTTTTTCATTCTATTTTTTCTTCATTTTTGTATTTATTATTTTCTCCTTCCATTTTTTTTCTTTTTTCACACTGTTGACGCCGTTTCTCGTCAAACAGTAAAAGAAGAGCACGTAAACAATGATTGACAATGGCTAAATGAAATAAAACAAATCAAACACGCGATTTTTACGTGGTTCAGCAGTTAAATCTGCCTAGTCCACGAGTCTCTGTTATTAATCTTAAGATTATCTCTGAAAAATCCTTTGCATGAATTCTTCAGAGTTTTCTCTCAAGGATCAGAATTTCGGTCCTCTACAATGGTGCATGACTTCTCTATTTATAGAGAAGGATGCAGAATACTATCCCATATATTTTGGGTAGTTACTCTTTTGTAAATAAAATAAATGGCTTTAAATGCCTATAATCAGATATAAAAGGAAACGTCCCTGAAGACCAGGAAACGCATAACTGATCAAATAATATCCCACGATTCTAGGGGATTTACAACAATAAATGAGGATTATATCTCATATTTATAATACTTGTAAATATTCAAAGTGATTATTGCGTATCTCCAAGGCTTTAGTCTCCCAGGTTTCCTGTCACCTTTCGAGCTGGAGACATGTTCTGAGGTCACTCAACCTGTTCGAGATCGTATGCACGTCGAGCTCGGGACCCCTGATCCGAAGTTGTCTCCGAAGATGAATGTGTTCCCGGAGCTATCTTTCGAGATCATGAACTCTTCGAGGTCACCATACTCGAGATTGTCCATATCCTGCAAGCTCGGCATACGATCCTAGAGCTTGCTTCCATCCTTATGAATCCACTTATTTGCGAATCCAACTTTCGAGGTCATAATTAACATGGCTCGAAATCTGGGTATAACACACACATATGAGCTTTTTTTTCTTCTTCAATTTTTTTTATTTTTTTTCTACCAATTTTTTCATTCATATTTTTTTCCTTTTCATTTTTCCATTATTTTTCTTCTTCTTCTTTTCATTCTTATTTATTCATCTTTTTTTTTCATTCATCATTTCTTTTGTTTTTTTTTTTCATATTTTTTTTTCATTTTTGTACTTATTCTTTTCTCATTCTATTTCTTTTTTTTTTCATTTTTTTCACACATATATTTTAACATTACATAATTATTCTACTATTTTTTTTATTTATTATCTTTTATTATTGTAATTTTTTTTTATAGTTTTTTCCACTATATGTAAAAAAAATTCAAATGAATTTTTTTAGCATTTTCTTTTTACTTTAACACTTATATGAATACCAAAATTTGGAAAGAAAACTAATAAAAATATAAAAATGTGAATGGGTAACTGGTTACCTTCACATTCTTTGTATGTATATTTCTGAGGGTAACTGGTTACTTTCACGTTCTGATGTGTGTATATTTATGGTTTCTTTATGGTAACTAGTTACTTATGTTACTAAAATCATAGTTACTTCTTCTTCCTTTTTTAATGAAGTATTATTCTATTTTTTTCCTTCAAATTTGATGTTTCTTTTCATATTTAATATGAGTAACCCGTCACCCCTTTTAGGTAACTGGTTACCCCTCTTATGGCAGAAAGTTACTCATCTCAGGATAACTGGTTACCCCTCCTGGTGCATGTTATTTAACATAGCTCTAGGATTTTTTTAAGATCAATCAAGTAACTGGTTACCCTACCCAGGATTTGAAAAAAAAAAACGTACAATCTTAAAAAAAACATGTTTATAATAAATAAATAATAATTTTAAAAACAATTCATATTACAAAAAAAATTTGTAAAACAACCAAAGAAAAATTTAATATAAAAACAATATAAAAAAATAAATAACCTAAAAAAATAATAATCAAATTACAAACATACCCTTCCAAATTTGATTAAGAGTAAAATTATGGCATAAACCAACTTTTATACAAAAATATGGGAAAATAATCCTGTAAAAATGAAAATTCTTAAAAAAAGCTATAGATTAACTTTTTTTTGAAAAAAAGCCATATTTTTGCACACTCTATTAAAAATCCCATATAAAATATAATTTCCTCTTTAATTAATGGTAAAGATCTCGAAAAAAAATATTTGGGCCAAAAAAAAGTTAAAGTGAGCCCAAATAAGCAAAAAAGCGAGGCCCAAATGAAAAGCTTGCGGACGGCATTTGTCTACTAATGATCTACGGCTTTGATCATTTCTTTCGAACCGACAATCACTCGGGTACGCACACACGCAAGAAACACAGTATATATAAGTCCTAACGCCTTGTTTGAAGAGCAAGAAAGACGGAATAGAAAATCAGGGTTGCTATAGTAAAGTAAGTGAAGAGAGAAAGGAAATGGCGTTGGCTAAGGCTAAGGAACTTGTTTCGTCCAATGCGGTCGTCGTCTTCAGGTTCCTTCTCTATTTTCATTTTTCATATTATATTATATCCTCCCGCTCCGAAAAGTTATTTCTTATCTGAAAAAACTAAAAAATGTGTGGTTATGCTTTGCAGCAAGACGTATTGTCCGTTTTGCGTGAGCGTGAAGCAGCTTTTATCTCAATTGGGAGCCACTTTCAAAGCCATTGAATTGGACACTGAGAGTCAGTCTTTTTTTTTTCCCCTTTCAATTTCTCATTCAATCTTCATTTTTCCGTTCCTAATTCGCTTCAACGTATAAGCGTGTATATTATTTTGTTTATTGATTTGCTTTCGGAGAAAGCTTGAATGATTTTGAGTTGTTTTTCTTTTAGGTCAATTTTGTGATTGTTGAAATTGGTAAATCACTTTGTTTGTGATTTTTTAGCCTAGAATATTTGATTCTAGGCGTTGCTCTTATGAATATTGGGCTTTGATTAAAAACAAATATCTCATATTGGATCAGTAGACGTATAAAGTTTGGATAAAATGTCAAAAAATTTCTATTGCCTATTTGGCTCGAAATTAGAAGATAATATGTCTAGGTTTGTTGTATTTTGAAGGTGATGGTGCTCAGATTCAATCAGCTCTGGCTGAGTGGACTGGACAGCGAACTGTGCCCAATGTGTTCATTGGTGGAAGCCACATCGGTGGATGTGATGGTAAGATTTGCTCTTCAAATATATATATTATATATATACACACAATATTTGAAAGACCTCTTGTTATGGGTTGTTCTTGAATTTGTTGTATTATACTGTTGTTTTTCTACAGACACAGAAGCCTTGAACAAGCAGGGGAAACTGGTTCCTTTGCTGACTGTAGCTGGTGCTATTGCTAAAAGCTCTGCCGCGTAAAGGCGATAAGTTACTCAAATCTGTTGAGTAAATTCTAATGGGTTGTAGTACTTGTTTACGAGGTTTTTTTTTAATCGTATATACTTGTGTTAAAGAATTTCTCTTTGCCCATTTGAAATAAAAATTGGAGTTGATTTGTGGATTAGAGTTTTCACTTTTCAGCGGTTGATATTCATGTTGTTTGATTATTTTGTCCACGCTCTGTATGTAATCAAATTTTGTTGCTTTTGGATTTATCTGTAATTGACGCTATTTATCTGTAATTGACGCTCTTGGCTTAGAAAAGAAAACTAATAAGCTAGCTTTACCTTCTACTGGGACAACTTTAAAGAATGGGACAACTTTAAAAGATTTTTACAATTTCTTTTGCAATATTGGTGCATCTTTTTTCTATTTCGGTACTTGGTTATAATTTCAAATGTTTTTAATATGATAGTGTACATTATAACTATCTAGAACATTATACAAATTTTCAAGAAATTTTGAATAAATTATGGTACCGAAACAGAGTTTAAACTGACTGTTGCATGCGTGTCTGTTTTTTTGTGTACCTGTGTAAAATTTGACAGATTGAATTCTGTTTTCGGTTTCGTAAACTATTCAGAATTTCTTGAAAATTTGCAGGATATTCTAAATACTTACATTGTACACCGTTATATAAAAAAAAAATTGGATTATATCTATCCAGATGCCGAAAATAGAAAAAGATGCACCGATATTACAGAAAAAGGAATGCGTTGTAGTTATTCCTTATAACTATATATATATATATAACATAAAATAATTATAAAAATTATTTAAAAAATATCTTTTCACATATTAATTTATATACATTTTGGTTTGGAACTTTTTGTATCTTATAATATTGATTAAATTATATTATAATGTTTTATTATTTAAGATATTTATATATTATTTTCAAACTTATTGTTTTAAGAACTGATGAGTTACATTAATATATAATAAATTATTATATAGCCTAGTTATTTTTAGTATACTATATACTAATTTTTTTTAATAAAAAAATTTAATTCACTTTTTAATCACTAATGTAATTTACATGTAAATAATAATATTTTTTTTATTTATCAAATAAAAAAGAAACTTTGCTGTTACTTTCGTATTAAAATAAAAAATTACATTTTAGTTTTTTATTAAGAAGTTTTGTAATTAAAAAGGAACTACATAGTTACTTTTTTAATACAATACATAAATTACTTATCACAATTATTAAAGATATTTTTTTTATATATAAACGAAGTAGAAAAAAAATATTTTGGTTAACTAAATATAAAAGAAACTAAAATATTATTTTCAATTCTGGTCATCTTCTCTAGCGACGGCGAAAAAAACTATACTTCTTATATATTAAAACGATCACCTTAAAGAGTAGGTTATATTATATATGTATGTAGTTATCTATATATTAAAAAAAAATAGGTACCAAAAATTCATAAAAGAAAAAAAAAAAGCATGTGTTCAATAGATAATAATGTAAATAAAAGAAAAAGATGGATGGTATAAGAAGTGTATAAAAATATGCTAAAATTATAAATAAAATAGTACACCTTATTTTTTTAAAATAAAATAATAAATAAGATACCAAATGTAAATTTTCCAAGAAATATACTCTTATATTGCCCTCATTGCTCGTAATATTTTCTTACAAATTTCCACTAATTTCATGGCATTTAAAATATCTTGATATTTTCTCTGTAGTGCTTTTGACAATTAATTTGTTATCCCCAGCAATGCTTTTATTAAATGTAGATTGGATATAAAATCAAATGTTAACATTAAAGCCAATAAATTACTTGCTTTAAATCTTTGTTCAGAGTTTGCTTTACGATCATCTACTATTGTTTGAAGAACATTAGTCATGGGGAAGAATAAGTTAATCAAGCTTACCAATGTAGCATAATATGAACCCCAACAAGTATCACTCGGACGTTTAAGATTGGTTTCTTGATCTAGTCCTCTTCCACTTGAAAGTTCACCATACTTGAGTGCTTCAGAAATAATAACATCTTGCTTTTCTCTAAGAATATCACAACGCTTAGAAGAACATCCAACAACATTTATCACCATAGTTACCGCACTAAAAAGATAAGCAACTAGAATATGTTTCTTTGCGACAGCTGCAAGAGCAAGTTGAAGTTGGCGAGCAAAACAATGAACATAAAAAGCTGATGGATTCTCTTTCAAAATAAGAGTTTTAAGACTACTGAATTCTCCTTGCATATTGCTTGCACCATCATAACCTTGTCCCCATAATTTAGATATGCTTAATCTATATCTAGAAGTACAAATAATAGAGAAAAATATGGTATATTATTTCTATTCAATAAACATATATTTATACAAGTATGTGGTTACCCAAACCGTGTGAATCAAATCACTGGTGTACATAAAGGAATCAACCTACTAATTAGTTTCCTAAAATAAGAATAGCTATCAAATATTGATATTTGAAACTTTACAAGAATAATTCTAAACTAGGAATTTATCTAAATAATCTGATTTTTTCCCACACTCCCCCTCAAGCTGGTTTAAAAATATCCTCCATAGCCAGCTTGCTATTCAAAAACTCAAACTGGTTTTTAAACAATATGTTTATGAATATATATGCTACTTATTGTTCAGTAAGAATATAAGTCATACATACTGAACCATCCTCTATTTTCTACTTGATAAAATGCTTATCTACTTCCACATGTTTTGTACGATCATGCAAAACTAGATTGTGTGCAATTGAGACAGTAGCTTTGTTATCACAATACAACTTCATAAGAGATGACTGTGATACCTTCGATTCTTCAAGTAGCTTTCTTATCCACAAAATCTCACACATCCCACGAGCTACAACTCTAAATTCTGCTTCAGCGCTGCTTCTAGCAACCACACTCTATTATTTACTCCACCATGTAACTAAGTTACCTCCAACAAAGGAACAATAGCCTGAGGTAGACCTTCTATCCACTACTCTACCAGCCCAATCCTCATATGTATAGGTCTCAATTTGTAGATGACCCCACGGTTTGAACATGAGCCCTTTCCCAGGTGTTCCCTTTAAGTATCTCATAATTCTATAAATGGCTTTGAAATGCTTCGGTCTAGGAGAATGCATGAACTGACTCACCAAACTCACTGTGAATCCTATATCTGGATGCGTGTGAGATAGGTAAATCAATCTTCCAACTAGTCTTTGATAACACTCCCAGTCCTTTACATTCTCTACTTAAGCGGGCTGCAATTTTCGTTGGGTTCAACCAGTGTTTTAGCGAGCGTACAACCTAGCAAACTTGTCTCATTAAGAAGATCAAGAACATATTTACACTGATGTACAAAGATACCTTCTTTGGACCTAGCAAATTCCATTCCAAGAAAGTATTTTAATGTACCCAAGTCCTTGATTTCAAATTCTTTCGACAACCTTTTCTTTAGTGCCTATAGTTCACAATGATCACTCCATGTTAGCACAATATCATCTACATAAACAATTAAGATAACAACTCTACCTTCCTTTGAATTTTTATAAAACATAGTATGATCAACTTGACTTTGAGTGTATCCATTGTGTTTTATCACTCTTTTGAAATGCTCGAACCAAGATCTTGAAGACTGTTTAAGTCCATATAAGGACTTCTTCAGTTTGCACACTTTTCCACCTTCAAAACTCTTCTAAAAAAACACATGGAGGACTCATAATGTAATGCCCCAAAATCCCTAATGCGGTTTAATGGCTGGATTAGTAGGCCAAGAGGGCCATAATTGTTTAAATATGCCATTAACTGATAATATGCATGTTTATGTGAATTATATTATAATATGATGTTATATTCATGCATGTGGGTCCATATTTGATTATTATGATATCTTGGTAATTTGGCCGTTGATGGCATATCTGTGTATTTTGGGTGCATATTGTGATTTATGGATGAGATCCCATTATTATGGAGATATATTCGAGCTATTCGGCACGAGACAGTCTTACATTATAAATTGGCGCTTTTGTCATAACGGAGTCGATTATGGGGATATTGGATAATGAGAATGGTTATTTGATGATAAATTAGGAGTTATTGAGATTAGGAGGAAATTCTGGAGGTTTTGACTATAATGTTCCCGGGGGTGTTTTTGGGAGCCCGAGCCTTAGGTTTTATTTGAGGTTACTTAAGCTTGAAGTAGCTCGTCAGATAGAACCGTACGTTAGAAAACACTTTTTTCTCTTCCCGTTAGTTCCTTTTACCGTTCGAGGCAATTTCGAAGAAATCTCAAGTTCTAGGAGTCGTAATCAAGCGAGGATCAAGGCATAGAGATCCTAGGAAAGATTAGAAGCTTCTTGACCGAAGGATTTGACGAGAAACAACCCAATCAAAGGTAATCTAAGTTTTAAGTTTCGAGTTTTTAGAGTTTCTAAGCTTAGAATTGGTTTTTGTGAATCGTTGAGTTTTTGGTTCGTTTGAGCCTTGGGATTTGATGGTTTTGGATCATTGGGAAGTTTGATTTTTGGATTTGGAAGTGTTTAGGTATGTGTTTGGAAGGTTTGGGATGAGGAAAATCGGGTTCATGGCTGGTTTTGGGTGGGGGGCCGCGACCCTGTTCTTGGGCATCACGACCCAAGCTCAAAGAAGTAGCTAGAGGTTGTTGGGTGTGCTGGGCGCCATGACACTGGGTAGTGGGCACCGCGGCCCTTGCTCTTGGTGTGGCTGGGGGCCGCGGCTCAGGCAGGGTTTTGAGGCCGTTTGAGTGTTTTGACCTCGGGAACTTGGTTTTAGGCCTCGGGATTGTTCCTACTACCCGGATTATTGGGGTTTGATGTCCCGGAGGCTAGATCTTGGTTCGGGAACCTTTGATGTTCATTTTATTGATGGTATCCTATATTTGGTTATGACTAGGTGACCGCTAAAGGACTAAAATTCAGATCGTTCTCAAGGGTCGTTCTTATATTCATTCTCGCTTGAATCAGAGGTAAGAGAACTGCACCCCATATGTGACATGCATGGTTATTCATGAGACATGTTGAGTGTTTAAATGTGGACATGGATTGAATATTTAATGATTAGCAAATCTTGCTCACTTGTGCATGGTACTGACTGAATAGTCATAATTGGCAAAGGTGTCAGTATCAACTATGAAGCTGTGACTCATTAGTCAAGTTCGGCAGTGGTACTGGGCACTGGTCACACAGTGCTGACTCATAAGTCAGGAATGGCCTTAGCGTGTTCAACGCAAGCCAATAAAGATTAGATCTAATCGACATCTGCATTAGATGACTCAACAAGAGCATTAATGCCGGACTGACCTCAAGTTTGATGAAAACTAAAAGCGCTTGTGTGACTTACCCATCAGTCACTCATATGTTTAAGCTAGTGACTACCCATCAGTCACTCATCTGTTTAAGCTAGTGATTTGCTTGTCAGTCACTTATTATGGTTTACCAAAACCTCAAGTGATATTCACTCATCTGTTCAGAGCTATGAGCTCTGTGTGATTATAATAATAATCATTTGATAATATTTATATGCATTAATGTGTTTTCTTGCTGGGCTTTGGCTCATGGGTGCTATGTGGTGCAGGTAAAGGGAAAGAAAAGCTCACCCAGCCTTGATTGGAGAGCTTAGGTGGTACTGTGTACATATGCGGCCGCTTGACCACCACGGCCAAGGATTTCTCAGAGGAACTAGGGGGTTTACCCTATTTTTGCCGCTTAGGTCGGCGGGTTTGTATATTTGAAACAATAATGACCATTTTGAGTTGTAAATAACTTGTAAATGTTTTTGATGGGCCCATGAACAGTTTTATGTTCTAAATAAAATATATCCTTTCTTTTTTATTGGTTTTTCACCTTAGCCTGTTAATAACACCTAGAAGCACGTTTTTAACCAAAGAACTCGGGTAGCGGGTTAAATTTCCGGTTCACCGTAACTGTTCTGGGGTAACCAGGGCGTTACACATAAAATACCCCTTCTTCTAGATCTCTATTAAGAAATGCATTTTTTTTACATCTAATTGATGTAAAAGCTAATTAGAATTCACTACAAGGGAAAGTAGTACTCAGATGGAGTTTATTTTTACTACTGTAGCAAATGTTTCTTGGTAATCTATTCCATAGGTTTAAGTGAAACCTTTTGCAACAAGCCTGACTTTATACCTATCAACACTCCCATCAGCTTTGCTTTTTACTGAAAAAAAAACCCACTTGCAACCTACAACCTTTTTCTCCTCAAGAAGCTCACAATCTCCCAAGTATCATTTTTTTTCAAGGCATTCATTTCTTCTAACATTGCCAATTTCCAAACTGGTTCGTCTAATGCATCCTGTATGTTTCTAGGCACAACAAGGTCTAAAATATTTTTAGTAAATGCTCTGTGAGTTTCAAAAAATTGGTTATAGGAAATATATTTGGCAATAGGGTTTTTAGTATAGGTTTGGATCCTTTTTCTTATGGCAATAGGAAGGTTGAGATTTGAATCAATGTTTGTTGGTGTTGTTTCTAAGGAAGGCTCAGATTCATAACTAAAAAAATGGTATTAATAGTACTTGGGGACAAAACATGAATAGGATAAGAATTGTTACTAGGAGTATTTAGATGACCATCGCCCAAGGCTTCAGACTGATCAGGTGGTGAGATGAGTAGCTGGTCTTTATTTCTTTCATTGACATTCTTTCTAGTATAAACCACATGCTCATTTTGATGATTTTTAATCAATCGTAGCACTTCTTTATTTGACAGACCTATTTTAGATTTAGTTTTAATAGGTTTAACATCTTTAAGAGAGGGAGAATCATCTAATATATATTTGGTAAAGGAGCAATAATTTCTCAAAAATTTGATTCTACTAAATTCTCCCCCTGAATTATTTTTTTTTGCAAAGTATGGGGTAGTTTCCAGGAATGAAACATCCATTGAGGTATAAATTTTTTTTGTAAGAGGATTAAAACACTTATATCCTTTATGATTAGGTGGATACCCAAGAAAAACACACTTTTCAGCTCTTGGTTTTAATTTGGACCTAGACCTTTTAGGGTTGTGCACACAAGCAACAAAACCAATGATTTTTAAGGGTAAATCAGAATAAATTCGAGAACTAGGAAAAACCTTTTGGAAACAAGCTAAAGGAGTAGTGTACTGCAATACATGAGTAGGCATCTTGTTAATTAAATAAGAGGCAGTAAGAACAACATCCCCCCACAAGTATTTAGGCATATTCATATAAAACATCATAGCTCTAGCTACTTCTAACAAATGTCTATTTTTACGTTCAGCTAAGCCATTTTTGTTCAGGGGTGTGTGGACATGAAGATTGATGTAATATGCCTTTTTCATCTAAAAAAATGCCCATAATTTTATTAAAATATTTAGTGCCATTATCATATCTTAAAATGCTAATTTTTGTTTGAAATTGGGTTTCAATCATAAAGTAAAAATCTGTAAAAAAAATTTGCAACTTCATATTTTTCTTTCATTAGGTAGACCCAACAAAGACAAGTATGGTCGTCTATAAACGTAACAAACCATTTCTTACTAGAAATTGTGGTGACCTTGGAAGGTCTCTAAACATCACTATGAAAAAGATAAAACGGTTTAGAAGGCGAAGATTTTTAATATAAGATTTATGCTGGCTCTTGGCCAATACACAACAAGCACAATGAAAAGATTATGGATTTAATATTTTTAAATAAGCATGGAAACAAATGTTTTAAATAAGAGAAACTAGGATGGCTCAATCTATAGTGTCGAATCATTATTTGATCGTAAAAAGAAAAAGAACTGATGCTACTAAGTCCTATAGAAATTTTATTACTAGATAGAATATCCTCAAAATAGTAGAGACCATTAATCATCCAAGCACTGCCAATCGTCTTCCCCGAGCTCCAGTCCTGAAAAATACAATGAGATTCATAAAAAATAACACAACAATTAGAATCTTTGGATAATTTACTGACAAACAAGAGATTACTATGAAGTTGGGGAACATGGAGAACATATTTAAGATTTATTCCCTTAGATATTTCAAAACCCTTTCTTGTAATTGGTGATAAACTACCATTGGTTATCCTAAGTTTTCTAGTACCTAAACATGGTTTATAGGATTCAAATATTTGTGAGGAATTGGTCATATGGTCAAAGGCTCTAGAATCAATTATCCATGGAGTAGATGTTGAAAGAAAAGAGTTGAGAGCATGTTTTTCATTAAAAGTATGTGCCATAGAAGCAACAGAAATACCAAAGGATAGCGAAGTGGATTTCACTAATGTATGAAGCTGCTCCATTTGTTCTTTTGTAAAAGGGCTGGTTTCAAGCTCATTCGCTGTAGGGGCTTCACGCCCACGTCCAAACTTGCTCTTCTAGTTCGTTGGTTTTCCATGGATCTACCAGCAAGTCTCACAAGTATGGCGAGGTTTGTTACAAAAATTTCCCCACACCCTTGGTTTCTCATCAAATTTGTTACAAGCAGTTTTGTTGTTGTAGCCTCCTCCCGTATTGGATGCTAAGGCTGATCCCTCAACAATAGTTCTAGCATCCCCTTTTCCCAACATAACATTCCTCCGACTTTCTTCCCTTCTAACCTCAGCGAACACTTCACCAATAGGAGGCAGCGGTGGTCTACCAATAATTTTCCCCCTTACCTCATCAAACTCAACATTAAGGCCAGCCAAGAACTTGTAGATTCGATTATTCTCACCAGTTTGCTTATGATATTGTCCTTCCTTAATGGATTTCCATCAATAAGTATCAAAGAGATCAAGATCCTGCCATATTCTTTTTAGATAATTGAAATATTTAGTAATAGTATCCTCCCATTACTTTATGTCATCGAGTTTGAGATTTAACTCAAAAATCTGAGATTGGTTCTCCAAATCAGAATACATCTAATTAACATTATCCTAGAGTTCCTTGGCAGTCAGGTAACACATGTAGTTGGAGTTGATGTTTTCTTCCATGGGGTTAACAAGACAGGTCATCACCATAGAGTTCTCAGTGTCCTAGGCAGTGTACGTCGTATTGTCCTCCTTGGGAGTCTTCTTTGCTCTTGTTAGGTAGCCCATCTTCCCGCATCATTGCATGTACATATTGATTGACTGAGACCATCTCAAAAAATTATCACCATTAAGCCGAATGGTGGTGATTTGAATAGGGTGAGATTCAGAGGTGATTTTAGAGGGTTCGATAGTGTTAGGGATGACTGGAGTGGTTTGAGAAGGTAGGATATGGGTGGATTCATTGGAAATATCTGACATGTGGTGGCTGAGGAAAGAACAAAGATGGCAGAGAAGAAAAATAGGATTGGTTCTGATACCAAGTCACAAATAATAGAGAAAAATATGGTATATTATTTCTATTCAATAAACGTATATTTATACAAGTATGTGGTTACCCAAACCGTGTGAATCAAATCACTGGTGTACAGAATGGAATCGACCTACTAATTAGTTTCTTAAAATAAGAATAGCTGTCAAATATTGAGATATTTGACATCTTTACAAGAATAATTATAAACTATGAATTTATCTAAAAAATTTGATTTTTTTTCCCACCCTAGAAAATAATTTATCAAAAGCACCTTTAAGTGACACAACAGTGGTATTGGCCACATGTTCAATTCCTACAAAACGTTCAATCACATACCCATCTTTATCTACATATTGCAACACAACAACCATTTGCTCCTTGGTTGAAATGTCACGAGATTCATCATTAACAAAAATAGAAAACAACACATCCCCAATTTCTTTAATAATGATATCTATAGTTTCAAAAGCTGTAGCCCTCACAATATCTTTATGAATATAAATGATGTTAATTTTAAATTCTCAGGAGTATTTGTCAATGCAACTGCTTTGATGTCTTCATTATGATTAGCAAGAAATTTTACAATCTCAAGAAAGTTACCTTGATTACTCGAGTCTTGAAATTCATCATCACCATGAAAAGCAAGCCCTTATCACAATAACAAACGAACACAATCAACTACTGCTTCCAAACGACATCGATACTCACTACGAGCTTGCTTCAATTACTTGTCAATTTTTTTTTTGAATATGTTGTTTTTCGTTCATTAATGCTTCACACATTTTCTAGCTTGATTGTGAACACTAGAAGGACCTCTATAATGCCCCAAAATCCCTAATGTGGTTTAATGGTTGGATTAGTAGGCCGAGAGGGCCATAATTGATTTATTATGCCATTAAATGATTGTATGAATGTTTATGTGAATTATATTATAATATGATGTTAAATGCATGCATGTGGGTCCACATTTTATCACAGGGGTATTTTGGTAATTTGGCCAGTTGAGGGCGTAATTGTATATTTGTATGCATGTCAGTGGTCTATTGTTGGGGCCGCATTATAATGTGGATTTGTTCAAGATATTCGGCATGAGACGATCTTTGAGTGAAAATTAGCGGTTTAGTCATAACGAGATTAAGTTTGAGGCTCGGGGTGAGTCTCGGGGTGCTTTAATGATTAGAGCGTTGCTGGGAATTAAAGGGTAACGGGATATGAATTATTGGTATTTGAGAATATCAAGGATATCGGGAATTGGAGGGTGTTAATTATGATTAACGAAATAGGTGGAAAAGGACGGTTTTACCCTTGGGAGTCTTTAGAAACCTTTAAATGACCTAGGGGCAAAATAGTCTTTTCACCCCTAAGATATATATCAACAATGTAGACTGTAGAAGCTTACCCAAAACAGAGCTTCCTCATTCCTTCTCACAATCATCATCCTCCTCCTTCCTCCTTTGGAATTTTTGACCCCAATTTGAAGAACAAAGCTAGGGAATCAAAGTTTGGAGCTTAGAGCCTTAGTTCATCCATTGAAGAGGACTCAAATCCAGCTTGAGGTAAGAATTCATCCATGAACTTTAGTTACACTTTGTTTTTCTAATGATTTTCAGTTGAGAAATTTGAATTGTTTAGTTGGGAATCAATGGAAGTTTTTGAGGAAGTTTACTTGGGTTTTGATGAGGTTGGGGTATAGATGAAGTTTTGGGGTAAAAGGGCATGTTTGGGTGATGTTTGGGGCTGGTTTGAAGGCTTGGTTTTCAGGGGAAATCGCAGGGGAGGAAACCAGAAAAATCTGGTCCTGCAGGTGGCACCCCAGAGCCACTCCTGGCGCCCCAACACTAGACAGAGCAGAGAGCTGGGTTTCTCTGACTTGGGGTAGTGCCCCAGCGCTAGGTCAGCTTCAGCAAGTCCTATTTTTAGGGCTCAGGATGACTTTGGGGGCTCGGGAATTGGTTCCTTTACCCCGTTTGGGTGGATTGGGAGTCCTAAGAGTGCGGGTTTGATCCCGGGAATGAGGCTTTAGATTGTGAACCTTTTATTGATTTACTTTATTAATGGATTCCAATTGGTTATGACTAGGTGACCGCTAAGGAACTAAAAGTCAGATCGTTCTCAAGGGTCTTTCTTTTACTAATTCTCGCTCGAACCCAAGGTAAGAAAACTACACCTTATATGTGACATGCATAGTTATTATTGAGGCATGTTGAGTGCTTAAATGTGGACATGAATTGCATATCAAATGCTTAGCAAATCTTTCTTACTTGTGAATGGCACTGACTTACTAGTCAGAATCGGCAATGGTGTCAAAACTAGCTGTGAAGTTGTGACTTATTAGTCAAGTTCGACAGTAGTTTTGAGCAATGGTCGTATGTTGCTAACCTAAGTGTCAGGAGCGGCATAAGCGTCATGAACGCAGAGTCGATGAAAGATTTGTCTAATCGACATCTGCATTGAATGATACATCATGAGCATTAATGCCGGACCGACCCTAAGTTCGATGAAAACTAAAAGCGCTTGCTTAGTTCTATGACTAGTTACTCAGAGCTATGGCTAGAAGGCCCAGGTGTCCCTATCGTCACATGGCTAAGGGTGCGAAACCCACAGTAGTGACTCCATGGTCACTTCCTTGGTTTACATTGGTGACTCGCTCATCAGTCACATATCCTGTTTACGCTAGTGACTTGATCACTTATTTGTAAAGGGTGCGGAATCCCATGTTAATGACTTATACATCTGTCACCCATCAGTTTAGGACTATAAGTCTTGGATGATTATCACGATCATCGTTTGATATTATATACATGCAGTATTGAGTTTTCTTGCTGGGCTTTGGCTCATGAGAGCTATGTGGTGCTGGTAAAGGGAAAGAAAAGCTTACCCAACCTTGAGTGGAGAGCTTAGGTGGCGATGTGTACATATGCGGTCGCTTGACCACCACGGCCAAGGAGTTTCTCAGAGGGACTAGGGGTTAACCCTATTTTTGCTGCTTAGGTCGGCGGGTTGTAAATTTACACTGTAGTGACTGCTTTGAATTGTAAATAACTTGTAAATGTTTTGTGGGCCCATGAACAATTTTATGTTTTAATTCAAATATATCCTTTCATTTTGATTGGTTTCCACCTTAACATACTTAATAACACCTAGATGCATGTTTTTAACCAAAGAACTCGGTTAGCGGGTGAAGCATGGTTTAAAGTTCACATTTTCTGTCTTGGGGTAACCAGAGCGTTACAACTTGGTATTAGAGCGTGCCAAGGTTTAGGGTTCCTGTAGACTGGCTGGGCATGTACACCCGTCATTGAAGTCAAGCTCGACTCATGGTTTGGCAACTATTTATGTGGTTATATATTTAACTGCTTAAATATATTATAAATTCTTTACCTGTATACATGAGATACCTTGATAAGGTTGTGCCTTGAATACTGCATCATCAGTAAGAACGTGCTTATTAGTACTGATATTTCCAGAGCATGCTTATTAGTATTGTTCATTGTGAAATATTATTTGATACATGCTAATTGCTAAATGCTATGATCATGTATCCATTTGTATAATTGTATGACTGTGGAATATGATAATTATCTGCTTGTTCTTGGACCGTGCAAGAGGTTTAGTTATCACTGCCTGGCTGGCCGTATTGACTATTGCAGCACAATATAAGTTGATAAGAATGAATCCAGGACAGACAGATTCATCAGCTGGCCAGGGTGATCAAGGGCAGAATAATAATCAGGGTCAAGAGAATGACCAAGGTCAGATTCCACAGCCAGCTCCTGAGAACTGGCAGCAGTTATTTCATGAGTTGCAGGCTACAGTATTGTGGCAGGGAGAAGAACTCCGCCTCCTAAGACAACAACAGGTTCCTGTAGTAGCTAGTGTATCTGAGGCACCTCCTGTATCGGTGTCAGCAGCTGTGCAGCTGCCTGGGGTTGGTAACAAATGGAAGCCTCTCTATGAAAGGTTCAAGAAACAACAACCTCCAGTATTTGAGGGCAATGCAGATCCTGCTAAAGCAGAGTAATGGATGAGCATGATTACCACCATCCTGGACTTCATGAGGGTGACTGGTAATGAGAGAGTGGCCTGTGCCACATATATGTTTCGGGAGGATGCCGAATTTATGGGAGGTTATATCCCAGACCAGAAACGTTAATGCCCTGAGTTGGGAAAAGTTTCAGACTCTGTTCAATGAGAAGTACTACAATGATGTCATTCAGGCGGCAAAAGCTGATGAGTTCGTCAAGTTACTTTAGGGAAGTTTATCAGTGACTGAGTATGCCCTAAAGTTTGATCGATTGGCAAAGTTTTCCATGGAGTTGGTGCCCACTGATGGGATTAGGAGGGAGATATTTCTCTAGGGGCTACAACCTAGATTAGCCCGAGATGTTCGCATTACCACTGTGGCAGGGGTTACTACCTATGCACAGGTGGTCGAGAAGGCACTCACAGTTGAGAGAGCAGAGAACAAGATCTGGCGAGAGATGCAGCCAGGAAAGAGTTCAGGAGAACAGGTTCTCCATTTATGGGTTCTGGTAGGGGGTGAAGGCCCTAGTGATCAGAAGAGGAAGGTTCCTGACACCTTCCCAACTCCAGGTCCTGATAGGCGACTCCGTGGTATTTCAATGAGCCGCCAGAGTGGTAGTGAGGCCTGAAAGACTTATCCCGAATGCCCTAGATGCAAGAGGCGTCATTTGGGAGAATGCAGGGCAAGGGCCCGCTTTTTGTATGGAGTAGTGGGCCATCTCAAGAAATATTGCCCTAAGGCAAGAAAGGAAGAACCCAGGAAGGCGGAAAACTCGGCCCCAACTCGAGTGTTCGCATTGACTCAAGCAGAAGCTGAGGCTTCTCCCTCAGTAGTTATAGGTCAGCTTCTTAGTGCTGGAACCCCTTTATAATGTTTTGATTGATTCTGGCGCTACACATTCTTTTGTTGCTAGTAGAATTATTGATAGACTGTGTAGACCATGCGATTTTTATGCTGTGGGGTTTGGAACTTTATTACCCACTAGGGAGTTGGTAGTATCCAGGAGGTGGGTTAGATCTTTGCCAGTGACAGTGGAGGGCAGAGAGTTGTCAGTGGACTTGATAGAGTTAGTTATGACTGACTTCGATATGATTCTTGGTATGGACTGGTTAGTGAAGTATAGGGCAACCATTGATTGCAGAAGGAAGATGGTCACCTTTGAGCCTAAAGGTGAGGATCCTTTTGTGTTTGTTGGTATTGTGCATGGACCCCGCATACCTATGATTTATGTTTTGAGGGCTAGAGATCTACTGCAAGGAGGTTGCATTGGATTCTTAGCCAGTGTGGTTGACACTACTCCGGTCGTGCCAGTGAGACTAGAAGAGACCAGATTAGTCTATGAATTCCTGGATGTATTTCCAGAAGATTTACCAGGTTTGCCACCACACAGAGAGATAGAGTTCATGATAGAACTGACACCAGGGATGGAGCCAGTGTCTAGAGCACCTTACAGAATGGCCCTAGCTGAGTTAAAAGAATTGAAAGTACAGTTGCAAGAGCTGCTAGATTTGGGTTTTATCAGACCTAGTTTCTCACCTTGGGGTGCGCCAATTCTGTTTGTGAAGAAGAAAGATGGTTCTCTGAGGATGTGCATTGATTACAGAGAACTGAATAAGTTAACAATCAAGAACAGGTATCCTTTGCCAATGATAGATGATCTGTTTGATTAGTTGCAAGGTAAAAATGTATTCTCAAAGATTGACCTTCGTTCCAGTTATCATCAGTTGAAGGTCAAGGAGGGAGATATACTGAAGACTGCTTTTCGTACCAGGTATGGGCATTATGAGTTCTTAGTCATGTCTTTTGGATTGACTAATGCCCCGACTGATTTTATGGATATGATGAACAAAGTGTTCAAGGATTATCTGGACCAGTTTATGATCGTCTTCATCGATGATATCCTGGTTTATTCTCAGCCAAAGTTAGAGCATGAGCATTATCTGAGATTGGTTCTACAGAGACTGAGAGAGCACAAATTGTTTGCAAAGTTCAAGAAATGTGAATTCTGGTTATCTCAGGTATCTTTTCTTGGGCACATTGTCAGTAAGGAGGGGATTAAGGTAGATCTAGCAAAGATTGAGGCAGTCAGATATTGGCCAAGGCCAAAGAATGCTTCTGAGGTTAGAAGTTTCCTTGGTTTGGCAAGTTATTAGAGGCGTTTCGTGGAAGGGTTCTCAAAGATTTCTACTTCATTGACTGAGCTGACATGCAAGAATTAGAAGTTTGTGTTGTTAGATAAGTGTGAGAACAACTTCCAGGAACTAAAGCAGAGGTTTATTACAGCTCCAATTCTGAGTCTTCCCACAGATCAGGAGAAATTTGTGATTTAATGCGATGCTTCACATCATGGTTTGGGCTGTGTTCTGATGCAGTCAGGGAAGGTAATTGCTTATGCCTCACGTCAGCTGAAGGGGTATGAAAAGAGATATCCCACTCATGAATTGGAGTTGGCGGCTGTGGTCTTTACTTTAAAGGTATGGAGGCATTATCTTTATGGGGAGAAATGTGAGATCTATACAGACCAAAAAAGTCTGAAATACTTCTTCACACAGAAAGATTTGAATATGAGACAAAGGTGTTGGCTGGAGTTGGTAAAAGATTATGATTGTGAGATTTTGTATCATCCAGGAAAGGCCAACGTGGTAGCTGATGCTTTAACCCGGAAGGGTCCGGGATAGATTTATGGTGCGAGGTTGATAGCCAGAAAGTTAGCAGATGATATGACCAGAGCTAGTATAGGGCCAGTTGGCCAATATTACGCTACAGTATATACTGTTGGAGAGAATCAAGGAGGATCAGTTGAGTGATCCACAACTGATCAAGATCAGAGAGGATGTTTTGGCTGGAGCATCTAGAGATTATACAGTGTCTGATTTGGGCTTATTGAGATACAAGGGTCGGATATGTGTTCCGTTAGACACTGCTATGAGGCGAGAGATTCTAGATGAATCTCATACTACACCTTACTCTTTGCATCCAGACACCACAAAGATGTATCAGGATTTGAGATCATTGTATTGGTGGCCGAGGATGAAGAGGGATGTAGTGGAATATGTGGCTAAGTGCTTGGCATGTCAACAGGTCAAGGCTAAGCATCAGAGGCCGGCAGGGTTATTGCAGCCTCTGGATATCCCAGAGTGAAAATGGGAGGACATCTCGATGGATTTCGTGGTAGGGTTACCCAGGACTGTTGGTCAGCATGATTCCATTTGGGTTATAGTGGATTGCTATACCAAGTCAGCTCACTTCTTGCCAGTGAGGACTACATATACAGTTGACCAATATGCAAATCTCTATGTGAGAGAGATCGTGTGCCTCCATGGAGCGCCAAGGTCGATCGTGTCAAATCGGGACTCTACTTTTACTTCCAAGTTCTGGGGGAGTCTACAGAAAGCCATGGGAACACAGTTGAAGTTCAGTATTGCTTATCATCCTCAAGCAGATGGGCAATCTGAGAAGACAATTCAGATATTGGAAGACATGCTGCGAGCATGTGTGTTGGACTTTGGTGGATCCTGGAGTAAGTATCTACCTTTGATAGAGTTCTCTTACAACAAAAATTATCAATCTACAATTGGAGTTGCACCTTATGAGATGTTGTATGGTAGGAAGTGCAGATCTCCCATTCATTGGGATGAGACATGTGAAAGGAGATACTTGGGTCCTGAGGCAGTTCAGAGGACCAGTGAGGCCATTGAGAAGATTAGAGCTCGGATGCTCGCTTCTCAGAGTAGATAGAAGAGCTATGCATATCCCAAGTGCAGGAACGTGGAGTTCCAAGTGGGAGACTGTGCTTCCTTAGAGTCTCGCCATGGAAAGGGGTGAGAAGGTTTGGGAAGAAGGGCAAGCTGAGCCCTAGGTTTGTAGGTCCATTTGAGATCCTGGAGAGGATTGGTAAGGTGGCTTACAGGTTGGCCTTACCTCCGGCATTGTCAGCCGTGCATAACGTGTTTCATGTTTCAGCTCTTCGGAGGTATGTATCTGATGTGACTCATGTTTTGAGCTACGAAGATCTGGAGCTTGAGGCAGATCTCTCCTATGAGGAACAGCCAGTCCAGATACTTGATAGAAATGACAAGGTCCTCAGAAATAAGACGATACCTTTGGTTAATGTATTGTGGAGAAACAACAAGGTCAAGGAAGTGACCTGGGAGCTAGAGTAAGATATGCGGAGTCAGCATCCCGAGCTGTTCATATAAATTTCGAGGACGAAATTTCTGTAAGGAGGGGATAGTTGTAATACCACAAAATCCCTAATGTGGTTTAATGGTTGGATTAGTAGGCCGGGAGGGCCATAATTAATTTATTATGCCATTAAATGATTATATGCATGTTTATGTGAATTATATTATAATATGATGTTAAATGCATGCATGTGGGTCCACATTTTATCACAGGGGTATTTTGGTAATTTGGCCCGTTGAGGACGTAATTGTATATGTGTATGCATGTCGGTGGTCTATTGTTGAGGCCACATTATAATGTGGATTTTTTTGAGCTATTCGACATGAGACAATCTTTAAGTGCAAATTAGCGGTTTAGTCATAACGGGATTAAGTTCGAGGCTCGGGGTGAGTCTCGGGGTGATTTAATGATTAGGGCGTTGCTAGGAATTAAAGGGTAATGAGATATGAATTATTGGTATTTGAGAATATCAAGGATAGCGGGAATTGGAGGGTGTTAATTATGATTAACGAAATAAGTGGAAAAGGGCGGTTTTACCCTTGGGAGTCTTTAGAAACCTTTAAATGACCTAGGGGAAAAATAGTCTTTTCACCCCTAAGATATATATCAACATTGTAGACTGTAGAAGCTTACCTAAAACAGAGCTTCCTCATCCCTTCTCACGATCATCATCCTCCTCCTTCCTCCTTTGGAATTTTTGACCCCAATTTGAAGAACCAAGCTAGGGAATCAAAGTTTGGAGCTTAGAGCCTTAGTTCATCCATTGAAGTGGACTCAAATCCAACTTGAGGTAAGAATTCTTCCATGAAATTTATCTATACTCTGTTTTTCTAATGATTTTCAGTTGAGAAATTTGAAGTGTTTAGTTGGGAATCAATGGAAGTTTTTAAGGAAGTTTACTTGGGTTTTGATGAGGTTGGGGTATAGATGAAGTTTTGGGGTTAAAGGGCATGTTTGGGTGATGTTTGGGGCTAGTTTGAAGGCTTGGTTTTCAGGGGAAATCGCAAGGGAGGAAACCAGAAAAATTCTGGTCCTGCAGGTGGTGCCCCAGCGCTAGGTAGAGCAGAGAGCTGGGTCTCTCTGACTTGGGGCAGCGCCCCAACGCTAGGTCGACTTCAGCAAGTCTTATTTTTAGGGCTAGAGATGACTTTGGGGGCTCGTGAATTGGTTCCTTTACCCCGTTTGGGTGGATTGGGAGTCCCGAGAATGCGGTATTGATCCCGGGAATGAGGTTTTAGATTGTGAACCTTTTATTGATTTACTTTATTAATGGATTCCAATTGGTTATGACTAGGTGACCGCTAAGGAAATAAAAGCCAGATCGTTCTCAAGGGTCGTTCTTTTACTAATTCTCGCTCGAACAAGAAAACTGCACCTTATATGTGACTTGCATGGCTATTATTGAGGCATGTTGAGTGCTTAAATGTGGACATGGATTGTGTAATGCCCCAAATTTCCTAATAAGGTTTAGGACCTTGATTAGGAGGCCGGGAGGGCCATAATTGATTTAATATGTTATAAAATGAACATATGCATGTTAATGTGAATTATATTATTATATGATGATAAATGCATGCGTATGGGAGTATTTAAAATGATAAGGGCATTTTGGTAATTTGGCCTGTTGAGGGCATATTTGTAAATTGGGTGCATATTGTAATTTGTGAATGAGATTTAATTATTATGGAGATATATTCGAGCTATTCGACATGAGACGGTCATATTTAATGGATTAGCGGTTTTGTCATAACGGGGTCAATTTTGGGGTAATAGAAATGTTTATTTGGTGATAGATTGGGAATATTTGAGATCAGGGTGAAATTCTGGAAGTTTTGACTATAGTGTCCCCGGGGGTGTTTTCGGGACCCCGAGCACTAGGTTTTATTTGAGGTTACTTAAGCTTGAAGTAGCTTGTCAGATAAGAACGTACGTTTGAAACCTCTCGTTCTCTCTCAAGGACGGTCCGTTTTACCGTTTAAGCGTTTTCGAAGATATCTTGAGTTCTAGGAGTCGGAATCAAGCGAGGGTCGAGGCATAGCGATCCTAGGAAAGAATAGAAGCTTCTTAGCCGAAGGATTTGATGGAAAACAACCCAATCAAAGGTAATTGAAGTTTAAGTTTTGAGTTATTTAGAGTTTCTAAGCTTTGAATTGATTTTGTGAATCGTTGAGTTTTCGGTTTGTTTGAACCTTGAGTTTTGAGGGTTTTGAGGTATTGGGAAGCTTGGGAACTTTGTTTTGATGATTGGGGAATGTTTAGGTGTGTTTTTGGGGACTTTGAAGTGTTGAAAACACGTTGGAGAATGGTTCTGGGTTGGGCGCCGCGGCCCTAGCTCGAGTTAGCAGGTGGCCCTTCTGTTTCACTGGGCGCCGCGGCCCTTGTGTGGGGCGCCGCGGCGCTTGCCTCTGGAAATTCTGGGGGCCGCGGCCCAAGGTGCTAGGGCCGCAACCCTTGCCCTGTTTTCACCCCGTTTGCTCGTTTTGACCCCGGGAACTTAGCTATGGGCCTCGGGAGTGTCCCTACTACTTGGATTAGTTTGGATTGATATCTTGGGGGCTAGATATTGGTGTGGAACCTTTGATTATCATGTTATTGATGGTGTCCCATATTTGGTTATGATTAGGTGACCGCTAAGGGCTTAAAGGTTGATCGTTCTCAAGGATCGTTCTTTTAATCGTTCTAGCTCGACATTGAGGTAAGAAAACTGCACCCTGTGTATATGTGACAAGCATGGCTATTATGATGCATGTTGGTTGATTGCTGGGTATGACATGCGTGGTTATTATTGATGCATGTCTGTTGATTATTATGTATGACATGCATGGCTACTCTTGATGCATGTTGGCTGGTTATTAAACGTGACATGCATGGCTGTTATTGATGCATGTTAGATTGCTGGATTTATTACGAATGATGCATGAGAAACATGTATTTGGGACATGCTTTATATACTGAGTATGATACTGTTCAGAGCTTGAGCCTCTGTGTTTATGCATGGCCCTAATAGCACTACTATCTGTTTGGTAAGCATGCTAAATGCCTCGTTTATGGATGTGGAACATGTGATATGTGATTGGTGGCATGTCTTACTAGTGAAAGACACTAACTAGTCAGGGACCGACTCTAGAGTCGAGAATCATGCATTGAATGACTCATATGGGGTATTAATGCTAGACCGACCCAAAGGGTCGAAGAACTTATAAGCTCTTGCCTGGTCTACGACCAGATGACTATAGCCAAGGTATTGACCCCGGTGACCGTTTGTCACATGGCTAAGGGACGTTGTCCATAGCTTCGACTCTAGAGTCGTGAGGAAGGTTATGTTGGTGACTAATCACCTTGCACCTGTCCAAATCAAGCTTAAGTCGAGAATCATGCATTGAATGACTCATATGGGGTATTAATGCTAGACCGACCCAAAGGGTCGAAGAACTTATAAGCGCTTGCCTGGTCTACGACCAGATGACTATAGCCAAGGTATTGACCCCGGTGACCGTTTGTCACATGGCTAAGGGACGTTGTCCATAGCTTCGACTCTAAAGTCGTGAGGAAGGTTATGTTGGTGACTAATCACCTTGCACCTTTCCTAATCAAACTTATGAAAGGATCATGTATCAGTTAAGCCCTAGTGACCCTATCGTCACATGGCTTGAAGGAGCGATGCTCATCATTGTGACTTTTGGCTATTGTCACCTATTTGCTTGGACTGATAGTCCTGAATGGTTATTATGATCGTTGTTGATATTATATCATGCTTTATTGTGTTTTCTTGCTGGGCTTCGGCTCACGGGTGCTACGTGGTGTAGGTAAAAGCAAGAGGGAACTGGACCATCCTTGAGTTGGAGAGCTTAGGTGATGACGTGTACATATGCAGCTGCTCTTCCGCCACGGTCGAGGTTTAAAGTGGAACTAGGGTTGAACCCTGTTTTGCCGCTTAGAACGGCATGTTGTAAATGTTTTCTGTAATATACTCTGAAACTTTATTTTCGGGATCCCAATGTATATATTAAACGTTCTAGTGAAACGTTACATCGTAACAAAAGTTTTTAATCCCTAAATCGCTAATCATACTTAGTTCACGATTTTGGCCAAATGACTCGATTAGCGAGTTTAGCACTGTTTACAAGGCACACCGTAACGGTCCCTGGAGTTTGGGGCGTTACAGATTGCATATCAAATGCTTAGCAAATCTTGCTTACTTATGAATGGCATTGACTTACTAGTCAGAATTGGCAATGGTGTCAGAACTAGCTGTGACTTATTAGTCAAGTTCGACAATAGTTTTGAGCACTGGTTGTATGTTGCTGACCTAAGTGTCAGCAGCGGCATAAGCACCATGAATGCAGATCCGATGAAAGATTAGATCTAATCAACATCTGCATTGAATGACTCATCATGAGCATTAATGCCGGACCGACCCCAAGTTCGATGAAAACTAAAAGCGCTTGCTTAGTTCTATGACTAGTTACTCAGAGCTAGGGCCAGAAGGCCCATGTGACCCTATCGTCACATGGCTAAGGGTATGGAACCCACAGTAGTGACTCCATGGTCACTTCCTTGGTTTACATCGGTGACTCGCTCATCAGCCACATATCCTGTTTACGCTAGTGACTTGATCACTTATTTGTAAAGGGTGCGGAATCCCATGTTAGTGACTTATACATATGTCACCCATCAGTTTAGGACTATAAGTCTTAGATGATTATCGCGATCATCGTTTGATATTATATACATGCAGTATTGAGTTTTCTTGCTGGACTTTGGCTCATGGGAGCTATGTGGTGTAGGTAAAGGGAAAGAAAAGCTCATCCAGCCTTGAGTGGAGAGCTTAGGTGGCGATGTGTACATATGTGGCCGCTTGACCACCACAGCCAAGGAGTTTTTCAGAGAGACTAGGGGTTAACCCTATTTTTGCCGCTTAGGTTAGTGAGTTGTAAATTTACACTGTAGTGACCGTTTTGAATTGTAAATAACTTGTAAATGTTTTGTGGGCCCATGAGCAATTTTATGTTTTAATAAAAATATATCCTTTCCTTTTGATTGGTTTCCATCTTAACCTACTTAAAACACCTAGATGCACGTTTTTAACCAAAGAACTTGGTTAGCGAGTTAAGCATGGTTTAAAGTTCACAGTAACTGTCTTGGGGTAACCAGGGCGTTACAACCTCCAACATGACATATATGTCCAACAAATGCATCACCACATGATTGGCCTCCACAATTTGATTTAAATAGATAACAATATAGACAAAATGCAACATCTTTTGATACACTATATTCAAGCCAATTTTAAAATTCCTCATACCAAGCACTGTTGAATATTCTTGATTGAGGTCCAACTTTTGTCGATGGAAATGGCTTGAGGTGAGGTTGGCAATGACCTTTTTGCATATATGATCGTCGAACTTAATCACAATTTTTTAAAGGATGGTCCGTAATTGGTGTTCTCAATCCTGAGTCACTTTCAAGATCTTCAAGATTTATGTTGATATCCACATAACTTGATTTTGTAATTTTTTCATTCTTTCCCATAGAAGTTGAGGAATCTTGTATACTTTTAAAATTCTTCTTCAAACCTGTTTTAATTAAATACATGAAAGATTAATATAATAAGACTTATGAATATAATTATAATTTTGAAATATAAGAATATTACATAATTAGAATCTAATCAAAGAAGAAAACAACTATAAAACACACAACATACCTAAATAAAGATTAGGTTTAAAGTTATTTAAATTTACTTTTCTTTTATAAATTTCAAAATTATATCATCAATTCATTCAAGGATATACATATCATCAATGACTATAAGGCTATTTTTCTTCTTTGAAGTTTATTAATTACATTTAGTGTTGTTCATGGTTGTTTTCATACATCTTTTTCAATTTTTTATTTGTAGTAATGCTGTAAAAATTTTGTTTTATCTAGTTTAATTGTTTGTGGCCCCTTGTTCTAATTTATGGGCTTACGCAAAAAAAAAAAAAAAAGATATATATATATAAATATTTATATATTATCTATATAGGATATATCTAAACTAATACAAATAGATTATACAAAATAGAAGAAAAAATCAATCACTACAAAAATTGAAAAGCAAAAGAAAGAAAAAAAAATTGACTACTTTGTTGTGCCATTTAAACCATTTATTCTATTAAAGAAAATTAAAAGTACAGGCAAGAAAGAAGAAGTTACTGACTTTTGCTATTGGTTGTGCTATTTTCTAAAACTTGAATTTATTGGCTCAAACTTGCCTCACCAACCTGAACTCCACTTCAAATATATGTGCATATATATATATATATATATATATTTGAGATGATAGCTTGTTCTCAAAGCTTTTTTTTTACTGTTACAAATTTGGTCTGAGAAGGAAGTTTCCAGAGAATTTCTTCCTATAAAAGAAAAAGAATAAAAAGTAATAGGAAACAAATAAAACTGTACAATTGATAGTGTATCAAATATATAATTATCATTTTAATTTAAATGAGGTGTTAAAGTTTTAGTAGTTTATAATCATCGAGAGTAGCTTCTTTTCAGGAACAAAAAGAAAATCAACATTTGATGCCTCTTCTAACTTTCTGTTTTCCAACAGCAATTACACATTCCCTCGGCCTCTGATTCAGTCAAAGTGCGATTGCCCATATATATATATATATATATGAAGAACCTAGTTCTTCAATCATATCCGCACCTTCAAATTCTTCCGAAAGGAAGAAAATATGATGCGAGGACCCGATCCACCAACTATCTGAAATGTTGGCAAACAGGGTCATAGTAGTGACCAACACTACCTTTTCCTGATCATCATGGCTTTTTCCTTTTGCCCTTCTTTTATGGGCACTCAAAACTCTAGTTACCTTTCTTCTTGCAGGACCAACACTCTATGTTTTTCAGGTGTGATAATTTATTGGGCTGGATTTGGTTTGAAATAAATGGGTTTAACCAATTTAAGTAATGTTTTTTGTTTCATAAGAGCTATATAAATTTGTTTTCTTTTAATAAATATGTATACATATAGTAATGAAAAAATATTTATTTTTAACATTTTCAGTGAAGGCGCTTGACTGTTTCTATCCTTGACGTCATTGTGTGTAATATTTGGGTGCATATATTATTACTCAAAGTAAAATTTGTTGTTTGGATGAAGGATAAATGAGGATAGTAAAGAAAAATAATGAGAAAAGTATAGGTGAGTTTAGTTGAATGAAATTCTTTTTATTTTTATTTTTATAAAAGTAAGAATATAAAAACTTACCAAAATAACTTTAATTTAATATAGAAAGAAAATGTTGAGGTTATTACTTTTTCTTTCTATTTAAATTTTTCTATCATTCGTATTTTCTTTCTTCTCTACTAAACAAAATGTTAGCATATTTGATCAAAATATACATATTAATTCATATTTAATATTCAATTATCATTATTCCTTTTTTTTTTTAAATTTATATGATATTTTAAAAGTCTATTAGAAAAACAATTCAGTCCAATTAAGATGGCTCTTTTTCATACAAAAATATTATTATCCTATTTTAGGAAATTTGCATTATTAATTTCTATGTAGTTCATTTTGTTGCAGTTAAATTCCTATGTAGATCAAATTAATTGCACTTAAAGTAATTTATTCACCTCAAAAAATTATTTAAATATAATTAACAAATTATTAAAATTTTAATTAAAACAAAAACAATTCATCTGAATAAAACTAAGAATTTAATAAATTTTAAGATGAATTTTTTTATTGTTTTTGTTTTAATTATCATTTCAATAATTTGATAATTAGATTTTAGTAATATTTTATTGTTAGATTTTAATTAACAACTTATTGAAATGTTAGTTAAAACAAAAATAATAAAAAAAATCATCTTAAAAAAACTAAGAATTTAAACAAGTTTTAAGATGAATTAAATTTTTTAAGATTAATAATTTGTTAATTAGATTTTAGTAAATTTTTGAGGGGAATAAATTATTTTATTAAATTTTTGGCAACAAAAAAATTTCTTAGGCATTAAAGTGCAACAAAATGAGCTACATAAGTATTTATGCGCAAATTTCTCAAAAGTGAATTTTGTTATGTGTACCGCTTGACACACTTAACAGTTGAGGGACCAACGTCCGCACTAAATATGTAACGGCATGGATTTTTGCCGCAAAAAAATTTACATAAGGATTTAAGTGCAAGAAAATGAACTACATAGGGATTAATGCTGCAAATTTCCCTTCTATTTTTATAGCATTTTTTTTCATTTCAAAGTTTAAAGTACATTTATATTTATATTTATATTTTCAATAATTTTAGTATGAATTTAAAATTATTAATATTTATATAATATATTAACTACATGGTCAATTTAATTCAAAATGATATTTTTTCAGCCTTAATTAAAAATGAAACTTAATATATCTACACTCCAAGTTTTACTCACAACCCACTTATTTACTTCCATTTTTTATTGTTTTAAAGTCCTTTATTGGCTAACTTTACTTTAGACAAAATAATTTAAAGTTATTAAGGAAAATCAGTAGCATATCCATATTGATTCTTGATCTAATGATTCAGCTGATTTTCTAGTGTGAAAATATCTTTAAGTGTGAATATATTTTTTACCTTATTTATCACAAATATTCAATATTTGGTAAAAATATATTTTGCAATTATCTTGAGATTATTTTCAGGGATTATGTTTATTCTGGAATAAAGAAGATTATTCTAGAATAAAGAAGGTATCAAAAATGAACATGGTCAAAAGAAATGACCATGTTCGTTCTGCCAGATAACACTGATTTCATTGCTGACTCATCAGTTTCCTATTCTGTCGACACAAAATTCATCTGGCCTGCTGATTTCCTAAATCAAAGGAATTCGCAAATTGATTTCAAAGATACTAGAAAATGATGGCCTTGGACGATTTCCCTGCCTATAAATATCTTGCCAAGGCCTTTGGAATTTTCACCTCTTCCATTTTGAATATTTGTAAACATTACGTTATTTTGAAGAGTGTCTTTATTTGTAGAGATTAAGTTTGTTCACCTTAATCTTTGTGAGAGTGCTGAGTGTACTTGTGGATATCTAACTAGTCCATTGTAAACAGATAGTGTCTATTGTGAACGTGTTCATAAGGATCTTCGGGAGAGGATTCCATCTAAGTCTCACTTTGGGAGGAAGTGTGCACTCGCTATTCTTTGAAGGGAGTTCAAGAGAATCAGCATTTCATCAAATCAGATTCGTAGAGAAGAGTACAACATGATTGCGGCAATAGTTTAAGAGTGAGTCTTACATTGTTTAAGTCAATACTTTTGTACACATTGTTTCTTTACTAATTGGTTTATTCTCTGGGCGTGGCCCCAAGGAGTAGGTTATCCGAAAGGGTTTCTGAACCTTGTAAAAATTCGGTGTGTTCTTTATTATTTTGCACTGTCTATTTATTGTGTTCAGTTTCTGTCGTGAGAAGTTTGGATTCTGTCCCGATAGAACTGCTATCTGTGTAAACAGTTAATTACCATTCTGCACTTTAATTAATTAACATGGTTTAATTAATTTGGTAATTACTAAAAACGGAATTTTAATTGGTATCAGAGCAGGTCACTAAACTCTTAGTGAGATTTTGTGGTTTTCTGTTTGTTTTGTTTCTTGTGAAATGTCTATCTTTGTAGAATGAGGATCTATCACTCGCCCTCCATTACTGAATGATACAAACTATCCATACTAGAAAGTAAGGATGAAAGCTTTTATCAAATCCCTTGATGAAAGGGCTTGGAGATCAATATTATCTGGTTGGACACCACCTGTCAAGATAAATTCAAAATCTGGTAAGACACATGTAAAATCTGAACTTGAATGGTCTAATGAAGAAGATAAATTGTCAATTTATAATAATAAAGCTTTACATGCAATTTTTAATGGAGTTGGTGAAACTTATATAAAATTGATTTCCTCTTGTGAGTTTGCTAAAGATGCTTGGGAAATCCTTCAAACTCAATTTGAAGGAACCACTGATGTTAAGCGATCTAGGCTTGTAATGTTGACTACTAGATTTGAAAATCTTCGCATGTCAGAAAAAGAAACCCTCACTGAGTTTTATGAAGAATTGTCTGACATTGCTAATGAATATTTTGCTTTAGGAGAAAAGTTGTCTGACTCTGTTTTGGTTAGGAAAATTGTTAGATCTCTTCCTGATAGGTTTCAATCCAAGATCACAGCCATTGAGGAGGTAAAGAACCTTGACACCTTGAAAGTTGAGGAATTAATGGGATCTCTTCGAACTTTTGAACTTAATCAAAAGATCCGCCAAGAGAAACCAATTGTTGTGAAGGAGAAATCGATTGCCTTGAAATCTTCCAAAGAGAAAATGGAAAGCTCAGTTGAGGAAGATGATGATGAAATGATCTTGTTATCGAAAAAATTTAAGAAGTTTATGAAAAACATGTCTAAATCCTCCAAAGGTAATAATTTTTTAAGACCTTTTGATTCTACTAATAAAAAATGTATTCAATGCAGGGAGTGTGAAGGTTTTGGACATATTCAAGCTGAATGTGCCATTACCTTAAAGAAAAATAAGAAGGTCATGGCAGTCACTTGGAGTGACCAGGACTCTGAAAGTAGTGATGAGGAAGAAAATTCTAATCTTGCCTTAACTTCTGTTTTTTCTTGCTTACCTCTTTCTGTGCAGGTGAATGAGAACCTTGTTTGTTTAAATAATACTATTTCAACAGATGAGGGTTCCCATGGTGATTCGGATGAATCCAATTTGGATGAGGATTCTTTGAAAGAATCATACAAAAACATGTATGATCAATGGTTGAAAGTATGTTCAGATAATCATTTGATGGCAAACAATAACAAAGTTCTCAAGAAGATAAATAAAGAACTTGACTCTCTTGTTAAAAAATATGAAATTGAGATTGTTGCTAAAGATTCTGAAATCAATCATTTGTCTAATGAAGTTGATAAAATTGTGAAAGGTGTCAAATTGCTTAATCATAGATCTATGGTTTTGGATGATGTTCTGCTTGCAGGTCAAAAAGCTTGTGATTTTTCTAGGTTAGGTACAAATTGATCTAAACCTAAAGGAAAAACAATTTATATTTCTGGAAATCTTCCTATTGTTTCGACAACTGACCCTTCTGCAGGAACAACTCAAACTCATGTGGCATCATCTTTTCAATCTGTCACAACACATGAGAAACAGACCAGAAATTTCGAGAATAAAAAAACTGGTCATTTTATTCCAATTCGCAATTTCTGTGGAGTGAAAGGTCATATTCGACCTAAATGTTTTACCTTGATGAATTTTCTTCAAAAAAATTACTTTAATCATCATGGTAATTTGAGATAAATGCCCTTGAAGAAAAGGACTCCACCTAAAAAAGTTTGGGTGAAGAAAAATAAATTCAAATGTTTTGCTGCCTTTACTTGTCTTACAACATGTGCTTCTAACTCTTGGTTTTTTGATAGTGGTTGTTCAAGGCATATGACAGGTAACAAAAGCATACTCACTGAGTTCAAGACTTTGAAAAATGGGGAAGTTACATTTGGAGATGGTAAGTTTTGTAAGGTACTTGGTAGTGGCACTCTAAATTCTGAAGGACTACCAAAGTTACAAAATGTTCTTTTGGTTGATGGACTTAAAACTAATCTAATTAGTATAAGTCAAATTTGTGACCAAGGCTTGTTTGTAAATTTTTCTCTTGATAATTGTTTTGTGCTTGACCAAAATAGAAATTGTGTTTTGAAGGGTTATAAATCTGTTGATAATTGTTACACATTATCTCAATCACACAATTGTCACACAATTATAAGGAGTGATACTAATTTGTGTCATGAAAAACATGATCATGTGGATTGTGAAAATTTGAGAAAAATTGGAAGTATGAGTCATGTTCATGATTTACTGATTTTAAGTAAATATTCTTTTGGTAAATGTGAACCAGGTTGATTGGGAAAACATTTGAAAATTTCTCATGAAAAATGTTTTTGTGTTGATGATGTGTCGCGACACACTAAGGATTTTGTTAAAAATAAAACTTTGGTCTTAGAATATATTGAGTGTGACAAACAAATTGCAGATATTTTCACAAAAGCCCTTGAAACGGTCAGGTTTTATTCCCTCAGGAAATCCTTGGGGGTTTGTACTAATTAAATATTATTTGTGTTGTGTCATATCCCTGTGCTAGAAAGAGTTGGTTGATGTCTTCTTGTTCTTGTCCAAATAGAAAGTCTCAAACATTATGACAAAATGTATTTTTATTACTTGTTAGAATTTATAGTTAATATATATCATGCACATTTTAAAAAAAAAATAAAAAATCAAAATAAATAGTCCTTCCAATTAATATTCTTCCAAATCAATCTGTGTTTGTAGTGTATGAGCATTTGATCCTTGAAAGTATTTTCAGGCTCCATCTTAGAATAGAGCTACCTACACTGTTGTGTAAAATGCTGTGTTTGAGTAAGTTGGAACTATGTAACTAAAAATTATGTAGAAGATACTCTACCACTGATAAATGCAGCCTTCAGTATAGTGTGAAAGCGTCTAATTTGGGTACTCTTTGAGAAAAAGGCTAAAAATTGCCACATAGGGCAATGACCCTGAAAAAGGCTAAAATTGCCATACAGGGCAATGATCTCTGCTTTCACAATCACACACAAATGCTTAAGATATACTGTTGGAAAAATTTGTAAGACTCATACACACTTATTAATTTGGATAAAATATTTTTTGTGTCTAGAGTAAATATTTTGTGATTTAAAAAAAAAATAAAAACATGATTTATATTAAATATATTTTCTAACCTTATAGTAAAAATATGTTAAGAATTAATGTTTGTTACTTTCTCCAAGGACAAGGCACGAAGACATTGGGCACAAGAATAGGATATGTTTGGTACTTTTGTTTATATATTATATTATATAAAAAAAAGACTTGACCATGGCTATCAAGAAAGGGAAACTGTGGTAATATGTTGTTTTTTGTTTTGTCACTTATTATATTATTTGACATCAAAAGTTTTTATTTTTGATTTATTTTCCTTGACTGTGCAAAGTTTTTTTTTCTTTGGGATATCAATTCATTAATTTGGTCTTGAAAAGGAATAAAATAAAATCCCTGAGTGTCATTTTCTTCTCTTTATAATCGTTCAAAGAGAGACTCATTTTCTCATTCTTTCAAAAAAAAATTCTCTTTGTTTTTGTTTGTTGCAACTATGGTGAAAACTCGAGGCAGTGGAGTACATGCATTTCTCATTGGTAACAACCATCTCGGTCACCATAAAGAAGGCTTGAAAAATTGTGTTGTCATTGCCTTTTGGTTTTTTTTTGATAGACAAAGAGGGGGAGTAGTAGTTTGACTCTTTGGATTGTTTTTTGTGTTGGTTTTACTCCGTTGGCTTATTGATAGACAACAAGGGGGAGTAAGGTTTATTTTGTTGGGTTTTTATCTTGTTAAACTTTCTCAAAAAGTTAACCTTGTTTATGATATTGGTTATAATTGAGATGTCTTTCGCAAGGGGAGTAATGTAACATTATTATTTTCTCTAATCTGGTTTGTCTTTGCAGGATCTTTCAAAATAAACTCTTAAAATATTTTTGTCTATCAAGTTGCCAAATGGGGAGATTGTAAAGTCCTTTATTGACTACTTTTATTTTAGACAAAATATTTTAAAGTTATTAAGGAAAATCAGTAGCATATCCATATTGATTCTTGATCTAATAATTCAGTTGATTTTCTAGTGTGAAAATATATTTAAGTGTGAATATATTTTTTTACCTTATTTATCACAAATATTCAATATTTGGTAAAAATATATTTTGCAATTATCTTGAGATTATTTTAAGGGATTATGTTTATTATGGAATAAAGAAGATTATTCTAGAATAAAGAAGGTATCGAAAATGAACATGGTCAAAAGAAATGACCATGTTCGTTCTGTCAGATAACACTGATTTCATTGCTAACTCATCAGTTTCCTTTTCTGTCGACACAGAATTCATCTGGCTGGCTGATTTCCTAAATCAATGGAATTCGTAAATTAATTTCAAAGATACTAGAAAATGATGGCCTTGGACGATTTTCCTGCCTATAAATATCTTGCCAAGGCCTTTGAAATTTTCACCTCTTCCATTTTGAATATTTGTAAACATTACGTTATTTTGAAGAGTGTCTTTATTTGTAGAGATTAAGTTTACTCACCTTAATCTTTGTGAGAGTGCTGAGTGTGCTTGTGGATATCTAACTAGTCCATTGTAAACAGATAGTGTCTATTGTGAACGTGTTTATAAGGATCTTTGGGAGAGGATTCCATCTAAGTCTCACTTCGGGAGGAAGTGTGCACTCGCTATTCTTTGAAGGGAGTTCAAGAGAATCAATATTTCATCAAATCAGATTCGTAGAGAAGAGTACAACAAGATTGCGGCAATAGTTTAAGAGGGAGTCTTACATTGTTTAAGTTAATACTTTTGTACACATTGTTTCTTTACTAATTGGCTTATTCTCTGGGTGTGGTCCCAAGGAGTAGGTTATCTGAAAGGGTTTCTGAACCTTGTAAAAATTCGGTGTGTTCTTTATTATTTTGCACTGTCTATTTATTGTGTTCAGTTTCTGTCGTGACAAGTTCGGATTCTGTCCTGACAAAACTGCTATCTGTGTAAACAGTTAATTACCATTCTGTACTTTAATTAATTCACATGGTTTAATTAATTTGGTAATTACTAAAAACGGAATTTTAATTGTCTACCATTATATTTATTTATTTATTGATTTTGAACTTCATTTTAGGGATAATATCAGCAAAATTATCAAATGTTTACAAAGAGCATGACTTATATACCAAATCTTTTTATTTTTTGTGGTGGTAAAAAAACCTTCTGTTATTGTTCAGTAGCACTAGTTATACCACTCTATTATCTTCACTTAAACGAAGTATGTGTTAATGCCCTATTGGTCCAACTTAAAATTTGTTTTGAAATTCTAAAATAAATTTTAAGAACCCTAAAATAGAAAAAAAAAAACTAAATAAATATCAAGTATTCATTATGATAATATCTAAGAGCTTCTCTAACATAGTGGCGAAAAACTCGTTAAATGTTGTATATAACACAATTTATAAAAAATTGACTCTAATGGTGTTCTAAAAAGTGTGTCAAATTTGGTCTGGACTAAATTTTGTGATTAACGCAAAATATAGACTGAACTAAATTTGATATATCAATAAATGCTGTTTTTTTATTTACCATGTTACTACTAATTATTATAGTTTAATAGTTGACAATTAATGACAAACCATATATTATTTTTTATTTATTTATGACAAATTTATTGGAGTATATTATTTGGATAATAAAACAATAATAAAAAAAATCAATTTTTGTATATTCTCAATAAATATTAAATGAATTATTGATATTTTGGGTTAATTTACATCTTATGTATTGGAGTACAATTATAAATATTGAGCTAAATAATATAACATTTACTCTTTTTTTTTTTATGTTAAATTTGGTACAAAATTTACATCTTATATTGAAGATAGTCTAATTACTTGACAAATTAATTTAAATATTAATTCGGACAAAACAAAGACAAAAAAAACTAAAGTAGATATAACATCACCGATTTGGGGCTGTGACGTTGCATTCATCTCGACTGAAAGGAGAATGGTGGGGTGTGAAGATCCACCACGTGGTTATGGTAACTATCTCTCTTTTTTTTTGCTTGAGTTAAGGTTATAAGTTCGGTGGTTTTTTTTAAAATTTTTTTATACAGGAATGGGTTGCTTTTAGTTTTGATGTTCTCACTAACCATCTCATTTATTGAGTTTTATTTTCGCCTAAAGTTGAGTTTAGTAATGTGGATGTGTAGGTTTAGGGTTGCTTTTCATTTAATCGTACAAAAACAATTAGTTTTAGGTATGTGACTCATTAAACTCATAGAAACATGTGCAAGAGGAATCTTTTAAATACTATAGTGTATTTTGATATTTTTTTTAGAATTGATACTGGTGGTATTTAACGCCTAAAATGTAACAACTACTAAGCGGTAGTTGTAGTAAAAGTCGGGCGGTCGATCCACAAAAATGTAACCTAAAACCAAAAGATTAGTAGAAAACTAACACAAAAAGTTAATAACATAAAATATATAGAAATGAAAATGAAAATAGATTTGAGATTTTTTTTTTTGTCTTTTTGGAGAAATGATGAAATGAGATAAGTAAAGTGAAATAAAAATAAGATGTAATCAAGAGTTGAAAAGTATAAATGTTTCAAGAATCATCCATATGCTTGTTTAGTTACTTGATTTACAAAACTACACAAGCAAATAGTTCATATCCCAATATTTACTTGGAAAATCTAACATTAAAGTCCATATTCTTTTATAACAAGAGTCCATTTGAGTTATAAAGTTCTTTACTTTAGGAGCACAATGTTAATCTTGTGAAAAATCTAAAAATGACAAAATACCCAAGGACAATAATGTAATAGAATATTAGACATAAAATTATGTATCAATATTACTTTTACTAATTAGAAACACATAGAAAGAACATGACTAATCCTATATACTATTAGCACAAGTCAATAAAAATAACAAAATAAAGATGAGGATGAAAGAACATAAACAACTCAAATGCATTATATTAAGAACATAGTAAATCAAAGTATCAAAATAACACCACTAGCATATGAAATCATCTCTAACCTTCCTAGGAAGATTAGACCATTATGCTCATGATTCTCACAAAATTCTAAGAAGAAAGTATGAGAAGAAAGCGAGTAGAAATTTTGCTATAGTTTATTTATTCTAAAAATTACATACCAAATGTGAAAGAAGAACCCCGATTTATAGAAGAAGAAAATGACTAAAAAGAAATTAAACTACAAATGAAGTTTGCAAAATAAATCTGAAACATTAATAATAAAATATGATTTTTGAAAAATGAAATCTTATTATTAATATTAACCTAGCTATTTTAGTGAATGGTCAAAATGCCCATTTTCTTAAAACAACACAAAATGTGAGCTTTAAAGCTCAAAATGGAAGGTCCAAGGCCCAAAGAGCACACAAAATGGGCTGTTGGCAGCTGGTGGTGTTGACCCAGCCGCAACCAATAAGAGGAAGACACATGGCATGGCTAGGCAAGGAGAAAAGAAGGAAGCGTTTGCAGGTCAGGGGCGTGGGTTGCTCGGATGGCTCGCGGGTCACTCGGGTCAAGCGCGGGTCGTTGGGGCTTCATCGGCTAGCTGGGACGCGTGGCAAGCGAGGGGCACACCACTTGACACTGAGGAAAGAGGAGAAGCTAGAGGGCCTGGGGTCTTTGGGCCGACTTCTGGTTCAATAATTCTCTTCAAAAATGCCACAATTTTAACTGTTTTTCTTTTCTTTTCAGTCTTACTTATTTCTTTCTCTTTCTTTTTGCTAGTGTCCAAATGCAATTTATTTCCTGAAAATTAAACACAAATTAAATTAATATTAATATCTTCAATTATAAAATATATTACAATAAATTCATGAAAATATTGATTAAAACTTAATTTATTTTACACTTTAAAACTAATAAATTGACATTTTTTCGCAGTAATCACAACCCCTCAACCAGCTTATTGCTAGTCCCTAGCAATTCAAGTGAAATAGAAAATTGTCAAGTTGAATAATCAAATCAAACCAAACAAAATTATCTAAGCATTTTCAAAGTATCACCAAGAAATCAAAGATTACTATCGAAGCTACTTCAGTTGCAATTTCAGAGTTTTGTTTGTGTGCACCAAACCACATTCATTTTTATTGCAAGTCATAACACAAATAGTATCGAAAAACCTCAAAAGTATAAATGTCTCAACTCCAAATTCCTCATGGGAATTGAAAGTATTTTTATGGGAAGGATAACACTTTTGGAGTTGGAAATGTAACAGTTTACGTTCAAATGAGAAAATATAAAATTTTTAGAACAATCAATTTGAACAAGTATCGATCACAAGATAGACATATCAACTTATTAGAATTCAAATAACAAACAACTTTTGAGATTTATATGAGAAAACTCAAAGAATAAAATGACAACTGACTAGAGATGATATATAAGAAAATGAAACTATTAATAATAGAATTTTTTCTTCTTTTTTTTAATTATTTTTTAATACAATTACACAAAACAAAAAAATAATAATAGAAAGATTTTTTTTTTCAACAACTACAAAATAATAAAGGTAAAGTGTTGCTCTTGTTATTTTTTTCTTTCATTTTTCATTTTTTTTTACAAGAGGCAACACAAAAATAAAAGGAAATTACAAACAAAATAAAATAAATAGAACACAAATTTTAAATTTATTACAAAGACTCATTCTTATATGAAAAATATCCCTATAGTAAATATCATGTTTTAAATTCTAAAGATGTGACTTTATCAACTCAAATGATTAATAAGAGTTCAAAAAATTGTTTTCTCAACTTTCACAACTCACCAAGAAATGAAAAACTTTAAACTTGAAATTTCTATCAACTATTTGTGTTAACAACCAATTTATCACATGTTTGGAAAGTGCACAAAAGAACTCTGAAAATCACTTCTTAATAGCTAAACATAGTAAAAACTGACTCAAACCAACAAGTTGTACTCATGCTAGGATAATTTTGAGAAAATTTGACTTAAAAATTCAACAAGACAATAAGATTTTCCAAAATGGATGCTAATGAATGCTCACCACCCCCAACCAAAAATCAAACATTGTCCTCAATGTCAAAATAAATACTCAATGAAAAGGATAAGGAAAAAAAACACCTGGATGATGATCATGTCCATGAGGCGAGAGCTGAAATAGCCTGATAACAATACCCCAAAACAAACAAAATACATGAACAAAAAACATACAATAATAAAAGAAAGATAGAAAAATAAAAATGAATAAAAAAAACAAACAAACTATTCAGAATTTCAGAGTGTATAAATTGGGTCCTTAAGAAGGACCTCTTCAACGTGACTCACACTCTCAATGTGATGCTTTAGTCTTTGGCCATTTACTCGAAAAATTCTCCCATCGGTTGGGTCCTCGACCTCAACAAAACTGTTAGGAAATACTTACTTCACTACAAATAGACCAGTCCATCGCGATCTCAGTTTACCGGGGTGCAAGTGCAGGCGAGAATCATACAGATGCACTTTCTGATTTGGCTCAAAGTGTTTTCGCAGGATTTGTTTATCGTGAGCGATTTTCAACTTTGCTTTATAAATTCTAGAATTGTCATATGCATCGTTTCTCAACTCATCAATTTCAGACAATTGGAGTTTGCGATTAATACCTATGACATTCAGATCAAAGTTGAGGGCTTTGATAGCCCAATAACATGCTTTTCCAAAGAAAATTTGATAGGGAGACATCCCAAGGGAGGATTTGAAAGCAGTGCGGTATGCCCAAAGAGTGTCTAAAAAATATGTAGACCAATATTTGTGGTCAGGATTTATCGTCTTTTCTAGAATGTGTTTTATCTCCCTATTGGCTAACTCAGCTAGGCCATTAGTCTGTGGATGATAGGCATTTGAAACTTTATGAAGTACATCGTACTTGCGAATAAGAGCCTCAAAAGATCTATTGCAAAAATGAGTGCCTTGATCACTGATGATAGCGCGAGGAGTACCAAACCTTGATAACACATTTTCTTTCAAGAATTTAATGACTGTAGCGTTATCATTGGTTTGACAAGGTACGACCTCGACCCATTTTGAAACATAATCCACAGTGAGAAGAATATAGAGGTAACCAAAAGAAGGTTGCAATGATCCCTCAAAGTCTATCCCCCAACAATCAAATATTTCGATAACAAGAATTGGGTTCAAGGGCATCGTGTGCCAACAAACAAAGAATCTAACTTTTGGCACCTTATACAAGAACGGCATAAATCATTGGTGTCTTTGAACAGAGTGGGCCAATAAAGTTCTCACTGTAAGATTTTTGCAGTGGTTTTCTTCACAGAAAAGTGGCCTCCACAAGCATCATTGTGGTGAAAATTCAGCACACTAGACACCTCATCATCATGGATGCATCTTTGCATGATTTGGTTAGAGCAATACTTTAATAAGTATGGGTCATCCCAAAAGAAATTGCGCACCTCGGCTAGAAATTTGCGTTTGTCTTGTGAACTCCATTCAGATGGAAGTTCACCTGCTACTAAGTAGTTCACAATGTGAGCATACCACGGTAACTTAGTAACAGAAAGCAATTGTTCATCGAGGAAATCATCACGAATAGGTGGACCATCAACAGGATCACTTAATTCAAGTCGGGACAAATGGTCCGCGACGGCATTTTCAACACTTTTCTTGTCTTTGATCGTTATATCAAATTCTTGCAAGAGAAGGATCCACCGTATTAATCGCGCCTTAGCATCCTTTTTAGAAAGGAGATACTTAAGGGTGGAGTGATCTGTGAAGATCGTAATAGGTGGTCCAATCAAATAAGATCAAAATTTGTCAAGGGCAAAGACGACGACATGCAACTCTTTTTCAGTAGTGGAATAGTTCATTTGATCACTATTGAGAGTTAGGCTTGCATAGTAGACAACAAAGGGTTTCCCCTCCCTTCGTTGTCCTAACACAGCTCCCACATCAAAGTTGCTGGCATCACACATGATCTCAAAAGGAAGACTCCAATCAGGTGATTGAATGATGGGAGCGGAAGTGAGTGAGGTCACAAGTGCTCAGAATGAATCCTCACACTTTGGTGTCCACTCAAAAGTAACATCTTTGGCTAGGAGGTTGCTTAGCGGATGAGCAATCATTGAAAACTTTTTGTATGAACCTCCTATAGAAACCAACTTGACCAAGGAATGACCTAACGTCTTTGACAGTCTTAGGAGTAGGCAGGTTGGAGAGAAGGTTGACTTTTGATTAATAAACCTCAATTCCTCTTTCAGAAATAATGTGGCCTAAGAATTTTCTAGAAGATACCATGAAGTGGCATTTCTCCCAATCCAGCACAAGTCTTTTCTCAATACACCGTTTTAAAACAACTTCAAGATGAAGAAGACATGTGTCAAAAACGGTTAGGTCATGCACGAATACTTCCATTGATTTTTCAATTATGTCACTAAAGATGCTCATCATGCATCTTTGGAATGTAGCTGGTGCATTACACAAGCCAAATGGCATATGCCGGAAAGAAAAAGTGCCAAAGGGACAAGTGAAAGTGGTTTTATCTTGATCCTCTAATGCAATCTCGATTTGAATATAGCCTAAATAGCCATCAAGAAAGCAATAGAAAGGCTGACCAGCTACACGCTCAAGGATTTGATCAATGAATGGGAGTGGAAGATGATCTTTGCGGGAGGCGGCATTTAATTTTCGATAATCAATGCACATGCGCCACCTTGTCACAGTTTTTGGGAGGACAATGACCCTTTTTTTCGTTTCGGACCACAGTGACACCAGATTTATTGGGCACGACTTGAGTAGGACTAATCCATTTGCTATCTGCCACTGAATAGATGATACCAGTGTCTAGCAATTTTAGAACTTCATTTTTCATGACTTCTTTCATTGTGGGGCTTAGTCGCCTTTGAGGGTCTCTTCGAGGGATATCCTCGTCCTCCATATTGATTCGATGGGAGAAAATTAAAGGACTAATACCTTTGATATCAGCAAGCGTCCAACCTATCGCAGATTTTTTGTAACGTCCTGGTTACCCCAGAACAGTTACGGTGAACAGTGAACCGGAAATTTGACTCGCTACCCGAGTCCTTTGGTTAAAAACGTGATCTAGGTACTATTAGCAGGTTAATGTGAAAAACCAATAAAAAGGAAAGGGTACATTTCATTAAGTAAATAAACTGCTCATGAGCCTTTTAAAATGTTTACAAGTGGTTTGTATTACAAAAGAGTTGCTACAGTTCCAAATATACAATCCCCGCCGGCCTAAGCAGCAAAAATAGGGTAAACCCCTAGTCCCTCTGAGAACTCCTTGATCGTGGCAGTCAAGCGGCCCTGTATGTACATCACATCGCCCAAGCTCTCCACTCAAGGCTGGCCAAGCTTTTCCTTTCCTTTACCTGTACCACATAGCACCCATGAGCCAAGGCCCAGCAGGAAAACACAATAAAGCATGATATAATATCAACAACGATCATAGTAACCATTCAGGACTATGAGTCCAAAAAATTGGTGACAATAGCCAAAAGTCACAGTAATGAGCATCGCTCCCACTAGCCATGTGACGATACGGTCACCAGGGCTTAACTGATAGGTGATTTCCTTCATAAGCTTGTTCAGGACAGGTGCATGGTGATTGGTCACCAACATAACCTTCCTCACGACTCTAGAGTCGAAACTATGGACAACGTCCCTTAGCCACGTGACAAACGGTCACCAGGGTCATATACCTTGGCTATAGTCATCTGGTCGTAGACCAGGCAAGCGCTTATAAGTTCTTCGACCTTAGGGTCGGTCCCACATTAATGCCATAGAGCCATTCAATGTGTGATCATCGACTTTAGAGTCGGTCCCTGACTAGTCAGTGTCTCAAGCAGGTAATCAGCGTTCACTAGCATTTAACATGCAACCCATGTCCACATAAATCAACCAACATGCCTCAATATCAAACCATGCATGTCATATACCTATACAGGGTGCAACTGTATTCATACACTGTTTTCTTACCTCTGGTTCGAGTGAGAATTATTATATGAACGATCAACCTTTAAATTCCTTGACGGTCACCTGGTCATAACCAAAATATAGGATTCATCAATAAAAATGATAACTGAGGGTTCCCAAACCAAGATCTAGCATCCGGGACATCAAACATAACTCAACTAGGTACTGGGTTCAACCCCGAGGCCTAAGGTTTGAATCCCCAAGCTAAAAACATGATTTTGGCTAAATCTGCCCTGATGGGCCGCGACTCACCAGAGCCATGCCGCGGCACACCCTCCTGACAGGGCCATTTTCACATTTTAAGCCATCATAGGCCGCGGCACGCCATAGACAGGCCGCGTCTCATTAAGTAAAACAGCCAAGAACCAGCACGCACCAGCCAACTCTCCCCTGCGTTTTCCCTTGGAACTAACCCTTCAAACCAACTCCAAACCTCCTCCAAACACTCAATTAAACCCCCAAATAACACCCATAGCTCACCCTCATCAAAACCCAATCAAAACAACACAAAAACCCCCTTTGATTCTCACTTCCCACATCAAAAACCATGAATTGAAAACTAAAACGAAAACAGAGCACTAGCTGAAACCAAAAGCTAAAACTCACCTTGAAACCGGTTTTGGACCTCCCTCACAAGCTAAATCAAGTCTCCAATCCAGCCCTTAAGTTTCCCTAGCTTGAATCTCCACCAAGAACTCAAAACCCTCAAAGGAGAAGTGAAGAAGATGATGTACGGGAATGGAGGAAGCAAACCCCTGTTTTTGTTCTGTTTATTCCACCACCTTCTACAGCCACTAAACATCATATATATCCTCCCTTAAAAGACCAAAATACCCTTGTGCCATCCAAAGCCTCTTAAACCAACTCAAGGGAAAAATTGGTACATTCCGCTAAACCCGTTAATTATAATAAACGCTTCCCAATTCCCGCTAATCTCAATATCCTCAAACATCAACAATTCATAACCCGTTACCCTAAAATCCCCGGTAACGCTATAATCATTAATAACACCCTAAGACTCACCCCGAGCCCCGAGCTCAAACCTGTTATGACCAAACCGATAAATCATGTTTAAAGATCGTCTCATGTCGAAATACTCGAACCAATCCACATTATAATGTGGTCTCACAATATATCATTAACACGCAACACAAATATACAATTATACCCTCAACGGGCCAAATTACCAAAATACCCCCTGTAAACAAATGTGGACTCACATGCACGCATTTAACATCATATTATAATATAATTATCATAAACATGCATAAACACATTTAATGGCATAATTAAACAGTTATGGCCCTCCCGGCCTACTCATCCGGCCATTAACCATAATAGGGAATCCGGGGCATTACATTTTTTGCGTTCGCAGTAGCTCGAGTAACTATAATTCTTGAGAATTTTGAAGGTTGGACGAGATGATAACTGGAAATGTTTCACCGTCTCCCAAGAACACATGTTTCAGACCCTCGGGTAGTTGGGTCAATTGAACAATTAGAACCTCTTCAGCTGAAGTTTTTGGCTGTGCCCTCTCGCAAGGTAGGTCTTCAAAGCAAGGTTGCCAAAACATAGTCCTTCTATTGTGTGAGTCTATGTGATCTGATATTGCAAGAGTAGACTCAATTGAACTGGGACTTTAATTTTTAGACAGCAGGAGGAGGAGTTCATCAAGATTATCGAAATTGCTTTGTAATTGAACCTCCTCGGGAATTAAAGTGTCAATCATGAATGTTTGATAATATTCATCATCTTCTCGGGGTTGTTTCCCGGTGTGGAAGATATTGACTTCAAAAGTCATATTTCCAAACGATATCTTCATTAGGCCATTCCGACAATTGATCAAAGCATTTGCAGTAGCAAGGATTGGTCTTCCGAGGATAATAGGAATTTTTGACTCCATGTTTACCATAGATTGGGTATCCAGAATAAGAAAGTCTATGGGGTAATAGATCTTCTCAGTTTGAACTAAAACATCCTCAACAATACCCCTAGGCTTTTTGGTGGAGTGGTTAGCAAGTTGTAGCACAACAAATGTTGGCTTCATTTCCCCAAGACCGAGTTGTGAGTACACATAGTAAGGAATGAGATTTACACTCGCGCCAAGATCAAGTAAGGCTTGACTAACTTCATGAGTCCCAATTTGGCAAGAAATGGTGGGACAACTGGGGTCTTTGTATTTTGGCGGTGTCTTTCGTTCAATCGCCGCACTCACTTGCTCAGTCAAGAAAGCAGTCTTCTTGACACGGTGCTTCCTTTTTGCAGTGCATAGATCCTTGATGATTTTGGCATAAGTCGACACTTGTTTTATGATGTGAAGCAAAGGAAAATTAATCTTCACTTGTGTCAAGTGCTCAAAGATTTTAGCTCGGTTATCAGGAAGTTTCCCAACAGGTTTCAAAGCCCGGAGAAATTGTACTTTTGGAGAAGCATTGAGTGGTGCGTTCTCAGGATTAACTTTCGAAATACTGGGAGATGTGACATTTATGGATGGGTCTTGCAAAGTTGTACCAATTCTAGTTGTGATGGAATTTACATAACATTTCGATCATTGGAATTTGAGGATTGGGCCATGTGTTGGCCTTGCACTTTCAATTTTGGTTGGAAAGGAAGCTTGCTTTTTTCTGGAATGGCCAAGGATTCAGTCAATTTTGAGAATTGACATTTCATTTCCTTGATTTCTTCCATCATTTGGCGATTTATTTTGGATTGTTCCTCTATGAATGCATAAATGGTATTCTCGAGAGAATTTCGTTGTGGATGAGCATTGTATTGAGGTGCCAAATACGCCTTTGATGGTTGAACTTGATGCTCGTTTCTCCATTGGTTTCCAAATGATTAAGCTTGGTTGGATTCTCTCCAACTGAAATTGGGTGGTTTCTCCAACCAGGGTTGTACGTACGAGAGAATGACTTGTTATATGCCCCCAAGGCATTGCATTACTCCTCATAAACCCCCCTCATTTCATTAAAATCTAAGCAGTCCTTTGCTAAATGCTCCATCCCTCCACAAACAAAGCAAGGTTCTTGTGGTTCCGCTTGAGCAATCATGTGCGATTTTTTTGGCCATTTTTCATCATTAAGACCTCAAACTATTTTTTTCAAAGCTTCGAGTTGGGCCTTAACACTATCCTCTTCTCGAAGTTGATAGATCCCAAATGGTTTATGTTGGTTGGTGCTACCAGTAGCACTTGGACCAGTCCAGGTGTGAGATTTTTTTGCAGTTTCTTCGAGATATTCAAGAGCATTGTCTGGCTCTTTTTTGAGGAATTCACCATTGCATAGCATCTCTACAAACTGGCACTCACGACTCGTGAGGCCTTCATAGAAGTAATTGAACAAATGCCAGTTCTCATAGTCATGGTGCGGGCACTGATTCAACAGATCCTTGAATCTTTTCCAAACTTGATAGAATGTTTCATTATCCTTTTGGGAAAATGTGGAAATCTATCATTTTAGATTGTTGTTCTTATGGCTAGGGAAGTGTTTCAGAAAGAAATATTTGGTCATTTCCTCCCATGTTCCAATAAACCTAGGTCTCAAAGAGTATAACCAACTTTTGGCTTTGTCCTTCAAGGAGAAAGTGAAGAACTTTAGTCACACAGAATCGACATTTTCGACTCGGTTATAGAACGTGGCTACTACCTCCTCGAATTCTCTAATATGCACGTATGAGCTTTCATTTTCCATTTCATGAAATGTGGGCAAGAGTTGAATCATGCCAGGTTTAAAGTCTAATGCAGGAATATTAGGAGGGAAGATAATGCATGAAGGCGTGGAAGTGCGAGTAGGATGGAGGTAGTCATTGAGAGTTCTTGGTTGGATGTCATCATTACGAGCCATTGCGAATGGATTATTATCAACTAAAGTTTGTGGAGAAACAAGAATGGTGGAAGGAGTTTCGGAAGGAGTGGTGGATGAATTGGAAGAAGTTTCACTACAAGTTTCGTGATGATTCATCCACTCTCGGAAATCAAAATTAAATTTATTTTATGTTTTTATTTATTTATTTATTTATTTTTATGTTTTTATTTTTTTTTGTTAAACTTGTTCCCAGGTAGGCTTGGAGGTTTTGGGGTGATATACAACGCCTTACTAAAACTCCCTGAGGTTACTGAGTAAGTATGACGGATCACAAGTTAAAATTTTTCGACCAAACAACATTTAAGCAGAGTGAAATTGCTAATTTTTACAGAACAAGCTTGGTTTTCTTATAGCAATAAGTTCAAAAATGTAATAGTGCAAAAGTATATGCTTGAAATGTTCCTAGGCCAATTGAGAAGGTTGCCAAGGTACCGCTTTAGACCCACACTTGCCTAGACAGAACTTCCTGAGATTCCCAGGTAAATGTGGGGGGTAATGCTATCACATACCTTATTTAACAACCAATATTTCTAGATAGAACAATATCGGTTTCTACCATTTGTAATATTACACAATTATTCTCAATACTAATCATTTTATTATTGAAATTTTATGAACAATTTTATGCAATTTTTTAAGGAAAGAACTAAATTCTAAGGAAGACTAAGACTAAAAGAATGAAAGGTCTAGACTAAGAAACCTAAAGCAACAAAATAGTCAACACAAAAATAAAGAAAAGAGAAATGAAGTTTTACATAAAATAACAAGCTTAATCTATTTTTTTTTTACAAATATTTATTAAACTAAAAAAAATAAAATAAAAATAGAAAAGAAATTAAGAAAGAGAAATAAAATTAGAATTAACTAAAAAGAAACAAAATTATATATATATATTTATATAATTATCACTTTTTATGTAACAAAAAAAGAAAAGAAAAGAAAAGAAAAGAGAAGAAAAATAAATATATATTTTTTGTTTTTTTTTACGTTTTTCTCTTTTTTTTTTTGGGTTTGTTTTTTATATATATATATGTATATTTATATATATATATATATTTTTTGTTTTTTTAATAACATTCATATTAACTAAAAATTAATAAATAAAAAGAATCAACACACAAATATAAGAACACTATACTAACATAATATTCGTACCAACAAAAATACAAATAAAGTTACTAATATTTTGGTAAAAATTTCACGAATTTTTTTGAAAACTACCTCCCCGGGAACGGTGCCAAAATTTTTTAACGCCCAAAATGTGACAACCACTAAGCGGTAGTTGTAGTAAAAATCGAGCGGTCGATCCACAAGGAGATAACCTAAAACCAAAAGATTAGTAGAAAACTAACACAAAAAGTTAGTAACATGAAATAATAGAAATGGAAATGAAAATAGATTTGAGATTTTTTTGTTGTCTTTTTTGGAGAAATGATGAAATGTGATAAATCAAGTGAAATAAAAATTAAGATGTAATCAAGAGTTGAAAAGTAGAAAGGTTTCAAGAATCATCCATATGCTTGTTTAGTTATTTACTTGATTTACAAAACTACACACGTAAATAGTTCATATCCCAACATTTACTTGGAAAATCTATCATTAAAGTTCATATTCTTTTCTAACAAGAGTCTATTTGAGTTATAAAGTTCTTTACTTTAGAAGCACAATGTTAATCTTATGAAAAATCTAAAAATGATAAAATACCCAAGGACAATAATGCAATAGAAGATTAGACATAAAATTATGTATCAATATTACTTTTACTAATTAAAATCACATAGAAAGAGCATGACTAATCCTATATACTATTAACACAAGTAAATAAAGATAACAAAATAAAGATGAGGATGAAAGAACATAAACAACTCAAATGCATTATATTAAGAACATAGTAAATCAAAGTAGCAAAATAACATCACTAGCACATGGAATTATCCCTAACCTTCCTAAAAAGATTAGACCATTATACTCATGATTCTCACAAAATTCTATGAAGAAAGTATGAGAAGAAAGTGAGTAGAAATTTTACTATAGTTTCTTTACTCTAAAAATTACATACAAAATGTGAAAGAAGAGTCCCTATTTATAGAAAAAGAAATTAAACTACAAATGAGGTTTACAAAATAAATTTGAAACAGTAATAATAAAATATGATTTTGAAAAATCAAATCTTATTATTAATATTAACCAAACTATTTTAGTAAATGGTCAAAATGCCCATTTCCCTTAAAACAACACAAAATGTGAGCTTTAAAGCTCAAAATAGAAGGTCCAAGGCCCAAAGAGCATACAAAATGGGCTGGTGGCAGCTGGTGGTGTTGACCCAGCCGCAACCAACAAGAGGAAGACACATGGCAAGGCTGGGCAAGGAGAAAAGAAGGATGCGTTCACAGGTCTGGGGCGCGGGTCGCTAGGGCTCCATTGGCTGGCTGGGATGCGTGGCAGGTGAGGGGCGCTCCACTTGGTGCTGGGGAAAGAGGAGAAGCTGGCAGGCCTGAGGTCTTTTGGGTCGAATTCTGGGCCAATTATCTTAAAAGATGCCACAATTTCAACGTTTTTTTTTTTTTTTTCCAGTTTTACTTATTTCTTTCTCTTTCTTTTTGTTAGTGTCCAAATGTAAATTAAACACAAATTAAATTAAAATTAATATCTTCAATTATAAAATATATTATAATGAATTCATGAAAATATTGATTAAAACTTAATTTATTTTACACTTTAAAACTAATAAATTGACATTTTGAGCACTAGTAAGGTGATATTGGGTGTGTTTGACATTTTGCACACATTTTCTTGTTTTGAATAGAGAATATATGCTTTAATCATTGTCTTTTTTTGTACTTTAACATCATATTTGACTCATTTAACTTCTCATATTTTTATGTAAGAATTTTTCCATTTAACTTAAAAACTGCTTAATAGACATACAATAAATATAGGGAAATTTCACTTTTTATCTCTAATAATACCTAATATTACCAAAAAATCCCAACATTAATAATTTTTTCAAATTAATGCTAAGCTTTTCCCTCCTACCGAAAATACCCTTCCCATTCAATCTCAGCCTTCTCTCTCTCAGTCTCGGTTTCTCTCTCTTTCAGTCTCACAAAAATCCCCCAAAAACCATCGAACCCCCACCTCTGTCGAGCCGTCGAGCCGCCATCTCCGTCGAGCCGTCGAGCCCGCATCTCCGTCGAGCTCCCACCTTCTCCGTCGAGCCCCCACCTTCTCCCATTTCTCCGGCGATCTCGAGCCCACTGCAAACTCCCATTTTTCTGTCAAACCCGAGACCCACGGAGCATATTTCCTTCAAAGTTTAAAAAACTAAGGTAAAATCTTGAACCCAAGTCCATATTTGCTTTATATCGTTGTTGAATCTGTGATTTGTGGAATGGGTTGTCCGATTTTGTGGGAAATTTTTTCTGGGTTTGAACCAGTGGCTCGATAGGTTCGATTATAGTTCGATAGTAGGCTCGATAAGGTAGTTTGAACAGTTCGATGATGGATCGATTATGGCTCGATATGAGCTCGACATGAGCTCGATAGGAGCTCGATAAGAGCTCGGTAGGATATGTTGTATTATATTACAAGGGCTCGATAGGTTCGATAATGGTTCGATATGAGACTAGACTGTAGCTCGATGGTTATTTATCTAGACAGACAGATTTTTCATAGCTCGATAGGTTCGATAATGGTTCGATATGAGACTAGACTGTAGCTCGATGGTTATTTATCTAGACAGACAGATTTTTCTTAGCTCGATAGGCTCGATTCTGGCTCGATAGGCTCGATGCTGGCTCGATAGGCTCGATAAATTTAGGTTGTTGATATTTCTCGATGGAACTCGATAGTTTTTCGATAGTGCTCGATAGGGTATGTTTCAGCTCGATGATAGCTCGATAGAGATCGATAGAGCTCGATGACAACTTATTTCAGTGTTTTTTTGAAATCTTTTTATTCTGTTTTCTTACAAATTTTTTTTCATGTGTTGTTACAGATGCCTAAGTTGCTTGTTCCGTTCAGTGATCACTTTCCTGGTCGAGTGACATATCGGGGTAGTAGTACTTTAAATCACATCAAGACCAGGTTTTTGGAGCTCGGGCTGCTTGAAAGGGCTAAGGAATCCCCTTTTAAGCAATTCTTTTTGGCTTCGGAGTTTAATTTCTCCGGAGTCTTGGTGCATCAACTGTTGCTGAGGAAAATCGCCAGCAACAACGAAGATGAGGTGCATTTTTTCTTGGGGTCGAAGTCTTGTAGATTCGGCATGGGAGAGTTTGCCCTGGTGACGGGGTTGGATTTCAGTGCCTTCCCGTCACCAGAAGAGTTGGAAGGGCGTAATCTCAGCGATCGGTTGATAAAGGAGTATTTCAACGATGCTGAGAAAGTAAAGCTGTCACAGGTGGACCATGCTTTCAAGACTTGTACGGTTGTGGAAGATGTGTACAAGCTTGGTCTATGTCTGTTTGTTGAGGGGGTTCTGAATGCCATTGAGGGAAAACTGCACATTTGGCGAGATATTCTAAAAATTGTTGAGAATGTAGAGTACTTCTTCAGCTATCCATGGGGGAAGTACTCTTATAGGAGGCTATTGCATTCTTGTAAGAAGGACATGGTGAAGCAAAAGGCCAACTATGATGCCAAGAAGGATGCCAAGGTGCAGCAAGAGTCCAAATACAGTATGTATGGTTATGCCCCCGCCTTACAGTACTGGGCATATGAGGCTATCCAACAGCTTGCGGTGGAGCTTGTTGTGAGCTCGGGAAACATGTTCCCGAGGATGCTTAGCTGGTCGCATCGGAAGAACAAGGATTTCACCAAGTCCGTCATCGCACCGATATTATTGAAGAAGAATGTAAGTTATGTTGTTTTTTTTTTTATCTATATGCTTATATTTAATCATTATTTGAGTTAACCAAATGTTTTATGTTGTTTGCAGTTAATTGTTCTTCCGATGTTGAAGCCTCGGCCAGCAGAAAAAGACTATTACTTGTCTTTGACTGAGGGAGATCTTCCCCTTTATCCTGGGCTTGGCCAGGATCCCTCGGAGACTGATGAGGAGGAGGATGCGACTTTTGAGAAAATGGCAGAGAAAGTTTCTCAGGCTGCCGAGGCAGCCAAGATATTTGTTGATGCTGCCCCGGGGGAGGAGGTTGCAGGTCCCACCCCTCCTATTCCCCCAGCCTCAGCCCCAGCCTCAACCTGTGCCCCAACATCAGCCCCAGCCTCAGCCCCAGCATCAACCTGTGCCCCAACATCAGCCCCAGCCTCAGTGTCAGCCCCAACACCAACCCCACCACCAGCCTCAGCCTCAGCCCCTGAGCTAGCCGACTTGATTGAGCGGTTGGACAGAGTCGAGGGTCGACAGGAGACCCTCTTGAAGAACCAGTCAGTGATCTTGGACGTACTCAGTCAGATCCTGACATTTGTTAAGGAGAAACCGAGGGGGTCCAATGAAGATTTAGAGTCAGAGTCATTGGATCTTCTGCTAGACTATGTTGATGATCCAACGACGCCCCCTACCATCATTGTGACACCAGATGCTGAGACTCCGGGAGTCGTTATTGTCAACCCTGAGGATGTTGCTGGGGTTCAGTTTCAGAGGGCTAGACGCCAAAGACGCAAGCCAGATTGGTTTGAGGACTATACGGATCCCACGAGGAAAAGACCTCGCACTGCTACAGCTGCACCAGCAGACGAGGCTACACAAGAGGCTACACATGTGCTGGACCCTCTCAAGAAGCCAGATCCCAAACATTATAGGGCAATGTGCAAGTGGCTTCTTGGAGACATGCCCAACAAGACCCCGCGGGATGTAAAGACTGGGAGTCACGGTCCAGCATGGTTTCTGACGTTGAAGACACCCCAGTCGTGGCTCAATGATGGGGTAAGCAATTTATACCTAATTATGGACTGTTTTCAATTTTACATGTTTTATTTTTACTGACTCGATGTGAGCTCGATAGGAGTTCGATAGTAGTTCGACATGGATGTTAAAATAGGGGTTGTTCTTTACTATTTCAGAGTGGCTCGATGTGAGCTCGATATTAGTTCGATAGGGATGTTAAAAGCTCGATGTGAGTTCGATATGAGTTCGATAGTGAAAATTCCCTTAACAAAGTGGCTCGATGTGAGCTCGATGGAGCTCGATAGGGAGTTCGATAGGGATGTTAAAATAGGTTGTCTTTACTATTTCATGATGGCTCGATGTGAGCTCGATAGGTAGTTCGATAGGGATGTTAAAGTAGGTTATTTTTACTGTTTCATACTGGCTCGATGTGAGCTCGATAGGAGTTCGATAGTAGTTCGACATGGATGTTAAAATAGGGGTTGTTCTTTACTGTTTCAGAGTGGCTCGATGTGAGCTCGATGGAGCTCGATAGGTAGTTCGATAGGTGTTGACTGCGTTTTTAGCCAACGACGTGAGAACGTCAAATACGACGAACCTTCAAGAGAATGTAAACGACAACAGACGGTATAAACAAGAAAAGTAAATAACACAGAATTTTTATAGTGGTTCAGCCCCGATTGTCGGTAATAGCCTAATCCACTTAGAGTTGTGATTTATAAATCTATACTCAAGATCAGATGGACTATGCCAACTGAGTTTCTTCAGTATAAATTGTGAAAATACAAGAATTCTCTCTAATTTCAGCACTTTCTCTCTCTAGAATAGACAGACCAAATTTTATCTCTCTAGAAAGAATAAGCAGAAGGGACCCTCTCTCATCTCATAAGCTCTTTATTTATCGAGATGGGATCCTCAACTGATATCCCCTTATAATAGGGATATTTTACTATATTTATTATATTTATATTACAAATAAACATTCAACATTCAAAATGTAACAAACTCCCCATTTGTGGGAAGAATGAGAGATTCCCGCGCATGTTGTTGAAGTTGTATCTGACTTAGTCTCCTCTAGCTAGTTGGTCCACCTCCTACTCGCTACCCATGCAAGTGCTGGTTAAACATGCATGGTGGTAGGATATGCATGGTGGTAGGACATGCTTTGGGTGGGTTGAACGTGCATGGTTCTCCTCGAACATGTACTCTCCTCTAGCATGCCATGTCCCTCCTTGAACCAATCTCCTTGGCTTCTCCTCGGACCAAGGTGGTCCGAGGCAACTTCCTTGGCACCTCACCTTGAACAACATTGAGGGAACCTCACCTTGGACAATATTGAGGGAACCTCACCTTGGACAATATTGAGGGAACCTCACCTTGGACAACATTGAGGCAACCTCACCTTGGACAACATTGAGGCAACCTTCTTTAGCATCTCCCAAACATGTCCGATCGAACATTGTATAGACTTTCCTTATGAAAGTCTAAGTCTCCATTCTCTTGCATGAGACTCCTCCTCCTTAGCTATTTACCTTGGACACGTTCGAGCCAACACTTAGAAAACCTTGGGAGGCTTGCCTCCTACACACCCTTGGGGTCTCCTAGGACCACACCCTCCTTGGGGTCTCCTAGGACCACCCTCTTAGCCCTCCTAGGAGGCACTCTCCTAGATGCATTCTCCTTAGCCTCCTAGGATGCATTCTCCAATTTTTGGGTATAACATTTGCCCCCCAAGTTTATTATACGATTCCCCTCGTATGATAAACTTTTCTTCTAGCAAAATGCTCTTGAGGTCATCCAAAAGCTCCTATCCGGATGATAACTTTCACATAAACTCCCATGACAAAACTTGTCTTGAACTTGCCTTGTGATTTCTTCAAACTCTATTTTCTTGACGTAATGAAAACATAAGCTCCCTTTGAATATGTTGCAAAATCATCATGGTATAGAGATAGGTCGTTGAATATCCTCGATTTGGTTGCGCTAGGGTCCGATCGGGCATATTTTTGCAATCTCCTCGGACCAAGGTGGTCCGAGCCACACATCTTGGAAGTTCACCTCGGACATGTCCGAGCCAAACGCACTAGGCTCCTCCAACTATGTCCGATCGGAGCTTTCATGATATGGTCCGATCGGAGCTTCCATGGCCTTTCCTCGATCTAAAATCTAAGCCAATGACTTGGCTTCTCTTCGGACACGGTCCGATCGAAGCTTGTCCAATCTCTTGGTATCTTCAACCATGCCCGATCGGAAGAACACTCTTCTTGGCATCTCAGATCATGTCCGATCGAACATTGCATACCCTTGGCCAAAAACTAAGTTCATCTTTTGGGTATGCATGGGACTTCTCCTTGGACTTGGTCCGAGCCAACCATCTTGGAACGGATGCACGGTCTCCTCGGACTGAGCTTTCATGACATTGTCCGATCGGACACATGCATTAGGCTCCTTGGATATGCTCGGCCTGCACCATGCAAAACATGGTCTCCTTGGATGTGATCCGATCGAATGCAGGCACTCTCCTTGGGTATGGGTCCAGGGCAATCACTTTGGCTCTCTTCAGACATGTCCCAGCTACATATTTTTGGAAGTTCAAACTAAGGTCCGATCGGACACCTCTTGGCTCCTCCAATCATGTCCGATCGGATGCATATACTCTTAGACACAAGGCAGGCAGGCATGCACTCTTGAGTTTATCTTTTGGGCATGCATGGGACCTCTCCTTGGACTTGGTCCGAGCCAATCTTTTTGGAAGCTCACCAAGCTAAGGTCCGATCGGACCCTTGGCACACATGCATGGCCTTCTCCTCGAACATAATCCGATCGAAGCTTTCATGACCTTTCCTTGAACCAAGGTCCAAGCCAATGACTTGGCTTCTCCTCGGACATGGCCCGAGCCAAACATTTGGCTCCTCCATCAAGGTCCGATCGGGTACCTTGTCTCCTCTTGGTCGAATGTAGCACCTTAGGCACACTTCTTGTCCGATCGGACACTTCTTTTCTTATGGTGCCAAAGACCTAGGTCCGACTGGATACTTCTTGTTTCCTCTTGGTCGGATGTAGCACCTTAGGCACCAATATTTCTAGCCTAGATCCTTGGACGTAGGTGAGATGCTCCTTGGATCAACATGCATCCGATCGGCCATCTCAAAGTATGCTTGGACACCCAATTTTTCAAACACTTTAAGCACCTGTATTGATCGTGAGCATGGACAAACAGGCATAAGCCGTGTTAACATGAATGCAATGCAATGCAATGCATGGAACAGTAGCCAGCCTTCCAAGCATTCCTTCTCCGATCGGACATAGGCAGCATCACCATTTGGACGCTTCTCCTTGGAACTAAACACATCACCTCAGACGAATGCCCCCCACTCCGATCGGATATAATGTAGCTTCCAACCACTCAAGCGTGTTTCTCCTCCTCAGATGCAGTACCTTAGGCACCAATATTTCTGGGCCTAGATCCTTGGACGTAGGCGAGATGCTCCTTGGATCAACATGCATCCGATCGGCCACCTCAAGGTATGCTTGGACACCACATTTTTATGCATTCGCTTGGGCACTCTTAGGTACTTTTAGGAAAAACCATCAAAGCACCTTGTTCGACCCTCCCAAATTTATTTTGAGAGATTGATTTCTCTCAATCAATCTTAGTGAAAACTTGACTTCTCCTCCCAAGGACAAATTTTCACCATGTAGCATCTATTTTGCATGCATTTGTTTGATTCACTCCAGGGAATATTGATCGATGATACATGCTTAGCCGACCAGGGAAGTTGTATCTGCTCTCCTGAGCAAGAAAACTTTGCACCTGGTGAGCTAAACTTGTAGCTGTTGGCACTTATACTTTACTTCTCTCTATTAGCTTAAAACATTCTAAGTCTCCTACAGCAGTTGCTCTATTGGCTTCTCTCATGAACCTCTGTATATAGCTCTTTAGAGACTCATCTTTTCTTTGTTTGATATCTGCCAAGTCGTTGGCATAAACTGGTGGAGTCCGGGCAGTGCTAAATTGTCTACAAAACTCCTTCCTGAATGACTCCCAAGAGGTAATGGAGTTTGGTTTAAACCTCCAATACCACTCTTGGGCAGTGTCCGTCAAGGTGGTGGGGAAGACTCTACACCGATAGTCATCACTCACCCCGAGTAGTTCCATCTGGTCCTCAAACTTCCCAACATGTCTTATCGGGTCTGCCTTTTCGGTATAAATTGGCAGTACCGGTGCTTTGTACTTTGCTGGTGGTTGGGCTGCTCTTATTCGAGCAGAGAACGGGCTGCCACTCCGGTAGTCTATCGGATCTATCTCGGAAGGTCGCTTTGACAAACCTTGCACTGCAGCTGCTAGCATGTCAAGCTGGGCTTGGATAGTTGGTGCAACTGATGAGGTTCCAAGGTTTTGACCGCCTGGTCGGGCATTACCATCTGGCACGCCACCGTCAAGTATTTCTACTTGACTGGTAGGACGGTCCAGATTTTTCCCTTCGACCGGGACGGTCCTCCTCTTTTTGGTGATAACGTCCCTCAGATCCTTCTGAGAAGCATGCTCTCCTACCCGATCAAACACCGTACTCTTCGATTTCCCAGTGGGCTTACTACGTGGGACTTCATCTCTCCTGCTACGCCGCTGGTCGGGGTGCAATGGAGGCTTCTTGGCACGCTCTGGGCAGTGTTCTCCTCCTTGTGGGTTGTGGCCCTCCTTTTCCTTGGATTGGCTGGTTGGATGACTATCAGCCTCATCCCCACCATGCCCATCTTTGAACTGAGAGGTCCTCTTCTCTCTAGGAGCTTTATTTTGCTCCTGCCCAGGTGGAGTCTTTTTACTGCCCGATCGGTGACTTCTGGAGGGGGTTCTAGAGTGCTCCCTTTGGGTTGAGGTAGTGTGCGATCGAACTCCATCTTCCTCACTAGGTGGGTTATTACCACCCCTCCTTGGTCTATCATTACTCCTACCACCAGCTTCTGTGGTCCTTGCTCCTGGAGTGGTTGCCCCTCGTGCTGTAGCTTGGGCATTGGCCTGGGCCAACTTGGTAGCAGCCTCCAAAGCAAGCGCTGCTTCACGATGTTTCTGGTTGACCTCCTCCTGTTGTTGTCTGAGCTCCTCACTTCTGGCCTCCATATCGCGTTTTTGCTGCTCTAAGGCAGCTCTCTGCCTGGCCATCTCTTCAGCAAACGCCTCTTGCCTAGCGTGGAATCGTGCCATCTCCTCCTGGAAGGCCCCCATGGTCTCTTGGAGCTCTTCAACTCCTGGAGTCACATCCTCAAGCATGACCCTAGGTTCATTCTCATGATATTGTGGGCAAGGACCTTCAGATCTAGCAGGTTCTTTAGAGGAGTTCGTCCTCTTGGAAGCAGCAGTGGTGTTCTTAGGCGCCATCTTGCTTCAGGGACCGTCTGTTCTTCTCTTCAGGCTCTCAATGAAAGCACCAAAATGTTGACTGCGTTTTTAGCCAATGACGTGAGAACGTCAAATACGACGAACCTTCAAGAGAATGTAAACGACAACAGACGGTATAAACAAGGAAAGTAAATAACACAGAATTTTTATAGTGGTTCAGCCCCGATTGTCGGTAATAGCCTAATCCACTTAGAGTTGTGATTTATAAATCTATACTCAAGATCAGATGGACTATGCCAACTGAGTTTCTTCAGTATAAATTGTGAAAATACAAGAATTCTCTCTAATTTCAGCACTTTCTCTCTCTAGAATAGACAGACCAAATTTTATCTCTCTAGAAAGAATAAGCAGAAGGGACCCTCTCTCATCTCATAAGCTCTTTATTTATCGAGATGGGATCCTCAACTGATATCCCCTTATAATAGGGATATTTTACTATATTTATTATATTTATATTACAAATAAACATTCAACATTCAAAATGTAACAAACTCCCCATTTGTGGGAAGAATGAGAGATTCCCGCGCATGTTGTTGAAGTTGTATCTGACTTAGTCTCCTCTAGCTAGTTGGTCCACCTCCTACTCGCTACCCATGCAAGTGCTGGTTAAACATGCATGGTGGTAGGATATGCATGGTGGTAGGACATGCTTTGGGTGGGTTGAACGTGCATGGTTCTCCTCGAACATGTACTCTCCTCTAGCATGCCATGTCCCTCCTTGAACCAATCTCCTTGGCTTCTCCTCGGACCAAGGTGGTCCGAGGCAACTTCCTTGGCACCTCACCTTGAACAACATTGAGGGAACCTCACCTTGGACAATATTGAGGGAACCTCACCTTGGACAATATTGAGGGAACCTCACCTTGGACAACATTGAGGCAACCTCACCTTGGACAACATTGAGGCAACCTTCTTTAGCATCTCCCAAACATGTCCGATCGAACATTGTATAGACTTTCCTTATGAAAGTCTAAGTCTCCATTCTCTTGCATGAGACTCCTCCTCCTTAGCTATTTACCTTGGACACGTTCGAGCCAACACTTAGAAAACCTTGGGAGGCTTGCCTCCTACACACCCTTGGGGTCTCCTAGGACCACACCCTCCTTGGGGTCTCCTAGGACCACCCTCTTAGCCCTCCTAGGAGGCACTCTCCTAGATGCATTCTCCTTAGCCTCCTAGGATGCATTCTCCAATTTTTGGGTATAACAATAGGGATGTTAAAATAGATTATTTTTTTTTTACTGTTTTAGAGTGGCTCGATGTGAGCTCGATATTAGTTCGATAGTAGTTCGATAGGGATGTTAAAAGCTCGATGTGAGTTCGATATGAGTTCGATAGTGAAAATTCCCTTAACAAAGTGGCTCGATGTGAGCTCGATGGAGCTCGATATGGAGTTCGATAGGGATGTTAAAATAGGTTGTCTTTACTATTTCATGATGGCTCGATAGGTAGTTCGATAGGGATGTTAAAGTAGGTTATTTTTACTATTTCAGACTGGCTCGATGTGAGCTCGATAGTAGTTCGATGGTAGTTCGATAGGGATGTTAAAGTAGTTTGTTTTTTTACTGTTTCATACTGGCTCGATATGAGCTCGATATGAGTTCGATGTGAGCTCGATGGAGCTCGACATCAGCATTTTATGATGGTTTTTGCTAATTTTTTTATCGTACTCTCTTTTGCAGCATATTGATGCGGCAGAACACATGCTTCGTATGCGTCGCAAGTATTTTCCCAATATATATCGACAGAATGCAGTTGTGATGAATAGTTATTTCTCACAAGTGATACCTGCCCGATATGATCAGTTCAAGAAAACAGCCGACAAAACAAAGTATTATTGGGATGCTGACATTATGTCCATGTTGACCGGCATCGAGCAGCAGTTTCTGGCATCTTGGGGAGGAGTTGAGGATGTATATTGGTGCCAGAACTATGGACAACAACATTGGTTTGCCATTGAGGCTTCCATTTCTAGTTGGACTCTGACTGTTTACGATTCAGACAACTCGGTGATTAGTGACGCAAAGCTTGAGGATATTATGAGTCCATGGTGCTTTATGCTACCTTCTCTGTTAATGCAGAGTAAACTGTTTACTGATAGCTTGATGTTGAAGATTCCATCAGCAGGAAATAGGCCGCATCAGTTCACATTGCGTCGCAAACAGAAACACGAGCTCCCTCAGTCAAAGAGAAGGTAACAAACATCATCTTCATACTAATTTTGTTTCTAACTAAATTTATAGTAATGTGCACTTAATATATATATATATTTTTACAGTGGGGATTGTGGTGTGTATGCTATCAAGTATATTGAGCATCTAATGGTCGGTCTTCCATTGGAAGCTATCTGCGATGAAAATATGGAGGTGTTCAGGAACAAGTGGACCACAGACTTGTGGTATCAAAATTTGTTACCTTGATGATTGTATATATACAGGGTCTTTACATGTACAGTTTGTTGTTCACATTTTTTTATAATTTTCATGGGCTGTTATCGAGCTAATATCAAGCTATATCGAACTGTTATTGAATTATCAAAATTTGTTACCTTCATAAAAAGAGTTTATTAATACAACAAGTTCAAATGGGAAAAAGGAGTTTAAAGCCTAGCTTTGCCATAAACATAACTTTTCAGAAAAATCAAATAAAAAGAGTTTATTAATACAACAAGTTCAAATGGGAAAAAAAAGTTTAAAGCCTAGCTTTGCATGTAGCCCTGTTGTGGCCAAGACCACCACACATGCTACACTTGCGATGACTGGGAATGATTTCTCCATTCGATGGAGTGCGGTTTGTCTTCCTTCTTCCCACCTTATTCTTCTTCGGTCGACCAACTGGTTGTTTTTCAACGGGAACCCCAACTTGCATTTTCTCTATGTTCTCGGGAACTTCCCAATCATCCTCATTGCCAGTTGGGTAAATTGTTTCTTTGTAAGACTCCCTCCACATCTCAGTAGTGTAATATGGTGAACACAGTGAGTAAATGTTGACATTGCGCAACATGGCCGCAGCCACACCATGAACACAAGGGTAACCCATTATTTGAAACTGACCACAAGAGCATGATTTGGTCATCAAATTCACCTCACCATCACCTTCTGGGTCTACCACATGAAATTCAAATTGTCCAAGAGGATGGACTTTCAAGTACCTTGCATCATCCGCAATGCCTGAGACATCTTTCTCATATGTTGTTGCTAATTTCGATGTGCACTTCTCTACCTCCTCACGACGCACGGCAAACCATGACTGAATTGTGAAACGAATGAATTCCACAAAAGTAGTGACTGGGAAGGTTCTTGCGTCTCTGGTTTTGTTGTTGAAACTTTCAGCGTAGTTGCTTGTCATTACATTGTATCGATTCCCAGGAAAGTATACACGAGTCCACTTATCGAAGCCAATACCCTCGAGATATTGAGCTATGGCAGGATCCATTTGCTTTATATTATTGAAGAACCTGTGAAATTTTGACTTCCGAAATGCATATGCCGCATTATACATCTCCTTGTGACAGTGATCGGTCTTGAACTTAGTGATTACATTCATACTTAAGTGATGGTAGCATGCGCCGTGGTAGGCATCAGGGAAGACCAACTCAAGAGCATGAATAATGCTAGCATGCATGTCTGAAACAAAAGACAGATTATCAACAACTCCAATGGCTTCCTTCAATTTCATCATGAAATACTTCCAAGAAGCATGATTCTCACTGTCAACAATCGCGAATGCAATTGGATAAATGTGGTTATTCGCATCCAATGCGACAGCACACAACATGTGGCCACCGTACTTTGACTTTAAGAAAGTGCCGTCCACACATATAACAGGACGACATGATGTAAATCCCCTTCTACAAACTCCGAGTGAGAAGAAACAGTAAAGAAAGCGACCGTCATCTGTGACAAAATCAGTAATTGTACCTGGATTCTTTTGCTGCAGCATGTACAGGTAAGAAGGTAACTTGGAGTACGATTCTTCAGGTGTCCCCCTAACATAACCGAGTGCCTTCTCTCTGCATCTCCAAGCCTTAATATAACTCATATCGATCCCAAAATGATTCTTCATATCCTCCTTTATGCTGTTTGGTGGATAGCTAGTGCCATCAGTAGCATATTTGTTCTTGATAAGGTGCCCAATGACAGAAGGTGCTGCTTGACGGTGGTCTTTTTGTCGCAATTCTAGTGAGCAAGTATGTACACTATTATAAACAGTGATCTCAAACATCTCTGATCGCGCTACTTTTTTCCCTCTTATTCTCCAACCACAATCAGGATCCTTGCAGGTGATATACAACACATCAGTACCAGACTTCTTAACCATAAACTCAAAATTATTCTTCATTGCAAAGAGAGCCGCTTTGGTTTTCAATTCCATCTTGTTCTCAAATGTCTTCCCAAGATGTAATTCCCCCAACGCTATACCGGATGAGGGTGATTCAGAACGACTACAAGCTATGATATCTTCTTTTGTAAACATGGGAGCACTCCATTTTCTGTGATCTTCTGTTGAACATATTGAAATGTTCCCTGTATAGTTATATTCTGTTCCACCATGACGACTAGAGCTGGTGCCAGGTGTTCGGCGTCCTTGACTTGGTGGGTTCGTCCGTGCAATATGACGTATTGGTTGTTCTTGTGCTTCTTCCACTTGCAAATGTTCAGCTAATAGATCATCATCCACCGAATTGTCTCCTAATTCCTCATTGTGTTCGGCTACCGGATCGTCATTCACATAGGGGTTGTACTCATACTAGTTGTCCCTCAGGTCACCAATAGGAAATCCTAAAGTACTGGCTGCTCCCTCAGGTCCGGGAGTGGAATATGGGTCTGCAATGACAATCTTTTTAACAGGAGTGACACACAAGGCCAACCTTTCTTTAGATGTTACTCCTATGAATGCACGGACACCAAGATCACTTTCAACATGAACGGGTGTAAACGGTTGGTCGCCACAAGTGTAAGGAACCTCCAATTTCAACTCATACATCTGTTTATCAACTTTAAGTTCCTTGTGCAATATGTCAAGAAGTTGCAAGTACGTTACAGTATCCTCCATCGGTATCACCGTGCATTGAGGGTCCTTGAAAATCCACTTATTCCCTTGTAATTCCCAAACACCATTGTAGGATACAAAAACGTAGACAATAGAGCCTGTGTTGGAAAAAAAAACATTAACATTGTCAGGAAAACTGTCATTTTTCCAGAAATGCAATAAAAAATAACATTATCGAGCTTTATCGAACTATTATCGAGTTGGAATCGAGCTACCATTTCTCAAAACAGAACACAAACCTAACCAAACCCTCCATCGAACCCCTATCGAGCTATTATCGAGTTATCATCGAGCTACCATTTCTCAAAACAGAACATAAACCTAACCAAACCCTCCATCGAACCCATATCGAGCTATTATCGAGTTAGCATCGAGCTATCATTTCTCAAAACCGACCATAAAACACAACCAAACCCTCAATCGAACCCTATCGAGCTCATATCGAGCTACTATCGAGCTCACATATTATAGATCCATTCGACCCCTTATCGAACCCTTATCGAGTTTCCATCGAGCACTAAACCGAACCTATCGAGCTATTATCGAGCTAACATCGAGCTACATCGAGCTCTTACAAAGACCTTCTTCTACATACCATCGAACCGTTATCGAACCGTTATCGAGCTTCTATCGAGCACAAAAATTGCAGAAAACCCAGAAAAACACAGATCGCGGAATCTCTAAAAAAATCCCGAAAAATACACCAATATAGGCTCAGATCTGTTCAAAATAGCCAAAAAAAATGTAAACAAATAATACCCAACACAAAATGTAAAATCTCATTACCCATGGTTTTTCTCCTCCAAAAACTCTCAAAATAGATGTTGCCTTTGATATTAACGAATTCACAGAAACAATGGAGATAACTAACAATGATTTTGACAAGAAAATTATACAAAACTGTAGGTTTTATGGAGATTTCGTGAGAATTAGAGAGAGAGAGGGAGGAGAGTGGAAGAGAAGGTTTTGTGAATTTTTGATATAATGGGAGGGGTATTTTAGGTATGGGAGGAAAGTTTAGCATTAATTTGAAAATATTATTAATGTTGGAATTTTTTGGTAATATTAGGTATTATTAGAGATAAAAAGTGAAATTTCCCTAAATATATAGGATGGCGATGTATTTCCATTTTGCATGGAAAGCGTGACCAGTCACACCCAAATTATAAAATTAAGTGTGGCTAATGAATAAAATAACAATTTTATTTATGTCCATTTCGCATGACACGCTGGCATTTACATCTGACAAGCTACTTTTGACCTGGTATAACAGGTTTTGCTTACCAGTTGCCTTGACACCAAAAGAAAAGGGAGGTGAATGATGTAATTTTACTTGTATGTATATAGGGATAAAAAAGTAATCTTCTGAGATTCTGGGCATAGTATTAAGATATTTAATGCTATGAAATATGATTTATACTGACGTGATACGATACTATATGAGATCATTTTAATGGAATACCCTGTAACGTTTGCAGATTTGCAGTTAATGCATTTATGAGGTAATGTTCTTTGTCGTTACATGTAATATAGACTACTGGAATGAATATGATATGGGAAATTTGATTTTTTTATACTTAACAGGGGTTGTAATTCAAAAAAATACTAGGTATTTTTATTATTACAAAATAATGATAATTCATTTTAGTATACCAAAAATACCCCTATTACAACTATCTCCTCTCTTCCCTCCTCTCTTCCCATTCTTGTTTCTTCCTCACTCTCTTTCACTCACCTCATCTCACACCGCCACTAAGAGCACCACGCTAGAAGGAAGTCGAGCAAGGGACCGCCACTAAGAAAGCCATTTGTAGAGGGGATCAAGACCAAAGTAAGGGTTGAGAAATCTTGGAGAAAAATTTAATGGGTAAGCAATTTTTTCTTAAATACTTGGATTAATGATGTTTCCTTTAAAATTTTTGGGCATTTCGAATAGATCTGAGCAATATTTGCAAAAAATTTTGGTTTTTTTTCTGGTTTTTTGTCGATCTGCGTTTTCTGGGAATTTTCTGGGTTTGAGTTGTGCTCGATGGTTGCTCGATGGTTACTCGATACCTACTCAATGGGTGCTCGATGGTAATGTGCATTATCACTATTTCATGCATGCTCGATGGTTGCTCGATGCAGGCTCGATGGAACACCAATTTTTACGATTAAATGTTGTGCTCGATGGTTACTCGATACCTACTTGATGGTAATGTGCATTATCACTATTTCATGCATGCTCGATGGTTGCTCGATGCAGGCTCGATGGAACACCAATTTTTACAGTTGAATGTTGTGTTCGATGGTTACTCGATACCTACTCGATGGTAATGTGCATTATTACTATTCCATGCATGCTCGATGGTTGCTCGATGCATGCTCGATGACACACCAATTTTTACGGTTGCATATTCTGCTCGATGGTTACTCGATACCTACTCGATGGGTACTCGATGGTAATGTGCATTCTCACTATTTAATGCATGCTCGATGCCTGCTCGATGCAGGCTCGATGGCAAATCATTTTTTACGTTGTGTGTTGTGCTTGATGGTTACTCGACACCTACTCGATGCAAGATCGATGGTAATATGCATTCTCACTATTTTGTGCATGCTCGATGGAGGCTCGATGCCTGCTCGATGAAGGCTCGATGGTCATGTTTTTCAGCATCGTTAAAATACCATTTCCTACCATCTGTTTTTCAGCTAATTGTATTTGTGTTTTTTTATTTCAGGTTCTACTGTTTACGTATTTGTTTCTTACAACGGTGTTTGGGAAACAGATGGTAGGAAATGGTATTTTAAGGATGCTGAAGGTGAAGTGATACCAGTAGAGAATGATGTCACTTACTTGCAACTACTTGACATACTGCACGAGACATTTTAGGTGGATAGAGAGGTGTATGAATTGAAACTCGAGGTGCCATACGTATGCGGCGACCAACCATTTGCACCGGTTCAATTGAGGAATGATTGCCAAGTTCGTGTATTCTTAGGAATAAGCTTGAAAGAACAGATAGTCTTATGTGTGACTCCAGTTAAGAAGAATGTCATATCAGATCCTTCTCCTAGTGTGAACAAAAAAGATACGACCAATGTCGATCCATCTCCTGCAGGCAGCAGTTACAAGCATCTTAGCGAGGTGGACACTTTTGTTCCAGTTACTGATTCGATGGCTACTATTCAACTTGATATACCACAAGGAGGTCCCAGAGGTGTGCTTGAGGCATATGAGTACGATCACTATGTGAATGATGATCTAGTTGGTAATTTCTTTGAAGATAATGATGATGGTTCCGAGGATGACTCGTATTATAGTGAAGATGTTTCAAATGAGGAGTTAGACATTTCCCAAGCCCAACAAGTAGAAGAAGAGTCAGGACTACCTCTTGCACAGGCACACCTCCCAACTCAAGGACGCCGAGCACCTGCTCGAAGCAGTAATCAACCTGCTAGGACAGAAGATAACACTGGGTGGAGGGAGACAATTGTATCAAGAAGAAGATCACACCAGATGGAGTGCCCCAATGTTTACAAAAGAAGATATTGAGGCATCTACTAAAACCCATTCCTCATCATCTGGTGGACCAATGGGAGAAATATATGTTGGTAAGACTTTTAAGGACAAGATTGATTTAAAAACCAAAGCTGCTCTATTTGCAATGAAGAATAACTTTGAGTATATGGTGAAAAAGCCTGGTACTGACGTGTGGTTTATCACATGCAAAGATCCTGACTGTTGTTGGAGACTGAGAGGGAAAAAACTACCAATGTCCCCCATGTTTGAGATCACGGTATACAAGAGTGTACACACATGCTCACTAGAAGTGCGACAAAAAGGTCATTGTCAAGCTGCACCGTGGGTCGTTGGACACCTCATAAAGAAAAAATACGCAGTTGATGGGACCAGTTACATGACAAACAACATAAAGGAGGATATGAAGAAAAAAATTGGTATTGATATGAGTTATGAAAAGGCATGAAGATGTAGATAGAAGGCACTTACGTATGTTAGGGGGACATATGAGGATTCATATTGCAAGTTGCCATCCTACTTGCACATGTTGCAGCAAAAGAATCCAGGTACAATTACTGATTTTGTCACTGAAGATGGTCATTTCCTATATTGCTTATTTGCCCTTGGAGTTTGTAGGAGGGGATTCAGATTTTGTCGTCCTGTGATATGTGTGGATGGCACGTTCTTGAAGAATAAGTACGGTGGCCACATGCTATGTACCGTTGCTTTGAATGCGAATAGTCATTTATATCCAATTGCATTTGGGTTGGTGGATAGTGAGAACCACAACTCGTGGAAATATTTCATGACGAAGTTGAAGGAAGCCATTGGGGACGTTGATGACTTGGCTTTCGTGTCAGATGGGCATGCTAGTATTATTCATGCTCTAGAGGCTGTCTTTCCTGATGCCTACCTCGATGCATGATACCATCACATCAGTATGAATGTGAAAGCTAAGTTCAAGACTAATCACTGTCACAGTGAGATGTGGGCAACAGCCTATGCATGTAAGAAGACCGAATTTCTAAAGCATTTTGAAAATATTAAGCGAATGGATCCTCCTATAGCTGCCTATTTGGAGGGAATTGGTTTCGATAAGTGGTCTTGTCCTTTCTTTCCTGGAAAATGATACAATATAATGACAAGCACCTACGCTGAAAGCTTCAACAACAAGACCAAGGATGCAAGAACCTTTCTAGTTACAATTTTTTTAGAATTCATTCGGTTCACACTACAGTCTTGGTTTTCTGAATGACGTTGTGTGACAGAGAAGACTACCACCAAATTATCCACCCTGATGGAGGCAGATGTATCGAATAATGCTGACAAAGGAAGGTTCATGAATGTCTATGCCCTTGGTCAATTCGAGTTTCATGTAACTGGTGCAGACAGCGATACTGAGGAGAATTTGATGACGAAATCATGCTCATGTGGGGTATTCCAGCTCATAGGCACACCTTGTCCCCATGCAGCTACATCAGCTATAGAGCGTGGAGTGAACCTTTACTCTTTGTGTTCACTGTTTTACACCATTGAGTCATGGAGGAATTTGTACAAAGAAACCATTTACCCAACTGGGAACGAGGATGACTGGATACTTCCAGATGACATTAAGAATATGGTAGTTGGTGTACCCATAGAGAAACAACAAGTTGGTCGTCCAAAAAAGCCAAAGCTAGGAAGACCAAGGACAAACCGTTGGCCATCTGGCGGGGAAAAACCAGTTACAATGCGTAAGTGCAGTAGATGTGGTGGTCGTGGCCACAACAAGTCCTCATGCAAAGCTCGGCTTTGAGTTTATTTTTTGTTGTATTTTATTTAAACTTGAAGTTGAAGGTTATTTTTTGTTTTGTTTTTTTATTGTCGTTAATGAATTTTGGTCGTTAATTGTCGTTAATAAAAAGATGCTCGACTCAATTTTTTTTCTTAATAACCTAAATTTTAAGCAAATAAATATAACAAGAAGAGAATGTTCAATGTCTAACATTCTGATACCATAAGTCAACTGTCCATTTGTTTCTGAACAACTCCATGTTTTCATCGCAGATCGTGTGAAGTGGTAGCCTACCCAATAAGTGTTCGATGTGGTTGATGGCGTATACACCACAATCTCCACTGTGAACGAAACATAAACTGCATTAGTAACAAAATCAACATAGAATTTAATTTATAAAAGTTGAATAAAAACTAGAATTTTGATTACCTGGCTTTGGTTTGGGGTACTGAATCAACTGGCATGCGGTGCACGTTTAACTCTTTGCATCTTTTAGCTTCAGGTGGAATTGTCAACCGAGGGTCGTCCTTGAAAAGTTGTGACTGTAATAACAACGATGGGAACAAAGTAGACCATGACTGTAGGAAAAACTCTTTGCAAGATCTTTATTTATTTTCATGCAATTTACATATTATCAAACAAACATGCAAATTCCTAGAACATGCTCCTATGAAATTGATACAAATACAAAGTAAAGTAAAAACTTACATTACGCAGCGGAACTAGAACAACTCCATCCTTCAATCTCTCTAACCCTTGATTCCTTTCTGTAGCAGAGTATTATCAAGAGATTGAACAAGTTCAACAACACAGTCTTCCTCACCAAGCCTTTGATCAACCTAGAACTAGTGTGGGCTGGTTCTCAACACATGAGATAGAGATCTTGAAGAGAAGAAGAAGAGAGAGTGGCCAAGAAAGGTTTAGAGTGTCTAGGTTTTCACTTACCCAAATCAACTGAGACTGACTTGCTACTGAAAACCCTAGATATCATATTCCTTATATAGGCAACTTAATGGGATTTATTTAAATTTAAATGAATTAAAAATAATAAACAAAAATAAAAGCCTTGGGCTGCCATAAATGGACTTGGGCCCAATCTCTTTGTTTTGAATTTAAATCCCAACTGGGCCTAAATTCAAAACCTTTTATTTATTTATTTTTAATTAATTAATTAAATCCTTATTTAAATTAACTAATTATAATTTGAAACTTGATTTAATATTATTTATTTATATTGATACCAATTTATCAATATTAATAAATTTACCCAAAGATTCTCTTTTATTTTCTAAATCTCATATCTCTGTAAATTTTCCAAAATTGACCTAGTCAACTTTTAAAAATCCTAATTGATAATTAAATCAATTAATTGAGACATTCTAGATGATTTACTCAAAGGTGATGCGGGGACCATGGATCCATGAAATCAAGCTCCAACAAGTTACCGTGAATTTATTTACGAATAATTTCACTACCTTATTAATTCCTCGTGACTCCACTATAGACTCGGAATTGAACTCTTGAATTCATAGAACGTATTTTCAAAACCATAAATACGTTATCCATTGTTATAACCATTACAATCAGTCAATCCTCTATCGATGACTTACTAACGAGCTGGGTGCAAATTACCGTTTTACCCCTCATCAGTATTTTATCCTTAACTCCCACTAAGTTCCTTATAAATGATATTTCCGTGAACTTAATCACAGAAATGAGATCTCAATCATTTAACCTTTTGAACAAAGCAATTAAGGAAATCATCTTTTCACTTCTCATACAGAAGTTATAGATTTCGTATCTATGAATAATACTCCCACTCAATTACACTAATAAATCTCCAAGATGTAAGTATGGGCTAGACCGTAGGGTAAGCTGGTAACGAACAAGTCAAAAGATTTATATAATATAATTAGTAGAATATTATCACTCAGAATTAAGATCGACTTAATATATGGTCAACGTTGTGACATTGATTAGATTTGATAACAACGATACTTATTTATCAATCAATAATCAATATCGGTCCTAGTCCGATGTAACTAAATACATTCGATCTTATCTACTTGGTCGATGCCTTGGACAAGACATCACACCCTGAATGTGTAAGTAGATCATATCGTAGATTGCCTAATCAGTGAAAATCCAATGCACTGATCTAATCTTAGGACTCGTTCTTTTGAACATATAATTACAACTATAATCCACTGTGACCTAGTCACTATAATTGTAACTATCCATATGTTCAGGATTTTATAAATGTTTGTATTATTTCAATAATCATGTAATAAAACAAGCAAGCAACACAGTTGTCAAACTAAATGATTTCTACTACTTTTATTGATAATATGAAATCGTGCTACATGTCCGACATGGTTTTATAAGGGCATAAAACCCAACAATGACTTCATGAACGATTGCAGTTGTTTATCACTTATCACTGTCACGTCTGAATCATAAACATTTAGAGTCCAAGTAGAAATGGAGGCTTCAAATACAAACCAATGCGCTTGAAGGTAGTTCTGGCACCAATATACAGTGTCTACTCCCTTCCACGATGCCAGAAATTGATTGTCAATTCCCGTAATCATTGATATCACATCTGAATCCCACAAAAACCTTTTCTTATTCGCTTCCTTGGCATTATGATATGCATCATAACGGGTTAGTACCACTTATGAGAACATAATATTTATCACAACAGCATCTTGCCGATACACCCCGGGATAGAACTGTCGTAGGAACATATGCTTGGCCGCATCAATATGCTGCAAAAATGATAGGAAAGCAATTAATCAGCCTATCGAACCCCATTTAAAGCTACTAGAACCAAACCATCTGCCTCTATCCATCGAACCCCTATCGAACCCCATCAAACCCCATGAACCCAAACCGTCTCCCTCTATCCATCAAACCCCTATCGAACCAAATTTAACGCTACTACAACCAAACCATCTGCCTCTATCCATCGAATCCCTATCGAACCCCATGGAACCCCTATCGAACCCCATGAACCCAAACCATCTCCCTCTATCCATCGAACCAACATCGAACCCCTATCGAACCAAATTTAGCGCTACCACAACCAAACAATCTGCCTCTATCCATCGAACCCCTATCGAACCCCATGAACCCAAACCATCTGCCTCTATCCATCGAACCCCTATCGAACCCCATGAACCCCATTTAAAGGTATTAGAAACCAAACCATCTGCCTCTACCCATCGGAACCCCATCGAACCAACATCGAACCCACTATTTATACCAGATAACAGATATTAATAAAATTACTTACCCCATCATCGATCCAAAACTGTGGTGTCTTCATCGTCAGAAACCAACTCGGACCATACACACCAGTTTGGACATCCCTCTTCGTCTTGTTCGGAATATCTCCAAGAAGCCACTTGTCGACCGTCCTGTACTGTGTAGCAAGTGGCTTCTTCAGAGGGTCGAGGACTAATGGCACGTCATCAATTGCATCCAGATGAGCTTTCTTCCTGGTTGGGTCGGTGTAGTCTTCAAATTTCTTAGGTATGCGTCTTTTCCTCTTGGCCAATTCAAACTCTGCACCAGCAACATCCCCAGGTTCTATAATAGCAACACCTGGGGTCTCAGGATTTGTTGTGAGTACTATCGGGGGAGGAGTGCCTATGTCATGTATGACAAAATCATCTGGGAGGTCAAGTGAGTTGGAATCAGAATCATTTGGAAGATCTTGTACGAATGTCAAGATCTTATTGACAACATCCATGATGACCGCCTGGTTCTTTAGGATGGTATCCTGATGACTCTCGACTCGCTCCAACCTCTCCAACACCTCCCGTAAATCAGGTTGATCGAGACTGTGGTGTACCAATGGGGCCGGGGCCGAGGGTGTGGAGCCGATGGGGATTGGGGTATCCTCATCATCAGGGCCATCAACAAAAATATTGGCTGCCTTCACAACCTCAGCAGCTATCTCCGCCACCTTCTCAAAATCAGTGGGAGTTTCTACCTCTTCTTCTTGGCCCAACCCGGGATACAAGGGAGCATCACCCTCAATCAGAGCGCTATAATAATCTATCTCTGAAGGCCGGGGCTTCAACATGGACAACACAATCAACTGCATCAAATACAAAGCATCAAGTTAGTTTGAAACCACCAAAGAATACTGTATTTTGACTTAATATAGCAGAACTTACACTCGTCTTCTTGAACATCGGTGCAAGGTCGGCCTTCGAAATAGGACGCTCTTTATCGCTCGACCAACTGAGCATCCTCGGAAACTGGTTTCCATGGTTAATACCATACTCACGTGCAAACTGCTGGATGGCTTCGTATGCCCAATACTACAATGCAGGGACATAACCATACAAACTGTATTTTGCTTCTTTCTGTTTCCCCTTAACTTCTTTCTTCTTCTCATAGTTCCTCTTCTGATGATGCATGTCTTTTTTACATGCATCCATAAGCTTATTAAAAGACACCTTCCCCCATGGGTAAGTAAAGAAGTACTCAGTGTCCTCCATAATCTTCAGTGAATCTGTAACGACCTAAATTCGCTAATAAGGCTTAAGGGCCTTGATTAGTGTGCCTGGAGGGCATAATGGGAATTATTTGTGAATTTAATGATTAAGATGCATGATTATGATTTAAAGCATGTTATATGACTATTTGAGTATCTGAGATGCATGACTATGTGTATTAGTATGCATGTAGGCCCTGATTAGGCTAGAAGGGCATAATCATAATTTTGCCCATTATAGGCATAACTGTATTGATATATGTGATAATTGTCGAGACCACATTATTATGTAGATATATCTAAGATCTGTGACTCGAGACGATCCTAGTGAGCAAAGTAGCGAAAAAGTCATGGCGGGGATTTATACCCGGCTCGGGGTGAGCTTAGGGGTATAAATGGGAATTTAGCGAATATACTGGAGTCTATTTTGACATTGAGGAATATTATTGGTGGTTAATTAGGTATCGGGAATTAAACGGGAAATATTAGAGACACTCGAGGAGTTAGCGGGAATTGGGTAAAATGACTAAAATGCCCTTAAGAAGACTAAAGGATTATAAATAAAGGGGAGGGAATTAGGGTCATTTGGCATGTAAGGAATAGATATACTGAGGCTTAATGTTAGTGGGAAGTGTAGAGAAATGTAGAAGTCTGAAAAAGAAGGAAAAGTAAAGGAAAAGAAAGGAAGGAAAAACAGAGTGGTTTTCCTTTGAGTCAGTTTGTGGTTCTCTTACCACTTTTCTCCATTCTTCTTGAAGCCAAATTCAGAGGAGAGCTAGTTCAATTAAGCCACAAGGTTACTAAGCTAAGATTGAGGATTTGACAAGGGTTTAGCAAGGTTAGGCCATCACTTGAGGTAAGATTCTGTAATTTCTTCAGTTGCTGAATTGGTTTCTGAACTATGGTGTATAAGTTGAGTTTGATGGGGAACTTTGGGGAAATTCAGGGCAAAGGTTAAGGAAAAGCAAGCCAAGGAGGTCTAGAGACAGCTTGTGGTCGAAATCCTATCAAAGGTATAAATTCTAAACTCTAACTTTGTTGTTCAATTGGTTTCTGCTAAGTTTAAGTGTTAGGAGTGGCTATGGTGAATTCTGAGTTTGTGGATGCATGTGCTTGAGTTCTAGGTATTTGGGGTGCTTGGGATGAGTAGAGTATGGTCATAAGGTTGTTTTTGAGTTTGGGAAAAAGTTGGAAGAGTTTTGGTTGAGGTTGGTTCGAGGAAATCGCAAGAAGGAGAACTGAGGGTGGTATCTGTCTGTGACTAGCGCTACAGCGCTAGCCTTTGGGCGCTGTAGCGCTAGGCCAAGCTTGTTGAGGGGTTTTGTTTCTGTTTGTAGCGCTCTAGCGCCCTCCCATGAGCGCTGTAGCGCTACCTTGCCTTCTGAAGGGGATTTTAGGGTTGTTTGCAAGGGCTTTTGACCTAGGGTTTGGGGTTTGATTCCACCACATTGTTTGGTGGAACTAGGACTTCCCGGGGGCTCGAGATTGGCCCCGGGGCTGGGTTTTGGACTTGAGGGTTGATGATAACTTTGGCCCATGATTGTGTTTAGGTGAGCGCTAGGGCTCGAGGGGGATCGTGCTCAAGGAGTCGGGGGATCAAAGCTAGTGAATTGAAAGGTAAGAAAACTGCACCCGATTATATGTCTGTGATGGGACTAAGTGCTCCCGAGAATTGTATCGTGCCAATGATGGTATTACGCCATGGGACATGAAAAGCGGCATAAGAGTGTCGTACGTAATATTAGCGCACAGGGCGCGGCTTGGCCACTGGTAGCCAAGGGCAGCTTAATATTCACTGAGCTCGGTTTAAGCGGGCTGGGGTTAGTGGGATAACGAAGGGAGCAGCCTGAGGGCGCTAGCCCTAGTTATCATTGTGAGCTGTAAATGATATGAGTTGACATGCTTAGTATGTGGAATACTTGGTTATATTAAATGGTTATGTGGTTAAGATCATGTGATGCAATATGAGATATTGACCTGTCTGTTGATTGCTTATGCTCTGTTGTTGTGTTTTCTTGCTGGGCCTTGGCTCACGGGTGCTACGTGGTGCAGGTAAAGGCAAGGGCAAGCTGGACCAATCCTGAGTTGGAGGGCTGTGGGGCTGAATGTACATAGCCAGCTGTTCGATCACCATGGTCAAGGAGTGGATCAGGACAGGGATTACCTAACTGCTTGTTTTTCCTTAGTATGGCTGGTTATTGTATCTGAATCTTATAACTTTTGTAAACGATCTCTAAACTTGTATTTTTGGGATCCCGTGTAAACAAATACTGTTTCTTGATGAAAATGCGGCTTTTGAGACCAAAACATTTTAAACCCTAGTTCCTTTATAGTCTCAGTAACACGATTTTGTTTAAGCGACTTGGTTAGCAAGTCTGGCACTTTATAAACACATAGTGTAATGGTCTTGGCTATCCAGGACGTTACAACTTGGTATCAGAGCGTCCTAGGTTTATGGGTCCTGAAGACTGGTTGGATATGTACATTCGCCGCGAGAGACAAGCTCAACTCAGGGTTTGGTAATTGTGTATACATGATTATGTGCTTAAATGATTTGAATGAGATATGATTGTTAATATCTGTTTGACGAATAGGGAGCATGAGATACTGATAGGGCCTGGCCCTTGACTATTGCATGATGCTATTAAGGCATGCTTATTAGCATTACTGTGCATGTGAATGAATATCTGGATAAATTGTTATACTTTGATTGCTTGTGAATGATTGGAGTTCCAATGATGGATTATGAAAGGATTATTACTCTACCATCATAGCCTAATTGCCGAGTCGTTGATTGCAGATTGACTTGAATAGTTATGCGTTCAAGGAAATCCACACGACTAGCCAGCAGGTCTGGGGCTAGAGATGATGATCGGGGTCAGACCCCTCCGCCAGTCCCTGAGAACTGGCAGCAGTTAATGGCCGACATGCAGTCCCGGCTTCAGAGCCAAGATGAACAGATTCGAATTCTGCAGCAGGCTCCATCTGGGAGTGTTGCCCCTGCTGTGCCACCGGCGATGGTACCTATGGTACAGCCAGTTGATGTTGGGAACAAGTGGGAACCGTTGTATGAGCGGTTCAGGAAGCAACAACCCCCGATCTTTGAGGGTGGACAAGATCCACTGAAGACTGAGCAGTGGATGACTATGATCACTACTATACTTGATTTTATGAGAGTGGAAGGATATGACAGGGTGGCTTGTGCCACTTATATGCTGAGGGGGGATGCCCGAATCTGGTGGGAGGTGGCATCACAGACTAGGGATGTTGCTGCGTTGACTTCGGAAGGGTTTAAGGACCTGTTTAATCAGAAGTACTATAATGTTGCCATCAGGGTAGCGAAGGTGAATGAGTTCGTGGGGCTAGTTCAGGGCAGTATGACAGTTACAGAATATGCCTTGAAATTCGACAGACTTGCGAAGTTCGCACCAGATCTTGTGCCTACTGATGCAGCTAGGCAGGACAGATTTACCAGAGGGCTGAATGCTATGATAGCCCGAGATGTAAGAATTACCACCGTTCCTGGAGGGACTACTTATGCCCAGGCTGTGGAGAAGGCTCTTGCCGCTGAGGAAGCGGAGAATAAGATATGGAGGGAGAATGTTGTGAGAAGGGAGGGCTGCAGGACGGTGCCTCCATATTCTGGTTTTGGTAGGGGCGGTGGCCCCAGTGATTTCAAGAGGAAGACTCCTGATGCTCCGATCACTCCTAGTCCTGATAGGAAAGGTCGGGGTACTTAGGGTGGCCGTCAGGGAGGCGGAGATTCATGGAGAACTTATCCAGAGTGCACGAGGTGCAAGAGACGCCATCTGGGCGAATGTCGGGCTAAGGCCTGCTATGTGTGCAAGGTGGTGGGACACCTCAGGAAGGATTGCCCGACAGTGAAGAAGGGAGAGACAGGAAAGGTGGGCAGCTTGACTCCAGCTCGAGTGTTCACCCTGACGCAGGCGGAGGCCGAGGCTAGTCCCTCGGTAGTGACAGGTCAGCTTTCTAGTGCTGGCATTCCTTTTACTGTGTTGATTGATTCTGGTGCTACGCATTCATTTGTATCTGATAAGGTGATTGATAGACTGTGTAGACCTAGTGAGTATAGTGCTTTAGGGTTTGGGACTATATTGCCTACAGGAGAACTGGTAGTATCTAGGAGGTGGATTAGAGCACTGCCAGTGTTAGTTGATGGTAGGGAGTTGTCAGTAGACTTGATTGAGTTGGGTATGGAGGATTTTGACATGATTCTAGGTATGGACTGGCTGGTTAGATATGGAGCTACCATTGACTGTAGAAAGAAGATGGTAACCTTTGAGCCAGGGGGCGAGGATCCCTTTGTTTTTGTGGGAGCGGTGCATGGACCCCGCGTACCCAGGATAACTGCATTGAGAGCCAGAGACTTGTTACAGGGTGGTTGTATAGGTTTTCTGGCTAGTGTGGTGGATACCACCAGGGTTTCACCAGTTGACCGGAGGAGACTAGATTGGTTTGTGAGTTCTTGGATGTGTTTCCTGAGGATTTGCCTGGGTTGCCGCCGCGTAGAGAGATTCAATTTGTTATTGAGTTGGCGCCAGGGACAGAGCCAGTGTCAAGGGCACCATATAGGATGGCACCGGCGGAACTGAAAGAGTTAAAGATACAGCTGCAGGAGCTTCTGGATTTGGGGTTCATTAGACCTAGCTACTCGCCGTGGGGTGCTCCAGTTCTGTTTGTTAAGAAGAAGGACGGGACTTTGAGGATGTGCATTGACTATCGAGAACTGAACAAGTTAACCATTAAGAATAAGTATCCCCTACCAAGGATTGATGACTTGTTTGATCAGCTACAGGGTAAGACGATGTTCTCAAAGATTGATCTTCGATCTGGTTATCACCAGCTGAGGATCAAGGATGAGGACATACCTAAGACGGCCTTCCGAACGCGGTATGGGCACTATGAGTTCTTGGTCATGTCTTTTGGTTTGACCAATGCCCCAGCAGCCTTTATGGATTTAATGAATAGGGTGTTCAAGGATTTCTTAGATCAGTTTGTTATAGTCTTCATCGACGACATCTTGGTATATTCCAGTTCAAAGGCAGAGCACGAGTTTCATCTTCGACAGGTTCTTCAGAGGTTGAGGGAGCATCAGTTGTACGCTAAGTTTAAGAAGTGTGAGTTCTGGTTACCTGAAGTGACATTCCTTGGACATATCGTAGGTGCAGATGGGATTAAGGTGGATCCATCTAAGATAGAGGCAGTTAGGGATTGGCCGAGGCCAAGAAACGCCTCAGAGGTGCGGAGTTTTCTGGGGTTAGCAGGTTACTACAGACGGTTTGTGGAGGGCTTTTCGAAGATAGCAGCACCGATGACAGAATTGACAAGAAAGAATTTGAAGTTCATCTAGTCGGACAAATGTGAAGATAGTTTCCAGGAGTTGAAGCGACGACTTATTACAGCGCCAGTGTTAAGTCTTCCTTAGGGGGAAGGGAAGTTTGTTATTTATTGCGATGTATCGAGGTTGGGCTTAGGCTGTGTGTTGATGCAGAATGAGAAGGTTATAGCTTATGCATCACGACATCTGAAGGAGTATGAGCAGCGGTATCCTACTCATGACTTAGAGTTAGCAGCGGTGGTTTTCGCACTGAAGATTTGGCGACATTATCTATATGGGGAGAAGTGCGAGGTATACACTGACCATAAGAGCCTAAAGTATTTCTTTACACAGAAAGACCTGAACATGAGATAGAGGCATTGGCTAGAGCTGGTAAAGGATTATGATTATGATATTCTTTACCATCCGGGGAAAGCCAATGTGGTGGCTGATGCATTGAGCCGCAGAGGTCCAGGTCAGCTTTATAGTTCTGTTAAGATCTCAAGGGAGTTAGCTGATGAGATGGTTAGAGCAGGGATAGAGTTGGTGGTAGGCCGGTTGGCTAATATTACTCTGCAGTCGACTCTGCTAGAGCGGATCAGAGAGGGGCAGTTGGCAGACGCTCAGTTACAGAGGGTTAGAGAGGATGTCTTAGCGGGAGTAGCTAAGGACTATTCAGTTTCTGAGGTTGGATTACTCCGGTATCAGGGGCGGATTTATGTTCCAGTTGATGAGGGGATTAGACGAGAGATACTAGATGAGTCTCATACGACGCCGTACTCACTTCATCCGGGTACCACGAAGATGTATCAGGATCTGCGAACGTTGCATTGGTGGCCCGGGATGAAGAAGGATGTGGTAGAGTACGTTGCCAGATGCTTGACCTGTCAGCAAGTGAAAGCTGAGCATCAGCGACCAGCAGGGTTGATTCAGCCTTTGGGTATTCCTGAATGGAAATGGGAGGACAAAGCACGTTGGAAAGACTTGTCTTGGTTTGTAGGGCCAGTCGTCATTCCAGAAAGCAGCCATAGTGACGTGGGGCATCACAAATGGTATCAGAGCCTTGACCCAGCCAGAAGTGTGGCCGACGGGGACGTCGGGTCCGTAAGGGGGGGTGATTGTGACAGTCATAATCCCGTGATCCGTAAGGGGAAAGATCGGGTAAGCTGTGCAATCCCACACCGCCTGGGGAAGGTCAAGTGTGATGATTCTAAGACTGTGTAGGTATGGGACTACACAGTTGAAGAGGGCTTAAATGGATTGATGGGTACTACCTATATCAGGAAGGTGCATCTTCTTTTCGGTAGCCCATCACTTGAGAACTCCATGGTTAAGCGTGCTTGGCCTGGAGTAATCTAGGGATGGGTGACCTCCTGGGAAGTTTTCCCGGGAAGTGTGCGAGTGAGGACAAAGCACGCTGGAAAGACTTGTCTTGGTTTGTAGGGCCAGTCGTCATTCCAGAAAGCAGCCATAGTGACATGGGGCGTCACAGAATCTATCCAAACATTTAACTTGCCCTCTCGTGCAAGTAAAATCCCCTCAACAAAAAAACATAGGCCCAACTTGTAGCCATCCTTCAACTATAGTGCAATTTTTTAAAGCAGCCTCCAAATGCATTATCTTCACTGTTTCTTCATCATTAAAGTACTCCTTGATTAAGCGGTCAATAGTCAAGTGTTTCTTAAAATCAGTCTCAGATGGTCCGGAAGTGAAGTTCAAACCCGTAACCAAAGCAAACTCGCCTCTACCAAATCTACAGGGTCTACATCCCAAATGAAAATGCAACTCATCCTCTTTGATGTACTGGATCTTGTGCAACATTAATTGATGTATGAGAGATACAGAGAAGTCTAGCTTCTCAGCAACGAAAAATTGTTTGAAAGGGGATTCCTTCACCCTTTCTATCAACCCGAGCTCCTCAAACTTGTCCTTGATTGTTTTAAAGTAACCATTACCCCTATATGTGACTCGACCAAGAAAGTGATCTGTCAAGGGAAAAAGAAACTTCGGCATCTGCAAAAAATAAAAATAATACAGTTAAACAAAGTCGCGTGAAAACCCCATCAATAAACATACATGAACCATCGAACCACTATCGATTACGCATCGAACAACCCTAGTGCATGCATTGAACCACCATCGAACCCAACATAAAACTCAATCCATTGAGCATGCATCGAACCACCATCGAACCCAACATAGAACCCAATCCATCAAGCATGCATCGAACCCCCATCGAGCATGCATCCAATTTCTTAGGTTTAAACCTGGAACCCATAATGGGCCACCCCATCGAACCAACATCGAACCCCTAAGGCCTACGCTATCGAACCAACATCAACCACCATCGAACCCAAAAAATACTCAACCCATCAAGCATGCATCGAACCCCCATCAAGCATGCATCGAACCCTCATCGAACATACATGAAACCCACAGAATCATAAACCTGGAACCCCAAATGACCTAACCTATCGAACCCAATCGAGCATGCATCGAACCTAAACTTGGAACCCTTAACGGCTTAACCTATCGAATCCCTATCGAGCATGCATCGAACCACCATCGAAGCCCCGTCGAACCACCATCGAGCAACCTTACCAGACCCACAAAAATCCTAGACTTCACTATCAACATACCCACACTAATCCATACCCAAAACAAACCAGATTCAAACCCAAAACCAGACACAAACACACAAACAATCCTAAAATATAACACTACAAACACAAATTCAATGTAATAAAAAATAAGAGCTTACCTTTGTTTTGGGTATGGAGAAACTCGAACCTAGAAGCCATGGGTTTTGGATGAGCTTGTGAGGGGGAACAAAAGACACGGACGAACGGTGAGAGGCGAGAGGGAGAATCTTTGACGCGAGAGGTGAGACGGCGAGAGTGACAGAAGGCTTTGACGGTGGCAGCAGCGCGACTTCGACGGGGGCTGTGACGGAGTTTTGACGGGGTTGGGTTTTGGTTAGTTGGTCGGTCAGGGGGAGATGAAGGGAATGAACCGAGAGTTTGAGAAAGAGAAATGAGACTCAAAAGGGGGATTGGGGGGAATTGTGATAGGGGCATTTTGGGTACTAGCAAAACTTTTGGCATTATTTTGTAATGATAAAAATGCCGAGTATTATTTTGAATTACACCACCCCATTAAGCATAAAAAGTCAAATTTCCCTATGATATTTTATCACAACAACTTTGAATTTTTCTTACACTACAAATTAAAAAACATTCTTATTGGCTAACATTATTTAATATTATTTTATTTGATAGTGAAAATCGATATGAAGCAACGATTGTCCTTGTCAGGAAATTATAAAAAGCTAATATATATTAACCAAACAAATATTTGTTAGGAAATAAGAGAAGTGTGTAAGGTAAAAATGAAGCATAATATTAAACAAGGAATATTGGCGGCATAAATACCTAACTTTATATATGTGTTGCACTTAAATACTTAACTTCTTTTTTTGGCGGCATAAATACCTTCCGTTAACATTTTGTTGCAACTTTTTGTTTCAGCTGTTATCCATGGCCCACAATCCATTTGTAAGTTTTCAATTGGGTTTAATTACATGACTTGGCATGAGAGTTGGTATTGACATGGAATTTTAAATAAATAATTTTTTAAAAAATTAATAAAAAACTAATATTTTAAAAAATATTCTGCCACTTCTAATCTATTTTTACTCGGAAATAAACACGTAGCTTTATTTTCCCATACTTTAGAGAGAGAAAGAGAGAGAAGGGGAAGAAGAAACTTAAGAAATCTAGGGCTTAATCGTAGAGAGCTAGAGAGATAGAGATGGCGTGAAGGTAGCTGGGTTTGGGAGGAGATGAGAAATCAAACATGCTGCTGCTAGCCACCAAAAGCTGTGGTGGTTAGGACATCTTGGACAACAAAGAACCCTGGAAGCAGATTTGCCTCTTGCATCAATTATAAGGTTTGTTCTTGATTTTCTTTTAATATTTAAGTGTTTATACAATTCAAAACTTCATCTTAAATGACTATCTTTGCTGATTTTTTTTTTAATTTCAGAATGGGGGTTGTTCCTATTTTGATTGGGTAGATACTCCCACTGATTGGGTATACCCACCCATATTTGCACAATAAAATATGGTGATCCCAAGACTTATAAGAAGAATAAGTAGACTTGAAGATGAAATTTCAACAATAAACACACCTGAAATCTTGAGTGGACAACATCAAATGAGCCACAATTCATATGGAGATAAAGGATGTGGTGAGAGTGTTGCTGATAGTGTCTCTTTTGTTGAAGAAGATGAAGAGCCTCAATATTTGAAGAGAAAATGTAATGGATGGATCTTTATCATAGCTATGTTATTTGTGTTTGTTGTAGTGAAATGTTGGATATAATTTGTTTGTGGAGTTAGAATGTGAAATTGAACCAACTTGGGTGATGTTTAATTTTGTTGAGTAGTTGGATAGAATGTTAGATTTGTAACTTCTACTGTATAATTTTAAATGGAAGGGAGTTGTTGTTTATCAGGTAACACCATTTGCATATGGAATATAACTTATAAAAATATTTGAAATTGGAAGCATTCAATAACCAAATGGAATATAACTTGAAAGGGTGAGTTTTTACATAATTTGGTGACTTGTTTTACACAAAATACAATTAAAAAACAAGTTTGCAAATTAAAGCAGCACCCAAAGTGCCTAAATGCCAATCATCATTGAAGCATGACCATATATGTCTCCCTATACATCAAAAGGCAACCAACATCATACCCCACCTACCATTTGCTATAAGTGTAAACATGGTTACATTTGAGTACAAAAGGCATACCAAAATACTTCAGTAAGTGTTTGAAATTCCACACTTCCAAAAACAACAGCCATATAAAAAAAAATGCTGATGCTTCAATCAAAACTAAGATCTTTTAGAAGTTGAAGGTCCACCCTTGGCAGCTTGTTCCCTGACATTTTGTTTCCTTCTCCTTTCTGCTCTCTTTTTGGTTGCTTCAGTAGGTTTCTTGCTTGGAGGCCTCCCTCTCCTTTTTTTAACATGCTCCTGAAATAAGAATTATTTAGTGTATTTCATCTCAATTGTGCTTTTCTCAATCACAAACACACATAGCTTACTTAAATTACCTGAGGAACAAAAGTGTTGGTGCAACTCATCACATTGTGCCCTTGTTGCTTGCAGTTGCAACAATGGTGGACTTGTCCAACTCTACGAGTCTTGGTGCTTCCCACAGGTGGTTCATCAGCATCCCTCTTTCTTGATTTTCTTGGTCTACCTGGTAAATTAGTAGCAGCTGGTGGGTATATTGGGTTTTTCCCTGTGTCTGGCCACTAATCCGGACTTGGCATGGGTTGAATAACCCCTTCATATGTCATTTGATACTTCTCTTTCTTATAGTAGACATCCACATAGTCTAAGACATTGTGACCCGCAGTCCATATGCAAGCTAGAGCATGGCCACATGGGATACCAGTGAGTTGAAACTTTCGACAAGTGCATTCTTTCTTAAGTAAGTCAACTATGTACCCTTGACCTGATGTTGTGTCCACTTGATAAGTATGTGATGTAGCTCTTGTTGATAAGAAATATTTTGCAACCTGCAATTATTAAAGTTATTTAAAAATAAACTAATCAAAACAATTATCTTACAAAAAAAATAAAGCTTGGTACCTCTTTGTTTTTCTCAATAGTTTTCAATATACGCTGCCCAACTGGATGCACCCACTTGGTAACACTCTCCCTGTTCTTGCAAAAATGACACATTAACCAATATCGAATCTTTTCAAGTAGTGTTATGATTGACTTCTCCCTCGCTTCAAGGATAGCAGCATTAAAACTCTTACATAAGTTATTTAGCAACATATCACACTTCGCCTTTACTTGAAAGTGAGACCTACTCCATTCTGTCGGACTCTTCTTATTAGCCAACCAATTATAAGCTCCCTTAGAAACGTCTTTCAAATCTTGCATCCTTTTTTGAAATTTTGCCACGGTGGTGGCCCTTGCTGCTGCCCAAAGTAGTTGCTTCAATAAAAGACTAGGGTGGTCTTTCTTAAAATTGGAGTGCATATGTCTAACACAAAATCTAGTTTCACAACCAACCCAAAGTTCACTCTCAGCATTCTCCAAGCCTTTTTGTCTATCACTAATGGGGGTGTATAAGTCAGGCTCATCAACATTCAAATCATCCTTCAATAGCCCTAAAAACCATTTCCATGTATCAAAAGTTTCTTTCTCAACTATGGCATATGCGATAGGGAACATTGAGTTGTTTCCATCAATACCCACTGTTGCGAGGAGAATCCCCTTGCAATAACCCTTTAAGAAACACCCATCCACTCCAAACAAAGGTCTACAACCTCTGAGGAACCCTTCTTTACATGCACTCAAACATATATACACCCTTTCAAAAATCTTTTTGCCATTTTCTGTTTTTGTTTTGATCTTAGTTGTGCTCCCTGGGTTTGTGGCTAGAAGCATCTTGCAGTAGTCGTCCAATATAGCATACTAATCCATCACGCTGCCCTCTAGCAAATTTTTAGCTTTTGCAAGAGCTCTGTAATATGACCAATTGGACACTTGACTGTATTTAGTTTTGCCAACCCTTTCTCTAAAAGTGTTGTAGTTCATGTTCGGATTCATTCTGAATTCTTCCAAAAAGTGCTTAGCCAACCATGTTGAATTTGCCAGCCTACTATTAAGCACTAATGGACAGTTGTGATTATCAATCAAGGTTTGAACTCTGAAAGTTTTCCCTTCATTTTTGTGGCAGCTTGCATATAACAGCCACGAACATCCTATTGCCCTGCACTTTTCCCTCACCCTATTTGAGTCATTGCTGACAAAAACAAACTCCCTATCTCTTGCAATAAAATACTCCTTCAGTGCATTTCAGAGGAGTTCAACTGTGGCAAACTCCATTCCTAACATGAACTTAAAGTCATCAAACTTAGACTTTGGATTAAAATCTTTCTTTGTTTTCTTGGGACCACACCCTTCATCTCCACTTGAAAGGCTCTTTAAATCTTCATCGGACACTATCCCATCATCATCATCTGCATCTTCATTTGGTTGGCATAACTGTGTGACACTTGCCCACCAATAACTAGGATTAGCTGGCCTACCAACATTTTGCTCAATTTGAATGTTTTGCTCGTATTCTTCTTCTTGTAACTCAAAATCCTCCTCATATTCAACCGACCCAAATTCTAATGAAAATTCATTAAAAGAATCAACAAGTAATAAAATATGATAATAATTCATAACATTAAAATAATAATTTTATGCCTAATAGTTTTGTTGTATGCTTATTAGTCTTATTATTTTATTTTGACTTTTGTCTTTTGGATTCAGTGCTTGGAACTTTCTTTTTTTGATGAAAAAAGGAATTTATTGACACTCAACAAACCAGCTACAAAACAGGCTCAATCCGAGCACTCAAACAGAAATTACAACTGGACATTACATCTGGACAAACTGTTCAACAAATGCTAAGTCATTGTTCTTTACTTTCAGTTTAGGAAGCCTAATCAGTCTAGCTTTCAAATAAAACTTGATCAGATGATCTACATTCCCTACTATCATAGAGCAAGATTTAAAAATACACATATTACGGTTCCACCAAATCAGGTACACAGAAGCAGCCAGTGCAGCAGTAGCCAATTTTTGCTTCAGGCCTTTAGGCTTCCCAACCATCCAAGAGATCCACTCCTCATATCTACTCGGTCAAATATCCACTCCCAGCCAAGCAGCCACATTAGCTCTAACTTGTTGAGAAAATTGACAAGCAAAAAAAAGGTGGGAATGCGATTCCTGCTGCATTTCACAAATTGGACACAGTAAGGAAGCTAAACTCAACTGACAGTGAGCTAGCTTGTCTCGGGTGAGAAGGTGCCCCAGAGTAGCTTGCCACAATATAAATCTATGCTTAGGCACAACTATAGTACACCAGACCACATTAGCAAAATGCACTCTATCCTTATTAAGCATCTGAATATAAATAGTTCTCATATTAACGTTACTGTTCTTAGCTGCCTCCTCCAGATTTTTAAAAGAAAAAATAGATCTCAGATTGGTAAGTTTTTTCCAGTACCAGCTCACATCCTGCTTGATCTTATACTCCCAGAAATTCTGCCCTTTAAGATAGATGGAATCTACCCATTTCACCCAAAGTTTGTCTTGTTTAGAAGACATAGCCCAAACAAATTTAGCCAGTAACACTTTGTTCCATTTGGACCCTTCCTTAAACCCAATACAACCCAGAGTCTTAGGCAGGCAGACTTGCTCCCAAGCAGTAAGATGCATTTTACTTCTGTTACTACTACTATCATTAGTCCCCCAGAGAAAGATTCTGCATAAGTGATCTATCTCCTTAATAACACTCTTGGGCAGGAGGAATATACTCATCCAGAAAGATCTAATACCCAATAGAACAAAATTAATAAGTTGAGCCCGCCCAGCAAAAGAAAGATGACAGTTAGACCAATTGTGAAGCTTCAGGCGAATCTTTTTAATGATAGTAGCACAGTCGCCAGCCTTCCATTTAGTAGTCCGAAGAGGAACTCCAAGATACTTTAGAGGAAAATACCCTTCAACGAATTGGAGCTTATTCAATATCTGTTTAGTCTCTGTCTCAGCCAAACCCCCAAAAAACACCTGAGATTTATCCAAGTTGGCTGAAAGACCAGAAGCCAAACTAAAGGCAGTAAAACACTATTTTATAATCTGAACCGAATTGTTAACTCCCTTGCAAAATATCACCAGATCATCAGCAAAGCAGAGGTTAACTAATTTCAGATTCTTACACTTCGAATGAAATCTGAATTTCTTGTTTAGAGAAGCTTGAATGAGTAGCCGAGTAAAATACTCCATGACTAGAACAAATAACAAAGGAGATATAGGGTCCCCTTGTCTAAGACCTTTTTTTACCTCTAAAGCCCCCTTGAATCCCACCATTCATCAAAATAGAGTAAGAGGTACCCTTCAAACTTATCATCAGCCACCTAATAAATTTGTTGGGAAAACAAAAAGCAGTGAGAATATCCTCCAAAAATTGCCAATCTATCGTGTCATAAGCTTTGCTCAGGTCTATCTTCATCACACATCTAGGAGAGGTGTTTTTCCTTTTGTAACCTTTAATAATATCTTGAAGAATAAGAATATTATGCGCCAACAGTCTGTCCTTAACAAAAGCTCCTTGATTTTGATTGATTAGAATAGGAAGAACCTTAGTCAATCTACCACAAAGCATTTTACTGCCTTTTAATGCAAAATTTAAATAAAACTAACCTTCATTTGCTACACATGCTGGTAGTGGAATGATACTTTCATTGTTGGGTTCTTCTGCCTCTAGATCAGGAACTTGTGGTCCAACACTTGGATCAACACTCCAATCAATAGAAAAAGCACGTTCTGGAAACACAAGGCAAATATCAACACAAGGAAAACAATAAATAATCTCAACTATTTAGTCAACAAAGTACAGTAAAAGCATCACATACAATCTGAAATAAAAAAGCATCAAATACAGAGATTCTCACAACAATCCAAATCAGTGGACCCCTTTTTTTTGTTTCCACATGGCTTCACTGTTATAAATATGGAAATTTAATCCACCTGCCTATACTCTTTAACAAATTCATTTAAAATCTTATCAAGAAATAATATTCTAATGCCACCGTCTTCGAAATCAAGACCAAACTCATACAGATCCCCCAAAAAAGCACTATAATATTTAGGGCAAATATATTTACCATTATCTGGGTCTTGGTCCGAGTCCATAGGGAGTCACAGCAAAGAGCCTTGCAAATTGTCTTCTCCAACGGTAGAAAGTTCTTGCACTCTCTCTATCTCTCTCTCTCTCTCTCTTGCTCTCTGCGATTTAGCCTAGATTTCTTAAGGTTTTTCTTCTTGTATGAGAAAATAAAGCTACGCGTGTTTCTGGGTAAAAAAGATTAGAAGTGGCAGAATATTTAAAAAAATTAGTTTGTTATTAATTATTTTGTTTTATAAAATTATTTATTTAAAATTCCATGTCAATACCATCTCATGCCAAGTGTTGTAATTAAACCCAATTAAAAACTTATAAGTGGATTGTGGGCCATGGATAACGGCTGAAACAAAAAATTGCAACAAAATGTTAACATAAGATATTTATGCCGCCAAAAAAAGAAGTTAGGTATTTAAGTGCAACACATATATAAAGTTAAGTATTTATGCTGCCAATATCCCTATTAAACAATATAATTTCATGTACTATTAAAGATCTAAGTAAATAGTGGTTTGTCCTTGTTAGGAAATAAAAGAAACATGTAAGTTAAAAGAACAAAAATGAAGTAGTTTGGCATAACAAAACAACAAACTCCAGAAATTTAATGAAGTAGCAAGCATATAATAGGAGACATGATTATACATTGGAAATACGCATGCATCTATTAAAACTATTACTAATTAGATTGGAATGAGTCTTGTGTTGAATTCAAATTGTAAAGGAAGTCATAAGTGTATCCCTTGTCATTTGTTGAAAGTAATGGTATTGCATGAGATGTGGGTGGCAATCCTGGCCTTCTTTGACATGTTCATCTATTGCGATCCCGACCTCCACATAATGTGCATTGCTTATTGCTTTTGACCTAGTCATTTGGACAATTTTTGTTTGATGATTTTTTAGAATTCTATGGGGTACCTGAACCCTTCGTTTTCACCACTACAAGGTCTTGAATGATATTATGATTATATTGATAGCCTTCTGGTGTTTTTGAGAAATTTGTTTGGCTTGTTTATCCTTGTTCATAAGCCTTTTTAAATATGTTGGTATGCCTTGTGATCGCAGTCTTCGTCAATTGGAACGTGGCGTCGCTGTGTGAAGTGTAAAATTTTATTGAGTTTGCATAAGAATTCAGTGAGTCATACCTATATATGGTCAATTTGAGGATTGCTTATATCAAATATATCAAAATAAAATTCGGTGTAATGCCAAATAAATAATAATAAGGTTTAACAGAGATATCAATTAGGATTTTATTCGTACCTTGATTTTCGAACCATCTTTGCATTATCATTTGATTGTTGAGGGATTGGTGTTTCAGAAGAATTCTTGACATCCTTCCACCAACGATTTAAAATTAGGGAGTCTGGTCACTCGTATGTCAAGACTTTTCAATGCACACCATACGTGCTTGCATGGAATACCATTGTCTCAAACAATAGGCAAGAACAATTGAACTCATTGGTATCTCACCATGTTTGAATCTTATGAAAGAGAAAATGTAATAATGGCCATGATCATCCTTTGCAGAAATAGAATATAGATGCCCCTCTTTAATATGTTCTTGGGCTTTATAATATATATTTCTTGTGAATATTTCAGAGGTTTCTTTATAAAATGGTAACAAATAAGCAGTGTCATCAGGGGACTAGTGTGGGTGCATATGTAGTCATTCTTTGCTTCCTTACTGCGCATTGTGTTGACAACTAGGTCGATTTGCGAGACAAAGTCTTGCAATGTGTAATTGTGTATTAAAAATCTCTTCAGTTGATTATACATTGACTCTCATCATTGATTTATTCACATGCCTCCCTGGAAAGTCCCTCTTAAGAAAGTCTCTACCCATTTATGGCGTGTGTTGTATTTTTTATTGTACCAAGAATTTTGTTAAAGATGTTGGGAATGTAGTTGACAATGGTTTTAATGTAATTGTGTATTTTTATTATTATTAAAATTCCAAATGAAGGATTTGGGAGAAGCCAAATATGTCACGGGAATTTAGATCTGTAGAGATCGAAAGAACAAAGTTTTGGCACTGTCACAAGAAACTTATATTGATAAAGTGCTAGAACGCTTTAGCATGCAAAACTCCAAGAAAGACACTATGCCTACCCAGTCCATAAGCACCTCAGGAAGAGGAGGACATGAGACAATATCCATATGCCTTTGCGGTAGGCAGTCTAATGTATGCAATGTTGTGTACTAGACCTGACATCTGTTATGCAGTAGGGATAGTCAGCCGTTGTCAATCAAATTATGGATTGAGTCATTGGATAGCAATAAAGAATATTCTCAAGTATCTTAGACATACTAGAGATTACATGCTTGTGTATTCAGGTGGAAACCTGAACCCCACTGGATATACTGATTCTAATTTTCAATCAGACAAAGGTAGTTGAAAGTTGACATCTGGATCAGTTTTCACACTTGGAGGAGGTGTTGTAGTTTGGAGAAATATTAAAAAATCTAGTATTGCAGATTCCACCATGGAAGCCGAATACATAACAAATTGTGAAGCAACTAAAGAGGTTGTGTGGTTTAGGAAGTTTTATATTGATCTGGAAGTTGTTCTAGGCATGGATAAGCCACTTGTTCTGTATTGTGATAACAGTGGGGTAGTAGCTAATTCAAAGGAACCCAGAAGTGATAAGAGAGGAAAGTACATCTAGAGTAAATATCACTTGATCCGAGAGATAGTCAACCGTGCAGATGTTGTTGTCTTGAAGATTGCCTCTGAAGATAATCTTGCAGATCCGTTCACAAATACTTTATCAATTAAATTTTTTCAGGGTCATGTAAGAAGAACGAGGTTGAGGGAAATGCCTCATTTGCTTTAGGGCAAGTGGGAGATTTTTGGGAATAATGCCATTAAAGCAATTGTAGTTGACAATGGTTTTCATGAAATGAATAAATAAATTGAATTATTGTGTATACGTAGCCTATGTACTATATTATTGTTAATAATATTAAGTAAATATCAGAAAATTCCCAAGTTCATCTATGTGGTCTCAATCTCATATTGGTATGAGAGGAACGAGATTGAGATAATGGACTTAAATAGTTCGCAGTAAAATAAAGTTGTGGAATCTTTAGATTAATTACTGCTAGTACGATCCATTAGTATTATGAATACATGTGACCTAGATCCGGGTTACTAGTGTAGTAGGACATTTTAGTGGAGGTACTTTGCATACTGCGAGTATGTATAACTAGATCAAATGTGATTTGATAATACTTGTTTAAATATCGTTTCGTAGTATTATAAAACACATCAACTGATGATCATATACAAACTGATCTTAATCCTAAAGTTACTATGAAATCCTATATATGTCATTTGATAATTTGACTCATGCGTTACGGTTTGTCAGAATGATCAGACTAAGAACTATTGACAACTATGGAATCTATACGTAGCGCACCAATTTTTATTTTATTTTATTAATTTTTTGCTTTGTTTTATTTTTAATTGTTAAGTGTTATAATTTTTTTTATTTGTTTGAATTGTTTGGTAAGAATTATGTGAATTTTAATTGTTAATTGTTTTATTTATTTATTAAATTAATTTGAAAGTAAGTTATCTTTGATTGTGTGCACCAAGGTGCATGGTTAGTAGAAATGCACCTTAGCACTTGTGTGAGTGCATGTGCATGATTGCATGGTGCATGCAAGGATTTTCCAATGCTTTATTCTAGATTATTCCTTTAGTAATTAATTAGTTTTGTTTTAATTTTTTTTTATTAAAATTAGAAAGAGAATTAATGGGAATATTAAATAAGGTAAACTTTTGTGTTCACAAATAAGAATTGGGGAAACAAGTGTAGAAAAAGAGAGTTGTCTTTTTCTGATTTCCCGTAACTCTGGACCAGCCTCAGTAAAACGGACATAAGTTAATCTGTAGATATCCAATTTAGCCACAATTAGTACCGTTAGAAAGATAATGAAATTTTCTACAACTTTTTTGAAATCATATTTTCCCTAAAACACAACGAAAACGGGTCAAAACTCAGCTCTAATTCGCAGGACCCTAGAGTTAACATAATTTCCTTTATTATTAGCCATGGGCAGCTAAGGGAAAGAGGGGATTAAGAAATAAATCAATTACATAAAATTAGGTCCAAGAGAATTAGGGTTTGGGTAGGCTGCATAAGTAGGTTTCCTTTTCTTTTATTTCCACATTTTCTTTTCTCTTCCTCTCAACACCCTAATGGCCGCCAAACACTATAGAGAAAAGTTTGTCTCTCATTTAGTTCTTGCCATCAACACTAGGGAAGCTAGAATTTTTGAATCTCAAGGAGGTAGAGGTAAGGGTTATTCTTATTTTTCCATTGTCTCTATTTCTCCTTCTATGTTCTAAGCAAAGTTGTTGGGGATTCTATGAACTAGGTTATTTGAGGTGGTACTAACAAAAGGTTCAAGAGGTTTACCCTCATAGAAAAGTCGGCCACCAAGCCAAGATGATTGTAGGCTTTCAAAAATTTGGAAGAGGTATGATGATATCCCTTGATTTTATTTTCTCTTCCTTTCCATTTTCAAGATTTCTAAGATATGCATATAGGTTCTTGTGATAAGTGGTGAGGGTGTCAAGAGACACGATTCTAGAGTCTTGGCTAAGCAAGGTTATCAAGAGGTATTGTGTATTATTTGTCTTGACCTGTTGGTCGTTGTTTGTGGTTTTGAAGTATTGGTTGATGTTGGCATGAAATGTTATGTTTAAATCTTTAGCTTTGAAAGAGTTGTTATTTTAAGTTTAGAGATTGTTTATTGTTTATTGATTTTATCTTGTCCTTAGAAAGCATGTTAGTATTACTTGATGTTGTATCTTTGTTTTGGGTTCATATGGATTTTAAAGAGAATTTGGATTTGAGTTTTGGCTTAATATTGGTACATGATTTTTTTCAAGATCTATTAAAAAGGCTTATTGTTATTTTGAAAATAAGGGCTTATATGTAAGAAATCTTGGTATGGTAATAATGAAAGAACACAAATTGACTCTAGATATAATATAGGGGTTTGGCCATGCCTTGTTATAAAATTAGGGCCTTCTTTTTTTGTTTTTGTTTTTTTTATTGGTGCATTTATAGGCATGATGAGTTAAGGTATTCTATTGTGAGAGAAAAGAAGCATGACTAGTTGTATTTTTATGTTTAATGATACATTTGGTTAAAGCGTTGTATTGGAGTTTATGTCTTGAAAATAGTCTAAATTATTGGTGCATGCTAGTTGGATTTTTGGATGCATAGAAGCTATAGAAACATGCTAGGGTAATTGGTTACAATGAATATGAGCACATTTGAATTTCATGTTAATTATGCTTGCTGATTTTTGTATATAATTAGTGAGTAAATTGGTGAAACAATGTTTTAAATGCACATGATGTCTCTGATGATATTTTGATTTTATGAAAATAAAATGGTATTTTATTTCACATTTAAATGATGTCTTTTTCAAATTAACACATGCTGGTTTTTAAGAAGAAAATATGATTTTTAATCCAAGTTGTGATGTTGAATGAATTATTTAGTTGCTGTAATTTTTGATTTAAAAATAAGAAATGTGTTTTAAATGAGATAAATAATGCTAATGCATCAAATAAATTATGTCCTAAGTTATGTATGTATAAAAATGTTAATTTTTTTTAAATATAACCATGAATTTTCACATTATTATTTAAGTGTAGTTTTTAGAGAAAAATATTTTGTTTTAAATTCATTTATGATTTTTAAAAAAAATAAATAGTTGCTGAAAGTTATGTTATTAAGTTAAAATATTATTTTGTTTAAAGTTAGTGGGCCTTACACCTACATAATTCAAATCTTAAATAATATAAGTGAAAATATATTTTTCCACACTTTAAAATTATAAATTATCATATTAATCATGTAATTTTTATTAATTTAGAAAAATGGTATTTTTTTAAAGGAAACAATAAATTTATTAAGTATTTCTAAGTGACTATATGTTTTATTATTTTCTATGTTATTTAAAATAATAAATGAGATTATTATTTTATGAGAAATTAAGAAAAATGTTAAATGAATTATTTTTATAAAGTAAAATAATGCATTAAATGATTTAATTAAACTTTGGGACTTAAAGAAACAAATAATGGTAAAGAAATCATGTTGCTGAATTTTATTTGAAAAAGTAAGAAATAAACATGTAGGAATTATCGTTTTAAAACATCACTTTCTAACAACGAGCATGTCGCATGTAAATGCATTTTCACGTTCAAATATATGCCTATTATTCAATCATATAATTTTTACTTGAAAACCATGCATGAATAATAAGTAGAATTTGCATTATTCTTTTGTGGTTCTATGTGAAAAATGTGCATGTTTGAAAAATTATGTATAAGTGGCACCATGTATACATGGCCCATGCACACATGGGGCATATGTGTCGGGCACAAGAAATCTCATGTGATGCTAAAGAATACTTTTTGATTATGATTATAGGTTCGTTGTGGAGTTTGTTCCATTTTTGCTTTGCTCGGACATGAGGTAAGGAAGTTAGATAGAATTCTATTTGTTTATGCTATGCACGGTAGGATTGGCTTGCTAAGGATAAATGATATATATGAAGTTGTACCATGTGATATGATGTATGAAATGCTGTTATGATCTGATGATGAATGTAAGAAATCATGTATTTTTCCTTGGCTTTAATATGACTAGTTTGGATGTATTTCTATATGTTGTATGATATGTAATGGTTGTTAGTGTAATGATCACGACACAACAAAATGGTTACTAAGGATGTGAAGACGTAACCCGAGTTACTAAGGATATGAAGACGTAACTCATAGGGCGGGCACGCCGAGATTATTCAAGGACCAGAGATCCTGTTTACCTTAAGATGTGACATGGACAAGTTAGCGGGCCATGTTCACAAAGACATGATGATGATGTTTATGATGATAATGCTTATGATGTTCATGATGTCTATGATGATAATGTTTATGATGATGATGTTTATGATGATAATGTTTATGATGATGATGTATGATGATAAAGTTAAGTATGATGTATAATGATGTATGAATGTGAATATGTTTGTTGTGTTTACTTGTGTGTTGTTTGTACTTCCTTACTGGGCTTTTAGCTCACCCCCTTACTTTCCCTTCTAGGTAGCAAATAGGTTTTTCTCTTTGGCACGCATGGTGATGTGGGGAGTTCCGACGTCAGAGTGTGTATGACGTGGAGGTATCCTATGGGCGAACAAACGATCAGCTTAATGCCAATTTCTAAGGAACAATGTTATGTTTATTTTTAACTTTTAAGAACTTATCAATGAGACTTGAACTTTATTTATTTTTAAAACATTGTATGAAAACTATTATTTTTATTTTAAAACTATTTGGCCCAACTTGCATGTTTTAGCAAGGCCCCACTGAGATTTTTCATACAATAAGTGGCTTTCTTCTATAAGTGTATGCGTATGTAATAGTTTTACAAAGCGTTAGATTAGGGCGTTTTACACTATACCTTCTTATAGATTGAATGATGGTTCCCTATTGGGTTGACTTTTGGAACTGAAAAGGTTATTGACGTCAAATTCATAATTAGATTATGAATTAATCTTCACTAGTGAGGTCAATGGTACACAAGGAAAAAAGATATAATTAAAAGGGTAAAACGATAATTTTATTCCCACTGAATTATGAATCATCAGTAGATGATTAATTTGTATGTAATGATTATATCAATAGACACTTTATGGTTACAATAAAGTACTCAATAAATATATGTCTTTAATTCTCAAGAGTGCAGTCTCATATTTATAGTGGAGTAATCATGAGATTAATAAATATGATTATCGAATCAAAGAGTTTTGGTTAATAATCTATTATTTATTGGAGCTTGGAATTATTGGTCCATAAGTCCCCGGGGTGACTCTATAAACATTATTCAAGGTAAGAGTTGATATAAGGGTCAAATTGTGAATGTGCTATTTGAGAGAATATTTATTCTTTAGGATAAATATACAATTATGTGATAATTGAAGTTGCACAATTTATTATTGCATTAATGCAATTTTTGAAATTGTATAGAAATAAAAGAAATTGATTTTAATCAATTATTTTATTTAAGTGAGAGATGATAAATATGGATAGTCAAAATTATGTTTGATTATTATATTTATGTAATTAATAATAAGATGATAATGAAAATTCAAATTTTGAATTTTGAATTTTGAAATTTAAGTTGTTATCTTTTTCTTAAAATGATGATACCTTATTGGAATTTCTAATTATTAATTAATTAAAATAAATATGCATGAAAAAAAATCAAATTCCCTTATTTCAGGAAGTGTTACACACATAGGGTATCCTGGACTACCCTATGCGTGTACCAGTACTGTTAGTGATCAATTTTTTTTTTTATATTATTAATTAATTAATAAAACATTTTGAAAATAGTTTTAAAATGGAATGTAAGACTTTGTCTTCAATTATCATTTATTTTTTTATTATTAAAATGATCACTATTATTATTATTATTATTATTATTATTATTATGATAATAATAATGCCTATGTATTCTATATGATAGAAAATAGGTGAAGAAGTAGTTTTTGAAGTATCAATAAAAGTGATCACCATTTTCTCACAAAAGAAAAACATCTCTTTCTCTCTAGCCTATAATCAAGAGTCTCATGTGTTGAGAATACATTTTATTCACAAATTTGATTCTTGTTCTCTATGTGCCCATCTACATCTTAAGGTGTAGAGAATGTCTTGGAAGATCTTGGTGTGAGTACTCTAGCGATGATATGAAGATTGAATCATATACGAAAAGATTAAAGGACTCTTGATGGACTACAAGAGGTAAATCATTTCGTATCAATTTTACGTATATATATTTTGTTGATTAACATATTACATATTAAATGATCCACATATAAAATTGTTTATGTGAAATTTTGTTGTTGTATACAATGCTACAATTACCACAATTTCTGCCGTGCACTAGGAACAGTACCTTACAAAAGATTATGCTCTTCCAACAAAGCAACCCATCTTTCATAAAATTCATCTTTTGTGTAGTTGGTATATATTAAGTCATAGAACCCTGGGTTGAACGACAATACTTTGAGATTCTTGGTTGCATTGGCCTGCAAGTGCCACACACAGTCTATATGGACCTTATGACAATAAATAGTTAACTGCAAAACCCATCCTTTTGTCATTGTCAGTAAGGATTAATTTTTGTTTTTTGTTGGCCATGCAATCTAGGAACAGCCTAATCAACTAATAATAAGAGTCTACTGTCTCATCTAGCAACAATGCTAATCCAAAAACACAACTTTCAAAGGGTTGATTGACTTAGATAATGATTGCCAGTGACTTATTATATTTGTTAGTCCTATATGTGGTATCGAAAGCAATAACCTCTCCGAATAGCATGTAGTCCTTTCTACTATTTCTATTTTCCCAATAAAGGTGTGCCAATTGATTTTGGTCATCTATTTTGTACTCTACATATAGATATGGATCATTCGGATAGGCAATCCAAGTAACCTAATGCACCTTCTGAGTCAATTGAAATCTTTTGTAGCTTTCTCAAACTGGTCACTTTATTGTAGACATCTTTCAACTGATAATCCATGTTATCATACCCACCTGACTGCATGGCAATATGTGCCACGACGTTTGAAGTTTTGATCCCAACCTCCTGCATGGCCATCACCTAAACAACTGCGTCGAAACTTCACGATGTGACCTTAGGAATCACTTTTTTGAAATAGTGGTCAATGAATGATTATGATCGGGTACAAACTCTCTGCCTCTCCATTAATTGTTTTTTTTTTTCATTCTAATCAATTGGTGTGAAGTGCCACAGCCAGTTTGAGTTATTTTCTTTGCACACTTCTTATTTTCCAAGTTCAAAAACTTTTCTACTCGAAATCCTTCTCTCGAACAAACCCATCGAAACATGCTAATAACCCCTTCTCTCTTCTTACATTCATCGATACAGATCCTAAAGCCTCTCCACTTGGAATAGATGATGTAGAAGATTTTCTATTTTTCTAGAGAGTCCATCTCTTTCCCTAGAATATCTGCAGTGTCTATTTCATCTATTTTTTTTTTTTGTAGTTGAAGGCTGTCAAGTATTTCTGCCCACTGCGAGGTGGAGTCATCATCAATGGCTGTCATCTTTGTTTTGAATCCACAAGATATTATAATCAATAAATTTGAACAATACACAATCCTCAATGTATACGTAATTATGATACTCCCAAAACAAATCCTTAAATTCGTAGTTCTTCATGTACTGTAACTAATCACATGATTAGTATACTACTAACGATTTCAAGTTTTGAAAAGTGTTGGTAGAGAAAATATTTAATCATATATATTCTGCACTTGGATCTTACTAATTCATGCAAAAAATTCAATAAAATCCATAACACGTCTACCTAATACGTGCCTTGATGTGGGTGAGTGCTGAATTTAACTATAAGTTGGCCATGGGAACCGAGCTGCTAGATGATATATGTCCAAAAACATTAAGGAATGAGGATTGGTTGTGGTCTTTCAAACTCTTTACAATGGTATAATGGGTTGGTTGGTGGGATGCTTTGAAGAGGCCATCTACCCACATTTAGGACTTATTTATCTCTCTATGAAACCCTATTCATATTTTTTAGTCATTCTTTATAAGTAAATATATTAATAAAAAATGTATTAATACAATTTTTATTTATTTATTTGGATAAACTGATTTGCATTAATGCATTGTTCGGTGACTAGCACTACTACAAAAAAACTTCTTAGGACTTATAGGGCGCGAGTCCTCTATTTGAGAGCCTTAAAATAGAGTTTTTTAGGACTCGCGTTGCGAATCTTAAAGAATGTTTTTAGGGCTTGCAGACACGAGCCTTAAAAGAATGGCTGGAGTAAGTTGTGGCGCCACCACTCCACGGTGCCCATTGGATCTGATTCTTTAGTGGGTTTTGAAGCCCAATATGCAAAGAATATGGTGGTGGTGGTGGTTCATCTCATGGTGACTCGAGGTGGCCGGAAAGTTTGAGAAAACCCAAAATCGCTGAAACTTCGACAAGTCGTTTGAGGGCCTTAGGCCGCGTGTGAGGGGCTGAGATCTGGGGGTTGGGGGTTTTGGGGGGCGGCGCGTCGAGTGGGGCGGCGCGTGGCGATGGGCGGTGACGGCAAGGCGGTCGTTTGGCCTTGGTAGAGAGAGAGAGAGAGAGAGAGAGAGAGAGAGAGATAGTGATTTGAGTGATTTTTGTGTGTGTGTGTGTGTGTTTTTTTTTTTATATATTATTGAGTGATTTGAGGGATTGGAGGGAATTTATGATTTTTTAAAATTCAAACTTTTAGGACACATAAGATTTTAGGACTTGCACCGTGTGTCTTAAAAAAATTCTTTAAGGACTCGTAATGAGTGTCCTAAAAAGTCCAGAAGGTGTTTGTTAATTTTTTTTTTAAACTTTTAGGACACATAACGTGAGCCCTAAAAAATCCAGGAACTATTTTTAGGGCTTGCATCTAGGTGAGTGCTCTAAAAAAGTATCCTAAAAGCATGCTTTTGTAGTAGTGTAGCTTTGAAGAAGGCACCTACTATCTACTATCATTTATAAGGTTGGTACGCTTAGGTGTGTTCACGTACTACATAATCTATGGTACATGAAAATCACGTAACCTACATGCAAATCACGTAAACAAGCTATAATTCACAGTTTACTAGCCCATTTATATATTATACTTTGAAGTAAATAATGGTGGGCCGATTGAGACCCACATGTTTAAAATTGTGGCCCATAGGGGAGATTGCCCATTTTATGAGAATAACCCTAGTAAGTGACCTTAATGGTCATGGTTGATCATTGTGATTATTATAGCACAAAATTAGAGTTTTTAGTTATGTTTAACAAATGGATAGTTTCATATTTCCTTATGAGGATAATCTTTATTGCAATGAGCATTGATTACACGCAGTTAGCAATATATATTTTTTCATTGTCTCCATATACATATTTGGTTTGAATCTTCTTACGTATATTTAATGAAATGTATTATTTTTCAAATTTTGTATCAAATTTTCAAAACTGACTCAAGAAAAGTCAAATGTAACCATATGAATAACAGAAGGGAAATTTCACTATTGATACTTAATAATGCCTAATATTACCAAAAATGTCAAACACTAATAATATTTTCAATTTGATGCTAAACATTTATCTCATACCTAAAATACCCTTCTCATTATATCTTCAAATCCTAAAATCTTATCTTCCTCTCTCTTCCCTCTCTCCCTCTCTCTCTGTCATTCTCACGAAATGCTCCCTAAAACCTACAGATTTGTATGATTTTCATGTTGAAATCATTGTAAGTCATCTCCATTGTCTCTGTGAAGTCGCCAATATCAAATGCAACATCCATTTTGAGTGTTTTTGGAGGAGAAAAACCATGGGTAATAAGATTGTTCATTTTATGTGTTGGATATTATTTGTTTACATTTTTTTGGCTATTTTGAACAGATCTGAGCCTATATTGGTGTATTTTTGGGGGGGTTTTTTCAGTGAGATTCCGCGATCTGTGTTTTTCTGGGTTTTTTGCAACGTTTTTGCTCGATTGGAGCTTGATAACGGTTCGATAGGAGCTCGATGGTATGTAGAAGAAGATTCCTTTATGAGCTCGTTGTTGCTCGATATAGTTCGATAATAGCTCGATAGTTTTAGGTTTTGTTGCTCGATTGTGCTCGATTACAACTCGATTAGGGTTCGATTGGACCCTAGAATATTTAATGTAGTTGTTTTGGTTAGGTTTTATGTTCGGTTTAAGAAATGGTAGCTCGATACTAACTCGATAAGAGCTCGATTATGGGCTCGATGGTGCTCGATGACAACTCGATAAGGGTTTGATTGGACCCTAGAATATTTAGTGTAGTTGTTTTCTCGATTTGTGCTCGATAGGGTTCGATGAAGGTTTTGGTTAGGTTTATGTTCGGTTTAAGAAATGGTAGCTCGATACTAACTCAATAAGAGCTCGTTTATGGGATCGATGGTAACTCGATATAGTTCGATTATAGATCAATAAAGCTTGATAATGGTGTGTTTTCATGAATTTCTGAAAAATTGACAGTTTTCTTGATAATTTCAGTGTTTTTTTCCCAACACAAGTTCCATTGTCTACGTTTTTGTATCCTACAATGGGGTTTGAGAATTACAAGGGAATAAGTGGATTTTCAAGGACCCTCAATGCATGGTGATACTGATGGAGGATACTGTAACGTACTTGCAACTTCTTGACATATTGCACAAGGAACTTAAAGTTGATAAACAGATGTATGGGTTGAAATTGGAGGTTCCTTACACATGCGGCGACCAACCGTTTACATCCGTTCATGTTGAAAGTGATCTTGGTGTCCGTGCATTCTTAGGAGTAACATCTAAAGAAAGGTTGGCCTTGTGTATCACTCTTGTTAAAAAGATTGTCATTGCAAATCCATATTCCACTCCCGGACCTGAGGGAGCAGCCAGTACTTTAGGATGTCCTATTGGTGACCCGAGGGACAACCAGTATGAGTACAACCCCTATGTGAATGACGATCCAGTAGCTGAACATAATGAGGACTTAGGATACAATTAAGTGAATGACGATCCAGTAGCTGAACATTTGCAAGTAGAACAAGCACAAGAACAGCCAATACGTCCTATTGCACGGGCGAACCCACCAAGTCAAGGACGTCGAATACCTGGCACCAACTCTAGTCGTCATGGTGGAATAGAATATACCTATACAGGGAACGTTCCAATATATTCAACAGAAGATCACAGAAAATGGAGTGATCGCATGTTTACAAAAGAAGATATCATGGCTTCTAGTCGTTCTGAATCACCCTCATCTGGTGTACCGTTGGGAGAATTACACCTTGGGAAGACTTTTGAGAACAAGATGGAATTGAAAACCAAAGAGACTCTCTTCGCAATGAAGAATAATTTTGAGTTTATGGTTAAGGAGTCTGGTAATGATGCGTTGTATATCACCTGCAAGGATCCTGATTATGGTTGGAGAATAAGAGGGAAAAAAGTAGCGCGATCAGAGATGTTTGAGATCAACATTTATAATAGTGTACATACTTGCTCACTAGAATTGCGACAGAAAGACCACCATCAAGCAGCACCTTCAGTCATTGGGCACCTTATCAAGAACAAATATGCTACTGATGGCACTAGCTACCCAACAAACAGCATAAAGGAGGATATGAAGAATAATTTTGGGATCGATATGAGTTATATGAAGGCTTGAAGATGCAGAGAGAAGACACTCGGTTATGTCAGGGGGACAAGAATCGTACTCCAAGTTACCTTCTTACTTGTACATGCTGCAACAAAAGAATCTAGGTACAATAAGTGATTTTGTCACAGATTACAGTCGCTTTCTTTACTGTTTCTTCTCGCTTGGAGTTTTTAGAAGGGGATTTACATCATGTCGTCCTGTTATATGTGTGGAAAACACTTTCTTGAAGTCAAGGTACGGTGGCCACATGTTGTGTGCTCTCGGATTGGATGCGAATAACCACATTTATCCAATTGCGTTCGTGATTGTTGACAGTGAGAATCATGCTTCTTGGAAGTATTTCATGATGAAATTGAAGGAAGCCATTGGAGTTGTTGATAATCTGTCTTTTGTATCAGACAGACATGCTAGCATTATTCATGCTCTTGAGTTGGTATTCCCTGATGCCTACCACGATGCATGCTACCATCACATAAGTATGAATGTAATCGATAAGTTCAAGACTGATCACTGTCACAAGGAGATGTGGAATGCGGCATATGCATTTCGAAAGTTAAAATTTCACAGGTTCTTCAACAATATAAAGCAAATGGATCCTGTCATAGCTCAATATCTCGAGGGTATTGGCTTCGATAAGTGGACTCGTGCTTACTTTCCTGGGAATCGATACAATGTAATGACAAGCAACTACGCTGAAAGTATCAACAACAAAACCAGAGACACAAGAACCTTCCTAGTCACTACTTTTGTGGAATTCATTCGTTTCACAATTCAGTCATGGTTTGCTGCACATCGTGAGGAGGTAGAGAAGTGCACATCCAAATTAGCAACAATATATGAGATAGATGTCTCAGGCATTGCAGATGATGCAAGGTACTTGAAAGTCCATCCTCTTGGACAATTCGAATTTCATGTGGTAGACCCAGAAGGTGATGGTGAGGTGAATTCGATGACCAAATCATGCTCCTATGGCCATTTTCAAATAATGGGTTACCCTTGTGTTCATGGTGTGGCTGCGCGCGATCTTGCGCGGTGTCAAACAATTTACCCAAATGGAAACGAGGATGATTGAGAAGTTCCCCAGAACATAGAGAAAATGCAAGTTGGGGTTCCTGTTGAAAAACAACCAGTTGGTCGACCGAAGAAGAATAAGGTGGGAAGAAGGAAGACAAACCGCTATCCATCGAGTGGCAAAATCATTCGCAAAGAACGTAAGTGTAACACGTGTTGTGGTCTTGGCCACAATAGGGCTACATGCAAAGCTAGGCTATAAACTCTTTTTTCCCGTTTGGACTTGTTGTATTAATAACCTAGCTTGTTTTCCCTTATTTTTTATTTGATTTTTCTTAAAAGTTATGTTAAGCTTGATGTAAAATCGATGAACTCGATTTTAGCTCAACGTTAGCTCGATGGGGCTTGGTATGTACTCAAAAATATGTATATTAGCTTCTAAACTAACTTCAAATCGTAGCTCGATAATGGTTGATAGTAGCTCGATATAACTCGATAGTAGTTCGATAATGTAACGCCCCAAACTCCAGGGACCGTTATAGTGTGCCTTGTAAACAGTGCTAAACTCGCTAATCGAGTCATTTGTCCAAAATCGTGTAGCTAAGTATGATTAGCGGTTTAGGGATTAAATTTTTTTGTTAAGATGTAATGTTTCATTAGAACGTTTACTGTATACATTGGGATCCCAAAAATATAATTTCAGAGTCTATTACAAGAAAATATTTACAATAGGTCGATCTAAGCGACAAAACAGGGTTTAACACTAGTTCCTCCTCCAACCCTCGGCCGTGGCGGTCGAGCAACCGCATATGTACACATCGTCACCTAAGCTCTCCAGCTCAAGGATGGTCCAACTTTCTTCTGCCTTTACCTGCACCACATAGCACCTGTGAGCCAAAGCCCAGCAAGAAAACTTAATATGTTCATGAACAGTAATAACATGTCATCAAATCATAAGGCCTAGCAGATATAGCCTTAATCAAGCAGGCAAATGTGTTCACGTAATGTTGAGTATAATACATCAACCAATGATCATAATAATCATCCAGGACTTTTAGCCCAAAATAGAAGAGTGACAATGGTACAGTCACTAAAGTGGGTTCCGTTCCCTTTGTAAATAAGTGATCCTTTCACTAGCTTAAACAAGATAGGTATATGATGAAATAGTCACCGGCATAAACCTATCGAGTAGATAAGTGATCCTTTCACTAGCTTAAACAAGATAGGTATCTAGTGAAATAGTCACGAGCATAAACCTATCGAGTAGATAAGTGATCCTTTCACTAGCTTAAATAGGATAGGTGCATGATGACTAGTCACCAACATAACCTTCCTCATGACCATAGAGTCATAACCATGGAGTACTGCTCCCTAGCCATGTGATAAGCTGTCACCTAGACCTTTGGCCCTGGCTCTGAGTAACTAGTCTTAGACTAGAGAAGCGCTTATAAGTTTCATCGACCTTAGGGTCGGTCCAACATTAATACCCCATATGAGTCATTCAATGCTGATATCGATTAGATCTAATCTTCATTCGGCCCTGCGTTCAGGACGCTTATGCCGTTTCTGACTCTTAGGTCAGTGATACGCGACCAGTGCCGTCCCTGACTAATCAGTACCATACACAAGTAAGCAATGCCACCAAACATATATCATATGTCAAATATTCGAATACAGGGCATTCAGCATGCTTACTTAACACTTACTAGTACAATTAGGATCATGCATAAACACAGAAGCTCAAGCTCTGAACAATATCGTATTTAGTATACATAACATGTCCTAATCACATATTTCTCGTGCATTACATTTAAACATCCAACATGCATCAAGAATAACCATGCATGTCACATATACACAGGGTGCAGTTTTCTTACCTCTGGTTCGAGCGAGAATTAGAACAAGAATGACCCTTGAGAACGATCAATCCTTTAATCCCTTAACGGTCACCTAGTCATAACCAAATATAATCTCCGATTAATGAAAATCAACAAAGATAGGGTCTTGACCTAAACCCCACTCTCGGGACCCCGAAACATGCCCACACGGTGAGTAGATTCGATCCCGGGCCTTAAGGATTGAAACCCCGAGCCAAAAACCCTTAAAAACACTCAAAACAGGGTTCTGAAGAAACAGGGTAGCGCTATAGCTACCCTCCTAGCGCCCCAGCGCTCTTCTCAGAACCACAAACCACCCCAAACATATCATGTGTAGCGCTATAGCGCCCTCTGATGGGCGCTGTAGCGCTACCCCCAGATTGAACCTCTCGTGAAATCTCCTTCTTCGACTCCTTCAATTCTAACTCGATTCCAATGCTTCCAAATCCCATTTTTGATGCCAAATGAACCCAAAAACTATCCTCACATGCCCCAAGCATCACAACCCCAAGAACCCTAGCCAAAACTCCAATCAATTCCCAACTTTTCAACTAAAAATCCAGCTGAAACTTAACTAAGAAAACAGAGCAAAACCAAGAGTTCTAATGGCTAAAAACTCAACTCAATCTCAGCAACACACCCTCTTCAATGGTGGAGCATAACCCTAGCTTATCCCAGCTTGGTTCCTTGGCTTGATTCCTCAAAATGAGCTTGAAAATTCAAGGAGAAATGGAGGAGAAAAACCATCGGGAGAGAAGGAAAGCAACACTCTATTTTTTACAAGGTTCTACAGCCTTAATGGCTGATATACATCTCTAAGGGTGAAAAGACCTAAATGCCCTCAAGTCTAAAATAAAGCCTTAATAGCCACCAAGGGTAAAATCGTCCTTTCACACCTATTTCGTTAATCATAATTAACACCCTTCAATTCCCGCTATTCTCGATATTCTCAAACACCAATAATCCATCTCCCATTACCCTTTAATTCCCAGTAATGCTCTAATCATTAAAATCACCCCGAGACTCACCCCGAGCCCCGAACTTAAACTCGTTATGACAAGACCGAACACTTGCATTTCATGATCGTTTCATGCCGAAAGGCTCAAAAAAATCCACATATAATGTGGTACCATTCATAACTCACCCACATGCACGAAAATACACAATTACGTCCTCAACGAGCCAAATTATCAAAATTCCCTTATAATTATAAATACACCCATATGCAAGCATTTATCATCATATAATAATATAATTCACATAAACATGCATATGATCACTAAATAACATAATAAATCAATTATGGCCCTCCCGGCCTCCTAATCAAGGTCCTAACCCTTATTAGGAAATTCGGGGCATTATAGATAACAACTATATACTGGATATGAAAATGATATTGCTCGATAACAGTTCGATTTAACTCGATAATAGTTCGATAATGGTTCGATATGGCTCGATATTAGTTTGATAACAGCTATATAATGGATATGAAAATGATATTGATCGATTGAAGCTCGATAACAGTTTGATATAGCTTGATATTAGTTTGATAATGTTCGATATAGCTCGATAACAGCCTATAAAAGTTATAAAAAAATGTGAACAAAAAACTGTACATGTAAAGACCCTGTATATATACGATCATCAAGGTAACAAATTTTGATACCACAAGTCTGTGGTCCACTTGTTCCTAAACACCTCTATATTTTCATCGCAGATGGTTTCTAATGGAAGGTCGGCCATGAGATGCTCAATATGCTTGACAGCATACACACAACAATCCCCACTGTATAAAAAAATGTAAACATTAAGTGTATAATACTATAATTTTAGTTAGAAACAAATATAGTATGAAGATGATGTTTGTTACCTTCTCTTTGACTGAGTGAGCTCATGTTTCTGTTTGGGACACCATGTGAACTGATGCGACCTCTTTCCTGCTGCAGGAATCTTCAACATCAAGTTATCAGTGAACAGTTTACTGTGCATCAACAGAGAAGGAAGCAAAAAGCACCATGGATTCATATCTTCCTCCAGATTTGCGTCACTAATCACCGATTTATCTGAATCATAAACAGTGAGTGTCCAACTTTAAATAGAAGCCTCAATGACAAACCAATGTTGCTATTCATAGTTCTGGCACCAATATACATCCTCAACTCCTCCCTAAGATGCCAGAAACTGCTACTCGATGCTGGTCAACATGGACATAACGTCAGAATCCCATGTGAACTTTGTTTTGTCGGTAATTTTCTTGTGCTGATCATATCAGGCAGGTATCACTTGTGAGAAATAAATGTTCATCACAACTACATTCTGTCGATATGTATTGGGAAAATACTTACGACGCATACAAAGCATGTGTTCTGCTGCATCAATATGCTACAAAGAGAGTACGATATTTAAAGTTAGTAAAGACCATCATAAATGGCTAAAAAATGATGCATAAACGAATAAATTGAGTTCTCATCGAGCACTATTGAGCTTATATAGAACTAAACATTGATATATCGAGCCCCATCGAGCTCATATCGAGCTATTCTCAGAAGGTAAACAACACCCCTATCGATATACTATTGAGCTCCATCGAGCTCACATCGAGCTAATCTCAAACAATAAACAACAACCCTAGTTCAACACTCCTATCGATCTACTATCGAGCTACATCGAGCTAGTTTCAAACAGTAAACAACAGAACTTGTGTAGCCTATCGAGCTCATATCGAGCTAATTTAAAACAATAAACAACAACCCTAGTTCAACACCCCTATAGATCTACTATCGAGCTCCATCGAGCTCACATCGAGCTAATCTCAAATAGTAAACAACATAACTTATGTAGCCAATCGAGCTCCTATCGAGCTCTCATCAAGCTCATATCGATCCAATAAAAACAGAACTTGTAAAATTGAAAACAAAACATAATTTCTACCACTATCGAGTCATTAGGTATAAATGGTTTACCCCATAATTGAGCCACGACTGGGGTATCTTCCACGTCAGAAACCACGATGGACCGTGATTCCCAGTCTTTACATCCCTCGAGGTCTTGTTGGGGATGTCTCCAAGCAGCCACTTGGACACTGTCCTATACTGTTTGTGATCTAGATTCCTGAGAAAGTCCAACACCTGTGTAGCCTCTTGTGTAGCCTCCTCTTCTGGTGCAACTGCATCAGAGCGAGGTCTTTTCCTCGTGGGGTCGATGTAGTCCTCAAACTAATCTGGCTTGCATCTTTGGCGTCTAGTCCTCTGAAACTGAACCCCAGCAACATCCTCAGGGTTGACAATCACGACTTCTAGAGTCGTAGCATCAGGTGTCACAATTATGGTAGGAGGCGTGGTTGGATCATCAACATAGTCTAGAGGAATATCTAGTGAATCTAAGTCTGAATCTTCCTTGGAGCCCCTCGGTTTCTCCTTAATAAACGTTAGGATCTAACTGAGTGCGTCCAAGACCACTGACTAGTTCTTCAGTAGGGTCTCATGTCGACCCTCGACTCTGTCCTGCTGCTCAATCAAGTCGGCGAGCTCAGGGGCTGAGGCTGGGGATGGGGTTGGGGCTGAGGCTAGAGCCGGTGTTGGGACTGAGGCTGAGGCTGGGGCAACAGGAGGGGTGGGACCTGCAACCTCCTCCTCCAGAGCAGCATCATCAAATATCTTGGCTGCCTCGGTTGCCTGAGAAACTATCTCCGCGATTTTCTCAAAAGTCGCATCCTCCTCCTCATCAGCCTCCGAGGGATCCTAGCCAAGCCAAGGAAAAAAGGGAAGATCTCCCTCTATCAATGACAAATAATAGTCTTTTTTTGCTGGTCGAGGCTTCAACATCGGAGGGACGATCAACTGCAAACAACATAAAACATTTGGTTAACTCAAATAATCATAAAAAATAAGCATATATATATATAAAATAATTGTTTAATGTTAATCAAATATAACCTACATTCTTCTTCGATAACATCGGTGAGATGACGGACTTGGTGAAATCCTTGTTCCTCCGATGCGGCCAACTAAGCATCCTCGGGACCATGTTTCTCAAGCTCACAACAAACTCCGTTGCAAGCTGCTGGATAGCCTCATATGCCCAGTACTGTAAGGCCGGGGCATAACCATACATACTGTACTTGGACTCTTGCTGCACCTTGGCATCCTTCTTGTTGTCATAGTTGGCCTTTTGCTTCACCATGTCATTCTTACAAGACTGCAATAGCCTCCTATAAGAGTACTTCCCCCATGGATAGCTGAAGAAGTACTCTACGTCCTCAAAAATTTTCAGAATATCTCGCCATATGTGCAACTTTTCCTCTATGGCATTCAAAACCCCCTCAACCAACAAACATAGACCAATCTTGTACACATCTTCCACAACAGTACAAGTCTTGAAAGCATGGTCCACCTGTGAGAGCTTTACTTTCTCAGCATTGTTGAAATACTCCTTTATCAACCGGTCGCTGAGATTACGCTCTTCCAACTCTTCTGGTGACGAGAAGGTACTGAAATTCCACCCCGTCACCAGGGCAAACTCTTGCATGCCGAATCTACAAGACTTCGACCCCAAGAAGAAATGCACCTCATCTTCGTTGTTGCTGGCGATTTTCCTCAACAACAGTTGATACACCAAGACTTCGGAGAAATTAAACTCCGAAGCCAAAACGAACTGCTTGAAAGGGGATTCCTTAGCCCCTTCAAGCAGCCCGAGCTCCACAAACCTAGTCTTAATGTGATTTAAAGTGCTACTACCTCGATATGTCACTCGACCAGGAAAGTGATCACTGAACGGAACAATCAACTTAGGCATCTGCAACAACACATGAAAACAAATTGGTAAGAAAACAGAAGAAAAAGAATTCAAAAAAAAAAAATTCATCAAAAAAATGAAATAAGTTGTCATCGAACTCTATTGAGCTATAATCGAGCTGCAACATACCCTATCAAACAACTATCGAGAAACTATCGAGCCTATCGAGGAATATCCACACCACCAGATTCAAAGGGATCAAAACAACAATAATGAGAATATGGGTTCAAGAATTTACCTTAATGAGAATATGGGTTCGATTGATGGGTTCGACGCCATGGGTTTAGAGCTTCATTGTTGACGTTGGTTCGACAAGTTTGACGAGTTAGGGTGGCCGACTTCGGAGAAGAGAAAGAAAGAGGGTGAGATCGATTTTAGGTTTTGTTTTTTGAGGTTTGCCTTTGGTTTGGGTTTGGGTTCGGGGAGGAAGGGATTGAGAGCAACAAAGAGATAGAGAGAGTTTGTGGGGGGAAAAATTTGGGTGGGAAAAAATGAGAGGGATATTTTTTGTACTTGGTGAAAGTTTAGCACCAATTTGAAAAACTAATTAGTGCTGGTATTATTTAGTAATTATATACAATATTATGCATAAATAGTGAAATTTCCCTAACAGAAATAGACCATCATAACATATAGAATATATAATATTAATGCTTAAGTAAACCCTAATTTTTCCATAGTAGTAGTACCATCATCCACCACGCATGGTATGGTGGTAGAGTACAAGGAAATGAACACATAAGACAAACATAATTAAAAACAAAAGTTATAAAAATCATAAAAAGAAATGGAAAAACTTAAAAAAAAAAAAAGAACTTGGTCTTCATGTAAGGTCCATCACATGTAAAAGGCGGCAAAGCAATTCTTGTTAGTTTTTATGAAATCACTCAAGCAACATGCATAAATATCAATATTTCAATACATAATCCCTCACCCTAAACATGTTACTAAAAGTGGTTCAATATAAAATGCTAAATCATATTTCTATAGATCATTTGCTAAATCAAATAAGAAGATGAACATGAGAACATAAACACTAACATTATGCCATTGTTGGAGATTGTATAGATGGTTTAGATATTCCTATATAATATGTATCTCTATGAGAGAAAGTCTCTCTTTTCTTCTCTGTTAATGGATTACAGACATAATAGAATGATACATATATATAGGAGACCACAACCCTAATTTATAATTAGTGATTTCCAATTTTGCCCATATTAAAATTAAAAATTCACTTTTCTGTTTCTACACATTAAATCCATGACATTTTAATACCCTATGATATTTATAACATAATTGGTCAATTAATTTTGTATCACACTTTATAATAGTATTATACATTATACATATGTGCCCATAAAATAGGATTTTAATCCAACAATCTCCCACTTGGGCAACATATGTTTCCTTATAAATGTACAACCTTATGAGCTAAAAATTTGCTATCATATAAAGGCATTCTTTAACAATCTCGTCCACCAACCATATCTATATAGGATCAAAGCGGTCTTTGTCATATTAATCATGACTAAACCCATCAATGGTCACATATACAAATACAGTCAAATGACATAGATCAATCATGGATGCGTATCATGGAAATTACATGCAATGTGAACCAAACATGTCTATTTCCAACTGGTCCTCCTTAAACTTTAGTGAGGTCAGGATCATAGCAAAAAACAAAGTGAATGAACTGAACAACTTCATTTCTGATAAGAAAATAACCAAATACATAAATGTCTGAAATAAACAAAAAGGAAATAAAATACAAACTCCCACTAAATCATGATATCCTCAAACAATACCACACCCATATGAGCAATGTGCTCATGAAAGTCCTTGGGTGGTAATCCCTTTGTGAGCGGATCCACTATCATGGAGTGTGTCCCAATGTGCTCTATGGATATTTGTCCACTCTGCACTCTTTCTTTCACAACTAAGAACTTTATGTCAATGTGCTTTGACTTGGATGAGCTCTTGTTGTTGTTGGAATACAATACTACTGAATTATTGTCACAAAATAACTTGAGTGGTCTTTTTACATTCGCCAAAATGCGCAACCCAGTGACAAAGTTTCGCAATCATATTCTATGATTCGATGTCTCATAGCATGCTACAAATTCTGGTGCCATAGTGGAAGAAGCTACAAGTGTCTGTTTGGCACTTTTCTAAGAAATAGCTCCTCTAGCTAACATGTAAATATAGCCTGATGTAGACTTTCTGCTATCTTGGCACCCAGCGAAATCAGAATCAGAATACCCTACGACCTCCAAACGATCTGATTTCTTATATGTGAGCATGTAATCTTTTGTTCTCTAAAGATACCGCATAACCCTCTTGGCTGCTATCCAATAGTCCATATCAGGGTTGCTTAAATATCTGCCTAACATTCCAACAATGTACGCAATATCCGGACGCGTACAAAACTGAGCATACATCAGACTCCCAACAGCTGATGCATAGGGAATCTTTTGCATTTCCTGAATTTCAAGGTTACTTTTAGGGCACTGACTAAGACTGAATTTTTCTCCTTTAGCAACAGGGGTATCACTTGGTCTACAATCTTGCATGCCAAAACTTTTGAGTACTTTATCGATATAGCTCTTTTGTGATAATCCAAGAATACTTCGAGAATGATCTCGATGTATCTGAATTCCTAATACAAAAGAGGCGTCCCCAAGATCTTTCATCTCAAAATGCTAGACAAAAATCTCTTGGTTTCGTGCAATAAGCCTATATCATTAGTGGCAAGCAATATGTCATCGACATATAGAACCAGGAATATATACTTACTCCCACTGAACTTGTGATATACACAATAATCAACAACATTCATCTCAAAACCGAATGAGATAATTACTTGGTGAAATTTGTGATACCATTGACGAGAAGCTTGCTTGAGCCCATAAATAGATTTTGTCAATTTGCAAACCATATTCTTTGGGTCTCCTGACACAAAGTTTTCTGGTTGCACCATATAAATTGTCTCATTAATGTCTCCATTGAGAAACACTGTTTTAACATCCATATGATGTAGCTCAAGATCAAGGTGAGCAACAATTGCCATTATTGTTCTAAAAGAGTCTTTCGATGAAACTGGAGAGAAAGTTTTTGTACAATCAATGCCTTCTTTCTGAGTATAGCCTTTAGCTACAAGACGCGCTTTATACCTCTCCACATTACCATTTGCATCCCTCTTGGTTTTAAATATCCATTTACAACCAATTGGTTTTGCACCGTCTAGCAATGGGACAAGTTCCCAAACTTTATTGTCTTGCATAGACTTATACTCTTCTTTCATGGCATCAATCCACTTTTGAGAGTTAGAAATTTTAATGGCCTGATGAAAATTGATTGGATTATCTTCCATCATTCCATTGTCATCCTCATGTTCTTGAAGAAATACAACATAATCATCTGAAATAACATTTCTTCTTTCTCTTGTGGACCTTCTTAATGGCTCTGGTTCTTGATGCTGTTGAGTTTGTTCTTTTGGAACAATTACCTCATCTTGAATTGGGGGTTGTTCAACATTTTCTTGTCGAGGTTCTGGATTCATTTCTTGAACAACGATAGGTGTAGAAGCCTGAACATTGTCAAAAATGGTACTAGGAACTGAGTTTGAATTCAATTCCTCCTCAAAAGTAATGTCTCTAACCTTATTTCTCCCCCCAAACTTAACATCCTAAAAAAATGTTGTAGTTCCCATCTCAAAGATATTTTTAATTGTGGGATCATAAAACTTATAGCCCCTAGATCGCTCAAAATAACCAATAAAGTAGCTGTTCACTGTTTTGGAGTCCAATTTCTTTTCATGTGGCTTATAAGGCCTTGCCTCAGCTAGACATCCCAAAATGTGAAAGTTCTTTAGACTAGGCTTTCGACCTGTCCAAAGCTCATAAGGTGTTTTTGCAACTGCTTTAGTTGGTACTCTATTTAGAATGTAAGTTGATGTCTTTAATGCTTCTCCCTAGATGGACTCAGGTAAGGTAGAATGAGAAATCATACTTCTTACCATATTCTTAAGAGTCCTATTGCGTCTTTCAGCAACACCATTCATGCTAGGTGATCCTGGCATGGGGTACCGTGGGACAATACCGCATTCCTCTAGGAATTTAGCAAACGGTCATGGAAGTTGTTCGCCTGAACCATCATATCTACCGTAGTACTCACCACCATGATCAGATCTGACATTTTTAATCCTTTTATTGAGTTGATTCTGAACTTCAGCTTTATAAGCTTTGAACACATCCAACGATTGGGACTTTTCATGAATGATATATAGGCACCCATAACGTGAGTAATCATCTATGAATGATATGAAATATTGTTGACCATTCCATGATGTTGTAGGGAATGGCCCACAAATATATGTATGAATAAATTCTAAGACATCTGAAGATCTATTGGCACATAATCTCTTAGTTTTGGTCTATTTTCCCTTGATACAATCGGTACAAACATCAAAGTATGTGAAGTCAAGAGATTCTAAAATGCCATCAGACACAAGGCGCTCAACTCTAATTTTTGAGATATGACCTAAGCGCTTATGCCATAATGATGCTGAATTGTCCTTATTTAATCTGCATTTAGTACCACGTGATTCCACATGCAAGGTTTCATTATAGGATGCAATAGTTTCTAGCAAATAAAGGTTGTCATAAACATTCAAGTAACCAGTTCCAACAACATTTGAATTTAAATACAAACTAAACTGATTGTTTCCAAAAGAACAACAATATCCAAATTTGTCCAACAAAGAAACAGAAACTAAATTCTGTTTAAAAGACGGTACAACAAATGTGTCTTTCAAATCCAAATAAAAACCAGTTCCTAACAACAACCTAAAATGCCCAATTTCTTCCACTTCCACCGATTTTCCATCGCCCACGAAGATGTGTCTTTCACCATCACTTGGCTTTCGGTATCTCAGGCAACCATGCATAGAAACACTTATATGCGTCGTAGCACCAGAATCTATCCACCAAGTGTTCCTAGGCACTGAAGCTAAATTAACCTCAGAAAAGACCAAAATAAGAATCATACCTTTCTACGTGATACTTGGCACAATATTTCTTCACATGTCCAAGCTTGTTGCAAAAGAAACAACCCTCTGAATCCTTTTGTTGTTTCTTTTGGGCTGGACCTTTAGCAGCTTCATTCTCAGATTTCCTTTTCTTGCCCTTATCCTTAGAGGCAATGGTCGAGTAGTACTTTTAGTCTTGTCCTTTTTTAACCTTTCTTCCTCTTGCGCACAGTGGGAAATGAGCTCATTGAGAGTCCATTTCTCCTTTTGACAGTTGTAACTAATTTTAAATTGGTTAAACTGTGCACGAAGCGTTAACAAAACCATAAGCATAAGCACATCATCAAAAAGCTCAACCTTAAGTGTCTTAAGCCTTGAGACAATATGATGCATTTCCATAATGTACTCCCTTACATTTCCGTGACCCTTATACTTCATGGTCATCAAAGAACCTAGAAGTGTTGTCATTTCAACCTTATCGTTTTTAGCAAAACATTCCTCAATTTGTTCAAGAAAATTCTTGGCCTTAGTAATCCCTTCGGATTCTGTGACCCAAAAGGCTTCTGGGATGCTGTGTTTCATAATCATTAAACTCACGCGATTTGAACAATGTCACCTCTCAAAATCCGCTTTCTTATCACGGGTGCTTTCCTTAGTGAGAGGTGCAGGTTGTGTCATCCCTTAATGCATGATCCAAATCCATACATCCCAGAACTATAAGTAAGTTCTTTTTCCAATCCTTGAAATTGGTCCCATTAAGCATAAGACTAGAATTAATATTAGCAGATATTGAGGCAGCAGAAGATGAACTAGCTGAATATAGAACAAAACAAACAAAACATGCTCACATCAATATGCATAATCAAACAATAAATTCAAAAATTGGTTAATCCCATCTCAAGATACCAAACACAACATTAATATTAAGTTTTTGGACAATAATATTAACTGTAAGTGATACTCTTGTTGTAGCAATCAAATATTGACAATAAATTATGTCAAACAATAAGTCAATATTTGGACTAACATATTGCTCACACAAAATACCTTATAATTGTCACACATTTATCACCATAAGTGTGTATGAAATTCAACGAAATATGCACTTACCTTTAGCCAGTTAATATATGCATAAATTATAAACACACAAGTATCTTGATGTTTTAAATAAATTAATTTACACAAAAAATGTCACTTTGCCAACATATTGTTTCAATCAATCTATTCAAAGTATTAGGTATCTTTAATAAATTTTCCAAAACCAAAATTTAAATTTAATTGTTTCTTAAAAAATTATGAATCCTTAACTTTTTTTTAATTAAATATAAACTAAATTGAAAAATCAACACAAAAGTATCTAAATAAATATGGATATAAAAGGGTATATACATAAAAAATAAAGTATTAACATATAAACATATATATGAATAAGACTAAATAAGGAAAAAAAACAAATTGGACCAAATTCCACGAAGCAATCCATATATGAATATATATATATATATTATTAACAAAACCATCATATATTATATATGAAAAACTTTAGTAAACTGAAACATATATATAAATATGAACCAAATAAAAAGCTGCAAACTGGTATTCGACAATATAATATAAAACAATAAACAATGATTTTATAACTATACTTAGGTACCATTATATACATATATCATATATGATGCATAAAGTGCGCCTTTAAAAGAAAATTGGGCTGGGCTTTATTTCTTCACGAATCAAGAAACAAATACCCAAACTTTTACGACGATAATCAATTAGTCAAACATCAAACATAGAACTTTGACATCGCCGAATATAAATCTTGAATGTATAGAAGCCAAAAAAACAAAACTATGAAGAAAGATGACAACCCTAAATTTCTTGAATAAAATAATTAAATCTTCAATAAATCCAACAAATGTGGCTCTAGTACCACTTCTTAGTTTTTATGAAATCACTTAAGCAACATGCATAGATATCAATATTTCAATATATAATTCAATATCTTAAACATGTTACTAAAAATGGTTCAATATAAAATCCAAAATCATATTTCTATAGATCTTTTGCTAAATCAAAGAAGAAGACGAATATGATAGTAGAAGTACTAACCTGAGGCCATTGTTGGAGATTGCACAGAAGATTTAGATTTTCTTATATAATATGTATCTCTATGCGAGAAAATATCTCTTTTCTTCTCTATTAATGCGATTGCAGACAAAATAGAATGATATATATATATGATACTATAATCCTAATTTATAATTAGTAATTTTCAATTTTACCCATTATAAAATTAAAATTTCACTTTCATGTTTCTACATATTAAATTCATGACACTTTAATACCCCATGATATTTATAACATAATTAGTCACTTCATTTTGTATCACATTTTATAATAGCATTATACATTATACATATACATATGTGCCATAAAATAAGATTTTAATCCAAAGCTTCTCCCACCCATCATCTTTAGGGTCAGTCTGGCTCGATGACTTGAACAGGTTGGAGTCCTTCGTTACTCAGAAGTTCAGTTGTTGAACACACAAATGCATCCACGGTTCAGCGTTGATCTTTACCTTCTTTGCCGAGTTTGGTTTGTTGGGTACTGGTTGGCGGCAAGATCACTCAACCATTTCCCTCACTCAACTAATAGTTCAAGGGCTCGACACTTTGCGTTCCCCTCAGCTTTCACCACTCCTTCCAAAACCACATAGTTATGGCAGCCATCACATGATCCTCCACGAATGCCCCTGGGCCTCGTAGAAGACCGCGTCTTTCTACTGCTGGAGCATGGTGTGCCGAAGTTCATGGGCACAACGTGTTCGTGATTGGTGTTCTTAGCTTTTCGTGGGCTCATGGTGGAGTTAGGGAATAACTTTCTAGTAATTTTTGTTGGTGTCATTAGCGTGGAAGATACATTGGGTGGTGGATGCCTATTTGTAGTAATACAAGTAACATGGATTAACAACTTATTAAATACACACTGGAGTAAACATATCCCATGATGGTTGCTATGTAACTGTACGATTTATTTTAAAATTAGTACCCCATTTCTGATAATGAGTACAACGTGGTACAAATCCATGGTGTAGGGGTTATAGTGTCAATGTAAGATGTTATCAAAGATTTGAATTTTCTTTTCTAAAGCATTAATGTGTTATCTTATCAACAGGGTACGTAGTCTTTTATTGTATTAGATAATCCAACAATTTTTTTTACTCTATCCATCTTTTTATTCTTTGCCAGTAAGTTTAATGTCTCAATAAAAGCTTCCTAAGCCATTTGAAAAACCTTACTTTTGAGATTGGTCGAATGAGAAGAAATGGAAGCTAATAATGGTGCAAAAACGACTCCAGTATCTTTTGTTAGCAGGAGAAGAGACAGCTCATTCTTGCAAAGGAGAAGCTCCAAATCGAGAACGAAGAACTGAAGAAGCACAATAACAACCTCCAATTGGAGATACATGATCTGAATGACATAGTTGATTCACTGAAGAACTAGTTCTACCTGTTAAACAAACATGTGGAAGGAACAATTTAATAATTCATCTAAAAAAGCGGATGCAATTAGAAAGGAGGCAGTAAAGCAACTAGAAGAGAAACTAGAGTTAATTGTGGATCGTAGCGTTGAGACAGACATTAAGGACTTGGATGTTGACTAATTAAATTTAATTTCTACTTTATTTTGTATTACCTAGGTACCAACACTGTGTAGGGTTTAAATAATATCTTTGGGTATGCTCTATTCAACTAAAGATAAAGTATTGATTTAGGGTATATGATTATACGTTGGATCTTTTGTAAAACCCTTTATTGTATGATATTTAAGTTAATTAATTTTATTTTCATATAATGTTACCGTGTTGTATTAATTGAGTATTAGTAAATGCATGGCTTTATGATTAGACACATGGTTGTAGCTATAGGTGTATGATTAGACAATTAGTACAATCAGATATCTAATAGAACATGCAAGTTGTATTACACTATTTCATTTATTTACCATCCATATGTACATAATAAAAACTGAAGGATATAATAAGGTACTTTTAAATTAAAAACTAAGGTACTTTTTTCTTAAGCTTTACACGTAAAATATTCTTTAGGTAAATAACCTTGAGTAAGAAGTCAACTCCTTTGAAAGTGAATCCAGATAAAAAGATGGTTGGAGTATATAACAACCATCTTGCATTATTAGCAGACATGGGAGCATTCAGGTAAAAATGCTGAATATAAATATATATATATATATCTGATTATACAAATTATGATACATTATCCTTTGTTATAACATAATTATACAATTTAATTTTTTAATTTTACTGTTTTTTTATAGTAAAATGATCCAACTTTGTATATTTTAATTAATATATATATATATATATCACACACATATAAGTTCATAATTAAATATAAAATATATACAATTTAATTTTGTAATTTCATTGTTTTTTATAAGTAAAATGATCCAATTTTGATATAAGGTTCTATGATTTATAATCCTTTGTTATAACATGAGTATACAATTTAATTTACTAATTTTATTGTTTTTATGAGTAAAATGATATAAGGTTCTATGATTTATTATCCTTGGGTCTATAGTGACATAATCACTTTAACCAATAACACTCATAGTGGAACCATCTTCTGTTAATGTGATGGGCCATCTTAGAAGACCCTGTGACTGAATTGGAATGTTTAATTGATCTGAAATACCCCTAATTAGGTAAGGTGGCCTCAATGTAGGACCTTTTAGCGAGATTAGAGTCGCTCTCTCGTGACATGATTGCTTTAACCAATAACACTTATAGTGAAGCCTACACTTTAGTTTGATCGACAATCTTGGAAGACCTCATGATCTAATCAGAATGTTTGATCAGTTCGAAATACCCCCTAATTAGGTAAGGTGGCCTCAATGTAGGACCTCCTTGCAAGATCAGAGTTGGTCTCTAGTGACATGATCACTTTGACCAATAATAATTATAGTGAAACCATATTCTATTAGTGTGACCAGCCATCTTGACGACCCCGTGATTGAATCAGAGCGTTTGATCATTCTGAAATACCCTTTAATTAGGTAAGGTGGCCTCAATGTAGGACCTTCTAGTGGGATCAGAGTCGGTCTCTAGTGACGTGATTGCTTTGACTAATAACACTCATAGTGAAACCTATCCTTTAGTGTGATTGACCATATTAAAAGACCACGTGACCGAATTAGAATGTTTGATCGGTATGAAATACCCCATAACTAGGTAAGATGACCTCAATGTAAGACCTTCTAGAGAGATCAAAGTCGGCCTCTAGTGACATGATCACTTTGCCCAATAACTCTCATAGTGAAACCTACCCTTTAGTGTGATTAGCCATCTTGGAAGACTAGGTGACTGAATCAGAATTTTTAATTGGTTTGAAATACCCCATAATTAGGTAAGGTGATCTAAATGTAAGACCTCATAGCGAGATCAGAGTCGGTCTCTAGTGACATGATTGTTTTGACCAATAACACTCATAGTGAAACCTACCCTTTAGTGTGATTGTAACGACCCGAATTCGCTAGTTAGGCTTAAGGGCCTAGATTAGTGTGCCTGGAGGGCATAATGGGAATTATGTGTGATTTTAGTGAGTAAAATGCATGATTATGATTTAAAGCATGTTATATGACTATTTGAATATTTGAGATGCATGACTATGTGTATTAGTATACATGTAGGCCCTGATTAGGTTAGAATGGCATAATCGTAATTTTGGCCATTATGGGCATAACTGTATTGATGTATGTGATAATTGTTGAGACCACATTATTATGTGGATATATCTGCGATTTGTGACTCGAGACGATCCTAGTGAGTGGTTTAGCAGAAAAGTCATGGCGGGGATTTATACCCGGCCCAGGGTGAGCCTGGTGGGAATTTAGTGAGTATATTGGAGTCTATTTTGATATCAAGGAATATAATTGGTGATTAATTAGGTATCGGGAGGTAAGCGGAAAATATTAGAGACACTCGAGGAATTAGCGGGAATTGGGTAAAATGACTAAAATGCCCCTAAGTGGATTAAAGGGTTTAGAATTAAAAGGGAGGGCATTAAGGTCATTTGGCTTTTTAAAGATGGGTATTACTGAGGCTTTATGTTAGTGGAAGTGGTAGAATACTACAGAAGTCTGAGGAAAGAAAGAAAAGAAGGAAAAGAAAGAAAAGAAAAAGGGAGGAAAACAGAGCTGATTGTTTAAGGGTCGGTTGGTGATCTCCTTCACCATTTCTTTGTGTCTTCTTGGAGAAAAATTTAGAGGAGAGATGGGTCAACTAAGCCATAAGGTTTCTGAGCTAAGCTTGAGGGTTTGGCAAGGGTTAAGCAAGGATAGGCCATCACTTGAGGTAAAATTCTGTAGTTTCTTCAGTTCTGGTTTTGGTTTTTAGCAAAGATATCTAAGCTGTGTTGATGGGGAATTCTAGGGAAGTTGGAGCCAAGGGTTGAGGAGGAGCTAGCTAAGGAAGTCTAGAGGCAACTTGAGGTCGAATTTCCATCAAAGGTATAAACTCTGAGCATTTAACTTTGATGTTTTGACTGGTTTCTGCTGAGTTTTGAAGTCTAGAAGTGGCTATGGTGAATTTTGAGATTAGGGATTCATGTGCTTGGGTTTTGAGTATTTGGGGTGCTTGGGATGAGTGGAGTGTGTTAATAAGCTTGTTTTTGAGTTTGGTGAAGGTTTGGGGAAGTTTTGGTTGAGTTTGGTTCGAGGAAATTGCAGGAAGGAAAATTGAGGTATTGCCTGTCTGTGACTAGCGCTACAGCGCTAGGCCATGCTTCTTGGGGGATTTTGCTTCTGCTTGTAGCGCTGTAGTGCTGCCTTGTTTCTAGAAAGGGATTTTAGGGTTATTTGCAAGGGTTTCTGACCAAGGGTTTGGGGTTTGATTCCACCACCTTGTTTGGTGGAACTAGGACTTCCCGGGGGGTCGGGATTGGTCATGAGGCTAGGTTTTGGACTTGAGGTTTGGTGATGACTTTGGTCTATGGTTGTGTTTAGGTGAGCGCTAGGGCTCGAGAGGGATCGTGCTCAAGGAGTCGAGTGATCAAAGCTAGTGAATCGAAAGGTAAGAAAACTGCACCCGGTTATATGTTTGTGATGGGACTAAGTGCTCCCGATATTTGTATTATGTCAATGATGGTATTATGCCATGGGACATGTGATAGCGGCCTAAGGGTGCCGTACACAATATTTGCGCACAGGGCGCGGCTTGGGCATTAGTAGCCGATGACAGCTTAATATTCACTAAGCTCGGTTTAAGCGGGCCGGAGTCAGTGGGATAACGGAGGGTGTGGCCTGAGGGCGCTAACCCTAGTTATCATATGTGATTTGGTGTATGATATGAATTAATATGTTTAGTATGCTGAATACTTGACTACTCTGAGTGTTGATATGATTAAGAATATGTGATGCAACATGAGATATTGATTTGTCTGTTGATTGCTTATGCTCTGTTGCTGTATTTTCTTGCTGGGCCTTGGCTCACGGGTGCTATGTGGTGCAGGTAAAGGCAAAGGAAAATTGGACCAATCCTGAGATGGAGAGCTGTGGGGTAGAATGTACATAGCCAGCTGTTCGATCGCCATGGTCGAGGAGTGGATCAGGACAGGGATTGACTAACTGTTTATTTTGCCTTAATATGGCTTGATATTGTATTTAAACCTTATGTCTTTTGTAAACGGTCTTTAGTCTTGATATTTTTGGGATCCCGTGTAAACAGGAAACGCCTCTTTATGAAAAATATGACTTTTGAGACCAAAACATTTTAACCTTAGTCCCTTTATAGTTTCAATAACACGTTCTTAATTAAACGACTTGATTAGCAAGTCTAGCACTTTATAAACACAAAGTGTAACGGTCTTGGCTACCCAGGGCGTTACAGTGATCGACCATCTAGGAAGACCCTATGACCGAATCAAAATGTTTGATTGGTCTAAAATACCCCCTAATTAGGTAAGGTGGCCTCAATGTAGGACCTCCTAGGGAGATCAAAGTCGTTCTCTAGTGACATGATCGCTTTGACTAATAACACTCACAGTGAAACCTATCCTTTAGTGTGAATGACCATAGGAAGACCCTGTGACCGAATCAGAATGTTTGATCGGTCTAAAATACCCCCTAATTAGGTAAGGTGGCCTCAATGTAGGACCTCCTAGCGAGATCAAAGTCGCTCTTTAGTGACATGATCGCATTGACCAATAACACTCGTAGTGAAACCTACCCTTTAGTGTGATCGACCATCTTGGAAGACCACGTGACCGAATCGTATCGTTTGATTGGTCCAAAATTGTAATGCCCCGAATTCTCCGATATGGTTTAATGGCGGGATTAGTCGGCCGGGAGGGCCATACTTGTTTAATTATTCCATTAAATGATATTATGCATGTATATGTGAATTATATTATGATATGATGTTATATGCGTGCATGTGGGTCCACATATGAATAATTATGCTATTTTGATAATTTGGCCTATTGAGGGTGAATATGTGTATTTGGGTGCATAATGTGATTTGTGGATGAGATTCCATTATTATGGAGATATATTCGAGCTATACGGCATGAGACGGTCATATATAATGGATTAGTGGTTTTGTCATAACGGGGTCAATTTTGGGGTAATAGAAATGTTTATTTGATGATAAATTGGGAATATTTGAGATCAGGGTGAAATTTCAGAGGTTTTGACTATAATGTCCCCGGGGGTGTTTTTGGGACCCCGAGCATTAGGTTTTATTTGAGGTTACTTAAGTTTGAAGTAGCTGTCAGATAGAACGTATGATTAGAAAATCTCTCGTTCTCCTTTTCGATAGTTCGTTTTACCGTTTGAGCATTTTCGAAGATATCTCGAGTTCTAGGAGTCGGAATCAAGCGAGGATCGAGGCATAGCAATCCTAGGAATGATTAGAAGCTTCTTAACCGAAGGATTTGATGAAAGACAACCCAATCAAAGGTAATCTAAGTTTAAATTTTTGAGTTTTCCGAGTTTCTAAGCTTTGAATTGGACTTTGTGAATTGTGGAGTTTTTGGTGGGTTTGATCCTTGGTTTTTGAGGGTTTTGGTGTTTTGGGAAGCTGGGGAACCTTGTTTTGATGATTGGGGATGGTTAGGCATGATTTTGGAAGCTTGGATAAGTTGAAAACACGTTTGGGAATGGCCTAGGGTCGGGGGCCACGGCCCTGTTCTTGGGCGCCGCGACCCTGGCTCGATGAGGAAGAAAGGGGGTTTCTGTTTTGGCTGGGCACCGCGGCCCTTGGTGTTGGGCGCTGCAGTGCTTCTTTCAGGAATTTCTGGGGGCCGTGGCCCATGGTGCCATGGCCGCAGCCCTTGCCCTGTTTTCACCCCGTTTGCTCGTTTTGACCCCGGGAACTTAGCTGCAGGCCTCGGGAGTGTCCCTACTACTTGGATTAGTTGGGATTGATCTTCTGGAGGCTAGATATTGGTGTGGAACCTATGTTAATCATTATTATTGATGATGTCTCGTGTTTGGTTATGATTAGGTGACCGCTAAAGGACTAAAAGTTGATCGTTCTCACGGGTCGTTCTTTTAATCTTTCTAGCTCGAATCTGAGGTAAGAATACTGCACCCTGTGTATATATGACATGCGTGATTGTTATTGAGGCATGTTGGTTGATAAATGTGGACATGGATTGCATATTAAATGCTAGTGAATGTCGATTACTTGTATATGGCACTGACTAGTCAGGGACACTGACCTAAGAGTCAGAAATGGCATAGAGTCATGAACGTCGAGCCAAATGAAGATTAGATCTAATCGATATCAGCGTTGAATGACTCATATGGGGTATTAACGTTGGACCGAACCTAAGGTCGATGAACTTATAAGCGCTTGTTTAGTCTAAGACCAGTTATTCAGAGCCAGGGCATATGGCCCCGGTGACTGTTTGTCACATGGCTAGGGAACGTTGTTTCAGGGTTATGACTCTAAGGTCATGAGGAAGGTTATGTTGGTGACTATTCACCATACACCTATCCTGTTCAAACTTATGAAAGGTTCACCAATTAGATAAGCCTGAGTGACCCTACCGTCACATGGCTATAGGGGGCTGTACCCACTTTTGTGACTGTTGCGACTGTCACCTATTTGTTTGGACTGATAGTCCTGAATGATTATTATGATCATTGTTGATATTATATCATGCTTTATTGTGCTTTCTTGCTGGGCCTTGGCTCATGGGTGCTATGTGGTGCAGGTAAAGGGAAAGAAAAGCTCACCCAGCCTTGAGTGGAGAGTTTAGGTGGTGATGTGTACATATGCGACCGCTTGACCACCACGACCAAGGTGTTCTCAGAGGAACTAGGGGGCTTACCCTATTTTTGCCGCTTCGGTCGGCGGGATTGTAAATTTGAAACAGTAATGACCATTTTGTACTGAGAACAACTTGTAAATGTTTTGATTAGCTCTGCAGAGCAGTTTGTAATGGAAATATCCATTTCCTTTTTAACAGTTTTTCACCTTAACCTATTAATTACACTTAGAGCACGTTTTTTACCAAAGGACTTGGGTAGCGGGTCAAATTTCTGGTCCACCATTCACCGTAACTGTTCTAGGGTAACCAGGGCGTTACAACTTGGTATCAGAGAAATGCCAAGGTTAGGGTTCCTGTAGACTGGCTGGGCATGCACACACATCACTGAAGTCAAGCTCGACTCAGGGTTTGGTAACTATTCATGTTGTTATATGCATGATTGCTTAAATACAACATATATGCTTTACCTGTTTGCATGAAGCACTATGTTAAACCTTTGCCCTAAAATATTATATCCTTAGCAACTGTGTGCTTATTAGTACTGGGAATTGCTGGAACATACTTATAAGTATGATTGATTGTGAACTATTATATGATACATGCTGAGTGTTAAATGCTATAGACATGTATCTGCTTGTATATCTGTATGACTGTGGAATGTGATAATTGTCTGTTTGTTCTTGGACTGTAAGGCGGCAAGAGGTTTAGTTATTACTACCTGACTGGCAGTATTGATCATTATTTCAGCAAGGTATCAGTGACAGAATTATGAATCCGGGACAGACAGACACATCAGTTGGCCAGAGTGATTAGGGCCAGAATAATAATAATAGCCAGGGTCAGGAAAATGACCAGTCTCAGATTCCACAGCCAGCTCCTGTTAACTGGCAGCAGATAGTCAGTGATCTGTAGGCTACTATATTGAAACAAGGAGAAGAGTTACGTCTCCTGAAACAACAACAAGGGCCTACAGTGGCCAGTGGATCAGAGGCACCTCCTGTGTTGGTGCCAGCAGCTGGGTAGCAGCCTGAGGTTGGAAATAAATGGGAGCCTCTTTATGAAAGGTTCAGGAAACAACAACCTCCAGTATTTGAGGGCAATGCAGATCCTGCCAAGGCTGAACAATGGATGAGCATGATTACCACTATCCTTGACTTTATGAGGGTATCTGGTAATGAGAGGGTGGCCTATGCTACCTATATGTTTCGGGAAGATGCCCAGATTTGGTGGGAAGTGATTACCTAGACCAAGAATGTAAATGCCCTGAGTTGGGAAGAGTTTCAGACTCTGTTCAATGAGAAATATTATAATGATGCTATTAGAGCGGCGAAGGCCGAGGAGTTTATTAGGCTACTTCAGGGGAACTTATCAGTCACTAAGTACGCCTTGAAGTTTGATCGTTTGGCAAAGTTTGCCAAGGAGCTGGTGCCCAATGATGGGACTAGGAGAGAGAGATTCTTACAGGGGCTACAGCCGAGGTTAGCCCGAGATGTACGTATCACCACTGTGGCAGGGGTTACTACTTATGCACATGTGGTGGAGAAGGCACTCACAGCTGAGAGTGCATAGATTAAGATCTGACATGATAGTGCAGCCAGGAAGGATTTCAGGAGGCCAGGTCCTCCATTTGTGGGTTCTGGTAGGGGTGTTGGCCCCAGTGATCAGAAGAGGAAGGTTCCTGATACCTTCCCAGTTCCAGGTCCTGACAGGAGGCCCTGTGGTATTTCTATGGGTCGTCCAGGAGGTGGTGAAGCCTGGAAGTCTTATCCTGAGTGCCCCAGATGCAAGAGGCATCACTTGGGAGAGTGTAGGGAAAAGGCCTGCCTCTCTTGTGGAGCAGTGGGTCATCTTAAAAAGGATTGCCCTAAGGCAAGAAAGGAAGAACCCAGAAAGGCGGACAACTCGGCCCCAGCTCGAGTGTTTGCGTTGACTCAAGCAGAAGCTGAGGCTTCTCCCTCAGTAGTTACAAGTCAGCTTCTTAGTGCTGGAACCCCTTATAATGTGTTGATTGATTTTGGTGCTACACATTCTTTTGTTGCTAGTCGTGTTATTGATAGACTGTGTAGGCCTTGTGATTTTTATGCTGTGGGGTTTGGTACCTTGTTACCCACTGGAGAGTTAGTGGTATCCAGGAGGTGGGTCAGATCTTTCCCAGTGACAGTGGAGGGCAGAGAGTTATTAGTGGATTTAATAGAGTTGGTTATGACTGACTTTGATATGATACTGGGTATGGATTGGTTGGCAAAGTATGGGGCAACCATTGACTGCAGAAGGAAGATGGTCACCTTTGAGCCTGAAGGTGAGGATCCTTTTGTATTTGTTGGTGCTGTGCATGGACCTCGCATTCCTATGATTTCTGCATTGAGGGCTAGGGATTTATTGCAAGGAGGTTGCATTGGATTCTTAGCCAGTGTGGTTGATACCACTCAGGTCGTGCCAGTGAGACCAGAGGATACCAGGTTAGTTTGTGAATTTCTGGATGTGTTTCCAGAGGATTTTCCTGGGTTTCCACCGCATAGAGAAATTGAGTTCGTGATAGAACTGGCACCAGGGACGGAGGCAGTGTCTAGAGCGCCTTACAGAATGGCCCCAGCTGAGTTGAAAGAATTAAAAGTGCAGTTGCAAGAACTGTTGGATTTGGGTTTTATCAGACCTAGTTTCTCACCTTGGGGTGCGCCAGTTCTATTTGTAAAGAAGAAGGATGGTTCTCTGAGAATGTGTATTGATTACTGGGAGCTGAATAAGCTGACAATTAAGAATAAGTATCCTTTGCCAAGGATAGATGATCTGTTCGATCAGTTGCAAGGCAAGAAGGTATTCTCTAAGATCGACCTTCGTTCTGGTTATCATCAGTTGAGGGTCAAGGAGGGAGATATACCCAAGACTGCGTTTCGTACCAGGTATGGGCATTATGAGTTTCTAGTTATGTCATTTGGATTGACTAATGCCCCTGCTGCTTTTATGGATCTGATGAACAGGGTGTTCAAGGACTATCTACACCAGTTTATGATTGTCTCTATTGATGACATTCTGGTATATTCTCAGTCAGAGTCAGAACATGAGTATCACCTGAGATTGGTTCTACAGAGACTGAGGGAACACAGATTATTTGCTAAATTCAAGAAATGTGAGTTATCGTTGTCTCAGGTATCCTTTCTTGGACACATTATTAGTAAGGAGGGGATTAAAGTGGATCCATCAAAGATCGAAGCGGTCAGAGATTGGCCAAGGCCAATGAATGCTTTTGAGGTTAGAAGTTTCATTGGATTGACAGGGTATTATAGACGTTTCATGGAAGGGTTCTCAAAGATAGCTAGTGCATTGACTGAAATGACACGCAAGAGTCAGAAGTTTGTGTAGTCAGATAAGTGTGAGAACAACTTCCAGAACTTGAAGTAGAGATTGATTACAGCTCCGATCCTGAGTCTCTCGACAGGTCAGGAGAAGTTTGTGATTTACTGTGATGTTCTCATCAGGGTCTGGGCTGTGTTTTGATGCAATCAGAGAAGGTTATTGCCTATGCTTCTCGTCAGTTGAAGGAGTATGAAAAGAGGTATCCTACTAATGATTTAGAATTAGCAGTTGTGGTTTTTGCTTAAAAGATATGGAGGCACTATATCTATGGAGAGAAGTGTGAGATTTATACAGACCACAAGAGCCTGAAATACTTCTTCACCCAGAAAGACTTGAATATGAGGCAAAGGCGTTGGCTGGAATTAGTAACAGATTATGATTGTGAGATCCTGTATCATCCAGGAAAAGCCAACGTGGTAGCTGATGCTTTAAGCCGGAAGGGTCCAGGCCAGATTTATGGTATGAGGCTGATAGCCAGGGAATTAGCTTATGATATGACCAGAGCTGGTATAGAGTTGCGGGTGGGCCAGTTGGCTAACATTACGCTACAGTCTACGCTGTTGGAGAGGATTAAGGAGGGTCAGCTGAATGATCCACACCTGATCAAGATCAGAGAGGATGTTCTAGCTGGAGCATCCAGAGATTATACAGTGTCTGAGTTAGGCTTGTTGAGATACAAGGGGCGGATATGTGTGTCCATTAGACACTGCTTTGAGGCGAGAGATTCTGGATGAATCTCATACTACACCTTACTCATTGCATCTAGGCACCACAAAGATGTATCAGGATGTGAGATCGTTATATTGGTGGCCAGGGATGAAGAGAGATGTAGTAGAATATGTGGCTAAATGCTTGACATGTCAACAGGTCAATGCTGAGCATCAGAGGCCAGCAAGGCTACTGCAGCCTCTGGATATCCCAGAGTGGAAGTGGGAAGACATCACAATGGACTTTGTAGTGGGCTTACCCAGGACTGTTGGTCAGCATGATTCTATTTGGGTGATAGTGGATCGCTACACCAAGTCAGCTCACTTTCTGCCAGTGAGGACTACTTATATAGTTGACTAGTATGCAGATCTCTATGTGAGAGAGATCGTGCGGCTCCATGGTGCACCTAGGTCGATCGTGTCGGATCGGGACCCTACTTTTACTTCCAAGTTTTGGGGAAGTTTGCAGAAGGCCATGGGGACGCTGTTGAAGTTCAGTACTGCTTATCATCCTCAGACAGATGGGCAATCTGAGAGGACGATCCAGATATTGGAAGACATGCTGAGAGCATGTGTGCTAGACTTTGGTGGATCTTGGAGTAAGTATCTGCCTTTGATAGAGTTCTCCTACAACAACAGTTATCAGTCTACCATTGGGGTTGCACCTTATGAGATGTTGTATGGTAGGAAATGCAGATCTCCCATTCATTGGGATGAGACAGGTGAAAGGAGATACTTAGGTCCTGAGGCAGTTTAGAGGACCAATGAGGCTATAGAGAAGATTAGAGCTAGAATGCTTACTTCTCAGAGTAGACAGAAGAGCTATATTGATCCCAAATGCAGGAACGTGGAGTTCCAGGTAGGAGACTATGTCTTCCTTAAAGTCTCGCCATGGAAAGGGGTGAGAAGTTTTGGGAAGAAAGGCAAGCTGAGCCCCAGATATGTAGGTCCATTTGAGATCCTGGAGAGGGTTGGTCAGGTGGCTTACAGGTTGGCTTTGCCTCCGGCGTTGTCTGCCGTGCATAATGTATTTAATGTTTAAGCTCTTCGAAGGTATGTGCCTGATGATAATCATATTTTGAGCTATGAAGATCTGGAGCTTGAGGCAGACCTCTCCTATGAGGAACAACGTGTCCAGATACTTGACAAAAAGGATAAGGTCCTCAGGAACAAGACGATACCTTTGGTTAAGGTATTATGGAGGAACAGCAAGGTCGAGGAAGCGACCTGGGAGCTGGAGTCAGACATGCATAATCAGTATCCCGAGTTGTTCAGGTAAATTTCGAGGACGAAATTTCTGTAAGGAGGGGATAGTTGTAATGCCCCGAATTCTCTGATATGGTTTAATGGCAGGATTAGTCGGTCGGGAGGGCCATACTTGTTTAATTATTCCATTAAATGATATTATGCATGTATATGTGAATTATAGTATGATATGATGTTATATGCATGCATGTGGGTCGACATTTGAATAATTATGCTATTTTGATAATTTGGCCTATTGAGGGTGAATATGTGTATTTGGGTGCATAATGTGATTTGTGGATGAGATTCCATTATTATGGAGATATATTCGAGCTATTCGGCATGAGACGGTCATATATAATGGATTAGCGGTTTTGTCATAATGGGGTCAATTTTGGGGTAATAGAAATGTTTATTTGATGATAAATTGGGAATATTTGAGATCAGGGTGAAATTTCTGAGGTTTTGACTATAATGTTCCCGGGGGTGTTTTTGGGACCCCGAGCATTAGGTTTTATTTGAGGTTACTTAAGTTTGAAGTATCTGTCAGATAGAACGTATGATTATAAAACCTCTCGTTCTCCTTTTCGATAGTTCGTTTTACCAGTTGAGCATTTTCGAAGATATCTCGAGTTCTAGGAGTTGGAATCCAGCGAGGATCGAGGCATATCAATCCTAGGAACGATTAGAAGCTTCTTAACCGAAGGATTTGATGAAAGACAACCCAATCAAAGGTAATCTAAGTTTAAATTTTTGAGTTTTCCGAGTTTCTAAGCTTTGAATTGGACTTTGTGAATTGTGGAGTTTTTGGTGGGTTTGAACCTTGGGTTTTGAGAGTTTTGGTGTTTTGGAAATCTTGGGAACCTTGTTTTGATGATTGGGGATGGTTAGGCATGATTTTGGAAGCTTGGATAAGTTGAAAACACGTTTGGGAATGGACCAAGGTCGGGGGCCGCAGCCCTGGCTCGATGAGGAAGAAAGGGGGTTTCTGTTTTGGCTGGGCGCCGCTGCGCTTGTTTCAGGAATTTCTGGGGGCCGCGGCCCATGGTGCCATGGCCGCAGCCCTTGCCCTGTTTTCACCCCGTTTGCTCGTTTTGACCCCGGGAACTTAGCTGCAGGCCTCGGGAGTGTCCATACTACTTGGATTAGTTGGGATTGATCTTCCGGAGGCTAGATATTGGTGTGGAACCTATGTTAATCATTATTATTGATGATTTCCTATGTTTGGTTATGATTAGGTGACCGCTAAAGGACTAAAAGTTGATCGTTCTCACGGGTCATTCTTTTAATCTTTCTAGCTCGAATCTGAGGTAAGAAAACTGCACCCTGTGTATTGTTATTGAGGCATGTTGGTTGATAAATGTGGACATGGATTGCATATTAAATGCTAGTGAATGTCGTTTACTTGTATATGGCACTGACTAGTCAGGGACACTGACCTACGAGTCAGAAATGGCATAGCGTCATGAACGTCGAGCCAAATGAAGATTAGATCTAAACGATATTAGCGTTGAATCACTCATATGGGGTATTAACATTGGACCGATCCTAAGGTCGATGAACTTATAAGCGCTTGTTTGGTCTAAGACCAGTTATTCAGAGCCAGGGCATATGGCCCCGGTGACTGTTTGTCACATGGCTAAGGAACGCTGTTCCAGGGTTATGACTCTAAGGTCATGAGGAAGGTTATGTTGGTGACTATTCACCATACACCTATCCTGTTCAAATTTATGAAAGGTTCACCAATCAGATAAGCCCGAGTGACCCTACCGTCACATGGCTATAGGGGGTTGTACCCACTTTTGTGACTGTTGCGACTGTCATCTATTTGTTTGGACTGATGGTCCTGAATGATTATTATGATCATTGTTGATATTATATCATGCTTTATTATGTTTTCTTGCTGGGCCTTGGCTCATGGTGCTATGTGGTGCAGGTAAAGGGAAAGAAAAGCTCACCCAGCCTTGAGTGGAGAGTTTAGGTGGTGATGTGTACATATGCGGCCACTTGACCACCACGACCAAGGTGTTCTCAGAGGAACTAGGGGGCTTACCCTGTTTTTGCCGCTTAGGTCGGCGGGATTGTAAATTTGAAACAGTAATGACCATTTTGTACTGAGAACAACTTGTAAATGTTTTGATTAGCTCTGCAGAGCAGTTTGTAATGAAAATATATGTTTCCTTTTTAACAGTTTTTCACCTTAACCAGTTAATTACACTTAGAGCACGTTTTTTACCAAAGGACTCGGGTAGCGGGTCAAATTTCCGGGCCACCGTTCACTGTAACTGTTTTGGGGTAACCAGGGCGTCACAAAAATGCCCCCAAATTAGGTAAGGTTGTCTCAATGTAGGGCCTCCTAGAAAGATCTAAGTCTCTCTCTAGTGACATGATCTTTTTAACCAATAACACTCATAGTGAATGTAATGCCCCGAATTCTCCAATGTGTTTTAATGGCGGGAATAGTAGGCCGGGAGGGCCATACTTTCTTAATTATGCCATTAATTGATAGAATGAATGTTTATGTGAATTATATTATAATATGATGTGAAATGCATGCATGTGGGTCCACATTTTAATTACAGGGGTGTGATGATAATTAGGCCCGTTGAGGGCATAATTGTATAATTGCGTGCATGTCGGTGATATATTGCTGAGACCACATTATAATGTGGGTTTGTTCGAGCTATTCGGCATGAGACGATCTTAGAATATTGATTGGCGGTCTAGTCATAACAAGTTTAAGTTCGGGGCTCGGGATGAGTCTCGAGGTGATTTTAATGATTAGAGCGTTACCAGGGGTTAAAGGGTAATAGGATATAAATTGTTGGTGTTTGTGATTATCGAGAATTGTGGGAATTGGAGAGCGTTAATTATGATTAACGAGATAGGTTGGAAAGGACAAATTTGCCCTTGGGAGCCTTTAGAAACCCTTAATTGACCTAGGGGTATAATGGTCTTTTTACCTCTAGGATAGATATAAACCCTTTATGGCTGTAGAAATGAAGAGAAAACAGAGTGTGATCAAGAGCTTACCCGTACCTTCCTTCTCCTCCATTTCCTTTGTGATTTTTGAGTACTTGTTGAGGATTCAAGCTTGAGAAGTAGACCTTGGGAGTTTGGGAAAGTGTTCTACCATTGAAGAGCATCACAACCTGAGTTTGAGGTAAGTTTTTAGCCACTAGTTCCCTGGTATGCTCTGTTTTGGTTGTTAGTTTCAGCTTGTGATTTTGTTGTGGATAGTTGGAATTAATGGAAATTTTCGTTGGGGTTTAACTTGGGTTTTGGTAAGGGTGTGATATAGATCAAATTTAGGGGTTGTATTGGATGTTTGGATGGTGTTTTGGATTGGTTTGAAAGGTTGGTTCCAAGGAAAATTGCAAGGGAAGAAAAAACCAGAGTATTGGCTGAACTGTAGGTTGGGCCGCGGCATGGCCAAGGAGGGCCGCAGCTCTTGAGGGGTGCTGAAGGAGTCCGCCTCTTTTTGAGGGGCGGGTCGCGGCCCTTAGTGGCATTTTGGCCAGAAATGGGTTTTTGGCTTGGGGATTCTAGCCTTAGGCCTCGGGATCGATCCTACTACCCGGTTTGGTAGGATTCGATGTCTCGGAGGCTAGGTTTTGGTTTGGGAACCCTTTTTTATTCATTTTATTGATGGAATTTCATAATTGGTTATGACCAGGTAACCGCTAAAGGACCAAAAGGTCGATCGTTCTCAGGAGTCGTTCTTATTATTATTTCTCGCTCGAACAGGAGGTAAGAAAACTGCACCCTATGTATATATGGCATGCATGATTGCTATTGAGGCATGTTAATTGATAAACGTGGACATGGATTGCATATTAAATGCTAGCGAATGTTGTTTTCTTGTATATGGCACTGACTAGTCAGGGACACTGACCTAAGAGTCAGAAACGGCATAAGCGTCCTGAAGGCAGGGCCGAATGAAGGTTATATCTAATCGATATCAACGTTGAATGGCTCTAAGGCATTAACGCTGGACTGACCCTAAGGTCGATGAATTTATAAGCGCTTGCCTAGTCTAAGACTAGTTACTAGAGCCAGGGCTTAAGGCCCAGGTGACCGTTTGTCACATGGCTAGGAAACGATGTTCCAAGGTTATGGCTCTATGGTCATGAGGAAGGTTATGTTGGTGACTAGTCACCGTGCACCTATCCTGTTTGAACTAATAAAAGTTCACTTGTCTGTTAAGCCCCGGTGACCCTATCGTCACAAGGCTAAAGGGAGCTATACCCAACTTAGTGACTTTTGCGACGGTCACCTATTTGTTTGGACTGATAGTCCTGAATGATTATTATGATCATTGATGATATCATATAATGCTTTATTGTGTTTTCTGGCTGGGCCTTGGCTCATGGGTGCTATGTGGTGCAGGTAAAGGGAAAGAAAAGCTCACCCAGCCTTGAGTGGAGAGCTTAGGTGGTGATGTGTACATATGCGGCCGCTTGACCACCACGGCCAATGATTTCTCGAAGGAACTAGGGGGTTTACCTTATTTTTGCCGCTTAGGTCGGCGAGTTTGTAATTTTGAAATAGTAATGACCATTTTGAGTTGTAAATAACTTGTAAAAGATTTTATGAGCCCATGAACAGTTTTATGTATTTAATAAATTATATAATTTCCTTTTTATTGATTTTCTACCTTAGCATGTTAATAACACTTAGAACACGTTTTTAACCAAAGGACTCGGATAGCCGGTCAAATTTCCAGTTCACCGTAACTGTTCTGGGGTAACCAGGGCGTTACAGTGAAACCTACCCTTTAGTGTGATCGACCGTCTTGGAAGACCCCGTCACTGAATCAAAGCGTTTGATTAGTCCAAAATACACCTTCATTAGATATGGTGGCTTCAATATAGGATCTCCTTGCGAGATCAGAGTCGATCTCTTGTGACATTGTAATGCCCCAAAATCTCTGATGAGGTTTAATGATTGGATAAGTAAGCCGGGAGGGCCATAATTGATTTATTATGCTTTTAAATTATTATATGCATGTTTATGTGAATTATATTATTATATGATGATAAATGCATGCATGTAGGTCCACATTTCATCATAAGGGAATTTTGGTGATTTGGCTTGTTGAGGGTGTTTAACGCCCAAACGTGACTTCCACTTAGCGATAGTCGTAGTATAGATGGGCGGTCGATTCCACAAGGAGGCAAAGAAATAAAGTTAATCAATAAATAAATGTTAGAGATAAATAATATGAAGAAAATAGAACAAGTGATATTTTTGTGGTTTTTGAAATTTAAATATTATAAATAAAGATATAATAAAGTGTGATGTAACAATAGGTAACAAATAAGAAGGATCAAGAGTCACCAATATGCATACTTATTTATTTGGATCTTTGATTTACAAAAATTACACAAATGGATAGTTCACATCCCAACTATTCATTTGGAAGATTTATCATTAAAGCACAAATATATTTCACAAAATGTATTCAAGTGATTATTATTCTTTACCATGAAAAGATGAGATAAATCTTATGAGAAATCTAAAAATGACATTATACCATTGACAATAATGCAATAAAAGATTGGACATAAAACCTAACACAAATATTACTTTTACTATTTATAAAATACATAGAAAGAACATGACTAATTCTATATAGATTTAGTAAAAGTAAATATATATGAATGAGATGGAGAAAATGATGAAGATATTATCTATATTATTTTCACTAATTTGATAATACATAGAAAGTGCATGACAAAATCTATATACTATTAGTAAATATAAATATAGATAACAAGATGAAGAAGTAGAGATGAAAGAAAATAAATCACTCAAATATATAAAATTTAAGCACATGGTGACTCAAAAATACCAAACAAAGTCATAATGCATATAGGATCATCCTAACCTTCCTAAGGAAGGTTAGCCTATTATGCTAGACATTCTCATGAAATTCTAAAGAGAAAATATGAGAAATGAGACTAAAATTTGGTAGAGTTTTGCTACCTAAAAATTACATACCAAATGTGAAGAAAGTGTCCCTATTTATAGATGGGGAAAATGACTAAAAAGAAATTAAACAACAATTTGGGGTTTACAAAATAAATCTGAAATATTAATAATAAAATATGATTTTCAAAAATCAAATCTTATTATAAATATTAACCTAGTTTTTTTTTGGTAACTCAGCAGTGTATTTCATTACTTTCAAAACCAATTTACAAACAAATGGCACCCATTAAGGCCCAAACATACTTCTGTTAACTGTACAATGGTTTCTATTTATAAAACAGTATACCAGTCAAGATCTTTGGCAGATACTTTCTTTGGCCATACACTTTGTATTCTAGTCTTACTAGCTACTTTAGTCTTCTGTACAATACTTGTTGGATTATCAAGGGAAGATAACCAAATACTTTCATTTCTTGCCCTCCATAAGTGGTACACTAGTGCAGCCATGATTGCTGAAAAGACCATTTTCCTGAACCTTGTTGCCTTCATTCTGCCAATTGCCCTCACAAGACCAGTTAGTTGCCTCCCAGTTATGTTCCAGCAGACCCATTTCTTAACCTGTTGAAGGCACTCACTAGAATATGGGCAGTCAAAGAAGAGATGGGAAGTTGTTTCATCTGCTATTTTGCAAAACTGACATTTAGCTTCCGAAAGAATATTGAAACTATGTAATCTTGCTTTAGTCTTCAATCTGTCTTGGATAGCTAACCATAACATGAAACTGTGCTTTGGGGTATTCAATCTCCCCCAAACCTCCTTGCTCCAATTAACCCTATCATGAACTGGATTAAGAAGTCTGTAACCCTCTGCTATCTTATATTTCCTGTTATTAAAACATGTATCAACAAGATGCTTAATCTGTTCTTTAACTGCTATAACCTTCCTCCAATACCAGCTGCTATTAGCTGGTGCAATGTAATCCCACCATACTCTACCTTTTATGTACACACTATGCACCCATCTAACCCACAAATTGTCTTCTTTGGCTGCCACTGCCCAAACATATTTAAACATAGCAGCTTTGTTCCATTCAGAGATTTTTTTGATACCGATACCTCCTGCTACTTTAGGCTTGCACAAGCTATCCCAAGATATTTGCCCTGCTCCAACCATCACTCGTTTACCTGTCCACAAGTATGCTCGGAAAATAGCTTCAATCTCTTTAATCACCTTCCTAGGCAGCAACATGATTTGACTCCAGTAGGCCTGAATTGAGAGAAGAACAGAGTTAATCAAGACTGCCCTCCCTGCAAAAGAAATATTCCTTGTGCTCCAAGACCTGATTCTAGCAGTCATTTTATCCACTAGCAAGCTACATTCCTTTGCACAGATGCGCTTAGGACAGATGGGTACACCTAAGTAATTGAACGGTACCTCACTCTTCCTAAACCTGATACTTCCAATATGCGCTGCACCTCATTTGAGCTCATCCCACTGCTAAATATTGCAGATTTCGAAGCATTAGGCTGTAGACCTGATGTTTGCGAAAATAATTTGAGGCCCTGTAGTAGATAACATATACTCTTATAATCTCCATTACAGAACAGAAGTACATCATCAGCAAACATTAGATGATTTAACTTCAGCTCCTTGCATCTGTTATGATAAGCAAAGTCAGATTTCTGTCCCACTTTTTGCATTATTCTTGTGAGGTATTCCATTCCCAACACAAAAATAAGAGGTGACATCGGATCCCCTTGTCGCAGCCCTCGTTTAGCCTCAAAATATCCATGCAGCGACCCATTAATCATAAGTGAAAAACGAGGTGTTCTTATACATGTCATGACCAGCTGAACAAAAGGCTCAGGGAAATTAAAACCAAACAACACTTCTTCAATAAAGCTCCACTCGATGGTATCATAAGCCTTTTGTAAGTCTAGTCTAGTCCTCAAAGACTGGCTTTTGAGGACTTTCTCCCATAATTATAGACTAGGTCTTGGCAAATCATAATGTTGTGCGCTATAAATCGGCCATGAACAAAACCTCCTTGATTTTGCGCCACAAGGCTAGGGAGTATTGTTTTGAGCCTCGAGCAAATCAGCTTCGTAGCTGCTTTATAAATGACATTACAGCATGCTATTGGTCTGTAATCCTTTACTGTATTCGGGCATTTGGTTTTAGGAACAAGTGTAATCACTATGGAATTGATCTCTTTAAGCAGCTGCCCAGTCTTTAAGAAGGAGCAAATAGCTTCAGCAACTTCATCTCCAATTATAGTCCACTTTTCTTGGTAAAAATAACTCCCATAGCCATCCGGTCCTGGTGCTTTATTTCCAGTGATTGCAAATATCACTTTCCTTACCTCATCTTTTGAGTAGTTTGCCAAAAGCATTTCTGATTGGGACACTGTAACTGTAGGACCGTGAGCCATCACACCAGCCAGTACTGTCTTCCTTTGTAGCATCTTACTACCCAAAGCTCTTGATAGAAGCTTAAAAAAGCTTCAATAACTTGTATAGGTTCATCTACCCGAGTCCCTCTTGCATCAATAATAGATAGAATTCTGTTTTGTCTTCTTCTTTCCCGAATACTAAGATGAAACAAAGCTGAATTCTCATCTCCATGTCTAGCCCAACTCAGTTTCGACTTCTGCTGTAGAAAGGAGACATAATCCTTGTGAACCTTTGTATATTTATTCCTAGCCTCCAGCTCTACACCATGCAAATCAAAGTTCAAAGGATCACACTTAAGCCTTTCTTGACAGTCCATTAGGTGATCTCTAGCATGAGTCTCGACACTTATTATATCAGAATAGCCTTGAGTATTGATCTCCTTGAACACTGGCTTTAGTCCCTTCAACTTGGTAATTAGCTTATACATTTTTGTCCCTGTAAAAGGTTGCTTCCAGATCTCTGCAACTTTCTTACCATACTCTGGGTGCGTAGACCACATATTGAAATACTTGAAAGGCTTCCTACCACAAGGAACTTTTGCATATACCGTGAGGACAACTGGTGTATGATCAAACAGCCCCTCATTCATAAAAACTGTCTCACTCTATTGCCAATCCTCTCCTATTTTGCTAAGATATCATTAAAGTCACCCATCACAATCCAAGGCCCCTTAATATTCAGATCTTGAAGGTCTTTCCAGAGCCATTTTCGCCCCTCCTCATCATTAAAAGCATACACATAAGTGACAAAAAAGAAATTCTTATGATCAACTGTTGTAACTCCAAGATGGATCATCTGGCTTGTACACTTAATGATATTAATATGAAAACTAGAGGGGTTCCAGCTAACCACAATTCGCCCTCCTGAATGCCATGCATTATTTGAAGTGAAGCACCAACCAACAAACAAATTCAAGTATAAGGCTCCTAGTTTCTGAGCCTTCACTCTTGTCTCGAGCAGACCAACCAAACCAACTCTCTGAGAAGCAATGAATTGCTTTACTAATCGTTGTTTTTGTTGGTTGTTAATCCCTCGGACATTCCAGCTGAGTACTTTATCCATTTGAAAGAGGAGGTGCTGCCCCCCCTCCTGTATTTTCACTTTGGGCTCCAGCATCTATCATATTTTGGGGCTGCTGTTCCTTATGTTCATTTTGCACCACTCCCCCCCCCCCCCCCCATTCAAATCTAGCACCTGAAATGAATTAGTGACACAAGTATTAATTGGAGGGTCCTGTGCTTTAACCTTCCAGACCTTCATTGCTGGCTTAAATCCATCCGGATCAGCACTTGTGTTCAAATTAGGTGCCATATTCTTATTCAAATCTAGCATTGACACTCCCGGTTCAACTGATTTCTCTGTTTTCTTAACCACCCATTCAGGCTTCCTTCCTTCTTTTCGCCTACACATATTGGTATCATGACCCATTCCTTGACAGTGGTCACATATTAATGGTTTCCACTCATACGTGACAGCCACTGAGGTGTTACTACCATGCTCATCCTCAAACCAAATCAAATCTGGAAAAACTTGCTTCAGAGAAACTTCAATGAGTACCCTAGGATAGCTTAACTTGTCCGTAATTTTAGTGATAGAGTCGACCATCAAAGGCTTTCCTACTTGACTGATTATCTTGAATAAGGACTTCTCTCCCCAATATTTCAGTTCAAGATCATCCAATTGAACCCAGATTAGAACCGATTGAATGTCCTGCTTCTTGAAGTTAACATTAGGGTCCCATGCCTTCATAATAACAGGCCTCTTATCGAAAAAAATATACCCCCCTGAAATCACTTGATCCCTGTACTCAACAGAATCAAAACGAATTAAGAAGATGCCATATGACAACTTGCCCAATTTGTCTACTTTATCCTTCCAAACACGTCGAGAAAACCCCTCTATAACTGATAATGGTGGATTTTCTCCTACCACATAGCACACCATAGAGGATTTCCAGTAGTCCACTTCATCCTCAATGTCTTCCATAGTTATCTTAATTTTCTGTTTTTCAGTAGACTCGGCAAATTTGGACTCCAGATTTTGCATCACATTGCCAGGTCTCAAGATAGGAGGTGTGACGTTCTTACCTTGAGACACTGCAGATGTCGTATGCCGATGGGCTTCCATAAATTGCTTCGCTTCCATGACTTGAGCAAATTTCATACGAATGTCTTCCCGCTGTTGGTGCTCCTGTATGACTGTGCTAAATGAGACCTCCTCAGTACCATTTGCAAATGGCAGATGATTTTCGACTTGTTCCGCTTCAATTTCCTCATCTGAAAATTGTAGTGGTTCAATTCCGAGAACTTCATCCATAGTTTTTGTTTTCCTCACATCAGAACTAGAGTCAGGCCCTCGTTTTTTCTTTTTCTTATTAGCTGATTTAGGCTTGCTCTGCAACTTCGCCCTCGTCTTCGCCATGGCACCAGCTCAGAGAGCTGAGAGAAAGCTAGAGAGAGAAAGCCTTCTTATAACTTATAAAATTATATTTATAAAAATATTGTAAATATATATATTTAAATCTATATTAAATAATAATTAATAAAATATGTCAAATTCAATGTATAATTATTAATAAATGAAAATAACATAAATGTATAACTACAATGTACATATCTATATAATGTTGAAAATATATAAAGTTATTTTAGAAGTCTAAATTAATAATTAATTTTATCATAAATTTTTACTATGTATAAGACAGCATGAATATAAATATATTTAATATTAAGACATTATTACTATATCAATGCATATTTTATAAAAGTAGTATCAAGAAATATTATAATTTATTATAATGTGAAATTTATTTCTAGACTAAATTTTTTTATGATTATATGAAAGTGGAGATTTTACTGTATATATATTAATCTTTTAATATGACAACATATAACTATATCTATTAAAAAAACATGTGTTGAAAAAGTAAACCAATTTATTGTTAAATTATTTTTACAGGTTATGCATGAATCATTCATCGAAAGTATGGCTTGTATTTCTTTGAAGGCCACCATTAGGAGTCAATAAGCAATACCCTGTCATGCTTACATAAAGAACAAGTCATATGCATGATTTGAATAATAATAATAATAATAATAATAATAATAATAATAATAATAATAATAATAATATATTTGACCATACACCAAAATAACCTAGTTATTTTGGTGTATGGTCAAATGCCCTTTTTCAAAAGCACCAAAAAAGATGAGCTTTAAAGCTCAAAATAGAAATTTTGCAAGGCCCAATGTGCACAAAAAGTTGGGCCAAGGGTGGCTGGTGGCAGCTGGTCCATTGAACAATCCCAGCCAATCAGAGCATGCCACGTCGATAGGTGGAGCTGGCTGGTTGGGTCTTGGAGTTGTGGGCCTTCAGAGGTGATTGGGAGAGCTGGCCTTGCTGGAGCTAGATTTGGGCCTTGGAGTTGTACGTTGGGCTTGGTGAAACAATGCATTTGGGTCAATGCATTTGGGAAGGAGGCTGAAGGAGGATTGATGGAGGCTGTTGAAGGGAATTGGCACGTGCACACAAAATGGCTGAGTTGAAGGAGCTGCCTGGGACGCGTGGCGGGCGGTGGTGGTGACACGTGGCGGCTGGGCAAAGAGAAGAGAAAGCTTGTGCTGGGCTTGGGCCGAAAAAATGGGATCATTCACTTCAAAAATGCCACATTCCCTTTTGTTTTTTTTCAGATTTAACTTTCTTTATTCTTTCTTTTTTCTTTATGTCAAAATATCAATTAATTCCTACAAAATAGCAATAAATTAAATCATGATCAAATATTTTCATCCATAAAATATATCATATTAATTAAATGAAAATAATAATCAAAACTTAATTTATTTTGTCATTTAAGATCAATAAAAGTGCACTTTTCACCTCTAATCAGAGGGTAAGAGGGTAAGCTTTCTATGTGGATAGGACGTATCAAAACCTTTTGCTTCTTTTATAATAAAGGAAATATATAAGAATAATATTGTGTTGGGTCATAACGAGGTTGATTTCGGGGCTCGGGGTGAGTCTCGGGGTAAGTTGATGATTAGTGCATTACCGGGAATTAAAGGGTAATGAGATATGATTTAATTACTATTTGGGAATAATGGGAATTGGAGGGCGTTAATTATGATTAATGTTGCGAAATTTGTAGCTATGCAAGTGCACACAGTCGCAAACTCGTAATAAAATGGTAAAACCAAGTATCGTCCTCAAGGACTGAGTTATCAATTACCAGTCAATTAATTTCTTGTTCTATTTGATGAATTGAAATTCTTGATTTTTATAAATTGCAGAAACAATAATTGAAAATTGAATAGAATAACAACTAATGGAAAAACTTTTAATTTAATCACTGAGAAACAATGAGGATATTCAATCCCTTCAACTATCCTCCCTATTATTCCCTAATGCAAAGTGTGAATTCTTCTTCTTTTGACCTAATTCAATTAACAAGTTGATAAAGCAGCCTATAATCATACTATGAATTATAAACTCAACCTAGATGACAATTTCCTATATTTCTATGGTAAATTGAACCACGCAGGTAGCATTAATCTCAATCAACTTAATAACAGTTACACAATTAATTCAGATACTTTCGTTCTAAATTAGAATTATGTCCAATATAACCACAGCATAATTAAATCTCACTTCTCAGATTTTGACTTAAAAACATATATAAATAACTAAAGATGGCCAATCAATAATCAATTTAAAAGAACAGATTATATGGAATTGAAGAAGATTGAAGAAGAAGAATATTAAAATTGCATTAGTTCATAACAGGAATTCAAGTGATTCAATTAAACATCCTAAACAGAAAATTAATTCATAACTATAGTGCTAATCAAAACAGAAATTAAAGATAACATCAAGAAGAAGAAAAACATGTAAAAATACTCTAAGCTTGAGCCTTCAAAACCAGCATTCACCCACAATCCATACGTGCTTCTCTCTTCTTTTTCCCATCTTAAAAACCTAATTTTTCGAATTTTAAAGAGGCGGGCCGCGGCTCTACATACACTATGCCGCGGCCCGTGTCCAAATTCCTGGGCAAAAAGCCCTTTCCATGCCGCGGCTCTCCGAAGCCATGCCGCGGCCCGTACCAACAAGTTCTGGGCAAAATGCCCATCTATGCCGCGGCTCTCTATAGCTATGCCGCGGCCCGAAGATGTCCTCAAAAACAATGCTTCTGTTTCTCCCCCTAGCCGCGGCTCCACTTTGCTCATGCCGTGGCTCTTAAGGAATTTTTCAATTCTTCAAGTTTTCATCCCAAAATTTCACCAACACTTCCAAATTGTGTTGAGAACCATTCTTTATCAAAATATGATGAAAAACTTGATTATTTCTTCCCTTTCTTTGGCATTTTCTTCCACATGCTCAATTCTTCCTGATATTCACAAAAACAAACAAACAAAGCATAAACCCGCACTAAATGAAAGAAAAACGAAATAAAAGACTACTAAAAACATCACCAAAACATAACAAAAACTAGACTCAACAATTAACGAGATAGGTAGGAAAGTACGACTTTGCCCTTGGGGGCTGTTAAGAGGTGAGTTAGGCATGGGGGGTATTTTGGTCATTTGACCTAGGTTATATATTAAGTTTGAAGGCTGTGGAACTTGTAAAATAGAGCATTGGTTTCTTCCCTCCCGTTCATCTTTTCTCTTCCTTTTCCTTTGAAATTTTGAAGCAAGTTTGGGGATTCAAACTTGGAGATTGAAGCTTGAAGTCTTAGGCTAGTGTTCAGCCATTGAAGAGGATTCAATTCAAGTTTGAGGTAAGGTTTTAGTTCAATTTTATGGTTCCTTGCTCTGTTTTTGTGTTAGTTTTAAGATTGGAGTTTTGATCATAGAAATGGGAATTTGATGAAGTTTTGAATGGTTTAAGGCTTAGGTTTTGTTGGATATATGGTGGATAAGTTGTGGTAATAATTAGGATTTTTGCTTTGTGGTATTGGAAGTGTTTTAATAGGATTTTGAAATGAGCTCGAAGGGGAAAAACATGGGTTTTTGGCTGAGTTTCAGGTGGGGCCACGGCTCTGTTCTAGAGCGTTGCAGCCCAAGCTTGTTGAAGATGAGGGGTAGTGCTGAAGGGCCATTGGGCCGCAGCATGGGGATGTAGGGCCACGGTGCGTGCTGATGGTTGGAAGGTGGCCACTTATGTTTGGGGAGGCGGGCCACGAAATGGTGGAGTAGGGCCGCAACCCTTAGTGGCATTTTGGCCAGAATTGAGTTTTTGTCTTGGGAATTCAAACCTTAGGCCTCAGGATCGTTCCTGCTACCCGGTTTAGTAGGATTCGATGTCCCAGAGGCTAGGTCTTGGTCCGGGAACCTTTTATTATTCATTTAATTGATGGAATCCCATAATTGGTTATTACTAGGTGACCGCCAAGGAACTAAAAGGATGATCGTTCTCAAGGGTCGTTCTTTTACTAATTCTCACTCGAACCAGAGGTAAGAAAACAACACCCCATATGTGACATGCATGGTTATTCATGAGGCATGTTGAGTGTTTAAATGTGGACATTGATTGCATATCAAATGCTTAGCAAATCTTGCTTACTTGTGAATGACACTGATTTATTAGTCAGAATTGACAATGGTATCGGTATTAACTGTGAAGTTGTGACTTATTAGTCAAGTTCGGCAGTAGTACTGAGCACTGGTCGTATGGTGTTTATGAGTCAAGAATGGTATTAGCGTGTTTAACGCGAGCTGAAAAGATTAGATCTAATCGACATAGGCATTGAATGACTCATCATGAGCATTAATGCCTGACCGACCCCAAGTTCGATGAAAAACAAAAGTGCTTGTCTAGTGTAATGGCTAGTTACTAGAGCCAGGGCTAGAAGGCCCAGGTGACTGCATCGTCCCATGGATAAGGGTGCGGAACCCACATTAGTGACTCACTCATTAGTCACTCATCTAGTTTAAGCTAGTGACTCTATGGTCACTCATTTGGTTTACATTAGTGACTCCATGGTCACTCATTTGGTTCACACTAGTGACTCACTTATTAGTCACTCATCTGGTTTAAGTTTGTGACTCCAAGGTCACTCATTTGCTAAGGGTGCGGACCCCACATTAGTGACTTACAACTCACTCACTCATCTATTTAGGGCTATAAGCTCTATATGATTATCATAATCATCACCTGATATTATATACATGCAGTAATGAGTTTTTTTGCTGAGCCTTGGCTCACGGGTGCTATGTGGTGCAGGTAAAGGGAAAGAAAAGCTCACTCAACCTTTAGTGGAGAGCTTAGGTGGCGATGTGTACATATGCGGTCGCTTGACCACCATGACCAAGGAGTTTTTCGGAGGAACTAGGCGTTAACCCTATTTTTGACGCTTGGGTTGGCGAGTTGTAATTTTTACACTGTAATGACCATTTTGGATTGTAAATAACTTGTAAACGCTTTTATGGGCCCATGAATAGTTTAATGTTTTAAATTAAATATATAAAATCCAATTGGTTCATTATTTTGGTCTAAAATTTCTTAGGTCCATAATAGGTATGTTAAAAATGTCCATGAGAAAAATTATGTCAAAAATATAATTTTTACTTATTGAAAAAAGTTCACAAAATTGGCTGTCCAAATACTTGGAGTTAGAACTTGAAATTTCAGTATAGGTTAAGATAATTTATTATTGGGAATAATAATTTTCTAAGTTAAGTTCGGGTTTTCGAGAGGGGTATTTTGGTCATTTTACCCATAGGGCTCGAGTTTGGGCCGGGAGTTGGGAATTTAGGATTTTGTTTCTTAAATCCCTATGCTTATTTTAAGATCTTAGTAAGTCATAAACTAAGTCATATTGTCCCAATATATTTATAGGTTCTAAAAGCGACTAGAAACACTATGGCATTTTTCATGAAAAGTTAAGGACAAAAGGTAAGGAAGTATACAACAAGAGTAACTTAGTTTTGTGAAATGTTAGATATGAATGTGTGCATGCTATGAATGCTGCCAGATTAAATGTGCGTCTGTATATCTGAATTATATGACTAGAAATGTGCATGATAGCACCCATCTTTCGGGGTTGAATGCACTAGTTATGTTTGAATGTTGTAAGTACAAATGTTGTGATTTTGTGCTTGCAATGTGAACTCTGTAAATGTGGTCCCCATATAGCAATACAATGGGACTTACCACAATACAGGTATCGTCATCGTGGAATTAGCGTAGTATGCCCTTTGGTATGGGAGGTAAGTATTTTCTAGGTTGCGGAGGCCGCAAGACTCATGATCTCTATGTTGAACCCAATGGCCAGGAAATTGTTTATGATGAATGAATGATATTTATGATGCAATAGTTGACTTGTGAATGTCTCAGATGTATTTCTAGTTAATTTAAAGTTTACATTGCATAATTTTTATGCCATGAATTTGAGACTTGTGTTCTCTAGTATGTACTTAGTTTTCTTACTAGGCGTTATGTTAGGAATTGTGCCCTTTAAAGTATATGTGTTGAACAGTGTTTTATGAAATAAATAATTAAAATGAATTTTTGCATATATTAATTGTTTATTATAATTATTAGAATAATATTATATGAATATAAGACAATTCTCAAATTCGTTATTGTGACTACAACCTTGTCTTGGTACGAGAGGATTAATAATGTAGAGAACAAATTTAAATAGTTCGCAGTAAAACAAAGTTATATGTAATTTTTGGATTAAATACTGTAAGTATGGTTCACTAGTATTATGAATACATGTAATCTAGATCTGGATTACTGATTTAGTAGAACATCTTAGTGGATGAACTTTGAATAAAGTGGTTATGCATGAATGAGACCCGATATATTATTAATACTTAACTAAATACCGTTTGTTTTATAAGTATTAATTAAACATATCATTTGGATGGTAATATAAAAATTGATCTTAATCCTGAAGTTATTATGAACTCTTGTTTATCTCATTTGGGTTATTTGATTCACTCGTTGTGGGTTGTCAAAATGATCAGGCTGAAAACTTTTGTTTTGGGAACTCATTGGTGTAAATGGCTGGGAACATAATATACAAATATGGAATCTATACATTTCCGAGAGGAATTGAATAATGGTTCTCTTAAGAGTTAGCTTTTGGAACTAAAAGGTTATCGAGCTCAAATTCATAAAATAGTTTATGAATTAACCTTCACTAGTAAAGTTAATAGTACTTAACTAAATAAGATATAATTAAAGAGGTAAAATATTATCTTAATTCTACATTAATTATGAACTATTAATTGAGAATTGAGTTGGATGTAATGATCAAATCGATGAATGCTTTTTACATTTAAAAAGTACTCAATAAATAAATGTCTATAATTACAATAGTGCAATCTCATATTTTTAGTAGAATAATATTGAGATTAATAAATTAAGGTTATCGTATTAAAAAGTTTTAATTAATAATCAAAATTTAATGGAGCTTGAAATTATATGTTCATAGGTCCCTTAGGTGGCTCTATCAACATTATTCAAGGTAAGAGTTGGAACCAGGAAAAAAAATAAGTAAAATGACATATTTGGAAGAAATTTGTTCTTTGGGGTCAAATATGTAAATGAGACCAATTAATTGATTAATATAATTTGCTAAAATATATTTTTTTAATTAAAATGGTATATTCAAAATTGGCATTTAAATATTTAAGATGATTAATTTGAATTAGTTAGTTTTATTTATTTAAATAATGTGAAAAGATAATAAGATTAGTTATCAGGTTTAAATATTTTTAGATATATGATTATTAAATAATAATTAAATAAAAGTGATTAAGAGACATATCCTTGAAATTGGGATATGCTACACGCCAATCGCAGTGCACTGTTATTGGTGTGTGACTAGGTCCAAGACCAGTGTTGGGTATTCCTTTTATTTATTTAGTTAATTATTTAATAAGTGGTTTATATTTTGAATTTATTATTTCTTTTATAAATCTATATGATAGATAATTGTTTTAAGCAAAAACAAGTTTTTAGAGAATTCTAAGTCTTTCACACAGAGAGAAAAATATATCGTATTATTTTTCTCTATCCTTGAAAGTTGTCTCAGACCAGAAAAAATTCAAAGATCTCATGTGTTGAGAATATCTTGTGAATCACAAAATTCCCACCATAACTCTACGTGTCCACACGTGTATTGAGGTGTAGAGATACATCTTGGAAGATCTTGGTCTGAGTATTTTGGAGACTGCTTTGGATTGGATGTTCGTAGGAGATACAAAAAGATAGCAATGATTCTTGATAGTTCTAGAACTGGTAATTTCTTATCTTTTTCTATCTCATCGAATAATGTTTGCATATTAATGGATCTGATTATTTAAAGTTTGTTTGAATAATTTTGTTTGAAATCCCATGGCCCACCACCCCGTGCATTTTGCTGCGCACATTGTAAACCAATTACTAACAATTGGTATTAGAGCGATCATTAATCTCTACATACATTAATAATTGTGCGGGTAAAATATGCATTCTTATATTATTGTAATATGTGATGAATGGATGGAAGTATGTTTGATGAATTTTTGTTCTTAAGAGTCGTTAATTATATGGTGTTTTGGTTTTAGGAACTGTTCTTATTTTTTCTGGATCTACAAAATTGTAAGTCATATGGGGCATAAGATTTTTGTAATTTAATTTTTTGCACCTATAAAATTATTTTCAAAAGTTGTAACTCGAGCCCCAAGGCTGCCCGAGGACACCTAGGCGCACGCACGCCTCTAGCGCGCCCCTATTGTGCGCGCCTGGCACCCTAGTGCCCTTGCCTCGCACGCCTAGTGCCCAGTGCCCCTGCCGCACACCACTGGCGCCCCTACCTCGCCTGCCTTGTGCACTTGCTTCACCCATTGCGCCTTTGACACATAGTGCTTGGTGCGTAGGTGGCTTTCAAGCCGCCCGCACCATACCAAGCCCAATAAATTACTAATTTTCATTGACTGGCTCCTCACAAGAGCCCTAGGGCAGTGGGCTTGATCTAAATTGTTAATTTAGATTTTAAAATTCAAATTAAAATTTGAATTTAGTGGCCCAAGTTCAAAATGGGCCTAAATGACTAATTAGGCTTTAATTATTCAAGTTTAAATTTTTTAAAAGATTGTTTAAAAATCATTGAAGTCATTTATAATTCAAAATTAGGCAAAATGACATAAAAAGAATAGAAGGCCCAAAATATGGAGATGTAGATTCTACATGAAGCCTTTGTTTTATTTATATTTTATTTTGTAATTTATTGAAAGTGTTGTAATTTTTCTAGAAATACTCAAAACACCCGACTCGCAATTATTTATTTATTTACTGCATTTATTAAATGTGTTAAATAGCATTATCGTGCATTGTAACATGCCATACATATTACCCACTCAATATCTAATTAAAGCATGCATCTCATACGAGTAGTAACATGTTTTGATTAGGAATATCCTATTTGATTATATGCTTTGATTTGATTATTCATATAATTAATCTAGTACAAGGCGGTGAATTGATTTTAATTGTTAATTTCAAACCTATTTTATAATAGCTCGAGCGCTAATAGAAGATCTGGAACTGTTTGACAATTTGTACAAGTGTACTGCTAACACTTGTTAATCCCGAGCTTACCCTTTACGAGCCTACATTTCAAGGATATCTAGTTAATCTCATAATTTGGGTGTAACATATTTCCCCCTCAAATGTGTTGGTTCAAATCCTCTGAGAAGGAAACTTTTGAACTTCATTTTTGAACAACGTGCCCACCTCCACACTCGAGTGTGGACACGTGTCCTTAGAGGACTGCATACCAAGAGTACTCGAGTAATCTTTTCTCTGCGCACGCTATTTCCTATTCCCTTTTTGCCACAAATTGTGGAAATCATAAGTGGTCCATCAGATCACATTTTATCCCAGATTAAGGGCTCAGATTTCCCTTCAGATATCACATTTTTTTTGTCTATTTAAACCCCTTGTTCATCTCCTTTCATCCCTAGTTTTACACTCCCGTCTTTCAGAAAGAAAACTAGAGCCAAAAAGAAAACAAAAGATTTTTTATGTTTTCCAAACCCAAGAAGCAAATCAACATTGGTTTGTTTGGTTCTGTTGCATTGTTCCTACTTCCGATCCTTCGATCCAACATTTCTTTATTCCCCGTATCAACTTTGTGTAAGTTCATCAGACTTTATCACTCATTTTTTGTATGGTATTTTTTTATATCTATATGCATGAAAGAAAAGAAGACAATCCTGGTCCTTGTTATATATCTGTGATCTTTACTATTCATATGAGTTTTTTGATTCGTAGGGTGTATAGTTCTTTATGGGTAGAAACTTGTTTATGGCAAAAAAACTAGTAAAAATGGCCTTCTTCTAATCATGGGATAATCAGATATAGGTTTCGTGTAGAGTAAGAAATATGGCTTTGGATTAGGGTTTTAACGCACGTATCCCGATAATATCTCCTTTTTGGGTAACTGCCCATTTTTTCCTAGAAATTCGAGATACCCCAAACTGAAAGTTACTGCCCCACTCTCACCTGGGTCCACTCTCGATGCCCCAAACTTTTAATAGCTTGGTTTTGGCATTTGAATCGATCTCATTATCTCAAGCTTGCAAACTCAAGTTATCAAAAATTTTAATTCTTCCCATTCTTTCTAAATGATGGGCCCTCACCTTTTTCTTTCTTGTTGGATGTCACAGTCTTCAGAGAATCGGTGGGGGCCCGAGTTTACGATACCTTACCATCCACCGTCTCCTCAACCTGAGTCACCATTTTCTCTTAACCAGCAATTGACCAAGGAGCACAAAGAGGTCCTTGAACGAGAAGACATTAGAGCCCACTTCCGAATCCAAATTGACGAGGTCAAAGAGGGAAAAATAAGGAGGTTCTGATTTTCTGTGCATCCTGACTCGGACCTTGAAATCCGACCAGTTCTGCTAGACCCCAAGTGTAGGGTCATAATAGCCTTTTCCCCAGACGAACTTTCTTTTGAATTCATGGAGAGTACATTGAATCTTCCAACCACACACCACCTCCAAAGTTCTTTCCATCCCAGTCTCAGAGAGCTCTTTCTTCAAGGCTGAACATTATCAAAGTTCCATCACTTCCACCAGACAGATTTGAGAACTGCTGTCCTGCCATGGATTAAAGTTATCTGGAAAACTGGTGTGTCGGCCCGCTATCTCCAACAAGAGGAATTTCTTTGCTCCGGGTGAAGCCGACCCTGAAAGGAAGACAAGCTCGCAGCCTGGAGTCGCGAACATATGTGAGCTGGGGCATTACTGCCCTTGAAGGACTATTTTTGAAATTTTACTAACTACGTCGGTGTCGCCCTGTTCCAACTTCAGTTCAATTCATACAAAGTCTTGGCCGCTCTGAGGTCTCTATACCACGAGATTAAGTAGGATGGAACCTTGGAAAATGAGATCCTATATCTCTTCTGCCTCAAAAGTAATCCTTCTCGAGCTCATGGCAGGGATGGCTTTTATTAACTTTCGAGCTACCCAAAGGAGAGAAGGTTGTTCGAGGACATTCCTAACCATCATCCCAACTTCAAAACTATCTTCTTTTGGAAAGACGGTCTCGATCCTTCCCAATTCCATTCATTTCAACAGATCCGTAAGTATCTTGTCATAGTTCTCTTTAATTGTTTCGTTTTGAGCTCAAAATGCTCATTCAAACTTTCCATGCAGCCAACTATCTTCACCCACAACCCACAAAGGCCATGAATGACCATAGGGAAGCGATTCTCAAGCTCTCGTATGGTTAGCGGTCCCTCAATGATCTCCTTCATGAGGATAAGCTCCGGCTATGCGGTCTCCTTGGTGAAGGCGAGTCCACAAAAGACACAGGAATCCGCAAGTTTGTAAGATGGGAAGACGTCCATGTCCCAACCACCAAGCTTCCTTCCGAAAGGAAACTCTCGAGCTTGCACTCCCATACCATTATTCCTTGCTTAGCCGAACCTCCATGCTCAGGAACTGAAGCTCAGAACGAGGCCTCACCGAGCTCGTCCGAGGGAGGTAAAATCGTGTTAGATCTATCCAAGTGGTCTCCCACTCTTCTTAGACGAGAGTCTAATGTTGTAATTCTATTTAACAATCCTTGGAATAATTTTATGGTCTGGTCGGTGGTAGATCTTAAGGTGCATAGGTTCGATAGTTGGTTAAGGAAATACCAAACTCTGTATAATTTGAATGAATTTTGGGATATGATAGTTGTCCACTATGGGACTAATGATTATAGGGACCTATCGAGGTTCTTCCCCACTTATAGAGAGGGAACCCCTTTAGAATTGTCTGAAGACAGAGGGATTTCCTTGTCCCCGAGCTCAATCTCAAAGGAATCTTCAAGTTAGGTTTCTTTCACCTAAAAGTTTCAACACATATTTTAAAATATAATTAGCCCTTGATGTTTGTTCTTCCCTTTTTCAGGTAAGATGGATTTGGACCTTGACAACATTCTCAACCAACCCGTTGTATCCAGGGGAGCCAAACGCCACCGGGTGTCCTTGAAGGAAGTCGCCCTTCTAAGGTCACCAAAAGGTCTGAGGCATCCCTGTCGACCTCGAAGATGGCCGATTTTGGCCTTTTCACCGATCCTCTAGTGCATCTGGAATTTGCAGCCCTTCCTCTTGTGAGCTAGCCAAAGAAAGTTCGCCCCGCCTAACCTCCAATTCGAGAACGCAAACTTATTGTCTTGACCTACGTCTCTGAGTTTGTGGTCGACAATGCTGTCGACACTCCCAGAGTCCAGCTTGGTTCTAATGCTTTGACTCACGTGGGTCGAAGCCTTAGCAACCTCGGGGCTCCCCACTGGGAGTTCTTTGTGAAGTGCCCTATTCTATTACTTTGTAAAATGTCTCTCATATCATAAATAATTAGAAAATACCATTTGACATATGAAATTCAGTGGAGCCTTGATAAAACATGCAAGTTGGACCGAATAATTTAAAATAAAAATAAAGTGTTCTTATGCATCGTCTAAAGAAAAATAAAATTTAAGTACCATTGATAGGTTTAAAACTAACGTCCATAACATGATTCTTTAAAACTCGACCCTTATGTTGATCGTTTATTCGTTCATAGGATACCCCCACGCCATACACACCCAGATGTTTGAACTCTCCACATTACAACGCGTGCCAAAGAGAAACCCTATTTTTTACCTGAAAGGGGGAAAGTAAGGGGTGAGATAAAAGCCCATTAAGGAAGTACAAACAAATACAACAATATTCAAGGAAAACTAATAAGAACATATTCATATCATAAAAATCATAGCGTATCATACCATAGCCACATCATATTCCTTTCATAATCATATCGTATCACCTTCATAATCATAATCACACATCATAATCATACATCATAATCATACTCTTTGTGATCATGGCACCACTATTGTCCATGTCACATCTTGAGGTAACCAGAAAAACATAAAACTGGAAAGACCTTCTTTGTGAGGTAAATAAGATCTCACGTCCTTGAATAACCTCGGCGCGTCTGCCGTATGAGTTACATCATATCCTTAGTAACTCTTTTATTGTGTCATGTTTAGCACGCTAGCAACCCCTTGCTTTTTCATACAGCATACAAACATATGTAATCCATTTCACATCAAAATAAAGGAAACACATGTTGCAACGTACTCATCATAATATCTCAAGATAGAATTCCATATTTCCTATTACATGGTCCATCATCATACATATAACATCATTTTCCTCATAACAAACCAATCTTACCATTTCATAGCATAAACATAGAAATTCTATCTAACTTCCTTATCTCAGGTCCAAGCAAAGCAAAAATGAGAAAAACTTCACAACAAGCATATAATCATAATCAAATGTCGTCTCTTAGAGTTCACATGTCAATACTCATGGCCAACACATATACCACACGTGTGCATGGGCTATGCACACGTGGTACAAGTTGCCCAATAATTCCTAACATACACATTTTCACGTAAAATCATAAAAGAATAATGCTAATTCTACCTATTAACCCTTCATGGTTACAAAGTAAAAACCATATGTTTGAACAATAGGCATATATTTGAACATAAAAGTGCATTTGCATGTGACATGCATACGTGAGAGCGTTGTTAAAATGTAACGTTTAAAACGATTATTCCTACATGTGTTTATTTCTTGCCTTTTCAAATAAAATTCAGCAACATTATTAAACTACCATTAATTGTTTCTTTAAGTCCCAAAGTTTGATTAAGCAATTTAATACATTATTTTTACTTTATAAAAATAATTCATTTAGTTTTTTCCTAATTTCTCATAAAATAATAATGTACTATTTTAAATAGCATAGAAAATAACAACATTTGTAGTCTTTTAGAAATACTTAATAAATATTTTGTTTCCTTTAGAAAATAACTTTTCTAAATTAATAAAAAAAAATTACATGTTTAAATGTGAAAATTTATAATTTAAAGTGTGGGAAAAATGTATTTTCACTTATATTATTTAAGACTTCAATTATTTAGGTGTAAGACACTTTAATTTTAAACAAAATAATTATTTTAGCTTAATAACTCAAAGTTTCAGAAACTATTTATTTTGTTTAAAAATCATATGTGACTTTAAACCAAATTCTTTTCTCATTTAAATAAAAAAAAAACTGCACCTAAATAATAATGTGAAAAATTCATATGTACATTTTAAAATATCACATTTATATATACATAACTTATGGTATAACTTATGGTATAATACCTTTCTCATTTGTTTTATAAGAAAATCGACCAATTATTAATTCATTTAAAATCACAAACTTGGATTAAAAACCATATTTTCTTCAAAATATACAAAAAAATCTGCAGGTGTTAATTTGATAAAAACACAATTTATATGTGAAATAAAAAAATGTATCTTTGTTAATATAAACTCATACACCATCTTAAGACATTACTTGAGCATATCAAACATTGTTTCACCATCATATTCACCAATTACAAAAAAAAAAAAAAAAAAAAATCAACAAGTATAATTAACATGAAGTTCATCTTTAAATCATGCTTTTAAACAATTACTCAAACCAAAACTTTTATGTATCATCAAATCATCATTTATAAGAGACTAAAGACAAACTCCCAACTAACCAAATAACCTAGCATATTTCTAATGAGTGTAGGTGACATCAAATAAAATAAAACAAAACAAACATGCATCAATACCCTATAGGCCGAAACCCTCATCAACATCTCATATTTTCTTTTTGCATTTTACAAGAATATATATTTAAAAGACAACATTATCATAACATAGGCCAAACCAATCTTAAGCCCTAGCATGTGTCTATTAGCATTCTTTCATTATTGTCACATAAATCATTAGATTTAAAACAACCTTGAAAACATAATCATAAGATCCCATACTTCATGCATGCCCAAAAATTTCTATTCATGCTTACCTATATACACAACGCTCAAGCATACTCAAACAAATAAAATCATAGAGCCCACACGCCTATGCCATATACACTTCATAGAAAATCCCTCAAAGAACTACTCATACCTAATCAATATGCACATTCCTCATAGCCATAACAATAGAATAATGCCATAAACAACAATTTCAAAATAAAACCTCATCCCAACATTCAAAATAAATACCCTCATGTAAACAAAACAACAAGAACCAAAGTGACAAGAATAACCACCATAAGGCAAGGTTTCCATTACCTCTCTTGCTAGCACTCAAGGATCTAAACAATGGCCACCACCATGATCAAATTCCCCTAGGGATTTCAAATACACCACACAAAAGAAAAGAAAAGAAATGATCTTAGATTCAAGAAGAGGTAGAAACTAACAACATCACTATGAACCCAAATACTTACCCCTAGGGATTTTGAACCCTAGCTTCCAATCCTCTTGCAAAAAATTCCAAACCTATCACACCACACTACTACAAAAATTACATAATAAGTCGGTTAAAAACTGACTTCTGAACGTTCATAAGTCAGTTGGGAACCGACTTCCTATGCAGTGACTTATGATGTAAAAACATGGTAGGCCAGTTGGCGCCAAACCGACCTCTGGTGTAAGACATGGTAGGTCAGTTGCACACTGACCTCTGGTGTAAGACATGGTAGGTCGGTTGCACACCGACCTCTATTGTAAGACATGGTAGGTCGGTTAACCGACCTCTTGAGTAAAACAGGGTAGGTCGGTGTGCCACACCGACCTATGGTGTAAAACATTGTAAGTCAGTTCCCAACCGACTTATGGTGTAGAAATTTATTGTCAGTTTTAGTAGAACCAACTTATGGTGATTTTTTTCATTAAAAATTGTATTATGCCCAAAACAAATCCTGGTTTTTATATAAACAAATTGAAAAAAAAAACAAAACAGATATCACAGTAATATAAAATGTTAGAATTTGAACTAAGTATCAAAAATAATGAGTCTTAAGTTAATTAAAAGTAATTAATATAATGATTGTAAACTATAGTTAGACAACAAAGTGTGTATATCTCCAAGAAATTCTAAGTTAACATTGTAAGTATATCTCCTTAAAAGTTTAAGTTAACAAAAGTGAGTGGACCTATGTAGTACTCATCAAATCCATGACGCATTGTGCCTATTCTTCACGTACATCGTTGATCTCATCCTTTGTGTAAGAGTTCTTCCCGCCACACTAAAACAAAATTCCTTGCATGATTTGAATTAATATACTTAATCTTGAGGTAAAGCTAGAACTTTAATAAGAAATATTTTCACTTACGTTACTAGTTAGCCATCGTATTGAAAACTCAGTTGTCACGAAGTCTTTCATCATCCTCATAACATAGAATCCACATTGTACTGATTTTATGGTTGACGAGGACACTTAACGGTTCTCCATGTGACTTCCTTAGTTTTCACATTATTTGTGTGCAAATGTTGAAAGACACTATGCAATAAAAACATAAACATTTAGATGTTGTTAATTTTTAAATGAATTTAAGAGTATATAGAGGAAACAAAATGTAATGCTATGAATCTTAACCCATACCTTAGGATCCCTAGCCTTGGCCTCTTCTTTCCCTTGTCCTTCTCTTCTTCTTTCTCTTCTCTCCCATGAGCTCATGCCCTTTCTCTCTCTATAGTCGGCATCCAAGAGACCCAAATGAGCCTTCAAGCTCTTTCTTATTTTCTATTTAAATGTCCTAATCACCAAAACCTAACTAAGGAAAAGATAATTATCATTTCCCTTTATTTTTCCTAATTCAAAAGTAAAGTCTATTAATAATTATACTCATCCAATCAAACCCCTTTGACAATTGACAGCCCACTAACTTCTCTCTTTCCTTCATTGGCACACCACACTAATAAAGAAAAGTCTAATTTTCATAGTTCTAGGGTCCTGCCACTTGGGACTCAAATTTGACCCTTATTCATTGTGTTTTAGGAAAAATGTTATTTCAAAATTGTTTTAGATAATTAAATTATCTTTCTAATGGTACCAAATTTATCAAAATCGGACACCTAAATCTCAAGTTATGGATGTTTTACTGTAGTTGGGTCCAGAGTTACGGGAATTTAAAAAAAAAAAAGCAACGCTTTCTCTTCTTAGCATTTGCTTTCCATTTCTTTCTTGTGTGAACACAAGCCTTCTAGAGTTTTCTCTCTTTATTTCTCCCATTATTTTCCTTCCAATTAAATTAAAACTAAATAACAAATAAAATAAAAAATCTACAATAATGTATGGGAAAATTATTGCATGTTTACCATGAAATCACGCACATGCACACACACAAGTGCTAAGGTGCATTTCTACAAACCATTCACCTTGGTGCATACAACCAAAACTCATGACTTACAAATTAAAATATTTAAATAAAAAAATTAACAATTAATTTCACACAATTTCTACCAAACAATTCAAACAATTAAAAAAATAATTTCCTAACACTTAACAATTAATAAAAATTAAAGCAAAAAATTAATTAAACTAAAAAAAAATATTTGGTGTACTACATTCTTAATGAATTACGAGAGTGCCAACACTCTTTTTGACAAGAGTGAATAGTTACTTTCTTCGGTAAGTCATTCTTTAAGAATTGATAAGCTCCATGTTTCAACACCAACTCTTTATTTCGTTTCCTCTAACATCAGTTTTTTATTGTTGGTCCTTCTGACCTTCGTTCAGCACAATTATGTCCTGAATCGCGAGGTTACGAGGAGCAAGGTGCACACCCAAGATGCCAGAGATGCACAGCTCAGGGCTGAAGACGACCTTAAAAAGACTCGGCAGGAGCTGGGAACGGCTCAACAAGAGCTGGAGACGACTCGGCAGGAGCTGGCAACGACTCGTCGGGAGGTGGAGGTTAAGGAGACGGAGATTAAGGGAGTCCAAGAACTGAATGCCAAGCTGGAGGAGGACATGAAGATGAATTTAGAGTACATAGGGAGTGAGAAGGCTCGTTTTCTTGAGGAATTCAGGACCAAGAAAGTCAAAGCCTTCGACATGGCGATGTATCGCATTTGGGCCACCAATCCCGACCTTGACACCAACTTCCTGTCCATCAAAGAGACTGAGTATGTCAATAGGTGGCAAGCTAAGCTGGATGAGGAACAAGCCAGGCTTGAAGTGTAACCTCCTCCTAACTCAGGACCATTACAATATGTACTTTAAATAGCGTTAGACTTGCTAATCAAGTCATTTGGTTATAAACGTGTAACTAAGGTTATTGTCAAGGGTTAGGGTTAAAATTTTTGGTCAAAGGAAACGTTAACTTTTCATTTGAAAGTTTCATACATACATGAGATCCCAAAATATTAGAAACAAATGTTTAAAAGGGTATATATACAAATCAAAAGTTACAACCAGCCGACCTAAGCGAAGAAATAAGGGATACAACCCCAGTTCCTCTAAGATATCCTCGACCGGGTGGACGAGCAACTGCATATGTACACGCCACCACTAAAGCTCTCTAACTCATGGCTGGTCTAGCTTTCCTTTTCCCTTACCTGCACCACATAGCATCCGTGAGCCAAGGCTCAGCAAGAAAACTTAAACATGTGCATGAACAGTAAATACAAATTCCAAATACATATCTAGCATGCCAACAATAATAACCTACTCATGCATACATATAATTAAAAATAAATGATCATTGGATCATACTGGGGCCCGCTACCCTGAATGGTTGTTAGTAGACTCAACCCAGGGCCCTATGCCTTAGCTATGTGACCATAGAGTCACATGGGGCACTTACCCTTGGCTCTGAGTAACTAGCCATAGAGCTAGCCAAGCGCTTGTTGGAAAAACAATCAGAGTGCGCATCGAAATGGGCATGGTGGGCCCTGTGTATATAACACATAAAAATTTCCATCTCTCATATAAACAGCTTGTATGTTCAAGTAACATCCAGATAGAAACATTAATATACAATATTATTAATCATGCAACATATATATAAATATACACATATTTATATATATCATATACACATATACACAAATATTCAAGAACAAAAGTATTTACCTCTTGAAGCCTATCATGTGTCCTTGAGTCTTTTCGTATATATATATATCGATCTTCCTATCCAATGCTTTGAGTACTCAAACCACGATCTTCTACTCTACACCTCAAGATGTGTGTGGGCACATAAATAACATGAGTTTATAATTTAGGAATCACAAGTGTATCTCAACAAATGAGAACTTGGATTATGGTTTGAGAAATGTTGGAATAATAGAAGAAAAGATGACAATTTCTTGTTTGACAAAAATTCTGAAACTTTTCTGAATTCTCACTGACTTGTTTCTTTTCTTCTTGTTATTCTATAAATATATATAGAGATTATGTATTACCTTATCATTCCTAATAATAATAGTAATATCATAATGATGATAGTAATTGATTTAGGTAAATATCTAACTTACCAAATTTGAAAATATCTATTTTAGAATTATTAATTAATTAAATAAATAAAATAAAAACAAAACAGATACATTATCTGTGTACTGCTACACGCATGGCATAGTCCCTGGACTGTGTCATGCGTGAATAGCAGTATTCCATTTTCAAGGATATTGTATTTTTCTTTTATTTATTTATTTAACTAAAATCAATCCTTCCGCAAAATATGGTATTATCTTTTTAAGGAAAAAGATCACAACCATATTTCAAAATTAAAAATTCAAACTTCAAATTGATGATCATCATTATCATCATCTTTTAAAATTCAATAAATCAAAAACTATTTTTGACTTACCAATTTTATTTTCTCCCACTCAAATAAAATAATTAATTTAAAAAATTAGTTTATTTATTTATATATATTTCAAAATTATATATTTAAATTAATAAACATATTTTTGAAAATTTAATAATTTATTCCAAATAATTATTCAATCTCAATTATCATATATTGTATACTTGACCCGAAAACTAAAATACTTCTCAAATTTCCAAATTACAGTTTTACCATTGTATCAACTCTTACCTTGATAGGGTGTTGATAGAGCCACCCTGGGGACCTATGGACCTATAATATCAAGCTCCAATAAATATTAGATTATTAATCAAAGCTCTTTGATTAAATAATCATATTTGTTATCTCATGATTACTCCACTATAAATATGAGATTGAACTCTTGATAATTATAGACATATATTTACAAAGTACTTTAATAAAGAATAAAGTGTCCATTGATATAATCATTTCATATGTTGTTACCTAATTTTAGCACGAGTTCATTCACTTAACTTAGGTACAGTTGCCAGGTAAATATGTGGAAAAATAACCAAGTAGAATATTTGCTTATTATCCATGTGGACAACTCGAGATTCATAATGGTCAGACCTAGTGTTAGGCGTCCTAACTTTACCATGAACTAAGAATAAGATAGCTATCAAAGCACTAGCTCGGGGTCAGATAGTTGTCAAAGCACAAGCACAGGGTCAGATATGCAGCTCATGGTGATTCATATATAACGCATACTAAAGGATCCCTAGAGACTCGGAATCTGTTTACACGCTTATTCATGACCAGGCTATCATATTTATTATCCGAGATAGTAGGAACATATTTATTTTGTTATCAAATCATATCCCAACATAAATGGGATATGATTTGTATTAAATATAAACATTATGTAATTACGTGATTGACTCACGCAGCCAAAACCTGTCCATGGAATTCCCCTATAAATACTGGGAATGTTGGATTGAAAAGGGGCAATGATTCTATAATACCGAAACTCTTCCAAAATAGAGAGAGAAACAATAATAATATTGACTCGTGGACTAGGTGGAGATTTAACCACTGAACCACGTAAAAGATCTGTGTTATTGAGTGGGTTTTTGTTATTTCTTCATTACGGTTTATCATTAAGCACTATTCTGCCATTATTATTTCTTAATACATTTTTGGTGAAAAATCGTGTCAATAGTTTGGTGCTTTCATTGAGAGCAAATTAATGCTTCACAAAAATCCCAGTCGATTTCCATCATGGTGCTCACTCGCTCAATGCACTATAATGAGACAGAATAGCCTGGTGGGCAGGAGGCCTATCATACCGCTGTTCCGAACGAACGTGGCCCTGGGATTCAGCAACGTTCGAGAAAACAACCGGCGGGACAAGGAGACACTGAGAGTTCGGTGTCATTACCGTTGAACCTAAATCCAACCTATCTAACTACCATCGAGATAGAGAGCATGCAACTGAGGAGCCATCTCGCTAAGGAAAACATGCAGATTGAGGAGGTTTTGGCTCGGTTACCCCCTTTTGCAATCGACGTTAATGTCGGAAAGAGGCAAAGTGGGTCTCATAAGTCCCACAGGAATAATTGATCCAAACCGAGTCGATTAGTCAGAACCGATACTCCAAGTTTTGTACCTGCGGGGCGAGATCACCAGAATGCTCGACCCAACGACCATCACAGAGGCCATCAGCATGTCAGTCGGTCGGTCAGGACTACAACCCCAAGTTCGGTGCCTTCTTCACAGGTCCCTAGGAACGCCCATGAAAATCCATGAGGGGCTGAGACAGGCTCACGAAGACAAAATGCTCCAACAAATCCTCCTACGCCGCGATCAGATCACCAGACATAGAGACCTAGAGACATTAGAGTAGAATAGAGGCGGGCTAATTTAGTCCGTCCTTATGGAATGAGGATAGCCTCACAAATAAGGCATCCCCCTCACCTATAAGACATCCAACACCAGCTCGTCCTCAACGGGATATTCCAGCTCATGGGAACAGTAGGAGAAATCCTCCCCCATTCCGCCAATACTTACATCCCACGAACACGTGTTGAGAATCCAGATCCTCAACCCTAGCCGCAAGCTGTAAGCTTCGCAAATGGGAGTTACTGGATCGAAAGCCCTTGTAGCGGTAGGTCTGGGAATGACCTAAGGAATCATTTGAGTTTAGCGCAGAGCCCTCTGTATGACCCGCAACCTGATTTGCGCGATCGTCTGAACTCACAGAGAAGGTATCTAGCTCGGGATGAAGATATTAGCTATACTCGACAAGAGGGAGGTCCGAACATAGTACGCAATAACGAGAATGCAACACAAAACCAAGCTCTGGCTTGGAGGGACAATAACCCATCACACGCATACGATAGGACGAGAGCTGTTGAAAAACCCCCAGCCAACCTAGGGATTAGGGACCAAACCCTTGAAAGACTAGCTTTGATATAAGAGCAAATGAAGAGGCTTTTGTCCGGAAAAGCAAAGGATGATTGCGACTCAGATGAGGAGCTCGAGCCTTTCGCTCCAAATATTGCGGGGACCACATATCCGATAGGCTTTAGAATGCCACACCCGTCAAAATTTGATGGAGATGGAGATCCGTCAGATGACCTCGGAATGTTTAACACCATGATGATGGCCCACAATGTCGGGCTCGATTTAAGGTGTATTTTTTCCCCTGTAACTCTAGTCAGGCCATCCAGGCAGTGGTTTAAACAATATAAGAGGCATTCCATAAGCTCGTGGAGGAAGATTTCTTCTGATTTCAAAAAAGCATTCCGAGCTTCACAGGCAGCTCGGGTTGAGGCTAATTCGTTGGCCAACGTAAAGCATCAATCTGGCGAGACGTTGAAGGCATATCTGAGCAGGTTTGTCGATATTGTTGCACGAGCTAGGGATGCTGATGACAACTCCAAACTCATGGCAATGAGGACAAGAATCCTTGTCGGGGGCGACCTGAGGCAAGCACTCCAATGAAAAGGAGTTAAAAAGTGTAGATAAATTCTTAGCTCGGGCTCAAGAGTGGATAAATCTCGAGAAGGCGTGAGATTTTGTTGTAGGAACCAACCAGATCCCTATCCAACCCATTGGAGCGGTAACAGATGTGGCAGCTACGACCCAAACCGTTACTTAAAATAACCAAGAGGGAATAACAAAAGGAAATGGAACGGTGAAGCCGACCAGAGTGGGACAAAGAAAAACAAGCCCGCAGAGAAGTTCAAACCCATCTACGCCACATATACCGACCTAACAGACACACGTGAGCACATTTTTCTGCCCAATTCTAGTCGTCTTCCATGGAAGAAGCCAGAACCATTGAAGAACCAGAGGGCGAAGAGAGATCCCTCAAAATTATGTCGGTTCAACAACGATATCAGTCATAACACTGATGATTGCCGGCAGCTGAAGGATGAGATTGAAACTCTCATCAGGGCGGGACCTTTGACCCAGTACGCTCAAAATCGGGTGAATCTGAGTCAACCCACTGGGTAGAACCCGCTACCAGTTCCAGAAGCTCCGACAAGCCAATCCAGAGCTCAAGCAAATCAGGTCCACCATCTTCCGATAGTAGGGGAGATATAACAACTATTGCGGGAGGACCTCATTTGGCAAGCACGCGCAGCGGGACCTAAAAGAGGTATATTAACGAACTTAAGTCTCATAATGGGGTGGAGTTCATCTCGGAGCAATGGTTATCGAAACAAAAATGATTGGAAACGCAACCAATCATTTTCATGGAAGTGGATGCTAGCCACGTCCAATTCCCGCATAACGATCCGCTGGTGGTAACTGTTCAGTTCGCCAACCAAAGGGTACGAAGGACACTAGTGGATAACAGAAGCTTTGTAAATCTACTTTTCAGGTCCACCCTGGAAAAAATGGGGTTATCTATAACTGATTTGAAGGCGACCTCGATGACTCTATACGGGTTTTCGGGAGAAGGGTCAGCAGCCATCGGGATGATCGGACTGGTGGTGATATTGGGAGAAGAGTCACGAACTATTTCCAAGTTACTCAAGTTTGTGGTAATCGATTATCCGGCTGCATACAATGCGATTTTGGGACCACCTGCGTTGATGGAATTTGAAGCCATAACCTCTATCCGCCACCTAGCATTGAAATTTCCCTTAGCTGCGAGAATATGCATCGTCAGAAGCGATCAACTCACTGCCAGGGAATGCTATAGCATTTCTATGAAGGGAAATTCACAACCTAGGCAGAAAGCGATGGTCATAAATGATGGAGGTGAGGAGTCCTAGAAAGTATAAGTGACTTATGGGACGGAAGAACCTCTGCGGGAAGAGGATTGTGAGGTCGCCCAACATGATGACATTGACCCGTGATTAGGCGAAGAAAAGTCAGAGCTCAAAGCCATAGAAGAGCTCGAGGAGGTGAATATCGACCCTAAAGAAGCTTGAAAAGTTGTTAAAATTGGAAAGAATCTTGACAATGAAAGAAAGATGGAGCTGGTCAATTTTTTACAGAAGAACCTGGATGTCTTCGTTTGGTAGCATGAGGATATGGTGGGAATCAATCCAATTATAATAATGCACACTTTAAATTTGGACAAGAGCATGCCTGCAAAATCTCATAAATGGAGACATTTGGGAACTACCCGATCTGAAGCACTTGATGAAGAAGTAGCTCGATTACTAAAATGCAGGTTCATCTGAGAGGTACCCGATCTGGGTTGCTAATCCCGTGCTAGTCCCAAAACCGAACGGGAAATGGAGAACCTGTACCGAATTCTCCAATCTGAACAAAGCTTGTCCCAAGGAATGTTTCCCACTACCAAGAATTTATCAGTTGGTGGATGCCACGACAGGTCACGAGCTCATGTCTTTCATGGACGCGTATTCTGGACATAACCAGATCGCAATGAAACCTATGGACCAGGAGCATACTAGTTTCATGACCGAACATAACGTATATTGCTACAAAGTTATGCCATTCGGGTTGAAAAATGCTGGGGCTACGTACCAATTCTTGCTCAACAAAATGATCGCTAACCAGATAGGGAGAAATATGGAGGTGTACGTCGATGACATGCTTGTCAAGTCAAAGATTGCCAATAACCATGTATCCGATCTGGAAGAGTGTTTTGGAATATTAAGGAAATATGAGATGAAGCTGAATCCTCAGAAATGCACCTTCGGGGTGGAATCTTGAATGTTCCTTGGCTTCATAATAACCACGAGGGGAATAGAGGTGAATCCTGAAAAAATTAGATCGTTATTAGAAATGCCTTCGCCTAGGTCCCGTAAAGAAATTCAAAACCTAACTAGAAGGGTGGCAGCTTTGAATTGATTCATTTCGAAATCCACTGACAAGTGTCTGCCATTGTACAACTTGCTCAGAGGAAACAAGAAATTTGAGTGGACCGAGGAGTGCGAACAAGCATTCCACGATCTAAAAACACATCTAGCCGAGCCCCTAGTATTATCTAAACCAATATCTGGAGACTCTTTATTCCTTTATCTGGCCGTAACAGAGAATATAGTCAGTTCCGTGTGGGTTCGAGAAGAAGATCGAGCTTAGAAACCATTATATTATGTAAGCAAGAGGCTTCTCAAAGCTGAGTCATGGTATCCATTGATAGAGAAACTGACGTTCTGCCTAATATTGGCCTCCAGAAAGCTCCGACCATATTTCCAGTCCCATTTAATCAACATCTTAATCGACCAACCTTTAAGGCAGGTTCTACAAAAACCTGAGACGTCGGGACGTCTTTTAAAATGGGCCATCAAACTTAGCCAGTTCGAGATTTTGTACTTACCCCGGACCTCAATTAAGAGTCAAGCCCTTCCTGATTTTATGGCAGAATGCACCAGTTTTCAGGACAAGCTCATAAGGGAGCCAGTGTAGGAAGTATGGAAAATCTTTGTTGATGGATCATCGAACGAGAACGGATCAGGAGCTAGAATAATTTTAATCTCACCAGAGGGGCATCGATTTCATACAACTCTAAGATTCAGATTTGAGGCATCCAACAACGAAGCAGAATATGAGCCAGTGTAGCAAGGCTGAGGGTGGCAAGAGAGCTCAAGGAAAAAGCCATCCAATGCTATAGCGATCCCCAACTCATGGTTAATCAGGTATTGGGAGAGTATCAAGCTCGGCGAATCAAGATGGCGGCCTACTTGGCTAAGGTAAGAGGGGAACTGTCTGAATTTGAATACATGTTTATCGAATAGATACCCTACGAGCAGAATTCTAATGTCGATGCTCTGGATCGACTTGCTACCACCAAAGAGGCTGAAACATTAAATGTAGTACTGGTGGAGTTCTTGGAGAGCCCAAGTGTAACAGGAGAAATGATGGAGGTCGGAATGATTGACATAAGATCAACTTGGATGACTCCTATAGTGGAATATCTCGCGACTGGAAAATTACCCGATGACAGAAAAGACGCGAGAAAGATACTCTATCAAGCTCCACGGTATATGATGGTAGATGGAACCCTTTATCGGCGAGGTCATTCGTTGCCCCTCCTGCGATGTGTTCTGCCCGAGGAATCCAAAACCATTTTACAAGAAATACACGAAGGTTTTTGTGAAGATCACGTTGGGGGGCAAAAATTGACACTGAAGATATTGAGGCAAGGCTACTTTTGGCCCACTTTAACGAAATATTCGATCTCATACGTTCAAAAATGTGACAAATGCTAGCGTTTCACCATAGTTTCCTAAGCTGCTCCAGTTGAGTTAATGACGATTTCATCCCCATGGCCATTTGCAGCATGGGGAATCGACCTATTAGGTTCCCTACCTATGGGAAAGGGAGGAGTTCGATATGCGGTGGTGGCGATCGATTACTTCACGAAGTGGGTAGAAGCCGAGCCTCTGGCGACCATCACCTCAAAAAGAATCCTGGACTTCGTGGTGAAGAGTATTATATGTCGATTTGGACTTCCAAAGAAGATCATGTCAGATAACAGGACGCAATTCGACAGTGATCTCTTCACTAACTTCTGTGAAAAATATGGCATCACGAAGAGTTTCTCGTCGGTAGCATACCCACAAGCCAATGGGCAGGTCGAGGCTGTAAACAAAACCCTTAGGGCAAGCCTGAAGAAGAGGTTGGACGAATCCAAAGGAATATGGCCCAAACAGCTCCCGCAAGTACTTTGGGCCTACTGAACTTCTCACAGGACCTCCACAGGGAATACTCCTTTTTCCTTAACTTTTGGAAGTGAGGTCATTCTTCCAATCGAAGCCATGGTAACTACTCACAGGCAAAGGAAATTTTATTAAGAACATAATGATGGCCTACTTAACGAATCTCTTGATCTGATCGAATAAAAACTAGAGGGATCGCAGTTATAGCTCGCCCGTTATCAACAAAAGATCACTCGCTATTTCAATTCTAAAGTTAAGGGGTGCAAACTTGGATTAGGCGACCTAGTTCTCCGAAGGGTCTTTTTTCCAAATAAAGACTTAAGGGATGGTATATTGGGCTCGAACTGGGAAGGACCATATCAGATCATAGAAGTCTTGCGTGAGGGAACTTTTAAGATAGCTCGACTGAATGGGGAAGTAGTCCCACGGACCTGGAATGCCTTTCACTTGAAAAAGTATTATCAATAATACTACTGTCAATGTAAGGTTTATTTATAAAAGTCATTTCAATTACAAAAATAGATGGATTATGAAAAATCCATTTCTTAGTTTTATGATTGCGAGTTCGTGTTCTCATATGTGTAAAAGCAACCAGGAAAGTTTATACATTCTAGTTACTTAGGGGGCACATAACTGAGGTCGGCAAGATTTTTAGTGAAAAATTCTTTTAAAACTAAGAAATTAAGCCTACTCGGATAAGGTCCAAAACTTAGAAGCTTGGAAAAATTGATTATTCAATGGCTTTTTAAAGCTCGATTTTTCAATAAACCTAGCAAGGACTAAGTTTAAATCATCTAAAACCCTGGATATAACTAGGCCCGAAACTTAGAAGTTTGGAAAAATTGATTATTCAACAAATTTTTTAAAGCTCGAACTTTCAATAAACCTAGTACGAACTAAGTTTAAATCATTAAAAACCCTGGATATAACCAGGTTCGAGGCCTGGTTCTTAACAAGTACGACACAAATAAGCGAACAAAAACTTGGACATAACCAAGTTTGGTAAAATATATCTTGATCTAAAACTCGATCCCTAAAATTTCGATTGTACAAGAGTAAGGATTCATATAACATGAGAAAATAATAAAGGGAAGACAAATAGATCACAAGTTAGATATATATTTAAATAAAACAAACAAATATATTGTCACATCGAGGAGAAATAACCTCGAGCTAAGCCCGAAGGCAATTGTTTAATACCAAAATATTGTTAGACAATTACAAAGAAAATCATAAATGGGATCATTGGGCTCCGTCAACTCGCCCCACCGAAGTAATTTCCTCACCATCTCCCTCCGCCGCTCTAGAAGCCTCACCAGTCTCTGAGGGTTCTTGCAAAAACGGAGCCTTGAATTCAGCAAGGTATGGATCCCACAGCCCGTGCTCCATGAAGGAGAAGTTCTCGTCTTGGTTGAAATCCCAGAAATGGTAAAGCATCTCCTCCATGGTTGATGATGACACTGCCACTTCCTCCTTGGCTTTAACTTCGACCTCAAGTAGTTTCGCTTTGAGCTCACCTTTCTTAGCCTGAAGCTATTCAGCATGGTGGTTTGCCTCTGCAGCATGAGCATGGGAGGCAGATAATACAGTCTTTACGGCCTGCTCACTTTCTTGGGAAGAGATAAGAGCAACCTTAGCAGCATGCTCATTTTCCTGAGAAACATTATGGGCGGCCTTGGTAGTGGCCAGCTCGGCTCAGATCTCTTCGTTTCTGGCCTTATCACGAGCTATTCTTCAGTATTGGGCCAGGAGAGACTGCGGAATAACAAAACAAGGTCAAAAAAAAAAAGAGGAAGAACATAGTAAACAAAAAAGAATCAGGTGTGGGAGAAGGACTCACGGTGAGGTTCATCCCCATGGAAGATTCGAGGACATCCTCCGGGTTGCGCTCCTCTATGGCTCTCAAATCCTTTGCACTGGATTTATATGTGTGGCCCACCATATGAATCGTTGTCTCATATACTATACCCCGAAAGGCCTCCGAGATCTTTTCCAGGTCCTGTGGCTCAACCGGTATTGGGACGATGGGGGCCTTAGCTTGAATTACTTGGGGAGGTGGAGGCATGTGTCGAGGGGGAGGAGGAGGAACTTGCCCAACGATGATAGTAGTCACCGGAGCTGGCTCCTGAGCGGAGCTCGTGTCTTTACCCTTAAAGGGGGATTTTGTAGCATCCCCTATCTTAGGCGTGGCCTTCTTCGTCACCCTGGGCCTCTTCACGATGGGGCCCGTTCTAGACTTTTTAGCCAGAAAGGTAGTCCTTAGTTCGGGGGCTCCTATCGATTCCATCTCTTCACCTGAAAATAACAAAGGGAGTTAATTCACAAAAGTAATGTTTCAAAGATATATAAACAAAAAAAAAGGGGGGAGATAAAGATCCTATCCTCCGGGCTTGGGGAGGAATCTATTATCACCAGATCAGGTGTATGAACCGGGCTAAGCATGACCTCCGGCTCTGGGATTAACGGAGGGGAGGGGGAGTCTAAGGATATAATCTCTAAGATCCTAGGGGGTTCAGGTCCCTCCTCGGGGCTGGATTCATCTACATACTGCCTAAACCCCGGAGCAAATGCTCCCTGGAGCAGAGAAGGCAAAGTCTTAAGGTTGGTTCCGTACTCTTCAAAGATAGAAGATCTAAAGTTTAGCGTGTTGTCAACTACAATGGTGCCTTTGGGATAGCTATGGTCATAGCGTACCACCAAGCAATCCACACATTGGAGGAGAGTTACATTTAGGTCTGGATCGGTGGGGTGGCGACTAACTAGCTGATTGGGGTTAAAACGTATTAACATAAAGCTATCAGTAGCCCGATCTAAATCCCTAAAAAGGTATGGGTTACCTTGGCCAGAGGGGCCGACTGCTGCTCCAGAAGCATCTCGGTCAGGATCAGGTCTTTGATCAGCTTCAGGAGCCCATCTTTTCCGCACGAGAGGCACCTCAGCCTCTTCCTTGTCAGTGTCCTCAGTGGTTAGCAAAGCCTCTTGAGAGTAGGGAAGCTCGAGGATCACCGGAAGAGGAGCTCGGGTCCTCAGAGCCAGTGTTTGACCATCGCCGATTAGTTTACAGGCCAACATCGTGACATCATTCATGACTTGGCGATAATCCTTTTCCCCGGGGGGAAGGCAGGACAATTTCTCATACTGACCCCCGAGAGTCATAGATTTTTCCGTCCGGGCGAATATGGTTGCACGAGAAACAAACTCAATCAAGACATGTACAATATATATATATTTTAAGTAAAAGGAATAAAAATTCACAAGATGAATTTACAAAGGTAGAAGACTTATGAGGTCGGTTGAAGTATCGATGTTCGCAATTCTTGAAGCCATTCGACATAAAGAATAAATCTTTATAGTCTTTTGGATGGTTGGGAAGCTCAATGATGGAGGCAGAGTTTGGAAACAGCGTGAGGTAAAAAAACCCATCACCTCATCCTCTCTGCTCGGGGCTTGCTTTGAGACAGAAAAAGTACAAAATATCTGTTAGAGAGGGGACCTCCCACTCATGCCTGAGGAACAGATATTTCAGCCCCGCCAAAAGTCTGTATGAATTTGGGGGGAGCTGGAAGGGAGCTAGTTTCACATAGTTTAAGAAGTTTATGAAATATTGGTCCAGGAGAAGGAAGGCACCAGCCTTCAGATGCTCATCGCTCCAGGCCGCAAAGTCATCTTGGAAAGGGGCATAGCTCATTTCCCCTTCAAGCGCAGGTTGGGCAAGGAGACCACCAGCTCGCATCTCAATGTTGTGACTCAACATGAATTTATTCACTTTCCTTTGAGTCATGATTTTTGAGATTATGTGCTCGACCTCGAAGAATGCGTTGGGGTCGACAGGAACTTCATTCTCCACTACCGGACCGAAATGCGGAATAGGAGAGTCAGGGGCGACCTGCTTCCCTTTATCTTTGTGTTGAGTGGATGAACTTGTAGATTTCTTCTTAGGGGGTGCCATTAGATCGCCTAATGACAAAGCGGCCTAGTTAGTAGGCGACCTAGGATGGTCTATAACTATGTCGTAAAGGTACGAGGGATGGAATGGATTATTTTCGTTATACGAGCTAAATTTAGCCTTAGCCTCATCGCGTGATGCCACACGATATCCTAGGCTTCGCACCTCAGTTTCTTAACAATCCCCATATACTTCAGGATCCGCGTGTCAAAAATGTCAGACCCACTACTTTCCTTTGGAAAGCGGTTTAGTGTGAAGCCACTCAAGGAAGCATAACCCCTAAGCTACTTGGTATTAAACCTAAAAACCCTTTAGTTTCTTTACCCTGAATGGGTATTCTTTAAGCTAATTTTCCATTAGGGCTACCCAGATTAACCTGGAAATTTTCCCAGTTTTATGAATGTCTTATTTCTAAAACATGTTTGGGTTCACCCATTTAATCTAAATTGAAACCTATTTCCTATGAGCATTTAGAAATAGCCTAACGGTAACAAAAATTGAACATTGCAAACGAAAATTGTTGAGAACAAAAATCTCATTGGATAACGAAGAACAAAAAAAGGGGGGGGGGGGGGGGGAACTTTTCAAACCAAGGGATGAGATACTTACAGGAAATATGTTCGGTGATTAGAGGATATAGATTCGGCGATGGGAAGCTCCTAGAAAGTTTCTGAATGTATGGGCACGATGAACAATTTTGGGGATTCTGGGGAAGAAGAAGGAAAGCTTGAGGGTTTAGAAATGGGAAATTTTCAAATGCAAAGGTGGCGAGGTTTGAAGTCTGATCACCCTATTTATACGTAAACTACGAAAATTAATCTGGGCCATCCAATTGGGTTAGCTCGAGATCCAAGGGCCAAGATTAAATAGACCAAGTGGCAGTAAAAAGTTGACAAGACCATTATTTTAGTCCTCGAAACCTAACTGATGCCAATTGCACAAGACCACGTGTCCAGTACTCGAGTAGTAGGCAAGCATGGTTTTATGTGACAGAAGTCTAAAAGCCCCTACTGTGTATGTCAGAAAATGACGACATTGTTGGGAAAATTATACAGGAACTTTATTTATTTTCATGTAGAACTAATATTAAACAAATTAATATGAGATAACCTAGAACATGTTTCTAAAATTGAATTCAAAGAGAAACAATGATAAGAATACTTACAGTATATGCAGCAGAATGAATGAGTCCTTCCTTCAGTTTCTCTAACAATTGTATCCTTTCTGTCTCAGAGTATTACCAAGAAACTGAACCGATCTTCTATAATCTTCACAGTCTTCCAAAGTATCCTTAGAATCACCTAGACTAGAGTGGATGATTCTCAACACATGAGATAGATATAGAGAGAAGAAGAGAAAATAACAAAGAGGCTTAGAAAATGACTTGTGTTTAGAGAGAATCTAAAAACTATCAGAAAACCAGTGTCTGTCGTCTTGTGACTTATGTTTTCTTCTCTCACTTAGCACACCTTTTATAGACTCAATTAGGCCATTTAATTTAATTAAAAAATCAATAAAATAATAGCCAATTAACAGCCTAGGTCAAATTTATCATGGGCTTTAGGCCCGTGAAATTTTCCATTTGATTATAAGCCCATTGGACTTAAAATCGAGACCTGTATTATTTCCTATTGATTTAATTAATTAAATAATTATTTAAATCCTTTATCAAATTAATTATTTATAATTTGAACCTTGATTTATACTTATTTATTAATTTAGATACCAATATCTTAATTAATAAATCTGCCTTAATTTCTCTTTTCTTCTCAAAATTACATAACTCTATGAAACTATCCAAAATTGACCTGGTCAACTTTGATAATTCTAATTGATAATTAAATCAATTAATTGAGAATATCTAGATGATTTTATCCAAGGTAAAATGGGGACCATGAGCCTATGAAATCATGCGCCAATAAGTTATCATAAATCTAACAAATAAATTTAATAACTTATTAATTCCTCGTGACTCCACTAAAGACTCAGAATTGCACTCTTGAACTCATAGAACACTCTATAACAAATATAGATACGCTATTAATTATCCATTGTTACAACCATAATTGTCACTCAATCCTTTATAGACGGTTTACAATGAGATGGGACAAAAATATCGTTTTACCCCTCATTGTATTTTATCCTTAAAAAACTTAGTTCCTTGTAAATGATATTTCAGTAAACTAATTTTATTATTGAAATAAGATCTCTATCATTTAACACCTTGAACCAAACTAAAAGGAAACCACCATTTCACTTCTTCATCAGAAGCTATAGATGTTCATATCTATGATTAACACTCCCACTCAATTATACTACCGAGTTCCCAAGATGTAAGTATGGGCTAGTCCGTAGGGTAAGCTGGTAACGAACAACTCAAAGAACTAAAATAATACAATCAGTTAGAATACTAACCACTCAGAATTGAGATTGAATTGACATATAGTCAACTATATGATATGACTAGAATAAAGAATAACGGTATGTTTACTTATCCTATCAACTGTCAATATCGGTCTTGGTCGATGTAACAAATACATCTGATCTTATCTACTTTGCTAATGTTCTGGAAAGAACACAACACCACAATGTATAAGTAGATCATATCGTAGATTGGCAAGTTAGTGTAAATCATGTGCACTAACTAATCTTAGGACTAACATATTTTGAACATATAATCATATATATATATATTCCACTGTGATTACGTCACTGTAATTATGATTATCTATAAGCTCAGGATTTAATAGAAGTTTCTATTAAACAAATAATCATAAAAAATAAAACATGTGAGCAATGTGATTGACCAAGTCAAAAAATGATTTCTATTCTTTTATTGATAATAAAATGAGATTACAAAGAATTCGGGTTTTAATTAGGGCATAAAACCCCAACAAACTCCCACTTGCACTAATTGAAACGAATGCCTTAATTCTAATAATCCCATTTTCTTGATATTCTCATCAAATGTAGCTTCTGGTAGTGTCTTTGTAAACGGATCCGCAAGATTGTCTTCAGATGCAATCTTCATAACCTTCACATCTCCCCTGGCCACATATTTTCATATAATGTGATACTTCCTTTCTATATGCTTACTCCTCTTGTGACTATGAGGTTCTTTCGAGTTGGCTATCGCTCCTGTATTGTCACAAAACAACACAAGCGGTTTATCCATGTCTGGAATAACACCAAGATCCGAATAGACTTTAGCTAGACTATTTCCTTAGCTGCTTCTGACGCATCTATGTACTCAGCCTCCATGGTGGAATATGAGATTGTAGACTGCTTTACGCTTCTCCATATCACAGCTCCACCCCCAAGAGTAAACACCATTCCATAAGTAGACTTCCTGTCATCAACATCAGTCTGAAAGTTTGAATCGGTGTAGCCTACAGGGTTCAGAACACCACCCTTGTAGACTAACATATAATCCCTAGTCCGCCTTAAATACTTCAGGATATGCTTAACTGCTATCCAATGTTTCGGTCCTAGGTTTGACTGATACCTGCTCACTACTCCCACTGCATAGCAGATATCTGGTCTAGTACACAACATGGCATACATCAGACTTCCATCTGCAGATGCGTAAGGAACTTTTCTCATTGCATCTTCCTCTTCAGGGGTCTGGGGAGACTGCTTCTTTGAAAGGTGAATTCCATGGCAGGACAGTAAATGTCCTTTCTTGGAATTTTTCATTGAGAAGTGTTCAAGCTCTTTATCTATGTAAGGTGCTTCAGAAAGAGCTAAGAGTTTGTTCTTTCTACCCCTAAGGATCTGGATACCTAGAACATAACTTGCTTCACCCAAATCCTTCATTTGGAATAGAGTGCTCAGGCAATTCTTCACATTTGAAAATTTCTTAGCATTGTTTCCAATGAGTAAGATATCATCTACATAAAGAACCAGGAATACCACTATTTTATTTGTCTTTAGTTGGTAAACACAGGGCTCATCAATATTTTGTTCAAAGCCATAGGTTTGGATTATTTCATCAAACCTAAGATTCTAGGACCTATTCAACTTGCAAACTTTTACTTCTTTTCCAGCCACTTTAAATCCTTCTAGATGATCCATATAAATGACTTCGTCAAGCTTTCCATTAAGAAAAGTTGTCTTGACGTTCGTTTGCTAGATCTCATAGTCGAGAGCGGTTGCTATGGATATGAGGATGCGAATGGAATTGAGTATGGCTACCAGACTAAAATTTTCCTCATAGTCCACGCCTTCTCTTTGGGTATAACCCTTTGCCACTAATCGAGATTTATAAGTCTCAATATTTCCATCAACATCTCATTTATTCTTGTATATCCACTTGAACCCAATAGCCCTAAAGTCACTAGATGCTCCACAGGATCCCACACAGAATTTGAGTACATGGACTCCATGTCCTGTTTCATGGCTTTGAGCCATAGTTCCTTTTCATGGCTAGCCATTGCATGTTTGAAAGACAACGGATCATCATCACTAGTGTAACCAACAACCATATTGGTTTCACTATCCAAACCATAGCGAACTGGGTTCCTAGAAACCCTCCCACTACGAAGAGGCTTCGTGATTGTTTGCTCAGGAACAGTGGTACTTTCTTCATTTAAATCGACTTCCATTGGTTGGACATGAAGAGTGGGAATTTCATCATCAACTCGCGTTGATGACGATGGAATATTGGTTGGATTCAATTGTTTAACCATCTCCTCTAAAACTACTTTGCTGCTTGGTTTGAAGTTTTGGACATAATCATTTTCTAGAAAAGTAGCATTCGTAGAAGTAAACACTTTATTTTCTAAATGAGTATAGAAAAGTCCACCCCGAGTACCTTTAGGATAGACAACAAACATAAAAACTTCAGTTCGCGGTTCTAGCTTTCCTTTCTTTTTCCTCAAGACGTGGGCGGGATACCCCCAGATTCTATAATGGCGTAAACTAGGTTCACGAACGTTCCAGCGTTCTAAAGGTGTTTTGGGGATTGATTTAGATGGCATGACATTGGGAATGTCATTCGTGATTTCAATTGCATGTCCCCAGAATGAAGTTGGTAGAGTTGAGTAACTAAGCATGCATCTAACCATTTCCAATAAAATTCTGTTCCGGTGTTCCACCACACCATTTTGTTGTGGAGTACCTGGGGTAGTAAGTTGTGATAAAATCCCAAGTTCAGTTAAATGATCTTGGAACTGCATATCCAAATATTCTCCACCCCTATCAGATCGCAAGATCTTTAACGTTTTACCTAATTGGTTCTGAGCCATTGCTAGGAATTCCTGAAACTTTGAAAATGTTTCTGATTTCCAATGCATTAGGTAAAGACATGAGTATCTAGAGTAATCGTCAATGAAAGTGATGAAATACTCAAAACCACCCCTGGCTTGTACATTCAAAGGTCCACAAACATCTGAATGAACAAGTCCAAGTGGTTCTTTGGCCCTATCACCCTTTGCAGAGAATGGGCGCTTGGCCAGTTTGCCTTCTAGACAAGATTCACAGATAGGTAATTCACCTAAGGTGAGTTCCCTCAAAGGTCCGTCCTTTGTAAGTCTTTGAATCCTATCATAGCCAATGTGACCTAGTCTTAAGTGCCATAAATACGTCATATTGTCGTTATCGGTCTTTTGACATTTATTGGTCCTAGGTTTAGCTACTTGGAATAAATCATTGTTAAGAGCGAGGGGTTCGTTAGGTCGCAGAATATAAAGCCCGTTTTCCAAACATGCAATACATAATTGTGATCCATTGAAGGAAATAGATATATTAGAACTTGTGAAACTCATAACAAATCGTTCTAATTGCAACATGGAAACTGAAATTAAATTTCTACTAAAATCCGAAATAAAAAATACATCTTTTAAAATTAAGTATTTATTTCTGAACTTCAGATGAGCTTCTCCTCTAGCTTGGACCGCAACGAATGCTCTGTTCCCAACTCTAAGCTTTAAGCCGCCTTCCTCCACTTCCTCCCACGATTCAAGAAGCTATAAAGAGTTACAAACATGTTTCCAAGATAAATGAACTATAATCATTACCTTTATTTTTCGTTGCTAGAAACTTGGGGCAATCCTGTTTCCAATGCCCCTTCTCTTTGCAGTGAATTTTTTTTACCTTTACCTTTCTTGTATTTTCTTGTTCTTCCCCTTAGGTGTCTATGCATTTGGTTATGCACTCGTCTTTGCAGCCTTGGGGTTGTCGTTTTGTCCACCTTTCCTCTTGTTTTCAGCTTTCGAAGATGAAGCTTGGTTAGCTTTAGACTTAGTTGGATCAGCAGCAGTAGTAGTTGTTGTCTTATTTTCTCCTCCCTTACTTGGTCGACCCATGATAGACTCAAAAGTCTGAAGCTCGTTCATGAGCTGCATCAGACCATAGTTGAGTTCATTCAACACATAGTTGGTGGTGAATGGCAGGAAAGCTGGAGATATATTGTTGAGGATTAAGCCAACTTGAGGTTCCTCAACTATTATGGCTCCATGCAGTTCAACTTCCTAAAAGTAGTTTGTCATCTTGATCAGGTGATCATGAACATGTTGAGAAGGTTCCATCCGAGCATTGGCTTATTTTTTGGCGGCCTCAAAACGAGTCTGCGCTAACTTGGCACCAAACATGTCTTGGAGCTGATCCATGCTTTTGTAGGCTGTCTCGACATTCTCCGTCTTTATCTTGAGAGTGTCGACCATACTAGTCAACATGTAGTACCGCGCCTTGTTGTTAGCCGCTTGCCAACGCTCATACTTGTCCCTCACAGACTTGGTAGCTCCTTCAGCTGGAACTTCCGGGGATTCCTCAGTCATGGCGAACTTGGAGTTGTCACCAATCAACACAATGCTGATGTTTTGCTTCCATTTAAGTAAGTTTTCTCCAGTGAGTTTCTCCATCGAAAGTTGAGAAAGGATGGGAGTAGACACAACCATAATTATACTACAAATTATCAATAAAATAGAAATCAATCACATTTGCTCAATAAAACTCCTGTTCACACAAAATTCAAAAAATAACACAACATATACCAAAAATATGTAAGATATGAGAAAAAATACCAAAAAAATCATATCTCTATTTCTTTAGGTTTTTAACTAATCTATGATATCCTTTGTTCTGGTTGGTGAGAGTAAAAAATACCACTAGTTAAATAGAGTTGTAAAATCATTTAATAATGGACACCACTATTAACAACCTACTATTCGATCAAAATAAGAAAACAAAATTTCTTATTTTATGAGCTAGACCCACAGTTTCGATACTCATGGATTTAGTCCTAGTAGTCACCGTAGGGGTGAGTCTAGTAGAATTTTACCTATAATTATCTATATTTCGAAATCTAACATTGTCAAAATAACTAATGAGCACCTTCCGTAGGGGGACGAATCAAAGCGCCTCGAGGCCCCATTAAGCTACTGAATATGTTAAAACAACGGTGGAGATCGAATAAAAATTCTTAAAATAAGCTCATTATAAAATTAAAAATAGTATTTTTATTATTTATTTTTAGAGAATTAATGACTATGGTTTTCCAAAAAATTGAAAAGATTAAATTTTTAAAACCAAAGTCCTATAATTTCCTATTAATTATAAAGTGTCACATTTAAAAAAATTCAATTAATTTAGAATTAATTTGTTGCTAATCAATATTTAGGTTTAACTAATATAATTAACCTACACAATTAAGTCCAACTCAGGTAAATGGGCCTTAACAATTAGGCTTGTATGGAGGAGAGTTGGGTCCAGTATGTCGTACCCACTACAAAGGCCCCATTTCTTCTATACAAGGTCCAAAAGACAGGAATTTAAACCTTCATTTTATTAATTGTTATAATTAATTAGGCTCACTATAGTCTTGAAAAGCAACTGTGCCTTCACAAGTGGAATCACCCACAAGAGATGAATTTAAACTTTACATTTTATAATGGGCCCAAATAAAACCTATCATTTTATGAATATTTTATTTGGAAAAATACCATATATCTAACAAACATATGGGTCATTATATGCATCTAAGCCCAATTCCAAAAAATTCACATATAGTACAAACAGACATGTTATAATTGGATGGGCCTAATCATGTTACTATATGAGCAATTCTATGAATTTATGCAAAAATACCACAATTAATTATCTAGAATTTATCAAAAAATTCGAATCAATTAAATTTTTACAAAAAACAAGTCAATTTAAATGAAATTTATCAACAATTAACACAAGTTAATTTAAATTTCATTTATCAACAATCAACTTGATTTAGGTTAATTTGAAAAAATATATATTAATTTAATTTAAATAGGATTTATCAACAATTAACCAAAGTTAATTTAAATCCTGATAACTCTACAAAATAGATTTATTTTACCACGTTGTGTAAGCTAATTGTTGCTTAGTTCTTGAGTTCTTAATTAATTTATCAAGCTTTTAAGCAATTTTGAATTTATTAGTTTATTTTGATTTTATGTATTTTTTTATGTGTTTTTGGTATTTATTTTGTTTAATTATGTTGTTACTAATTTATGTGTGTTTAATTTATTTATGTAAGTGTGTTGTTGGGAGAAAATAAAATGTTGATAAAATGTTGGTATAAAGAAATGAGAAATCAAGCCCAAAATGAAAGGGTCAATCCAATTCTTGACAATGTCATGTCATCAATCCATGTGCTTCTTTCTCCACCATTGGATTTGTAACTATATGAAAAGATGACAATTTTGAGTATGAATCCATGTGCTTCTTTTTTAGACCAATGAGAGTGTTCTCCTTTACCCAAGAATTTATCTATAAATAGGAGTCTCATTTCACCATTTCAAATCTTACACCACTTCTTACATCTCTTTATTCTCTCCATCTTTTTCTTTTCTTAGATTTTATGTATTTTTAGAGGAATAATTTGGAGGCTCCTCCTCCAAATTTTCCTATTGATGTTGTAATTTTTATTTTGTTTTTTTATAGTTATGGGTTTCTAATCCACTTAAGATTATTAAGGTGGAGGATGGACTAAGATATAACTAAATAATGTTTGTTGTATGTTGATCTCCTAAAATGAGCAATAAATGGTATGATTTCTCTTCTTCTAAATATTTCTTTCATCTATAATATCATGTATTCTAGATAGTTGGAACATATTTTACTTGGCTCTTAATTTTATTAAAATATAATATTCTTTGATTAAGTGTGTTTCATTAAATTGTTCACATCTAATTCTTAGAACATAAGTATTATATTTGACTTTAAAAATAACATTATTTGATTTTTTGTAGTTTCATTAAATTGATTCACAACTAATGCTTTGAAGTTATACTATTGAAGTGAAGGAAAATCTAAATTTTTTAATTAAAAGAACTTAAAGGAAGTATATATTTTTTTTGGAAAAGATAGTTAGATTGATTTCAACTATTACTAAAAATTGGGAAGTCAACATATTATTATTTATATTTCGTGGATTCTAAAATCTTAATAATTTTTTAAATAACTATTTAAGACAAATCTTTCTAGTTTATTTATTTTAACCTTTTTAGTATTTTGTTTCTTTATTGTAAAACAAAGCCCATCAATCTTTGGAACTAGGTTAAAAATTTATTTAACTTTGGTAAAATAGTTTTCTCTTTTGATTTAAGTCAACTCCTTTGGGTTCGACCTCGTGCTTACACGAACACTGTACTCTATATTCGATTCGTCCGCTTGCGAGTTATAAATATTTTAAAACATACCAATTTTGAGTCCATCAAATCCCATTTATAAAAAAAAATTATTAATTGGTTGAAAAAAATTATATTTTTCAAACTTTAACCAATTTTAAAATTTAAAATCAATACCATAACTGTTTTTCAAAAAATATCTTGTGTTGTTACAACAATAAGCTAATATTTTAACCATTTAAAAAAAATAAAATATTAATAGTTATCACAACCCTAAAATATCTTAAAACGGTTAAACAAATTCAAATTTCCATGAAAATATCTAACTAACAAATTTCAAATAATTTAAATATTTAAAAAAACTATAGAATAAACAGATATTTATATTTTCAAATAAATATTTAATAAAAATATCAAGTATTTAAAAGAAAATATCTTAAATATCTGATATCTTAATTCTAATATTTTAATATATTAAAAGATTTAAAATTAAGTTGTTAGTCTATTTTTAAATTTGAATTTGAATCTTTGTAGAAAATATCTAATTATTTAAATCTCAACCAACAAAAATATCTTATTTACAAAAATATTTTTAAATACAAAAACAAATCTGATATTTTTGACTTTGATTATAAATAATAAATGTTCACATTTTTAATTTTCTTTATTTAAAAAAATTTTAAAAACGGATGAACATTACCTATTACTGTTCATCGGGTGCGCGGGCAGTGTGCGGTAGGCGCGCAGGCGTGCGCGCGGTGTGTGGCGGATGCGCACGCAATGACAGCCAGAAAAAAAAAATTTGGAGAATTTTTTTGTTCCATTTTTCAAACCAAAAACGTTTTCTAATTAATTTTTAACATGTTTTACACAAAATAAAGCATATATAAAAATTAATGGCATAGAAAATACTACAAAATAACCTAAAAGTTGCTAATAATCACATAAAATTAATATGCTTTATAAAAACATGAAAATCCATCCAATTATTCAAAACATCAAATAATCCAATTTTTAACATGTTCATGCATGAAAATAAAGATTACCAAAGGCTCTGAGGCCAGTTGTTAAGAAAACTTATATAGGATCTTTATTTATTTTCATGTAGATATAATATTAAACAAATTAATATGAGATAACCTAGAACATGTTTCTGAAATTGAATTCAAAGAGAAACAATGATAAGAATACTTACAATATACGCAGCGGAATGAATGAGTCATTCCTTCAGTTTCTCTAACCCTTGTATCCTTTCTGTCGCAGAGTATTACCAAGAAACTGAACCGATCTTCTATAATCTTCACAGTCTTCCAAAGTATCCTTAGAATTACCTAGACTAGAGTGGAAAATTCTCAACACATGAGATAGATACAGAGAGAAGAAGAGAAGATAACAAAGAGGCTTAGAAAATGACTTGTGTTTAGAGAGAATCTAAAAACTATTAGAAAAGCAGTGTCTGCCGTCTTGTGACTTATGTTTCTTCTCTCACTTAGCACTCCTTTTATAGACTCAGTTAGGTCATTTAATTTAATTACAAAATCAATAAAATAATAGCCAATTAACAGCCCTAGGTCGAAATTATCATGGGCTTTAGGCCCATGAAATTTTCCATTTTGATTATAAGCCCATTGGACTTAAAATCAAGGCCTGTATTATTTTCTATTGATTTAATTAATTAAGTAATTATTTAAATCCTTTATCAAATTAATTATTTATGATTTGAACCATGATTTAAACTTATTTATTAATTTAGATACCAATTTATCTTAATTAATAAATCTGCCATAATTTCTCTTTTCCTCTCAAAATTACATAACTCTGTGAAACTATCCAAAATTGACCTGGTCAACTTTGATAATTCTAATTGATAATTAAATCAATTAATTGAGACTATCTAGGTGATTTTATCCAAGGTAAAATGGGGACCATGGGCCTATGAAATCAAGCTCCAATAAGTTATCATAAATCTAACAAATAAATTTTCTAACTTATTAATTCTACATGACTCCACTAAAGACTCAGAATTACACTCTTGAATTCATAGAACGCTCTATAACAAATATAGATACGCTATTAATTATCCATTGTTACAACCATAATTTTCACTCAATCCTCTATAGACGGTCTACAATGAGATGAGACTAAAATACCGTTTTACCCCTCATTGTATTTTATCCTTAAAACACTTAGTTCCTTGTAAATGATATTTCAGTAAACTAATTTAATAACTGAAATGAGATCTCTATCATTTTAACACCTTGAACCAAACTAAAAGGAAATCATCATTTCACTTCTTCATCAGAAGCTATAGATCTTCATATCTATGATTAACACTCCCACTCAATTATACTACCGAGTTCCCAAGATGTAAGTATGGGCTAGTCTGTAGGGTAAGCTGGCAACGAACAAGTCAAAGAACTCAAATAATACAATCAGTTAGAATACTAACCACTCATAATTGAGATTGAATTGACCTATGGTCAACTATATGATATGACTAGAATAGATAATAATGGTATGTTTACTTATCCTATAAACTATCAATATCTGTCCTGTCCTATGTAACAAATACATCTGATCTTTTCTACTTTGCTAATGTTCTGGAAAGAACATAAAACCACAATGTGTAAGTAGATCACATCGTAGATTGGCAAGTTAGTGTAAATCCAGTGCACTGACCAATCTTAGGACTAACTTATTTTGAACATATAATCATATTTATATTCCACTTTGATTACATCACTATAAATACAATTAGCTATATGCTCGTAATTTTATGAAGTTTATATTAAACAAATAATCACAAAAAACAAACACATGTGAGCAAAGTGATTGAACAAGTCAAAAAATAATTTCTATTCTTTTATTGATAATAAAATGAGATTACAAAGAATATGGGTTTTAATTAGGGCATAAAACCCCAACAGACATCAAACACGAGTAGGAGCTTGGGGGGGGGGGGCAAATGTTGTATCCTAATTTTGGCACTAGTTCATTCACTCAACTCAGGTACAGTTGGCATGTAAATACGTGGAAAAATAACCAAGTAGAATATCTGCTTATTATCCATGTGGACAACTTGAGATTCATAATGGTCAGACCTAGTGTTAGGCATCCTATCTTTACCACGAACTAAGAAGAAGATAGCTATCAAAGCGCTAGCTTGGGGTCAGATATGCAGCTCATGGTGATTCAGATATAACGCTTACTAAATGATTTCTCGAGACTCAAGATTTGTTTACACGCTTATTCATGACAAGACTGTCATATTTATTATCCGAGACAGCAGGAACATATTTATTTTGTTATCAAATCATAAATGGGATATGATTTGTATTAAATATAGAAATTATGTAATTACATGATTGACTCATGCAGCCAAAACCTGTCCATGGAATTCCCCTATAAATATTGGGAATGTTGGACAAAAAAGGGGCGATGATTCTGTAATACCGAAACTCTGCCAAAATAGAGAGAGAAACAATAATAATATTGATTCGTGGACTAGGTGGAGATTTAACTACTGAATCACGTAAAAGATCTGTGTTATTGAGTGGGTTTTTGTTATTTCTTCATTACGGTTTATCATTAAGCACTATTCTGCCGTTATTATTTCTTAATACATTGTTAGCGAAAAACCGCATCAACAACATACAACAATAATCCTTTATTAATGGTTTATAATTAAAAGGGAATAAAATTTTCATTTGACCCTTTTAACTATTTCTTGTTACTAGATTACCATTGACTTTGCTAGTGAAGGTTGTGTCACAACAAGTTTGCAACGTGAGCACTCATAACCTTTTCAGTTCCAAAAGTCAGCCTAATAGGGAACCATTATTCAATCGGTAAGAAGGTATAGATTCTATATATGTTAAACTATGTCCCCAGCCATATATATGTATCATTGAGTCCCCAAAACAATTTTTCTTAACCTGATCATTCTCACAAACCTTAACGCATGAATCAAATGATCAAATGACATATATAGGAGTTCATAATATTCTCAGGATTAAGATCATCGTGTATAAGGTCATCGTTTGATGTGTTTTATTAATACTATGAAACAATGTTTAAACAAGCATTAACAAATCACATCTGGTCAAGGTCTATATATCATTATATATAATGTACCTTCACTGAAGTGTCCTACTACACTAGTGACCTGGATCTAGGTCACTTGTATTCACAATACTAGCGAACTGTACTAGCAGTAATTAATCTAAAGATTCCATAACTTATTTTACTGTGAACTATTTTAAGTTTATTATCTTAATCTCGATCCTCTTATAACAATATGAGATTAAGATCACATAGATAAACTTTGGAATTTTCTGATATTTACTTAATATTATCAACATAATATCAGACATATTCTATATATATAATAATTCAATTCAATTATTTATTTCATTTACAACATTTGTCAACTACAATTGAAGGGCACTATTCCCAATAACGCGTTGTTTCCCAACGACCATAGGGTCAGCCAACGTAATAGTACGTCCCTGATTGGGCCTAAGCCTCTCAACCAGCATGCAACGCGCTATTCCCGTCCTTGACTAATAAGTCAAGGCTTTAATCAGACATTCAGATAACCAGACAATCAGATACAGATTCAGATAAGCATACTTTAGAAAATACAAGCATGAATACATATAAATCATGGTATCTTAACCAATTAAACACAAACACAGTAATAACCATGTTCCTTAACGGGGTCGAGCCCTACCTATGCAAACAAGGCAAGCATTCATTAAACAGTTATCCAAACACAAAGCATTTGAACATAATCTAAATCACATTTATTCTCAAGGCACAAGCCATAATCATAGTTATAATCAACAATCAGGCAAAGCCCTAATAACATATATCACATATTGGGTGCAGTTTTCTTACCTTAGGTCCGAGTGCAAAGTGTATTAAGAACGACCCTCGAGTACGATCCTGGTTTCGAGCCCCTAGCGATAACCTAGTCACAACCAATAGTAAATCTCATCAAAATGAGGGAATAAAGGCTTCCAGACCGAGTCCTAGCCTCCGGGACGTCGAATTCTACTAAATTGGGTAGTAGGATAGATCTCGAGCTCTTAGGGTTGAGTTCTCACACTCAAAACCCTCATGAGGCTCAAAAACCCTTCAAGCGCCGCAGCTAAAAAGAAAAGGAGTCACGACCCGCCCTAAGTCAGAGAGCCCAAGCTCTCCTCTGCTTCAACACGTGGCACGACGCTCCTTAGCAGGCGCCACAGCTCAAATGTCCCGAAGGCACCTGCTTCTCCTAGCATTCAAGAGAGCCGCGGGGCCCCAAGAATTGGGTCGGGGCTCGACATTAAAACCCTTATTTTTCTCCATTTTCCTCTAGCCAAATCCCTCCACAAACCTATCCCAACATAGTTAAAACTCAAGAGTAAAGTCCCCAATCAATTCAGTAGCCCAAAACCATCGAAGCCCTAGCTAAAGCTTGGCCAAAACCCCATCAAATTCCCAACTCAATACCGAGTTTCTAAAACATAAAGAGCTTAACTAAAAACCATAAAACATAGAGATTTAGGGCTAGAAATTGTTACTTATGTTTCCCCAATTGATGGTAAGTCTTTCCCCAAGAAATCCCAAGCCTAAACTGCAAGAATTGTCAAGGAAATTAAGGAAGTGTGTGTGAACGAGAGAGAGAGAGAATAGAGCGAGTGAACGTGTTACCTTTGTGTTTTCTGTATTTGTGAGGTTACTTAGACTCTAAGTAACTCTAAGTAAATCCCGAGGCTCGGGGTACCAAAAACGTCCCCAAGGGAAAAATGGTCAAAACTCCCAGAATTCTCTCCTAATCTCACTAATACCGAATATATCCTCGAATATTCATTCCCGTTACCTGATAACTCGGTAATGTACTAGATACCCGAAATACCCATTGACTCACCCCGAGTCGGGTATTAGGTCCCGTTGTGACTTTCCCACTAACTTACTCCCTAGGATCATCTCGTGCCGAGTAACCCAAAAATATCAATAAAATAACGTGGTCTCACACATATATTTCTTATATGCACATATATTCCAAATATGCCCACAACAGGTCAATTTACAAAAATTTCCCTTCTAATAAGAAACAGACCCACATACATATTTAATACACCTAAACATGGATATATAGTAATATTATCATATGATTCACATAATCACATAATTACAAGCATATATATATATATCATATAAACATATAATTTCCATAAATTGACATCCTGACCCCCCCTAATCAAGGCCTTAAGCCTTATTAGGTAATTTGGGACATTACACGAAGCTTAAGAAGTGGCGGAGGCCATGAAACAAGCCGAGACAGTGGATGCCGGAGCTGCCAATCCTTGAAGGCTAACTTATGGGCTATGACCCATAGTTTTTTATTTCCTTTGTAATTACACTTCTTGCTACCCTTAATAGGGAAAAAACAATTATATCTCGACCTTGAGTTATTTGACGAATTATATTTTAATGGAAGTATTTTATGCTTAAATCTCTTTCTCGAAATCTTTATGCATATTATCTACATATAACTTTTGTGCTATCCTTATGCATCATCTCCAGGTTTGGAATATTTCGAGCATACATGGACTTGTTTTTATATCTGTTTATTTATACAAATATTGTCGTGCTTAAGTTTGAACTTCCATATATTCATACATAGTTCATTTGATATTACATTTTCGAATTCATTGTCCTCGAGGCCGAATATTACTTTTACCACGTATTTTTGTTAAAAAATACTTATTGGCGTGTAACCTCGTTAGTCTTGTTATTTCTTGCTTTACTACAGTAACCTTTTCCCATCCTCAATTATGGTCTCAAGGTTGCAAAATTGAAACTTATTTGCAAAAATTTCCAGCTCTGTCTCGACTCATGAATTTTGTTGGTTTATCAAGAATTCCAAATTCTAATCGTGTTGATTAGAATTTTCTGGTTCTTTCCAGACTTGTTTAATTCTTGTTTGGTTGATAATCCATACACCGTTATTAATTTTATTTTTATTGATGCTATATTTTCGAGCCTATGGTATGATTGTATACCACTTATGCCCCATTAATATCCTATGATTGCAATCTTAGGTTATTTAATTTTGAGAGCTTGCAAAAAATATAACTATAAAAATATAAAATTGGAATAAGAAACAATGCTTTATTAATGGAAAACAAAATTTAAGTACAAGTTTGGTTACAACTAAATAAACCTCATTCCTACATTACTGGTAATAAGGTCATATAGGTTCACTATTCCAAGCTCGTTGAACCAATTCTTCATTTAACCTCGCTAGTTTATAGACACCAGGTAGAATAATGGATTCAATTTGGTAGGGTCCATCCCAATTAGGCCTGAGCACGCCTACAGAGGGGTCCCATGTGGCCAAAAACATGCACCTAAGCACCGGATCTCCCAATCCAAAGTGTCTGTCTTGAACCCTCTTATTGACATACCTTGTGGCCCTTTGCTGGTATGTGGGATTTTTAAGTTGGGTTTATTCTCGTTTTTCTTCAATTAGGTCTAGAGTTTCTTCAAGCTGAGATTGGTTTGAGGTCTGGTCGTATGCTTTGCATCTGATCATTGGGATTTTGACCTCAATGGGCAACATAGCTTCATAATTGTAAGCCAGAGAGAAGGGGGTGTGTCCCTTTGAGGTTCGAGTTGTTGTTCTATAGGCCCATAAGACCTGTGGTAATTCTTCTGGCCATTTTCCTTTAGCTTCACCGGGCCTTTTCTTGATGGAGCTCTTCAGAGTCTTGTTCACAGCTCTGACCTGGACATTTTCTTGTGGATGGGCCACTGAGGAAAAACTCTTCATTATCCATTCTTTTTGAAGAATTGTGTAAACAGTTTGCCATCGAACTGGTTTCTGTTGTCTGACACTGTTTTCCTTGGTACCCCATATCTGCAGATTACATTTTTTACCACGAAGTCCAATACTTTCTTCGAGGTGATTGTGGAAAGAGATTTGGCCTCGGTCCACTTTGTGAAGTAATTAAAAACAACTACAAAATATTTTACTCCCCATTTTCTTATTGGTAGGGATCCAATGAGGTCGATTCCCATATTGTGCATGGCCACGGGGAGCTCATCAAGCTGATCTCGGTTAGTGGAGCTCGCGGGATTGAAGCAAATCGTTGACACTTGTCACAATGTTTGCGTATTCAAACGATTCCACTTTTATTGTAGGCCAGAAGTATCCTTGCCTAATTACCTTTTTTGATAGACTATGCCCCCTAGTGTTGTCTCCCAAAAATCCTTCATGGATTTATTCTAAATTTTTTCTAGCTTTGGGTGGAGTTACACACCTAAAAAATGGATTAGAATATCCTCTTCTATATAGTCTCTCCTCCATGATAGTGTACCTTGGTATCTTGTACAGTAGCTTTCTTGCCTCGTTCCGGTTCGTTGGCAAGCTCCCGGTTTCAAGGTAGTCTATTATGGGAGTCATCCAAGTAGGCTGCGATTCTATCATGTTAACGTCATCCTCCTTAGGCTCGGCTATGATCGTTACCGTAAAAAAATTTGACCGGTACCAAATTGTGTGTATCGACTTCCTTGGTTGTGGCGAGTCGAGCTAAAGCATCTGCATTTGATCATGTAAAACTCAAATTTCCTGAATGCTGCTTTGACCTTCTCCAAGTAAGCTGCCATTTTAACTCCTCGAGCTTGGTATTCTCCTATGGCCTAGTTGACAACCAACTGGGAATCACTATAGCAGTGGATGGATTTTGATTTTAGCTCGGAAGCTATCTGAAGTCCTGCTAATAGTGCTTCGTATTAAGCCTCGTTATTTGATGCCTTGAAGCCAAACCGTAAGGCTGAGTGAAAACGATTTCCTATTAGAGTAATTATGATAATTCTTGCCCCTGACCCGTTCTAGTTCGAATATCCATTGACTTAAAGTCTCCACAGCTTGCGGACTGGGGTTATGACTTCCTCGTTGGGGATTCCTGTACATTCAACTATGAAATCTGCCAAGGCCCGTCATTTGATCATCATTCTCAGGTGATATGTAATCTCGAACTGCCAAATTTCGACCGCCCATTTTAATAGTCTCTCGGATGCCTCAGGTTTCTACAATACCTGTCTCAATGGTTGATCAGTCAACACTTGTAAAGGATGTGCTTGGAAGTAGGATAAGAGTTTGTAGGATGCATGCATTAAACACAAGGCTAGCTTTTGCATCAATGGATACCTAGAATCTTCCCCCAGTAACCTTTTGCTGACATATCAAAAAGGTTTTTGTTCTTTCTTATCCTCCCGAGAAAGTACTGCACTAATTGCATACTCGATTTTCGTGAGGTATAAGTATAATATTTTCCCTATGACTGGTTTGGATAAGATTGGTGGTTTAGCGAGGTGTTTTTTAAGGGCTTGAAAAGCGACCTCGCACTCATCTTTCCATTCAAAATTTTTGCCCCTCTCAAAAGATTAAAGAATGGAAGGCTTCTATGTGTAGATTTATATATGAACCTACTTAAGGCTGCCATTCCTCCAATTAAACTCTTGTCGTCTTTATGCTTTCGTGGTGAAGGCATGTCAATTAACACCTTTATTTTATCCCAGTTTGCCTCTATTCCCCGAGCGTTTACTATGAATCCGAGAAACTATCCCGAAGATACTCCAAATGAGCACTTTTGTGGGTTAAGTCTCATGTTGTACTTTCATAGTATAGCAAAACATTATGTGAGATCGTCAACATGGTTACAATTGTGCTTGGACTTGACCAACATATCATTCACATATACTTCCATGTTGTTCCATATTTTCTCGACAAACATCCTATTTACCAGTCTTTGATATGTGGCCCCGACGTTCTTTAATCCTAATGGCATCACATTGTAACAATATAAACCTTTATCAGTCATGAAGCTCGTATGCTCTTAATCAAGTCCATGCATGGCTATTTGGTTATATCCAGAATATGCGTCCATGAATGACATGATGCCGTGATCCGAAGTATCATCCACAAAATGATCGATTCGAGGTAGAAGAAAGCAATCATTTGGACACTCCTTGATGAGGTGTGAATAGTAAATGCAAGTTTAACACATGCCATTGGGCTTTGGGAGTAGAATTGTGTTGGCTATCCAATCCAGATAGAAAGCATCTTAGATAAACTGATTTGCTTTTAATCTTTTAACCTCCTCTTTCAATACCTTCTTCCTTTCATCATGTAGAAGCCTTCTTTTCTATTGCTTAGGTGGGAAGCTTTTGTCTATGTTCAACGCATGGCTTATAATGTTTGGGCTGATCCCAATCATATCGAGTGCGACCTTGCAAACACATCCTGGTTCTCCCCCAAGAAGTAGATTAAATGCTATCTTGCTTCCTTTGGAAGGTTTTTCCCAATCTTTACCACCCTAGTGGTGTCCTTATCATCAAGCTTAATGTCTTCGAGCTCTTCAATTGACTCGAGATCGGCCTTGTCCTCATCTATCCTTGGGTCAATCTCTTCTTCAACCTCATACACTAATTCTCTTATCTCAAGAACCAGTTCCTGTGCACTTGTTTGGCTCTTTCCCCTCATCAAGATCCTGTAGCATCATCGGGAAGCCAGTTAGTCTCCTTTCAGTGTCCTAGTTCCATTGGGTGTTGGGAATTTTATAGCCAGGTGCCTAACAGATGTAACTACCCCCAGCCCAATCAGGGATGGTCTCCCGAGTAGCACATTGTAGGATGAAGGGCTGTCAACTACGATAAACTCCACTATCTTGGTTATTGAGATTGGATAGTCTCCCAAGGTTACAGGGAGCTCAATAGATCATGTACTAGCTATTCCCTCCCCTAAAAATTCATACAATGTAGTCGCACAGGCCTTTAGGTCTTGAACGAAAAATCCCATTTTCCCATAGTGGCCTTGTAGAGGATGTTGACCGAGCTCCCGTTATCGATCAAAACTCGGCGCACCCTCTTATTGGCAAGCTGAAAGGTAATGACCAGAGGGTCATTATGAGGGAATTGGACATGCGAGTCATCTTCTTCAGTAAATGTAATGGATGGGACTCAACCCTCTCATATTTCGGAGCTCGGGTTTAGGTTTATAGGGGGACCCATCCCACGTTTTGAGCTCATTGACATATATCTTTTGGGAATTTCTGCCCGACTCTGCTATATGCGACCCACCGATGATGGTTATTACATCTTCTCCATCGATTGGGGGAGGTCAGTTATCCTCCTTCGCATGTGGGATCGCAGTTTGTTGGGCAGGCATAGTCGGAGCTGCCTTCTGCTTGAGCAAAGCGTGGGCCGAATTTCTGTTTCGAATGTACTATCCGAAGTATCCTCTCAAAATCAAACCTTCGATTTCGTCCTAAAACTGTTTACATTCATCAGTGGTATGACCTATATCCCTATGAAATCTGCATAAATTTTTGGCATCTCTCTTGGATTTCTTGTTTTACATCGAATTAGGTCATATGACAGGGACCTGGCTTTCATTGGCGACAAATATGTTCTCCCAAGTATGTGTGAGCTTGGTATAAACTGTATAAATGGATAAGTATTTTTCTCCTTTCTTTTTCTTACCCCTGTCAGCCTTTGAGTTATTCCCTTCATTATTCTTTCTCTTGGAAGGGTTATCTCTTGAGGGTCGCGACGGGGATGGTGTAGCTGAGGTGGAGGCTGAGTTAAAGTGAGATTAAGGGCTGACCTCGCCTCTTCTACATTGACAAACCTTTGAGCCTGAATGCCTCTTCGAGCTGGTTGATCCTCTCTTGGACTAGATCCACCGGAGGGGGAGCTTGCACCAATGGTAGCTGGTTGTTGTTCGTAAGAACCCCAACTCCTTGTCTTCGTACAAGGTTATATTGATTCCCATATACTGGCTATAAAGGCTCTCTTCGGTTATTTAAGGATGTCCATAGGTCTGGGTTTGGTAGATTAGATTGCCCCCAATTCTGATTTAGTTGATTTCGAAGGTCAAGATAATCATTCTTGTTATTCAAGTTATTTCTGGGCTCAGTGTTATACACACTCACTGACTGGCCATAGTCCTGACTTCCACAAAGGAAGCTGACATTCCTCTCTGGCTACTGTTTCTGTGTGGTTCGGTTATTACGAGGTGGGTATTCTACTTGCACCTTCACCCCGGTCGTTTGTAACCTCAACATATGACTTCCTGATGGTTGAGGTGGTCTATGTCCTTGATAAGCCTCTCGCGGGGCCTCACATTCGTCCTCGTACTCAGGTTGATCCCTATGGCTTCTCTCTCGGCTCCCACTTTGAGCACTCCGAGAGGGCCTCAGAGGTACCCGATCCCCTGTCCAGTTCCCACTAGGAACTGGCTGGGTACCTCTCGTGCTGGTGGGGAATGTCTTATTGGAGAGGGTGGATGCCTTATTGGCGATGGTCACGACCTCCGTTATTTGGTCTGGAAGGTTCAAAGTTAACCTGGGAAGGTCTGGGTTGTTCCTGACATGTTCTGGGTTATCATTTCGAGCTATCAAAGGAGCTCAGTTATTCCCAGTTCCTGTAGGATCACTTCCCATAGGATTGTTCCTAATAAGGTTTCGAGGGTTCTCTTCAGGTTGACCATTGCCGATGTTTGTCCTGGGTCTCGGTTGAGCTTGTTGGGCCCTTTTCTCGAGCGTCCTGGCAGCTGTACTCCCTCGGAGTTGTGCTCTGGCCCTCAGGGATGGTACATGTACTTCAGCGACTTTCCTCACCAACTCCTCGTTTAGCCGTGTAGCCTCGACCAACTTTTCACGCAATCTGTGATTTTTGAATTCCACTATTGGCACGTAACTTTTAGGATTGTAATACAAGTCTTCGTCAAGCCTGGGGGTTTGACCAGGTCATCACCTTGAGGCCAATGGTGCACTCCCCTCATCAGGGTTCTGATCCACCACGGGCTGCTTTCCAGACCTCCGAGGGTGGTTCTCAATCTGAGGAGTACGCTCCTCGGGGATGTTCAAGGTAGCCATTGATGTTGTGCAGGAGGTTTTTACTAAACAATACAAAGAAGTACTTAATGCTATCAACGAAAGAACCAAACTATTGACGTCGTTTTTCGTCACCTTAATTATTTAGAGCAATACACAATTAATTTAGGAATAATAGAAGAAATTAGAGATTTTTAACGTGGTTCAGTAGTTACAATCTGCTAACGTCCACGAGTCACTATTATTATGAACACTTTGTAAAATCTTCGGATGAAAGCAGTTTGGCAGAGTCTCTTCTCAGTACAAAATTGTGCATGAGTACAAATGACCTAGTCCATGCTATTTATAGACTTGGTTGTATGAATATATTCCCCCCAATTCAGGGAAGTTACAATCAAATATTTAAATTCAAATAAATATCTGAATTAACAATACAAATCAAATGCATTAATTAAATAACGATCCCATAAAAATAGGGATTCGTTACACCGTTTTGACCAATCCAAAAGAAATAGGGATTTCCCAAAAACTTTTTTGTGTGGTGAACATGTCATCGAGCTTGAACATTGCTTCAATGCGCTTTTGAGACCACTCATAACTTCGAGTTCATCATTCTAGTTGTTGCCTCCTCCTCACTTGCTAAGTCGATTAAACTCGTCCCTCGGAGAAGGTCGGTATCCTCGAGCCTGCAACTCATTCTCGAGAGCTGATAGCAAATCTGGAACTGTTTGACAAGTTAATCCCGAGCTTACCCTTTACGAGCCTGCATTTTGAGGCTCTCTAGTTAATCTCGAAATTTGGGTGTAACAACTTGTTTTATAGCATGCCTGAAGAAATGATAGGAAAATATATACATATCGAAAACACCTACGAAATATGGCACTTGATAATTGACGAAGCAGAAGAAGTTTCTAAGTCTAATCGTTTGAAAGAAATGAAGGAAAATATGATTTACATATATTTTTATGGTAATTATTGTACTCACACATGGTACTAACTATATTTTTGTAGTGCACCAAATTTTTTTTTTTTAGTTTATTAAAATTTTTGTGTTTTATTTTATTTAAGTGTTAAGTGTGGTGAATTGTTTTATTTAAATGTTGTTTATTTTATATAGTTGTTGTTTGCTTTATTTAGTTGTTTGTTAATCTAAATAAATTGTTAGAATTGTTTGGTATAATCTTTTTGAATTTAAATTTGTTAATTGTTTGTTTGATTATTTATTTTTAATATGTGAATAATTGTGTAACTTGTTTATTTTACTATTAGTGTTACATTTTAAATAGGTGTGACAATTGATGTGATTAAAATAGGTTATTTTTTTTATTTTAAGTGTGTGCCGAAGTGTGTGTGTGTGTATGTGAATGTGTTTTATTTTTCTTTTATTTATTTATTTAGTTATTGTTCCCATTATAGAAAAGGAAAGGGTAGTATGAATCTAGACCTAATGTGAGTCTTGAGCATTTTTCCTTTTATTATGAAAAGAAAAGAAATATAAGTTGTCATCTTGTAGGAAGAGATGAAAATGTTTATTTTTGATTTGGTTCACATTAGGATAAGGGTTTAGGTGAGGTGTAAGGAGAGGAAATAATGGGATTTAGCTTAAATTATGGAATACGAATTTGGCTTTTCACACTTGAGTCCTTTTCTTAAGGTTAGGTCACTAGAGGCTATAAATAGGAGAGTATGGAAGCCTTGGTATTCTTTTGCTTGTGGCTGCCCAAACTAGAGAGAAGGAGAGAGAGAGAGAGAGAGAGAGAGAGAGGCGTGAAAGAGAGAGGAGGAGAAGAAAGGAAGAAGGAGGAGGAGGTCTTAGGTATGGTTTTTCTTATGATTCCTTGTTGTTTTAAGATTTAGGTTTATCTTCCTCATTATCTTAAGTCTTTTTCTATGCTCTTCTTCTTCATGGGTTTCAAAAACCCTAGGGTATTCAAGGGTGATTATCACTTGTGTGTTGATCAAGTTGTGTTCTTGATTTTACAACCAAGAGAGGTATTGAATCTCTACCCCTAATGCTATGGTGTTCTCTTGAGTTATTGGGTTTGTGGATATTTTTCAATATGTTGATGCATGGGAGATTGATCTAGGCGTGGGTAGGGGTTTATGGTGTTGGTTTGATTTTTATTGTTGTATGTTCATAATATGTGTAATGAGATGATTATTGAAATATGATGTTGATGATATTCTATGATTTTATGTATGTATGTTTCGGCCTATGGGGTTTCGGCATATTGGGTTGTTCGATTTTCTTGTGTTTCATACATGTTAGAAACATGCTAGGTTTCATGTGAATATAGATGAGGATTTTGTGTAAATTCTTGTTGGATATCCTAGGTGTTTCGGCCTTGGGGTGATGTTCAAGCATGATTGTTTTTCTTGTATGTTTTAAAATCAATTGTGAATCTAGAAACATGATAGGGTGTATATGAGATTATGCATGAAAAATAATAGGAACATGTTAGGTTTAATATAAATACATATATGAAAATTTGTGTTATGTTATTCATGCATGTTGTATTATTATTTTGTTGGGTTGCATGCACGAACTCATTAGAAAAAAAAGAATAAGTTTTATAAGGTTGTATATGAATATGTGTTAGTTATGTTATTTGAATTATTTGTATAATAAGAGCATGTTAGGATTTGTGCATTATTGTGTTTATGAAACATGAATGATCTTGTATGAATTTTATGAGGCATGAGGTAAAAGATAAAATTCATGGTGATTTATGCTTGCTGATTTTGTGATTAAATGGTGAAAAGATTGACGAAATAAGGATATGTATGCATAAGAATGACGCTAATGATATGTGGTGTTTGTGAATATAAAATGGTGTTTTAATTCACAATTAAAATGATGTTTTTGCACAAATAATTACCTACAGAATTTTTGTTATATTTTTTTAGAAAATATGAGTTTTAAAAATAAGGATGGTGATTTTAATGATAAATTTGATTGCTGGAATTTTCGTTTAAAAATGTAAAGTGTGTTTCAATAAAAATAATTTGATTGGTATTTTGAAATAAATAAATAACATAAACAATGGTAAAATTTAAAAGTTATATTTTTAATATAATATGAGTGGTTATTTCACAAGTTATGATTTTCTTTAATTGGATTAAGAAAAATGTTGGATTTAATTCAATTGTGATTTTTAAATGAGGGCTGAAAGTTTAGTTTAAAAAGTTTTAAATAGTTATTTAATTTTCACATATGAATTTGTGTTACATAAAATTAAGTATTAAAAATAATTCAAACAAAATATATTTTCCCACACTTAAAATTATTATTTTTCTCACATCAAATTATGAAATTCTATTAACTTAAATTAAATTGTTATTTTCTAAGGAGACATGATAATCATAGGTATTTTCTTTTTAAAATAATTTCCAATGCCTTTGCTTTTCTTTGTAATTTAAAAATAATAAATGAGTCTTTTATATATATTTTTAAGTGTGGGAAAATATATTTTGAGTGTGGGAAAATATATTTTGTTTGAATTATTATATATATATGTATTTTTTTTTTGAGAAAATTGTGAAGATGATTAACTCCCAACTCTAGGTTTTGAAATTAGACGTTGATTACGTATCCTTGTTTGAGGCAATGAAGTAATGCCCATAAACTGTTCGGCAAAATGCGTGTTAGAGGGACATTGTTATTTCAATACTGCTAAATAAAATTAGGTCTGTGTGGATGCGTTTTGTGTAGATAGAAGAATTGAGAAGCAAAGGGCTGGAACCGTATGCATATAAGTGGGACAGGACTCACTCTGCTAATCAGCTGCAAGAGACTTATAAAAATTTAGAAAATGGCGAAGAAATGAATGGTGAGCAAGACAATGTATCAATAGCCGGAAGAATTGTGGCTCGTCGAGCATTTGGAAAGCTTGCATTTCTCACTCTAAGAGATGATTCTGGGACAATTCAAGTATCCCCACCTCAGCTTTCTATCCTTACAATGATCTTGCCATCTCTTTGTTAGATGGATACTTATAATAAAGAAAAAATATAATAATAAGATGTGATTAGGTGGTTTAGTTCTTAAAAGCATGTCTATTTTATGGGATGCTTGTCTAAAATATATAAGTTAGTTACCTTTTTTTTTTAAAAAAAATGGGGTGTTTTCCAAAGTTTGTAAATTTTGGCGGGTAAGGATGGTTTCTTCAGAAACTTTCTATAAATCTTTGCTCGCATTTAGTATGGAAGAATCCTCACTCAAGTTGTTCAATGTTTGAAACAGCTTTATTGTGAAAAGGTGAGATTTTTAAGTGATCAGTTTGACGAGCTTAAGAATCTTGTTGATATTGGTGACATACTTGGTGCAAGTGGCTCAATTAAGCGAAATGAGAAAGGCAAGTACTAAAAAAAATTATCTTTTGCACCTATTTGCGATTAGGTGCTGATTGTTGAATTTATAGGTACTTCTGGGTGAAGCTATTCTTACCCTATTTGTATTGGAAGCTATTTAGATAAACCAATGCCATTTATAAAAAGCGCCATTGGCTTTGACTGGCTTCTTACTTTTTTTGTGATTCCCCTTTGAGGTGAGAAACTAATTGAACTTATTTCTTTGTTTCTTTAGGGGAGCTTTCTGTCTATGTGAACTCTTTTTCAATTCTTACAAAATCTCTACTGCCCTTACCAGACAAATATCATGGTCTAACTCACGTGGATAAGCGTTACCGGCAACGGTAAGTTGAGTTTTCTGTTTCTTTTTCACAGTTTGAGTGAGAGTGTCTCTTATGGGAAATAACAAATTGATTTCTACTGGATGATGATAGCCCACAATTCGTTGCAGTGGTTCTTGCAAAAGACTTGTCTAAATGGATTTTTAAATAAAATATATATTTTTTGGGGTATACTTGGTTATAACTGAACTTTACTTTTCTTTTAAAGGTACATTGATATGATTTCCAATCCTGAAGTAGCTGATGTATTTCAGAAGAGAGCAAAGGTAAGTTAGGCTGAGGAGTAATTAAAGACCTTTTAGTTATTTAAAGTATATGTTCTTTCCAGAAATAGTATTTTTATTAACTTGAGGACCTTAGAACTATCTTACATGATTGCTTCAAGTGTACTTCGCTTCTGATGAAGTATTTGAGTAGACAAAAATAGCATTAAATGACCTTTCCTGAGTTGAAGCACGGTTCATTGGATTTTATTTTTTTTCTAAAAAAAAGGTTACAGGGTTATAATTTCTATATTAAGTTCCTTAACAGCATTAACACCTAAGGAGATAATTTATTTATGCAAGTTATGGATATTTTATCTTTCTTTTGAAAAAATCTGCTCTAAATATTAGAGTGCTTATGGTGGTTGAATGTATTTAGCAATTATGGAGTTGTTGAAAACTTGAGCAAAAGAAGGATGGTATACCAAGTTGTTTCTAGTTTGGGCATTTTGAAGTATACATATATAAATTCAATATTATTCCCTAGATAGAGTGGTTAAGGCATCTTGCTATTTATACATTAAAGATGTTTTGCTATTTTTTCTTTTTGGTGGATTAGATTGTATCAGAGTTATGCAAGACAATGGAATCTTTTGGATTTCTCGAAGTTGAAACTCCAGTTCTATAGGTTTGTGGATTTTCTAACCGTTTTATGGTCATATGGTTCATATCAAGATTTAGCATTTCTATAATGGAATTTGACTTTATAGTTTGGCTGAGTTCTTATGTAAGATTACTGTTACTTCTAATGATGCTTGTTCAATTGCTTAGCTTTTGTTCTTGGCCAAGACACAACTTATAGAATACCTTATTCTATCATTTTTAAAAAAAGATAATGTCTAGTTTATTGTAAAGATGACTGAAGGTTGAACTGTTGAAATGCTTAGCTGGGAATTCTTTTGGTTCGTATTTTATAAATTTTGATTAACTGTATTCATTTCTAGGAATAGTTTTTACTTTTTCTGTATATGACAATTTTTTGGTGCCTTAATTTACATACATTAGTATTGTTTCTATATGAAGGTTGGTTTTTAATTGACTTAATCAACTAGGGAGCAGCTGGTGGAGCAGAAGCAAGACCATTTGTTACCTACCATAATTCGCTAGGAAGGGATCTTTATTTGAGGATAGCAACAGAGCTCCACTTGAAGAGGATGCTGGTGAGGATTTAAAGTATATTCATTTTCTTTCAAGTGCTATACTAACATGCATAATCTCTTCAACCGCCCTCTGGTATTTCCAAGGTGTAATTTCTCCAGTTTAACTTGGTCATTTTCCCAAAGCTGCTTTCTAATTTGTACTGTATATATTTACACGCACTACAAATTTATATTCTCTTTCAAGTCTTGAGAATAAAATTAATAACTTAAGATGATTTTTTATGAGAGAAAATGAGTGTTGGAAAGATAAATAGAGATTGAAGCCTTACTTCTGATTATGATGACTTTTACATTGTTTTTTTTTTTGGTCAGTTGCCCTTCATATGTTTCTGCAACAGCTGTTAAGGCAAATTTATTTGATGCAGCTTTAAATACAAATATTCTTGATACTGTCTCTAATGGTTCCTTGAGGTAAGGCCTTTAGTTTGATTTGCCAAGTTTAATATAGTTCTACACATCAGAGGTCAATATTTTAAAGACTGGTTGTTCTTTACAGGCCAGTCTGATTTTCTTTCTTTTTAAAATAATCTATTTTAGGTGCTTAAACTGATTAAAAGCATTGTTTCTTGTAGTATCTTTTCCGTGCAAATTGTTGATGTGTGCTATCACCTTCTTTTCCAGGTTGTGATTAACTGCTATATATGATTTATGTTGTTTTCCAGCCTAATGTTTCAAATTAATTGGCAGGCATACTTGATAGAGGAGTACAAATTGATGGACTGGGTATGAAGAGCTTCATGACATATGAAAGCAATGTTATATTTGCTCTTCGCTTTATGATTGATTGCAACATAGTTGGTGGCAACTGGATTGAAGTACCTGCTGGAAAATATAAGAAGACAGCTAAACATTTGTCATACTGTCAGCTAGAGTTTGATTGCTTGTATCCTTATAGATGTGAGGAGCACTTATACTTCACATGTAATTTTTTTCTTTCTTTGTTCACTTTGTATAGGAATGTTACTGTAGCCGCAAGACGTCAAGTGCTTTAGATGGTACTTAGCTTGTGATTATTAAGATAATTATGCTTACCTATTACCCTCCTGGTGTGGTCACAAGAATAATAGCGTTGATGATTAATTTTGGTCCCTAAAAGGGGCTGAAAATGTGGGGTACATAGATTTACTAGAGAGACAGGTTTGACAGGGATTTCTTCAAAGTTGTAAATTAGTTCATCGTAATGATGATTGGTTTATGTTGAGGTTATAGAGTGAAGTTGTTTTGGAAATGTGGTGGTGCTTTTTGGGTTGTGGCACAAATTTTGAAAATATACGCCAAGTTGGAAGGACAATTTTGATTTGTTTATTTAGTTTTTAGTTCTTTCTCTGATTTGTTTATTCAGTTTTAATTGAAATTTTTACTTTCTTGTCTTTATATTTTTTTTTTCTGAAAAAAGATGATTTTTTTCCTAGATAAACATTTCCTTTACAAATGTCTTTAGATATTCAGAACTTATCAGCCATGCACCAGAAGGAGAATTTTCCAAGATGGCTCCATTTCATATACTGAGTTTTGACATTGAATGTGCTGGTCGTAAAGGTCATTTTCCCAAGCCTGGCCATGATCCTGTTATCCAGGTCGGACATGTTCATCTGTTATAGTTTATATAAAATTTACTGACTTTTAATTATTTATTTTAAATTTTTTTATTGGTCATTCTGTTTATAAGAAAAATGATAATTGATATTGCTCTTTTATTTGTAGATTGCAAATCTGTTAACTTTACAGGGAAATACTGAGCCATTAATCCGTAATGTCATGACCCTTAAGTCATGTTCTCCTATAGTTGGTGTCGACGTGATGTCCTTTGATACAGAAAGAGAAGTCTTGCTAGCTTGGAGGGTATTAGTTTTGCATTGCTTTTCTTTTATGAAAATGAAAAGTGTTTGTTAATACTGTTAAGGTGCATTTGTTATGAATTTGTTCTCAATATTTATATCTTATTTTTCATACTTTTAGGGATTTTTATTTATAGGTTCCTTTTCATTTCACTCTTATGGTGGGAGCTCTAGCTTCAGAAAACTATTTCTCTTGCCATAGTGAAACATAATTTTCATTCTAGTCTGGGAAAGCAATCAGACAAGCAAGCAAGTTTTGGGGATTAACTTGAACTTGAACCCACCAAGTAAGTTTTGGGGATTTATGCTGGGATATTAGAGCACACATGTGTGTGTGCATATGAAATTATTTTCGTTATATATTATAACAACTTTAGTTTGTTAAGATATTGTCTATAAGTCAAAGGCAACCAGCCAAATGCTATTTTCATTTTCAAATGGTAATGCATAGTATTGAACCTTTTACCATGTGTGATTCTTTGCATCATTAACTGATCTTATCTTGCATTTTAGCTTAAATTATTTTGTTCTCAGTAATGGTTTTCTTATTTATATTAATAGGGGACATTATACAACTGACTCTTATGGAGGATATGAATGTGTTAAACGTGCAACCGACTCTTTTTATTAACATATTTACTAATTTTCTAAGTGCAATATCCCTGTTTCTATAAGTTTTCCACTTTCATTTTTCACTTTAAGGGAAAATGAGTTGTTTTCCTTAAGCAACTCTCATATTGGCTTCTTCTCCTTATTGGTGAGCTTTTGGCATTTTTCTTATCTCATAATTTTTAAACATTTTTGTTTTTGGACTTGCATTTCTGAGCACTGAGATATATAAATGATAAGAAGGCATAATTTTGTAAGTGTATTTTTTATTTCTCTTGGCTTATTTTTTTTTGGATTTGAAATGGGAAAGAACTAAAATTGTTTGATGGCCAAAGATAGAATAATCTATATATACATACATATACTATATATATATACTATAGTACTCTCTTGCATATCCTCAAAGTTGGTCAGCCATAGATTTTGATGGCTAGAATTTGCCACTGATATGAATTGCTATGTGTTTTTTGACTTTGGATTGAAGTTTTAGTGCCATATTGTGGATACGTTCCTCTGTTTTCATGTGATTTATTTTTTATGCATCTGGTTTAAATTTCAATTCTATTACTATTGATCCTAAATTAAGTTTATGATTTCATGGGTTGTGTTGAAATGTCTATTCTCAAGTGTTCCCTCATTTGCTTCTGCCTTATTTTTGTGCATGCATATTTAATGCTTATTTCTATTCCTGCTTGTTAATTTATTGGAACATATATAATACAGTACTAATTGAATATATATATATATGTATATTTATATATATTGTTTTGAGAACACTCCTTGCACTCATGTCCATGGTATATATAGTTTCTCATTGTTTTAAACATTGATTTATGTTTTTGCTTGTGTATTTCTCTCTTGTTTTGGACATTTAGCATTAGCTAGTTAGATTAAGTTTATTTTTCATTAAAAATATTAATTTATAATAGAAAAACTTTTTTAAATAATTGGGTGAATATTTTATAATGTTATCTAATGGTGATCATATTTTATTTTCTCTGTTTATGACATTTTAAATATGTTTTTTCTTCTTCTATCTGTTTAGTGTACATTATTCTATATTAAAAATATCTCCTTTCCATTTTCTTTATTGTGATTTTAAAATAAATTGTAGAAGTTATGGAAGGATTGGTGCCAATTACCATTTAGCTTTCATTCATATTTGGGCTTACAGCAATATTGAAATAACAACCACATGGAACTAATGATTTGATCTGACCCAATGATTTTGATCCCTTATTGGGGTGCTTTTGGTGCACTTTTCATTAACTAAAACTTGTTATGGATTCACTTATATGGGTATTTTGGCTAACAGTAAGCAATATTGAAGAAACTGGGCTAAAACCTTTAACTGATTAAAATGCTAAAGAAATTTTTCAGGTGCATTGTTTTTATTATTGTTTTTCTATATGATTATGTTGGATAATAAGCAAGTGTAGATAATTCTCTTATCTTGTTGGTACATTCAAGTTCTGCAATCAATTCTTCTAAACATGCATTTTGACCATTGAGCATACAAACACATTTCACAACCTGTTTTAAGTGGCATATTTTGGTTCTTTAGCAGTTGGTTTATATGGTAGTACATCATGGACCCCACTTTTTCTCTGCTTTTTCCCTGAAAGTTTAGGAGTTATTTTAATTTCAACTTAATGGATTCTTGTTCATCTAATGCCTGCTCTGCTACTTTGTTTTGCAGAAAATCAGCAAATGAGTAAATAAATTAATGTTTTGTAGTTTCATTTTCCTTGTGAATAATTTTGGTTGTGTGGTGCTTGACTTGTGTATTAATTTTATTGTAGGTTCATTATGAGTTTAATACATCGATGGGTACTGGACTTCTTGCATGGTAAAAGCATTTTATTTCTAATCTTTTGATGTTGTTGCAATGGTCTCCTTTTGCGACAGAAGCAGAGCTTCTGAAGCAAGTAAGCTTTTACATAATCATTATCTTATTCCTTTCTCATCATTTGCTTGTTCCTTTTTTAACACACGCATACTGATTTTATTTCTAACTTTTACTTGCATGATACTAATTTCTTCACTGTGAACTTTTGAATCTTGATTCATCAAATTGTCAATGATTTGAACAAAGTTCATCTTGATACATACCGTAGTCTCATTAAGAGGCATGCTTGCTATTAATCATCTTGTGTCTATAAATACTAAGAAATAATCATGGATTGATGCGGCCCATTTTTCATGTTTTAGAGAATTAGGAAATTCCAGCTAGTCATGGGAAAGATGTGACAGATCCATTCACTATACAAGGTTGTTAGGGTAAGATGCACTACTATAAAACTGATTTGCAATGTTATTTAAGTTATTTTGATTCGGATATGGCTTTGTACCACTATTTTTTTTTTTTGTATCAATTGTTCTATAACCTTTGATTATGTTTATATGATCAGCTTCAGTGGTAAAACTGCTAAAAAGAATCATGTAGTATATATAAATTTTGTTGTCTAATTTATTTAATTTTCTTGCTCTGTTAGGCTCTGATCTGATATGTGTGCTGCTTATTGCTATTAATATATATACTAAACAAGTCTCTTTTAGAAATGTGGTGTAAATCCTACACCCTTAAAGAACAGCAAAACAAGAAAGAGTAATCTGCAAAACAAGAAAGAGTAATGCAGAAACATAGAATAAAAAATGATAAGACTTTAAAATAAAAAATACACCAAACACATTACTTGGTTCAACTTAATTAAAAGCCTACATCCAAGGTAGAATAGCCCCAAATAATGGCTGATTAGACTTTATTCTTTCTTCGGTATCAAGTACAAAATTACACAAAGGGAGACTTGCTCCATGTACAAACACTCTAAAAAAATGCTTTAAAAAACATAACAAAAAACGCTGAAAAAATTCTCTACTGATTCTCTCTTATTTTATTGTTCATCTGAAAATTCCCTAGCTCTTTCTTGATAGCTCTCTTATTTTATTGAAATAAAACAGATAAGTATTTATCTTAGTTTTCCATTTTCTTCTTTTGAAGTTTTCAATGTATCATTTAAGAAAAGACTGTAAGTTTGTTGTTGTGGTGGCAAGAACTTTTGTTCTGAATAATAAAAGGACTTTTTTTTTTTACAATGTGCATGTATATTGAGATGATTTCTTTGGAGCAATTCTTGACAACATTTGTAGTGGAGGCCTTTAGAATGGAAGAATGTATTTCACTAATTTTTGTATACATTTCTTGTTTTGTATTTAGTGATAAAGGAATCTGAATTGAGCATAAATTATGTTGTAATATGATTTCTTAAGCCTAGACTAGTAGACTAAATATTGTAATTACATTTGAGTAATTAATAAAAATCTATTCATGTTACCTTTTTTGGCTTCAACTTTTATATTTGTTTTCCTAGTTTTGTGTAAGTAAAAAAAGATTATGTTTCTCTAAGCTAATATAACACATGTGTTATACTAAAGTGTAGTATAACACAAAAAATGTGTTATACAAAAGTATAGTATAACACAAAAAATATGTTATATTAAAGTGAGGTATAACACAAAAAAAGTGTTATACAAAAGTGTAGTATAAAACAAATTTATAAGTATTGAAATGTGTTATATAATCGACTATAAATAACATAATTAAACACTTATCTATTTATTAAAATAACACAGAAATTGTGTTATCGTTGACAGTATAATAACACATCTATATAACAATGATGAAGTGTTATGTAAAGTACCCTGACCTACGATAACATAGTCGGTCTTAACACATCAAAAAGTGTTATGGTATGTTTTGATAACACATTTTCGGTGTTATTAAAAGCATTTTTTCTTGTAGTGTGTAGTTTTTATAGAAAGATCATGCATGCAATATAGGTAGAATGAGCATTATTCTTTTATGACCTTATGTGTAATTAAGCATATTGTGTGTAACTCCTACCATGTGTGCATGGCCCATGCACACATGAGTTATATGAGAGGGCAAAATAGTAATTATGTGAAGCTAAGGAATATCGTTTTGATTATGGTATAGGCTCGTTGAGAAGTTGTGGTTTTACTTAGCTTGGACCTGAGGTAAGGAAGTTAGATAGAATTTATGATTGTTATTTTATGAATGGTAAGACTGTTGTGTGAATGAAATGTTATGAATTATGAATGCCTTAATGTGATGATATGTTGGCTTGTATGAACGTTGTATGATATGAATGGATGTTAGCATGATGAACGCGGCACATCAAAATGGGTTGCTAAGGATAAGAAGACGTAACCCGAGTTACTAAGGATATGAAGGCGTAACTCCATGGGCGGACGCACCGAGGTTATTCAAGGACCAGAGACTCTTGCTTACCTCAAAGGGTGGCATGGAAAAGTTAGCGGGCCATGTTAACAAGGAATCGTTTATGATTATGTTATGATGTTTGGTGATGTTTATGATTTTGCTATGATGTTATGATCTTTATGATATGATAGTGGCATTATGTTGGCGTGGATATGTTTATGTTTATGATATTGATGCTAATTTTATGATGATGTTATGATGTATAAAGATGAATGATAGTGTTTGTGATTTGTTGTATCTTACTTGTTTGTTGTTTGTACTTCCTTACTGGGCTTTTAGCTCACCCCCTTACTTTCTCCTCCAGGTAGCATATAGGTTTCTCTGTGGCACGCATGGTGATGTGGGGAGTTCTGTCGTCCTGGTGTGTATGGCGTGGGGCATCCTATGGACGAGAAACGGTCAAATTTAAACGCCAATTTTAATAATGTTATGTTTAATGAGATTTTTCTTAAAATTGTCAGTGAGACTTAAACTTTTGCTTGTTTTAGAACTTTGCATAAAACTGATATTTTATTTTTAAATTTTTGGACCCAACTTGTATGTTTTAAGCGAGATCCCACTGAAACCTTTATAATAAGTGGCTTTTCTATTATAAACCATGGAAAATGTGAATGTTTTATTAAGTGCTAGTTAAGGGCGTTTTACAAATGGTATCAGAGACGGTCGTCCATGTTTCCAAGGACCCCCCCCCCCCATACACGCTAAAGACAGGAAAATCTCACCTCACCGTGTCGTAAGTATTTGTTTATGTGCTATTACTTGTTTTCATTTTATTTAATTTTTGTAGTTCATAACTGTAGTAGTAAGATACTTCCTGTATTGAAAACGACTAAGAAACAATTGCTTAAGGAGATCTGCACAATTCTTAAAGTCCAGCTTGACGAGGACCCTTACGATTGGCGCATAACAGTCTTCAAAACGACAAAGGAGGTCTGTGATCGCATCCAAGGGATGATGAATAAAAGGGAGCCTTGCTTTGGCCCATAGAGTAATTCTGGGTGATGAGTGAAGCTTTGTCGATGTACTCGGAGGCTCTTCAACAGTTGAATCAATCATGGAATGATGTTGTGCTAGAATACCTGGAGTTTAGCACCATGGATTACGCAATTTGCGAATTTCTGGGTAACTACGAGTTTAGTCGTCTTGAGTTGGTGTTAGTAAAGACGGATGATGGCGGAATAGAAGAACGTTTGGAGACGGTGCATGACGTGGAAGGAGAATTGGCAGTTGAGGAAGTATTGCGAGCTACACTGCGTCTGACCACGAGGATGGAAATTATGGCAAGCGCTCCCTACTATTTCAACATTCCGGAGAACATTTTTTATTATAGTTCAGGGGACGAGTCCACCGTTGAGGACTAGAGTCTAGTTCGTAATCGTCGCATGGGGTGCTGGTAGTAAAATGGAATAATAATCATCTTCAAAGACCTTAAGGGATTTATATTTTGATTAAGTAAACACTTTTGGGATTGTTTAATTTTGGAATAATTTAAACATTTTGAATGCTATGGATATTTTGTTGCAAACTCTGAATGATGTAGTTTGAATGTATGATTTTGCAAATATTTATCAAACCAATATGCAATGTTCCTCCCTTATGATTTTCCTTTGATTGCCTTAGAATTTCATCATGCTGACTAGAGGAAGAGGAGGAAAGGGAAGAGGAAGAGGCAGAGGAAAGGGTGCCTCCACAAGGTCTGAAACTACGGCCACCCCTGACGTTGAAATGCCATTTGTTCAACCTGCAGCTCCAGCAGCACCATCTGTGGACCTGCCGCAGAGTTAGCAAGGTTAAGAGAACAGTTGAGACTTAGAGATGAGGAATTAGGACAAGCTAGACAAGCACCGCAAACATCCCAAACACCCCAAATACCTCAAGTACCAGTGGCGCAACCTCAGCCGCTAGTACCACCTCCTGCACCACTAGTTCGAACCAGTATATGAACGCTTTAGGAAACAAGCCCCACCAACTTTTGAGGGGAAAGTTGATCCAATGGTGGCAGAAGATTGGTTAAGGTAGGTTGAGGCTATTTTTGATCATATGGAGTTAGATGACCGCCAAAGGGTTTCCTGCATAGTTTATCTACTTAAGATGGATGCACGGATTTGGTGGGACGTGACTAAACAGACCCATGATCCAAATACCATGACTTGGGCGGAGTTTTTCCAGACATTCAGTAAGAAGTATTACAGTCCAGTTGTGCTAGCAACTAAGGTTGACGAATTTATAACTCTGGTACAAGGGAATCTTTTGGTCACTGACTATGCACAGAAGTTCGATCAATTGGCCAAATTTTCCCCTGAAGTGGTGCCAACTGATGCATTGCAAGTCAAGAGGTTTGTAAGGGGACTCAAACCGATGATCGCGAGGGACGCTAGGATGACCAGTGCTGAAGTGGTCAGTTATGCAGAGGTACTGGATAGAGCTATTGAAGCTGAATATTTGGAGGAACGGATATGGAAGGATAATGCCGCTAGAAGAGAGAACAACCGCAACAAGAGCATCCACGAGAGCAACAAGAGAAAGGCTAATGAAGGGCAGAATAGTGGGGTTGATAAAAGACCTAGACCTCCGGTCACGAATAGCAACATTCACAACTCTCAGAACCATAGCAACCGCTTCAATGACCGGAACCGTGGGAACCAGCAAGGCAACCGAGTAGAGCATCCTATTTGTCCTAAATGCTCGAAAAGACACCCAGGAGAGTGCTAGGCCGGTACCAACAAATGCTTCAAGTGCGGCCAGGCAGGACACTTGAGAAAGAATTTCCCACAATGGAAGGCGGGACAGAATAACAATAACAATCTGGTGCCAGCAAGAGTTTTCACCTTAACCCAGAATGAAGCGACCAATAGCAACACCGTGGTTATAGGTCAACTCCCTATATCTAGTACAATGTGTAGAGTCTTAATTGATTCTGGAGTGACTCATTCTTATGTTTCCATGAATGTGATTGATAGACTGAATATTCCTTATAAGATGTTTGAACATAACTTTAGTACATTGTTGCCATCGGGAGATATGATGTTGTCAAATAAGTGGTTACCGTCAACACCTGTAACGGTAGAGGGCAGGAAGTGCCCAGCAGATCTCATAGAACTGAGTATGCCGGATTATGATGTCATACTCGGCATGGATTGGTTATCCAAACATGGGGCTATGATAGACTGTCAAAAGAAGACCGTAGAGTTTAGGCCAAAGGAAGGAGAAGTCTTTTCCTTTAGAGGCAAAGTAGCGGGCTTTCGAACACCCATAATATCTGCACTGGAAGCATGGAATACGATGCAACATGGATGTTCAGTGTTCCTTTCCAGTGTGGTGGATAAGTCCAAGGAGTCAGAACTAAGGTCAGAAAATGTACATATTGTTTGTGAGTTCCCGGAGGTGTTTCCCGAGGAATTACCAGGACTACCCCCAGATAGAGAAATCTAGTTTGTAATCGAACTTGCACCTGAAACTGCACCGATCTCTAAAGCACCCTATCGAATGGCGCCGGCAGAGTTAAAGGAACTTAAGAACCAGCTACAGGAGGTGTTGGATAAAGGGTTCATAAAACCTAGCCATTCTCCATGGGGAGCACCGGTCCTATTTGTGAAGAAGAAGGACGGGAGTATGAGAATGTGCATTGATTACCGAGAACTCAATAAGGTCACCATTAAGAATAAATATACTATGCATAGGATAGACGACCTTTTTGATCAACTGCAAGGGGCTTCAGTATTCTTGAAGATTGATCTGCGATCCGGGTACCATCAGTTGAAAGTGAAAGAGGGGGACATTCCGAAAACAGATTTCAGAACTCGCTACGGGCACTATGAATTCTTAGTGATGTCTTTAGGACTCACTAACGCCCCATCAGCCTTTATGGACATGATGAATAGGGTAATTAAGGATTTCTTGGACAAGTTTGTAGTAGTGTTCATTGATGATATCCTCGTTTACTCGAAGATCAAGGAGGAGCATGAGGAGCATTTCAGATTGACTCTGAACAGATTACGGGAACATCAGTTGTACGCCAAGTTCTCTAAATGCGAGTTTTGGCTGGAACAGGTAACTTTCTTAGGGCACATAGTTTCTAAGAATGGTATAGCAGTAGACCCATCGAAGATCGAGGCCATTAAAGATTGGCCCCTACCAAAGAATGCCTTAGAAGTTTGGAGTTTCTTAGGGTTGGCGGGTTATTATAGGAAGTTTGTCGAGGGTTTCTCGAAGATCGCCACCCCGTTGACCAACTTAACCCCTAAACATCAGAAGTTTGCATGGACAGAAAAATGTGAAGAAAGTTTTCAGACCATGAAGGATAAGCTGATTTCTGCACCTATCCTTTGTGTTCCCACTTAGGGCAGGAACTTTGTGGTGTATTGTGATGCATCAAAGAATGGCTTGGGATGTGTGTTGATGCAAGATGGGAAAGTAATAGCTTATGCTTCTAGACAAATCAAGGATTATGAGCAACGTTATCCCACCCAAGGCATTGAATTGGCAGTAGTAGTGTTCGCACTAAAGATATGGATACATCACCTATATGGGGACAAGTGCGAGATATACACTAACCACAAAAGTCTGAAATACTTTTTCACACAAAAAGAATTGAACATGAGGCAGCGAAGGTGGTTGGAATTGGTGAAGGACTACGATTGTGAGATTCTATACCACCCAGGCAAGGCCAATGTGGTTGCATATGCTTTGAGTAGGTGGGAACATGGGAATGTCTTAGCAATAGATACAATAGAGATGCCTCTACAGAAAGAGATCATAAATGCTGGCATCAAAATTGTGACGGGAAGTTTGGCAAACCTCACATTGCAATCCTCCCTATTGGAACAAATTCGAGAAGGACAGAAATTGGATGAAGCCTTAGTGAAACAAGAAGCTTTGGTACAAGAAGGTGGTAGCAACGATTTCACAATGTCTAATGGTGGATTGCTGAGATACAAGGATAGGATTTGCATGCCTGACAATGCTAAAATTAAGGAAAGTATTATGAAAGAAGCACACACAACGCCTTATTCCTTGCACCCAGGGTCCACGAAAATGTACCAAGACCTTAAGGCATTATATTGGTGGCATGGAATGAAGAGGGACATTGTTGAGTTTGTTGCTGGATGTTTGACATGCCAGCAAGTCAAAGCAGAACACCAGAGGCTAGCAGGGTTGCTTCAACCGCTCTACATTCCTGAATGAAAATGGGAGGATATCGCAATGGATTTTGTGGTAGGGTTGCCTAGAACCACCAAGCAGCACGACTCAGTGTGGGTGATAGTAGATAGACTCACTAAGTCTGCCCATTTTCTGCTAGTCAAGACCACATACTCGGCGAATCAATATGCTGACTTGTATGTTAGTGAGATAGTGAGACTTCATGGGGTACCAAAGTCGATAATTTCTGATCGTGGGTCAGTTTTCACATCGAACTTTTGGAAAGGGCTACAGAGAGCTATGGGATCAAGACTAAAGTTTAGTACCGCATTTCATCCTCAGACCGATGGCCAGTCTGAGAGGACCATTCAGATTTTAGAAGACATGTTGAGGTGTTGTGCTTTGGACTTTTCATAATCTTGGAACCGATATTTACCCCTAATGGAGTTCTTGTATAATAATAGTTACCAATCTACTATTGGGATGGCTCCCTATGAGATGCTTTATGGGCATAAGTGTAGTTCTCCTCTGCACTGGGATGAAGTTGGGGAGAAACAGATTTTAGGCCCTGAAGCAGTTAGGGAAGTCAGTGGGCGATTGAGAAGATTCGCCAAAGGATGCTTACCACGCAGAGTAGGCAAAAGAGCTACACTGACCTCAAGAGAAAGGACATCGAGTTTTCAGTGAGCGAGTTTGATTTCGTGAAAGTCTTGCCGATGAAAGGTGTGATACGTTTTGGAAAGAAAGGGAAGTTAAGCCCTAGATATATAGTTCCATTTGAGATTTTCGACAGAGTAGGGCAGGTTGCGTACCGTTTGGCACTGCCCCCAGTATTAGCTGAAATGCATAACGTCTTTCATATCTTGATGTTGCGTAAGTATGTGTCAGACCCCTCTCATGTGTTGAGATACGAGCCGTTACAGCTGAAGCAGGACCTGAGTTATGATGAACAGCCTGAGCGCATTATTGAAAAGGGAATCAAGGAATTGAGATCCAAAAGGATTCCACTAGTTAAGGTCATGTGGAAGAATAGTACGGAATGTTAAGCAACATGGGAGCTGGAGGAAGACATGAAAGAAAGATACCCTGAATTATTTGGTAAGAAAGAATTTCGGGACGAAATTCCTTTTAAGGAGGGTATATTGTAGTGCACCAAATTTATTTTTTTAATTTATTAAATTTTTTGTGTTTTATTTTATTTAAGTATTAAGTGTGGTGAATTTTTATATTTAAAGGTTGTTTATTTTATTTAGTTGTTGTTTGCTTTATTTAGTTGTTTGTTAATCTAAATAAATTGTTAGAATTTTTTGGTATAATCTTTTTGAATTAATTTTTTTTAATTATTTGTTTGATTATTTATTTATTATTATTATTATTTTTTGATCAAGAAGAAAATGGACTTCACTGAACAAATGAACATTACAAATGATCAAAACAATTGAGTCATTGACTCCAACAGCAACAGGAAACCAAACAACTACACATCAGAACAGTAAGCTATTAGCTACATTGAAGATGCCGAATATACAATTGATCCTTAACTAAAATATGACTTTTGGACACTATATTTAGCCTATATTTAGTAGTATACTTAATATCCTGGGTTAGCTTCAGTACTGTGGAAGAATAGCCTTCATGAAAACATTTATTCCTGTTTTTCCATATGCTATAAGTGACAGCAGCACAAACTAGATTCACAATATCAGCTTTTACTCCTTTCCGGGCTCTAGCCAACCACACCAACCAGCTATGATAATCTAGAGGCCAAGCAATAAACCCCAACCAATCAAATACGCATTTAACCAGCTGAGTAGAGAAGTTACACTCAAAGAAAAGATGGGAGTGGCTTTCCTGAATTGTATCACAGACAGGGCACAACTCAGAGGCTAGTTGAATTTGCATTCTGCTAAGGTTGTCTCTGGTTAACAGATGAGAGTTTACAACTTGCCAAAGCATAAACCTGTGATTTGGAAGAATGATTCTACTCCAAATAGTTCTGTAGAACTCATCCCTTTGCTGAACTAAGAGACTATTGTACAATCTAGCAGTTTTAAATCTCCCTTGCACACCAGCAGAGTTAATATCAGTAGGCCTAAAATGATCCCTGAGATGACATAGCTTTCGCCAATACCAACTGCAATATGCTATTAAGTCATAATTCCAGAAGTTAACACCTTTCAAATAAATGGAATGGATCCATTTAACCCAAAGTAGATCAGGTTTAGCTGATAAAGCCCAAACATATTTAGCTAACACAGCTCGGTTCCAAGTAGCTCCTTCTCTGAAACCCAAACCTCCATAGGCTTTAGGGAGACAAACCTTCTGCCAAGAGGGAATGTGTAACTTACTTCTCTGTCCAGCTGAGCCCCACAGAAAGCCCCTAAAGATCTTCTCAATATCCTTAACTATGCTTTGAGGCAAAACAAAGATAGACATCCAATAGTTTTGAAGCCCAAGCAACACTGAATTTATGAGCTGAATCCGGCCAGCAAAAGACAAGTGTATACTCGCCCAATTCTGAATTTTCAAGCAAAATTTCTGAAGGATAACCTCACAGTCTTCATGCTTCCATTTTGTAGGCCTCATAGGGACCCCAAGATAATTAAGAGGAAATAATCCTTCTGTCAGATTTAACTCATGAGCAATTCTAGTTCTATCGGTGTTAGAAACTCCACCAAAAAATACAAGCGACTTTCCTGAGTTTATAGAAAGTCCTGTGGCAGAAGCAAAGCTATCAAGCACCCCCTTGACAACCCTTGATTATTTATTTTTAATATGTGAATAATTGTGTAACTTGTTTCTTTTACTATTAGTGTTACATTTTAAATAAGTGTGACAATTGATGTGATTAAAATAGGTTATTTTTTTATTTTAAGTGTGTACCAAAATGTGTGTGTGTATGTGAATGTGTTTTATTTTTCTTTTATTTATTTATTTAGTTATTGTTCCCATTATAGAAAAGGAAAGGGTAGTATGAATCTAGACCAAATGTGAGTCTTGAGCATTTTTCCTTTTATTATGAAAAGAAAAGAAAATAGAAAAGAAAAGAAAAGAAATATAAGTTGTCATCTTGTAGGAAGAGATGACAATGTTTATTTTTGATTTGGTTCACATTAGGATAAGGGTTTAGGTGAGGTGTAAGGAGAGGAAATAATGGGATTTAGCTTAAATTATGGGATAGGAATTTGGCTTTTCACACTTGAGTCCTTTTCTTAAGGTTAGGTCACTAGAGGCTATAAATAGGAGAGTATGGAAGCCTTGGCATTCTTTTGCTTGTGGCTGCTGAAATTAGAGAGAAGGAGAGAGAGAGAGAGAGAGAGAGGCGTGAAAGAGAGAGAAGGAGGAGAAGAAAGGAAGAAGAAAGAGGAGGTCTTAGGTATGGTTTTTCTTATGATTCCTTGTTGTTTTAAGATTTAGTTTTATCTTCCTCATTATCTTAAGTCTTTTTCTATGGTCTTCTTCTTCATGGGTTTCAAAAACCCTAGGGTATTCAAGGGTGATTATCACTTGGGTGTTGATCAAGTTGTGTTCTTGATTTTACAATCAAGAGAGGTATTGAATCTCTACCCCTAATGCTATGGTGTTCTCTTGAGTTATTGGGTTTGTGGATATTTTTCAATATGTTGATGCATGGGAGATTGATCTAGGCGTGGGTAGGGGTTTATGGTGTTGGTTTGATTTTTATTGTTGTATGTTCATAATATGTGTAATGAGATGATTATTGAAATATGATGTTGATGATATTCTATGATTTTATGTATGTATGTTTCGGCCTATGGGGTTTCGGCATATTGGGTTGTTTGATTTTCTTGTGTTTCATACATGTTAGAAACATGCTAGGTTTCATGTGTATATAAGTGAGGATTTTGTGTAAATTCTTGTTGGGTATCCTAGGTGTTTCAGCCTCGGGGTGATGTTCAAGCATGATTGTTTTTCTTGTATGTTTTAAAATCAATTGTGAATCTAGAAACATGATAGGGTGTATATGAGATTATGTATCAATATATTATGGTATGCATGAAAAATAATAGGATCATGTTAGGTTTATTATAAAGGCATATATGAAGATTTGTTTTATGTTATTCATGCATGTTGTATTATTATTTTGTTGGGTTGCATGCACGAACTCATTAGAAAAAAAAGAATAAGTTTTATAAGGTTGTATATGAATATGTGTTAGTTATGTTATTTGAATTATTTGTATAATAAGAGCATGTTAGGATTTGTGCATTATTGTGTTTATGAAACATGAATGATCTTGTATGAATTTTATGAGGCATGAGGTAAAAGATAAAATTCATGGTGATTTATGCTTGCTGATTTTGTGATTAAATGGTGAAAAGATTGACGAAATAAGGATATGTATGTGTACGCCCTGGTTTTCCCACGGGCTGTTTAGCAGGACGATCCTCGGACTGAATCATATTTAGTCCGAGGCTCCCACAGGCCAGAGGCTCTATTTTCAGGACGGGCCCTTTCCAGCTCAAGGGGGTCCTGTTTCCAGCTCCCTCTTGTTGCACCAGGAGCTGGGAACAACATCCGGCGACCACTGATGGATCAGCTCGGGTTATGGATTGCTCCGGTAGCGAGCTTCTCAGGAAGCTCTGACCCTATGGGAAGTCAACACGCAAGATAAACGTGCATAATCCTGCCATCACGTGTCCGATATCCCCCTGACTTCTCGGACACGCAGCAGGAACGTGCGTATTCAGACACCCACGGACGAGTTGGGCCGTGCGGCCCATTATCTCCTTCCATACTGATTAGACCACACTTGTGTGTCAGGTTTAGGAATTAATCATGAATATCACAGACTTGATATGACAAATGGTAAGGTCACGGGATGACCTCCCTACCAACTTCCAGGTGCCTTCTCCTATAAATATGGAGACCCTGGGAGTTGATAGGGGTTGGAAAAATAGTCTTGTAAGAATTATGTACTTTGTAAACCAATTACCGAGAAAAGATCAATAATATTGACTAGTGGAGTAGAAGGATTTTAACCTTCGAACCACTTAAAAACGTGTCTGGAGTCACCTAGTTCTTTCCACAAAGATTTCATATCTGTGACGGTTCTACTTTTAAGTACTAATCTCTTTCTCTTCTTCTCTTAATTATCTGTTGCCGAAGAACCGCGTCAACAGTTTGGTGCTTTCATTGAGAGCAAGTCTGATTAGTACTACCACAAACATACAACTATGGTGACCACTCGATCCAAACATGGCAACGAGACAGAACAACATGATGGGCAGGAGGCCCGCCATGTTGCCCTCCCTGATGAGCCAGTTCCTGAAGTCCAGCAGAGGCCAGGAAAGCAGCCGGCCGGCCAAGACGACACTGGTAGTTCGGCGCCCCGGCCGCCTAATCCGAATCCATGTTATTACACTGCGGTGGAGATGGAGAATGCTCAGCTGCGGAGCCAGCTAGCAGCAGCTGGTCAGCAAATCCAGGATATTCTGAGTCGACTACCCCCTCTCACAACCAACGGTAACGTTGGAGAGAGGCAAGGCGAGGCTCCTAAGTCTCGCCGGAGTAATCGATCCAGGCATAGCCGTTCGGGTAGACTCCCTGCAGCCAACTCCACCCCTTCAACGCACCATCAAGAGGCAAACTTCAGGGAAATGCCTCAGACCGAACAGCAGCAGTACAGCCGTTCGGTTAGAACCTCAACCCCTAGCTCTCAGCCTTCCTCGAGGACGCCCAGAAGAGATCGAGGGAATTCCCAAAGGAGGGCCGAGGGGATCCGGAGACGTCAGCCCGTCCCCGAAGAACGTCCAGTTCCTCGTCCAGCTCTCCCAGCGCGAAACCATCAAGCTGGCAGGGCCGAGAGGGCCCCACCAAATTTAGTCCGTCCGGACGGCACTAGGATCGCCTCTCCGGTCAGGCATCCTCCTTCTCCCATCAGATATCCGTCTCCTCAGACCGTCTGAGACATCCCGACCTACGGAAATAGTACGAGAGACCCGCCATCGGCCGGGCCTTCCTGGCGCAGCAGGGTGCCGGGGGAAGGATCAGGTCGGAGCCGCCAAAGACGCACCTCGAGCCTGTCCAGCAGGAGTCACTGGACCGGTAGTGCACGGAGTGATCTTTCGGGAGGAGACCTGCGACAGCGACTAAGTTCAGCACAAAGTCACCATAATACCCAGGGAGGCGACCTTCGAGATCGCCTCAACTCTCACAGAGAGGATCGAGTTAGGGATGATAGCCAGGCCCGCTCAGTTGGGGTCCAATCCGAAGTACGTAATGGAGGGAATGCCCCAAATGACCTATCTCCAGATAGGAGGGGCAACAACCCGCCTAATATGTACAACGGGTCCAGAGCTGTTGAACAGCCCCGGAATAACCCAGGATCTCAGGACAAAACCCTAGAGCGCTTAACTCAAATGGAGGAGCTGATGAAGAAGCTCCTATCGGAAAAAGAAAAAGACGAATATGATTCAGGGGATGAGATGGAGCTCTTCGTCCCCAACATAGCAGCAACGGCATACCCTTCTGGCTTTCGTATGCCTCACTTGTCAAAGTTCAACGGGGATGGAGACCCATCTGACCACTTAGGGATGTTCAACACCCTAATGATGGCTCATAACATCGGGCCAGAGCTTCGTTGCTTGATCTTTCCTTCCACCCTAACTGGACCTGCCAGGCAGTGGTTCAAACAAAGTAAAAGGCAGTCAATCAGCTCCTGGAAGACCTTTTCGGCTGACTTCAAGAGGGCATTCCGCGCCTCTCAGGCCGCCAGGGTCCAGGCCGACTCCCTAGCTAACGTGAGACAGCAACCTGGAGAAACGCTAAAAGCCTACTTGAGCAGATTTGTGAATGTCGCTGCTCGGGCCAGAGACGCCGACGACAGCTCCAAACTCATGGCTATGAGGACCGGGATCTTAGTAGGCGGAGATCTGTGGAAGGATATTCAAAGGAGAGGGGTCAGCTCAGTTAGTGAATTCCTTAACAGAGCCCAAGAGTGGATAAACTTGGAAGAAGCTGAAGCTTCAGCCGCAGGGACCAGCCAGGTCCTCGAGAAGCCCACTGGGACGGGAACAGAGATCGTAGCAGCGACTCCCGACGTCACGCAGAGTAACCAGCCCGGTGGCGGCAAAAGAAAAGGGAATGGTGAAAACATCCAGCACGGTCAAAAGAAGAATAAGTCTGTGGATAAATTCAAGCCCGTGTTCACAACGTATACCGAGCTCACCCAAACCAGAGAGAATATTTTCCTGGCCAACGCTACGCGAGTCCCCTGGAAAAGACCGAAGCCAATAAAGCACCCTAAGGGAAAGAGAGACGCTTCTAAATTCTGCCGTTTTCATAACGACGTCGGGCACAATACCGACGACTGCAGGCACCTCAAAGATGAAATCGAGACTCTCATCCGAGCAGGTCCGTTGGCGCAATACTCGTGAAACAGGGTCCCGACAAGTTGACCCGCTCCGGAGATCCCAGCCAGTCAACCTGGACCTCGAGTAGATCAGGACGTCCTTCCCCCCGTGGTCGAGGGAGAGATTTCCACCATCTCTGGAGGACCACACATGGCTGGCACGAGCAGAGGCGCCCAGAAGAGGTACATAAATGAGTTGAAGACCCACAATGGAGGGGAGTTCGTCCCAGAACAGCGTCAATCAAAACAACAAAGATTAGAGAAACAACCGATCACTTTCACGGAGGAAGACGCGAGACATGTCCAATTCCCTCATAACGATCCCTTGGTCGTAGCAGTCCAGCTCGCCAACCGGAGAGTAAGGTGAGTGTTAGTGGACAATGGGAGCTCGGTGAACCTCCTATTCCGTTCCACCTTAGAAAAAATGGGTCTGACCGTCTCCGAGCTGAAGGCAACCTCGATGATGCTATATGGTTTTTCAGGAGAAGGGTCAGCAGCGATAGGAACGATTGAGCAGGTGATCACCCTAGGGGACGAGTCCCGAACAGTGTCCAAACTACTCGAATTCGTAGTCATTGACTACTCCGCCGCCTACAATGCAATTTTGGGCCGACCTACGCTCGTTGCTTTCGAAGCTATCACGTCCGTCCGGCACCTCGCCATGAAGTTCCCTACTTCAACAGGGGTCTGCACTATCAAGGGCGATCAGGTCGCTGCCAGGGAATGCTACAACATTTCCATGAAGGGAAAATCTAAACCCGGGCAGGTGACGATGGCCATTCAGGATGAAGAGGAATCACAGGGACCCAAGGCGGCCCCTGAGATTGAAAAACCTCGGGTTTCCGAAGATGAAAAGCTCGCCCTAAGCGAGGACATTGACCCCCGAGTAGGCGAGGACAGGTCCGAGCTCCAAGCTATTGAAGATCTCGAGGAGGTAGGCATCGATGAACAAAACCCGTCACGGACGGTTAAGCTCGGAAAGAACCTCTGCGATAGAAGAAAGGCGGAACTGACTGCGTTTCTGAAAAAGAACCTGGACGTATTCGCATGGTCGCACGAGGACGTGATAGGGATCAGTCCAAGCGTAATCATGCACACGCTCCACCTCGACAAAAGCGTCCCTGCCAAGTCTCAAAAGCAGAGGCGATTAGGGACGACCCGAGCCGAAGCCCTTGAAGAAGAAGTGGCCCGGCTCAAAAAATGTGGCTTTATCCGCGAAGCCAGATTTCCCATTTGGGTTGCCAATCCTGTATTAGTTCCAAAACCCAATGGGAAATGGCGAACCTGTATCGACTTTTCCGACCTGAATAAAGCCTGCCCCAAGGATTGCTTTCCGTTGCCGAGGATCGATCAACTGGTGGATGCCACGGCGGGGCACGAGCTCATGTCCTTCATGGACGCGTACTCGGGCTACAATCAGATCGCGATGAATCCAGCAGACCAGGATCATACCAGCTTCATGACCCCGACTAATGTCTATTGCTATAAGGTCATGCCGTTCGGTCTTAAGAATTCCGGGGCTACCTACCAAAGGCTGGTAAATAGAATGTTCGCGGATCAGATCGGGAAAAACATGGAAGTGTACGTCGATGATATGCTTGTCAAGTCAAAGATTGCCGGCAACCACGTCACCGATCTGGAAGAATGCTTTAACATACTGCGAGAATATGGCATGAGGCTCAATCCTCAGAAGTGCACTTTCGGTGTCGCATCGGGGAAATTCTTGGGTTTCATAGTCAATACCCGAGGAATCGAGGCAAACCCCGACAAGATCAGATCATTGCTCGAGCTTCCTTCCCCCAGGTCGCGGAAAGATGTCCAAGGCCTCACAGGAAGGGTGGCAGCACTGAACCGGTTCATTTCCAAATCGACCGACAAGTGTTTACCTTTCTACAACCTGCTCCGGGGAAACAAGAAGTTCGAATGGACAGTGGAGTGTGAAAGCGCATTCCTCGACCTAAAAACGCACCTGGCTGAGCCACCTGTGCTGTCAAAGCCCAAGGTAGGAGAACCTCTTTTCCTCTACATGGCCTTCACTGAGGACGCAGCTAGTGCTGTTCTGGTGCGAGAAGAGGACCAGGCTCAGAAACCGGTTTATTACATCAGCAAGAGACTCCTCGGAGCTGAGTCAAGGTACCCGTTGATGGAAAAACTGGCGTTCTGCCTAATCACGGCCTCGCGAAAACTCAGGCCATACTTCCAGTCCCACTCTGTACACGTCATGACTGATCAGCCTCTAAGGCAGGTTTTGCAAAAGCCTGAAGCCTCGGGACGCTTGATAAAGTGGGCGGTCGAACTCAGTCAGTTCGAGATTTTCTATACTCCCCGAACTACCATAAAAAGTCAAGCCTTGGCCGACTTCGTGGCAGAATGCGCGGGATTCCATGAGTTCCCATCGGAAGACTCACATCAGCTCACCTCCTCAGATTCATCGTGGAGGATCTTCGTTGATGGCTCATCTAACGAGAACGGCTCTGGGGCCGGAATCATTCTGATATCCCCAGAGGGGCATAGATTCCACTCGGCGCTGAGGTTCGGGTTCAAGGCGTCTAACAACGAGGCAGAGTATGAGGCCTTGTTAGTTGGACTTAGGATAGCCAGCGAGCTAAAGGCAAGCTCTGTCCAATGCTTTAGCGACTCCTAGCTCGTGGTGAATCAGGTCCTAGGCGAGTATCAGGCGCGGGGTCCCAAGATGGCCTCCTATTTGGCTAAGGTAAAATCCGAACTGTCTTTTGGGCAAGGGTCGATCGAACAGATACCTCGGGAGCTGAACGCCAATGCAGATGCTCTCGCCACCTTGGGAGAGGCAGAAACCCTAGGGTTGGTGCCAGTTGAGTTCTTGGACAAGCCCAGCATAGACGGAGATCGAGCAGATATTGGGATGATTGACATCAGGCCGACCTGGATGACTCCCATTGTTGAGTTCCTCATCGAGGGCAAGTTACCTGAAGGGCGCAACGACGCACGGCGAGTCCTTTATCAAGCTCCGAGATATACGCTAGTCGAGGGGGTGTTGTACCGACGTGGGCATTCCTTACCCCTCCTCCGGTGCGTTCTTCCAAGTGAAGCGAAGGCCATCCTGCAAGAAGTTCATGACGGATTCTGCGGAGATCACACTGGGGGGCAAAGCCTGGCCTTGAAGATCCTTCGGCAGGGTTACTACTGGCCGACTCTGTCCAAAGACTCGATCTCATATGTAAAAAAGTGCGACAAGTGTCAGCGGTTCGTCGCGGTTACCCGGGCTCCTCCGACCGAGCTAAAAATGATCTTGTCTCCCTGGCCCTTCGCCATTTGGGGGATAGATCTAATAGGCACCCTGCCCACCGGAAAGGGCGGGGTCCGTTACGCCGTGGTCGCCATTGACTACTTCACCAAGTGGGCCGAAGCAGAGCCGTTGGCGACAATAACATCGAAAAAGGTGCTAGACTTCGTGGTTAAGAGCATCATATGTCGATTTGGCCTACCCAAAAAGATCGTCTCCGACAATGGCACTCAATTTGACAGCGACCTGTTCACCGAATTTTGCGAAAGGCACGGAATTGTGAAAAGCTTCTCGTCCGTGGCCTATCCCCAGACGAACGGCCAGGTCGAGGCTGTCAATAAAACTCTGAAGGCAAGCCTCAAGAAGAGGCTAGATGAGGCAAAGGGGATCTGGCCAGAACAGCTCCCCCAAGTTCTGTGGGCCTATAGGACCTCACATCGGACTCCCACGGGCCACACTCCTTTCTCCCTAACCTTTGGAAGTGAAGCAGTCCTCCCCGTGGAGGTGAAGGTCCTGTCGCACAGGGTCCGGTCCTACGACCAAGACGGGAACCACGAGCTCCTATGCCACTCCTTAGACTTAATGGATGAAAGGCGAGAGGATTCACAACTCCAGCTCGCCCATTATCAACAGAAAATCACTCGCTACTTCAACGCTAAGGTCAAAAGACGTGCCTTTAGCGTCGGTGATTTGGTCTTGAGGAGATTTTTCCTGGCCGGGAAAGATCCCAAAGATGGGGTTTTGGGACCAAGCTGGGAAGGACCATACCAGGTCATCGAAATCATCAAAGAGGGAACTTATAAGTTAGCACGACTTGGTGGAGGGGCGGTCCCACGGACTTGGAATGCTATCCACCTAAAGAAATATTATCAATGAACATTTGTAAGGCCTAGAAGGTCACCTTCCATATATAAATAAAAATCAAATGTTTCTCGTTATTTGCAAGTGTAATTTTAAAGTAACAACGAAAGACCCTTTCCCAGTTACTTGGGGGGCATATGGTACCTGGATATATCCAGGTCTCCTTAACGACTTAGGTGTTAAGTTTTATCTACGGATAAGAGTTATCACAAACTAAGTCCTATCCTGGTCTTAACCAGGTCAGAAAACTTAGAAGTAGTTAACTAAAATTTGTTGACCGTGGTTCTTCTTTAAAAGAGCCCGGGATACGGATAAAAGTTGACGCGAACTAAGTTTTTTTCAAAATAAGTTCCTGGTCTTAACCAGGTCATAAAACTTAGAAGTAGTTAACTAAAATTTGTTGACCGTGGTTCTTCTTTAAAAGAGCCCGGGATACGGATAAAAGTTGACGCAAACTAAGTTTTTTCAAAATAAGTTCCTGGTCTTAACCAGGTCATAAAACTTAGAAGTTAACTAAAATTTGTTAACCGTGGTTCTTCTTTAAAGAGCCCGGGATACGGATAAAAGTTGACGCGAACTAAGTTTTTTCAAAATAAGTTCCTGGTCTTAACCAGGTCATAAAACTTAGAAGTTAACTAAAATTTGTTAACCGTGGTTCTTCTTTAAAGAGCCCGGGATACGGATAAAAGCTGACCCGAACTAAGTTTTTTCAAAATAAGTTCCTGGTCTTAACCAGGTCATAAAACTTAGTAGTTAACTAAAATTTGTCGACCGTGGTTCTTCTTTAAAAGAGCCCGGGATACGGATAAAAGTTGACCCGAACTAAGTTTTTTTTTTCAAAATAAGTTCCTGGTCTTAACCAGGTCATAAAACTTAGAAGTTAACAAAAATTTGTTGACCGTGGTTATTCTTTAAAGAACCCGGGATACGGATAAAGTTAACTCGAACTAAGTTCATAAAAATAAAGAGATGAATTCTGACCAAATGCATAAAAATATATATGTAAAACAGGTTGAGCAAATTGTCTCGAGGCGGAAACGCCTCACATAAAAAGAGAATTACAATAAAAAAGTGTTCAAAATACGTAAACGAGAAGCGTCCTAAGCCCCATCAGCTGGCCCTTTGGAGGTCGCGGTCTCGCCCTGCTCCGCCGCGGCAGAGGCCTCTCCAGTCTCCGATGGAGGAGCCTCCTTATTCAGGCGGGCTTGAAGCTGCGGCAACAAGAACGCCCAGAGGTCCGGCGGCATGAAGGAAAAGTCCGCGTCCGGATTGTGGGACCAGCAGTGATAGAACAGGTCCTATAAGGACTGCTCCGACACGACCCGCTCGTCTTTCAGGGCGGCCTGTGAGGCCTGGACTTCGGCCTTCGCCGCCTCAAGATCTGTCCGCGATGCGGCCAGGGAGCTTTTAAGCTCTAGGTTCTCGGAGCGAAGCTTCTCTAGCTCGGATGCGGCCAGGGAGTGTTTAAGCTCTTGGTTCTCCGAGCGGATCTTCTCTAGCTTGGCTTTAGAGGCCGCCAGAGCGTCTCTCGCCTCCTGAGACTCCTGGAGGGCGGTCTGGCGATCAGCTTCCAAACCCTCGAGCTGGGCCTTGGTCCTAACAATGCCTCTATAGGCGGCAGCCATGCCCTACAAGAAAAGAATGATAAATTAGCAAATTGGAAGGAAAAAGGCGGCGTGTGAGTGTTAAAGCCTTAAAAGAAAGGGGCAATTTACCGTTAAGGTCATGTCCATCGCAGACTCTATAACTCGGACCGGGCTTGTTGTTTCGATGGCCCGGAGCTCCTTCTCCCTGATGTTGTAATAGTGGATGACGGCGTAGCTAGCCGACTCATACACCGTCCCATGGAATGCTTCGGGCATCTTCTCCAGAGCCCGGGGGTCGACCGGGATACGCACGTCCGGGGCTGCCGCGGCCAGATTCCCGACCTCTATTACCCCGTCCTGGGCGGCCAGTGGAGATCGTTGGGGTGGTGGGTGCATGAGCCCTGTCCTGGCGACAGGGAGGTTTGCCCCCGCGACCTGGGATGGCGGGGCTTTCTCCTTCTCCTTAGCCGGGGATTTGGTGGAGGCCCCGGCGAGCTCTTGGACTCGCGAAGCCTCTTTCACCTCGGCCCTGCTGGGGGATTCCCACCGAACACAACGCCCCGCAGACTATTCCCGGGCTGAGACATCTCTTCTGCCAAGAACAAAAAACATGGTTATTAGCAATCATGCAGAAATAAAGACAAAAGGTCCAAAGGCAATAAGAAAGCAAATACTAAGGGAACCCTACCCCCCGAGCTGGAAGAGCCTAGGACGATTATCTTGCGAACTGGCGAAGGTTCTAGGTCCGTTTCTGAATCGGGGCTGGACTCTTCTACGTACTGCCTAATCCCCGGAGCATAGATGCCCCTCTGGAGCGCAGGCCACGTGCGTAGATTGGTCCCGTACTCCTCAAAAATGACCGACCTAAAGGCTAGGGTATTATCTACTACTACGGTACCCTTAGGCCGACTCTCTTGGTTGTCCAGCAAGAGCTGGTCAACGCAGTGGAGCAGGAGCGTGTCCAGGTCCGGATTCCTTGGGTGACGATGGACGAGCTGCCTAGGGTTGAACCTAACCAGCCGGGGGTCTGCAGTGGCCCTATCTACGTTCTTAAATAAGTAAGAGTTACCTTGACCGGAAGGACCCGCGGCTGCTCCGGATTGGGCCCTCTCCTCGTTCATCCCCTGGGCGACCTCCAAGGTCCTCTTCCTGTTCCTCACCAGAGGAACTTCCTCACCTTCTTCCTCGCCTTCGTCGTCTGCGACCTCCTCCGCGACGATCGGTCTGTTTTCGCGAGCTGGGGGAGGCCCCCGGGGCCTTTTCAAATTCAAAGTCCGATTTGGGAAAATCAGCTTGCAAAATATCATCGTCTCGTCCGTCACGAGCACGCGGTAGTCTTTCTCACTGGGGGGCAAGTTCGCCAGTGTATCGTATTGACCCCCGAGGGTCACAGACTTTTCGGTCCTCGAGTAGATGGCTGCAAGGTTGGTTGAAATCAGAAGTGGAATAAGGGCCGAGCTAAAATAAGATAACCGTTAAAAGGCGAGCTAAATCAAGGATCACTTACGAGGACGGTTGAAATAGTGATGATCGCAGTTTCGGAACCCAATTGACATAAAAAACTGGTCTTTGAAGTCGTTTGGATGGCTCGGCAGCTCGATCACTGCTGCTGTGTTAGGGAAGCGGGTTAAGTAATAGAACCCGTCGCCTCGCCCCCGCTGATCCGGGCTGGCTTTGAGGCAGAAGAAATATAGAATATCAGCAGGAGTGGGGACCTCCCACTCATGCTTTTGGAACAAATACCTCAGTCCCGCCAGCAGACGGTATGAATTGGGGGGGAGCTGAAATGGGGCCAACCCCACATAGTTCAGAAAATCAGCAAAATACTGATCCAGGGGGAGGAAGGCCCCTGCCTTGAAGTGTTCCCCGCTCCAGGCCGCGAACGACTCGTCGAGCGGCGTGCAGCTCCGCTCCCCATCCGTAGCAGGTCGGGCGATCACGGAGGTCTTCCCCAGAGGAATGTTGTGGTTGAGGAAGACTTTGGTGATCTTTGCCTGGCTGGTTATCTTCGAGACGATTCTCTCCGCCTCGAAAAACGCGTCAGGAGCCACCTCGGCTTGCTTTTCCACCGCTGGCCCAAAGTGAGGAATTGGCGAGCTGGTCACCACCGCCTTTCCTTTATCCTGCTGGGAGGCCGAACTTCCCACATTCTTCTGTGGCAGATTTCTCTTTGGAGCCATCTGGTCGCCTATCGAACAAAAGAAAACACTTTAGAAAAGGCGACCCAAGCAGGAGAGTGAAGCAAGTATTAAGTACACGAGCTGGGGTAAGCCCAGCCCGTGGAGAGTGGTGCCACGCGTTCCAAGGAACACGCGCCTATGCCCCCAACAGATCCCAGATTACTCGGAATTCGTGTGTCAGAGGACTCAGGGTAAAAAATTGCCTTGGGGGGAAAGTTTCAACAAGCAAGGCATGGCAAAACCGCTTTTAAGGCGTATTCCCTAAGCTACCTGGTTTTTGCACCCAAAATTCCTAAGGGTCCTACCCAGAAATTATTCCTAAGAAAGAACCATGGAAACCATATTCTAAGACGATGTCCCATGGCAAGTGTGCCCTAATCTAAGAAGGGCCGTCACCCTCCATATCCGCGCGACCCAGAAAACCTCTGCATGTGGCTACAGTAAAAAAAAATTCATAAGCTACAGTGGCATGCTTTCAAAAATAAACAAGGACAGGAGACTTACAGTTAGATGGTGAGTGAGGTTGCTGCGCTGGTAGGAGGTTCGTTGGCACAGTGGTCTCCGAATTTTTGAAGGAACTCGTACGCTTAAGCTTCGTGAACGAAGAAGATGAGAGCAATGGAAATGAGGGTTTTGTTCTTCGGAAGGTCAGAGAAAACAAGGAAAGTTGAGAGGTTTTGAATGGTAAGGTGGCCCGTGCGTGGGATGACCACCCCTTTTTATACACGGGAAGGATCACGTGTAAAAGGCCCTTGGGAGACCCTCCACTCGAAATATGAAACGACGGCTGGACAGTAGGCTAGGCCATTTAATGCGGTTCTCGTAGAGTGTACCGTCGCCACCCACGGCGTTCCACGTATCAGACGCATGCGAAAAGCATGGAATGCGAAGGGTTGTGGGAGAAGTCTAAAAGCCCCTACTGTGGTCTCCCATATCTGACGTCATGGACCACGAGCAGGAGCTTGGGGGGCAGATGTACGCCCTGGTTTTCCCACGGGCTGTTTAGCAGGACGATCCTTGGACTGAATCATATTTAGTCCGAGGCTCCCACAGGCCAGAGGCTCTATTTTCAGGACGGGCCCTTTCCAGCTCAAGGGGGTCCTGTTTCCAGCTCCCTCTTGTTGCACCAGGAGCTGGGAACAACATCCAGCGACCACTGATGGATCAGCTCGGGTTATGGATTGCTCCGGTAGCGAGCTTCTCAGGAAGCTCTGACCCTATGGGAAGTCAACACGCAAGATAAACGTGCATAATCCTGCCATCACGTGTCCGATATCCCCCTGACTTCTCGGACACGCAGCAGGAACGTGCGTATTCAGACACCCACGGACGAGTTGGGCCGTGCGGCCCATTATCTCCTTCCATACTGATTAGACCACACTTGTGTGTCAGGTTTAGGAATTAATCATGAATATCACATACTTGATATGACAAATGGTAAGGTCACGGGATGACCTCCCTACCAACTTCCAGGTGCCTTCTCCTATAAATATGGAGACCCTGGGAGTTGATAGGGGTTGGAAAAATAGTCTTGTAAGAATTATGTACTTTGTAAACCAATTACCGAGAAAAGATCAATAATATTGACTAGTGGAGTAGAAGGATTTTAACCTTCGAACCACTTAAAAACGTGTCTGGAGTCACCTAGTTCTTTCCACAAAGATTTCATATCTGTGACGGTTCTACTTTTAAGTACTAATCTCTTTCTCTTCTTCTCTTAATTATCTGTTGCCGAAGAACCGCGTCAACAGTATGCATAAGAATGACGCTAATGATATGTGGTGTTTGTGAATATAAAATGGTGTTTTAATTCACAATTAAAATGATGTTTTTGCACAAATAATTACCTACAGAATTTTTGTTATATTTTTTTAGAAAATATGAGTTTTAAAAATAAGGATGGTGATTTTAATGATAAATTTGATTGCTGGAATTTTCGTTTAAAAATGTAAAGTGTGTTTCAATAAAAAGAATTTGATTGGTATTTTGAAATAAATAAATAACATAAACAATGGTAAAATTTAAAAGTTATATTTTTAATATAATATGAGTGGTTATTTCACAAGTTATGATTTTCTTTAATTGGATTAAGAAAAATGTTGGATTTAATTCAATTGTGATTTTTAAATGATGGCTGAAAGTTTAGTTTAAAAAGTTTTAAATAGTTATTTAATTTTCACATATGAATTTGTGTTACATAAAATTAAGTATTAAAAATAATTCAAACAAAATATATTTTCCCACACTTAAAATTATTATTTTTCTCACATCAAATTATGAAATTCTATTAACTTAAATTAAATTGTTATTTTCTAAGGAGACATGATAATCATAGGTATTTTCTTTTTAAAATAATTTCCAATGCCTTTGTTTTTCTTTGTAATTTAAAAATAATAAATGAGTCTTTTATATATATTTTTAATGGCTAAATAAAATTGTCTTAATGAAATAAAAAGAATGTCTTGGGAGATTTAATCAACCTAGTAATTTTAAGAAGATAAACAATGGTAAACAAAACATGCTACAAGTCTATTATTTTTAAAACGATAGAAGTAAGACGCATGGAATAATCGTTTTAAACGCCACATTTACGCAACGTTCCCACGTATGCATGTTACATGCAAATTCACTTTTACGTCTAAAATAATGTCTATTATACAACTATGTAGTTTTTATAGAAAGATCATGCATGCAATATAGGTAGAATGAGCATTATTCTTTTATGACCTTATGTGTAATTAAGCATATTTGTATGTTGTGTATAACTCCTACCATGTGTGCATGGCCCATGCACACATGAGTTATATGAGAGGGCAAAATAGTAATTGTGTGAAGCTAAGGAATGTCGTTTTGATTATGGTATAGGCTCGTTGAGAAGTTGTGGTTTTACTTAGCTTGGACCTGAGGTAAGGAAGTTAGATAGAATTTATGACTGTTATATTATGAATGGTAAGAGTGTTGTGTGAATGAAATGTTATGAATTATGAATGCCATAATGTGGTGATATGTTGGCTTGTATGAACGTTGTATGATATGAATGGATGTTGGCGTGATGAACGCGGCACATCAAAATGGGTTGCTAAGGAGAAGAAGACTTAACATGAGTTACTAAGGATATGAAGATGTAACTCCATGGGCGGATGCGTCGAGGTTATTCAAGGACTAGAGACTCTTGTTTACCTCAAAGGGTGGCATGGAGAAGTTAGCGGGTCATGTTCACAAGGTGTCGTTTATATTTATGTTATGATGTTTGGTGATGTTTATGATTTTGTTATGATATTTATGATATGATGGTGGCATTATGTTGGCGTGGATATGTTTATGTTTATGATATTGATGCCAATTTTATGATGATGCTATGATGTATAAAGATGTATGATAGTGTTTGTAATTTGTTATATCTTACTTGCTTGTTGTTTGTACTTCCTTACTAGGCTTTTAGCTCACCCCCTTACTTTCCCTTCCAGGTAGCAAATAGGTTTTCTCTGTGGCACGCGTGGTGATGTGGGGAGTTATGTCGTCCTGATGTGTATGGCGTGGGGCATCCTATGGATGAGAAACGATCAACTTTAAACGCCAATTTTTAATAATGTTATGTTTAATGGGATTTTTCTTAAAATTGTCAGTGGGACTTAAACTTTTGCTTGTTTTAGAACTTTGCATAAAACTGATATTTTCTTTTTAAACTTTTGGGCCCAACTTGCATGTTTTAAGCGATACCCCACTGAAACCTTTATAATAAGTGGCTTTTCTATTATAAACCATTGAAAATGTGAATGTTTTATTAAGTGCTAGTTAAGGGCGTTTTACAATTTTTTGTTTTTTTTTTCTTTATCATAGGTTAAGAATCTTTCCAGATAGAGGCTAACTGTGCGCCAAAAGTTGGATAGAGATGAAGATAGATTTTAGTTTTATGTAGAATTTTATTTTTGTTATGAACAATTTTCAAATTTTAGTTTTTTTTGGTTTAGAGATTTGAGATTTCTATTTCAAGCAAGAAAACTAATGTTTAGAAAAGTTTAGTTTATGATCAGTAATGTGATTATTAATTGGGAACTTTTTTGTTTTTATGCTGCATGACAAAGTTTTGATATTTCTTTCAATAATGATTCAATTGTTTTCTCAAGATTTGGTATTGGAATCTGTCATGAAAAATCCAATGATGGGCTGTATATACTGAAGGCAAAAGAACAATCAATCTACAACTCACAAATGTTTAAAGTTGCTAACCCAAGATCTATTAAACGTCAAAAGATTGATTCTGATAGTGAAACATATCTATGGCTCTTAAGATTGGGGCATATTGGTTTGGATAGGATAAACATGATAGTAAAGGAAGGTCCTTTAAGAGAATTAACTATTGGTTCTCTTCCAGTTTGTGAATCCTGTCCAAAAGGCAAGATGACCAAAAGACATTTCTCTGCAAAAGGTTCAAGAGCCATAGAACCACTCCAACTTGTACACATCGATGTGTGTGGTCCACTTAATGTACAAGTAAGAGAAGGGTTTGAATACTTTGTCACTTTTATTGATGATTATTCAAGATATGGTTACCTATAATTGATGCAAAAGAAATCTGAAACTTTTGGAAAGTTTAAAGAATTCCAAGCAGAAGATAAAAAGAAATTAGGTAAATCACTAAAATTTCTTTGTTCTCATCGAGGAGGGGAGTACTTGGATTATGAATTCGAGAGCCACTTGCGTGAGCATGGAATTCAATCCCAACTCACTACACCTGGAATGCCATAGCAAAATGGTGTTTCAGAAAGAAGGAACATGACGTTATTAGACATGGTTTAATCAATGATGAGTTATTCATAATTGCCACGATCGTTCTGGGCTATGCAATTCAATGTGCAATGTACATATTGAATGTTGTTCCATCCAAGTCTATTAAGAAGACACCATTAGAACTATGGAATGGTATTAAACCTAGTTTACACCATTTTCATATTTGGGGTGTCCACCACATGTGCTGAAAGGAAAGAATGGAAAGCTAGAATCACATACTGAACTGTGCATGTTTGTAGGGTATTCCAAAGATAGGAGAGGTAGTATATTTTATATTCCAAAAGAAAAGAAAAAATTTGTATCGACAAATACTACTATACTTGAGTATGAATATATTAACACCCACAAGCCTCCTAGCAAGGTTGTACTAGAGGAGATGGTCTCAAATCAAGTAAATAGATCACCAAATGTTCGCAATGAACAACGACAAGTTCTAGTTAGAATAATAGAGAGGTTTGTCGTAGTGAGAGGGTTGTCAAACAAACAATTTGCTATGAACACAAAGTTCAAATGCTTGTGTTTGACACAAACAAAGATGATCTATTGACATATAGAGATGCAATGAGAGATTCTAACAAAGAAAAATGTAAAGACGCTATGAACCTAGAAATGGAATTGATGTATTCCAATTCAGTTTGGATTCTTGAAGATCTACCAAAAAATGTTAAACTTATCAGTTGTAAATGGATATTCAAGAACAAAAGAGGAGCGGATGGGAAAGTGGAGACTTTCAAATTTGGCTTGTAGCCAGGGCCTATACTCAGAGAGAAGGGTTGATTATGAAGAAACCTTTTCTACTGAAATCTATTTGCGTACTCTAGTCCATAACTGCTTGCATGGATTATGAGATATTGAAAATGGATGTTAAGACAACATTTCTGAATGGCTATCTTGACGAGACCATTTATATGTCTCAACCAGAAGGGTTCGCAATTGTTACGGATTTTCTACACGCAAGTATACGCGTTCATTTAACAAGAAATATAATGTAAGAAAGGTCGAACCCACAAGGACTGTTACCAAGTACCAATCATTAATCCTAATATTATATTTAGTTAACAATAATTTGATTATAAGAATTAAGTAAAACTACTGAAATAAGAACGTAATTGCAGGAATAAAAGATAGCAAAAGAAATAGAATTCAATAATTAAATTAACTAGGCAATTAACTTCATCTACCATCCACTTTATATTTCAGTAACACAAATTATACTATTCAATTCTCTCTCGTGATAGCAGGTCATCAAAAGTAACTAAATTTGTATTAGGATATACAAGTCTCAACCTTATGTAGATTTTCTACATCTCTGTGATGGATGAACATAAGACAGACATTAAGTAAGACAACCCTAAAGCTACAAAGACCAAATAGGTACTCCCGTCCTATAATGAAATCTATGTCTATTCAATTACAACATAATCAATTCTCCCATCTCAAATTTTGAATCAAAATCATATAAATCATGCAATAGATGGCCAATCAATCACAAGCATTATTCATAAATTCGAATAGATCACAAGATAGAATATAAATCATAAAACTTGCAATAATTAAAAATAAAGTTTCAAGAGAATCCATTAACACCCTAGAAAAAGAGTTTAGTTCATGACAGAATTTATAATTACCATAGAAAAATTAAAAAGCCTCCAGATTACAGAAATTAAAAGTAGAAAAGAAGAAAAAAAAATATGATGAGTTCTTTTATTCCACTTGCAATCCTCCACAATGTGCTTATCTCTATCTCCTAGGGTTAACCCGCTCTTAAAAACGTCATTAAGAAAGCTTTTACAGTCCCTAATTAATTATGTGTGAAAGGACAAAATTTCCCTTGAAAAATACTCTAAATTCTTCTTCTGTATGGACTGGTGTCGCAGCTCCATCTCGTAGTGCCGCAGCTCTGGGTTGCTTCAAGTTCCAGACTTCGTCTCTGGAGTATGTTGTGTCTCGACTCAATGTTGCAGCACCTAGGCACTAATTATCATTTTAATTGAGCCTCAGCTCTGTCTCCCTTGCACCTAGGCGCTAATTCTTGCTAATTTTTCCCTTCTCTGTAGCTCTTAGGTCTGCGGCTCTACACCATAGAGTTGCAACTCTAATTCCAATTTTTCACCAAATCACCAATTTGACCCCAGTTTCGCCCAGTTACCATTCCTTAGCCTGTTTAACACTGTTTCTTCAAGAATTAAGAACTTTTTCTCCAATTTCAAGCTATTTCGTTAATAACCACACTTAATCCTGAAAACACAATAAACACCTGCATAATATCGCACAAAGCCAAATAAAAGACTAAAATTGCTTCTTAAAATATGCCATAAAAACATACCAAAACTAATCCTAACAAATTCTCCTAAGCTTATCCTTTACTCGCCCTCAAGTAAAGAACACAACTAAGACTCGATAAAACCTAAACAAACCAAGTTGACAGCCATAAAATAACCTCAAAAATCATGAATACCATATGCATATAATTCTAAAGAAAATTCAAGTGCCAGTTCCAATATTAATCTAGAGTTTCAATCAAATACTTCACCCATTCACTGTAATCCATCAGTACTCATGATCATTCACTCATTACCAATAAATGTAAACAATTGAACTAATCTATGCATGCCAAATTCTCACCATCAATCCACTCAGGTTATTTCATATGCTTGCTATACTTACTATTATCTACTAATGTAAACAAATACACACTAAAAAATCAGTAGGACTTTACAAAGCTTGTAATAGATGGCTTAGGTAAAGGTTGATGAGCAGACATTTTAGGCTCAAGTATACCATAAGCATTCAAACCAAGCAACCTATCCCTTTAACTCAACTTCACATCCCACTGTTACCCCCTTTTTTTCTTCTTTTTCAAAATTGAGAAAAGTTGACTATTTATTCATCACTTTTTTTTTTCTTCTTTTTCAAACTACATTCCCCCAAACTTAGATTTTCCAGTAAATAACTTAAGGAATGTACTTTATTTTGAATTTATAATTTCTTTTCTCTTTTTTTTCAATCTTTTTATGCACTAAGTAGCCACATGTTTGTACATATACCCCTTAAACATTCACTCCCCCCTCAAATCAAAAGATATGTTTTTTATTCTCATGGTATAGGAAAAAGGGAATAATGAATACACTGATGCAAGTATAGGCTCAAAACATGTGTTAAACAATGAAAAAAGTCAATTGACAGGCTCAAATAGGGTAACTAGAGATAAAATACATAAGGGTTAGCTTGAAAGACTCAATCGTTCCAAAGATGGCCTATATCATCTTCTTAAGTGTGCATTGCTTAGGATTTCGTCTCAAATAGCAAGCAAGCAAGTTTTAGAAAAATTTCAACTTGTAAAATCCACGGTCCAAATTCAACATGCATATGCAAAGTTCAACTCCCTTATTTACATCTATGATCAATAGTTCAAATAATTATTTAATTAACAACAGTGAAGTGACAAAGTATTTCAATCAAGCACACATATTGTTTTTATGTGCACAACTCTTCCTTCAGATTATACAACATAACATTCACTCAATCTCATCGACAACAAATTATCAACTTAGTTTACACTAACAATTCCGTGAAAACTAGACTCAAACACCATAACAACTAATACTAAACTTGAAAAAACAACATCGCCATTCAATGTGTATGCAGCAGTGGGCACCCACACATCCACACCCCTAACAAAGCACTTATTTCTTCCCCTTGTTTCTGGATAATTGGCATACAATTCATAGCAAATAGAGATATTCGCTCTTACAATATCCTTTTTTATGAATCCCTTCCATTTCCTTGTCTCTATATTGGCTCGGATGCACTCATTGAGTGGGTAATTCTCATATGGTTCATCAAGATACTCTATACCCCTCTCTTGAATGACCGACTTGGTGCATAACTTTTTAGAGAATATATTTTTACACTCAATGGAAATGTGGAAAAACCAAAATACAACTCTATGCAAAAATAAAATAGACAAGATAATATTGATTAAATAAACATTACAACTTCATTGCTCAAAATACAAGTAAATATAAAGAGTTAGAAGAAGAAGATTACAAACTCAAAACAATAATAATACAAGTAAATAAGATCAATAAGATCAAAAGAATGAAAATAAAATCAATAAAAAGAACAAACTCTCACACAACCAAAGTGTAGAGTAGTGGGGATCACCAACTTGAACAAGGTTCAAAACCTTTGTCCAAAAGCTTATTTCCCCCTATTCTCTAAGCACTAAGGGATCTCTCTAGGAAATAGCTCTCTGGAATTATCAAGCCTCTATGGTGTATTTTCCAGCCAAGTGCTTTGTGGATGGAAAATTGTGTGTCTTACAAGTGAGCATTAGGCTCCTATTTATAGAGTTTTGAGACACCCTTTGAATTTCAAACTCCACCAGGCCCCATGGCTATTACCAATGATTAATTGGATGTTTATGGAATTAAAATAGAGATTTGGAAGTTACTTGACTGTTTGAAACATTCAAAATTGGATAAAACCGAAGTTTGGAAAATGTTGTCAGCCACTCAGGCCACGGCCTGAAAAACATGAGCCACGGCCCACGATGTTTTCTGGCTCTTAGCACACGGCCTAAAAAACATAGGTAGCGGCCCAAGTCGTTTTTTCAGCAACCAATTTTCCAAATTTTCCAAAATGTTCCAAATTCATTCCCACTTGATTTTGTAACTTCCATACACATTATGGGAGTTAAAATCACATCTCTAACAACCATATCTCTTACGGCTTTTGAGAAATTCAAATCAAAATGTGTAATATCAAATCTACACATTATTGGGTAATATTTGGGAGTTACAAGTTTGTTTTTTTTTGGTAACTCCAAAATATGTCACATTTGCCACACACATGTGTCCAATTTTGTGACTCTCAATAATATGTTACAAGGTGTGACAAATCGCATTATGTCACACTATTTAATCTAACATTATATTATTTAAAATAATATAACATTCCCCCACTTAGATTAAATAATCACTTTTTGTAACACTTATTTAATCAATCAAAACATTATATTAAAATATAATATTCCCCCACTTGATTAAATAATGACTCTTTATAGAAACTTTTGCATTGGTGCATAAAGTAAAATGTCTTTCAACTTGAATTTTACCTTAGTGTAATTACCACAAAGTTTGTTGAAATTTTGGTTGCCGAAGCATTAAACCACTATCCCTTTATAACAAACTGGTGATAACACACACATTCACTATGTTCACTTGAGACCTCAATGTCTCGCTTTTGCACCGTTAATGGTCATGTGCACACTCCATTCATAGACTTTTCTTGAGAATGACTCCCAATTCTCATGAGGAGCGGCACCACCCCTAGGTCTATATAGGTAATACTCTAAAATACTTGTCTTTTTCAAGAATGAGTTCTATTAAAAAACATTTAGGTTTTAACCCTCATTTTGGTAACACACTAGTACCCATATCTCATATGGGACAAAATTTGAGTACTACTACTATTCACTTGATTGACTTGTTATTACCTATTGAACCTAATACTAGTTTGGTTACTAGTATTAAGATAGGTTACCATCAACTATGAATCTCTTTAGGGAGTCTAAGTCCCATCCCTTGAGATGTAGAAATGATTCCATTTGAATCATTTTCTCATGTATGCATACTTAGACACTCTCATTATTTTCTTCAAGCTTTGTTGCTAACTATAGTTTGATTAAAATAGTTACCTCTTTAAAATAGTGATTTTGACCACAGTCAACACCCCCACTATTTTATACTTCAATATCCAAGATAAACATTTTCCTTGAATATTAATTCTAGGAAGCTCTTTGTTTCTAAAATTGTCCTTTATGTTTTAAATTGATTCCTTCTTGAATCAAAATATTACAAAACAATAACTTTAGACACCAAACATGTGTAAATTTGTTCATGCTATACACATATAGCCAATGTGATTTGATAGGATGACCAAATTAATAAATTATTATCAACAAAATTGATTAACTTTTGGAGAATCACCCCCACATTTCTGACATAGTGATAATCACTTTAAAATAGAAATCTCTTCATTTCTATTAAGTCATTTATCCTCTAAGATAAATCTAGACTTATAATTCTCAAAGTTCATCATGAGTCCTCTAACCCACATGATAAACTCTCAAGATAAAACCTCAATGTTTATCTTGATTTATTTACTTGCTAAAAGCAAGGAACACTTCTTTCAAAGCAACTTTTACTTAGTTTCTTTCTTTTATGTATTTCACAAAATAAAAATGTGAACACAAATTTAATGTGAGAATTTCTCAAACAAATAATCACATTATGAAATAATAGGTCTACACTCTTACCTATTATTTTAACAAGTTCATTTTTAAACTTTGTTAATATCTCACACAAATGTCTCATAGCAAAATAAAGAATTACCATAGAATAATACTTTAATTTTATTGATAGCTTTCAAGAGTACAAGATTTATTACAAAATAACAATTTTCAACAAGGCACATAAACATGGTAATCATGCTAGGATCTCTTCTTCCTTTTCTATAGCTTTTACCTCATTCTCATGTGGGTCCTTTCGGTACCTACACACTCTAGCATAGTGCCCAGATTTTCCACAAACAAAACAATGACCTCTCATGTCTTTGAATTGTCCATGATCTTTCTTTGGGCCTAAAGGGTTCCCACTACCCTTTTTGTTGTTATTGCCCTTGGGATGCTTGTGTGAAACCGCATTGGCCTTGGAAGTCTCATCTTTAGACTCATTCACACCCTTGTCTCTTATTCTCAATTTCTCTTCAATCCTAATGTGTTTTTGGATCTCTTCCAAAGTGTAATCCTCATTCTTATGAAGGATTCTTTTCCTATAGCTCCTCCAAGTTGGTGGTAATTTTGCCACTATTGCACCAACTTGAAAGGCCTCGGGAAGCTCAATCTTGAGAACTTTCAACTTGTGTCACAATCACTTGTAACTCATGAATTTGAGGTAAAAGAGTTTTCCCATCAATGAAAGAAAATTCAAAATATTGAGAAATTAAGAATTTTCTTGTACCTTCTTCCTCAGCCTTGTACTTACTCTCCAAGGCATCCCAAATCTCCTTTGAGGATTTGGTATTGGTATAGAGATCATATAGCTTATCGGATAGGGCATTAAGGATATGATCCCTACAAAGAAGGTTGTCCTCTTCTCTCTTCCTTCTTTTCTCCACCTCCTCGGGAGTGTCTTTGTCAGATGGCTCGGCTAGAGGTGCCAAGGATGACTCAAGGATGTAGGCTATCTTGAGTGTTGTCAAAAGGAATGTCACCTTGTCTTGCCACCTAGTGAAATTGGATCCATCAAACCTATCCAACCTCACTAGGTCTTGGTTCATGATCTTGATGGTCTCACCTTCCATTGAAAAAGGAAATTAAGCTTTTGATTGTTAGAGAATATATTTTTATACTCAATGAAAATGTGCAAAAACCAAAATACAACTCTATGCAAAAATAAAATAGACAAGATAATATTGATTAAATAAACATTACAACTCAATTGCTCAAAATACAAGTAAATATAAAGAGTTAGAAGAAGAAGATTACAAACTCAAAACAATAATAATACAAGTAAATAAGATCAAAAGAATGAAAATAAAATCAATAAAAAGAACAAACTCTCACACAACCAAAGTGTAGAGTAGTGGGGATCACCAACTTGAACAAGGTTCAAAACCTTTGTCCAAAAGCTTATTTCCCCCTATTCTCTAAGGACTAAGGGATCTCTCTAGGAAATAGCTCTCTGGAATTATCAAGCCTCTATGTTGTATTTTCCAGCCAAGTGCTTTGTGGATGGAAAATTGTGTGTCTTACAAGTGAGCATTAGGCTCCTATTTATAGAGTTTTGAGACACCCTTTGAATTTCACATTCCACAAACCCCCATGGTTGTTACCAATGATTAATTGGATGTTTATAGAATTAAAATAGAGATTTGGGAGTTACTTGACTGTTGGAAACGTTCAAAATTGGATAAAACTGAAGTTTGGAAAATGTTGTCAGCCGCGACCTGAAAAACATGAGCCGCGGCCCACGATGTTTTCTGCCTCTTGGCACGCAGCCTGAAAAACATAGGCAGCGGCCCAAGTCATTTTTTCAGCAACCAATTTTCCAAATTTTCCAAAATGTTCCAAATTCATTCCCACTTAATTTTGTAACTTCCATACACATATGGGAGTTAAAATCACATCTCTAACAACCATATCTCTTATGGCTTTTGAGAAATTCAAATCAAAATGTGTAATATCAAATCTACACATTATTGGGTAATATTTGGGAGTTACAATTTTTTTTTTTTGTAACTCCAAAATATGTCACATTTGCCACACACATGTGTCCAACTTTGTGACTCTCAATAATATGTTACAAGGTGTGACAAATCACATTATGTCACATTATTTAATCTAGCATTATATTATTTAAAATAATATAACATAACTTGAGATATCTATCTCGCGGGTTTTTATTCACAAACCTCGTAGCATCATATTCTAGTGGGGTTGGGGGTGGAGGTGGAGGGTCATCCCGAGCCCTCGATGTGAATGTTAAACAGTTTTTTTATCATCCTTATTATTAAAAAAAATAAAAGGAAGTCTAAAAAAAAGAATCAGTTAGACAAAAAAAGAGAAAAGAAAAAGAAAAAGAATAACAATATCTCCATTTTCTCTCCACTAACCAATAACCTCTCACCACTCACCACTCCCCACTCCCCACTCTTCTCTACTCCACTTCCTTCATTATCTGATCAATTTATCATAAAATTGAGTCTATAAAAGGGCAAAAGAAAATCAGACAAAGGGGAAGAAAGATAGAGAGGAGAAACACAACGATAAAAATACAGAGAAAGTTAAGTTTTCATCTTCAGAGATTTCTACAAATTGAGTATTTAGGGCTTGCTCCTATTTTCTTCTCCAATGGATTCTCTTCTTTTGTCTTTGGTCCACTTTGACCTAAGCTTTATAAGCCACAAAAGGTCTTCAAAAGTGAGATATAGCCAAAGGGGGAGGATTTCTCCATATTGTTATGTTGCTCAAATTCACCTAAGATCAAAATGAATTTTTATATTTTTCATTGTCCACTTTGACCTAGGCTTTCTAAGCCATAAAAAAAAATTATATGCCAAAAAAAAATTCACATGCGCAGAATGCATATGCTATACCATATATGCATAATTAGAACTAAATAATGATTACACATATATTCAAATGTGGCATTCAAGCCTAAAATAAAAAAAAAGTTTGAAATATATGAAGTTTATCATATTTATATTACATATCAATATATGAATATATATATAGGGGAATTCTCCTATAGGGGCTTCATTTTAAGCCCTAACGATGGGGCTCTCAGTGTTCTCGACCTGTGAACAGTTTTCGGCGTGATTTTTTTTTATGACCGTGTGTATTGTAGCTATTTAGAGCATCCTACAAATTTTCAGAAAATTCTGAATAGTTTACAGTACCGAAAACTAAGTTCAAATATGTTATTGCACGTGTGACTAATTTTTTTTATGCGCGTGGAAAACAACATGTTTGAACCTAGTTTTTGGTACTATAAACTATTCAGAATTTTCTTAAAATTTGTAGGATGATCTAAATAGCTACAATATACACGTTCATATAAAAAATTTATGCCGAAAACTGTTCACAGGTCGAGAAACACTAAGAACCCCACCGATAGGGCTTAAAGTGAAGCCCCTATAAAAGAATTCTCATATATATATATATATATAAATGGTAAACAAAATCAGAAACGTACACTGAGCCCCAAACAAAGCATAGTGCCAAAGCTGAAAGGCTATATATATAGTGAGATAGATACACGAGAGAAAATTGGAAATTTATACATGAATAAAAAATTCCAATTAAAAGCAAGTGTGACGACATATAAAAAAAAATGCAAGTCATTATATTTGTGTCAAAAATATAAAAAAAAATCTCAAGTGAATTTGAATCTCATTTCACAATTCTCGTCAAAATAGAATTGTAATTCAAGTGGTCTCCAAATTTATTCAAGTGAGAAAAAAAAAGAAATGAGTTTCAATCCAAAACAAACTCATAATCTCCAAAGAATACAAATACAAAAAATGTTTGAACTACGTCCGACTTGATTCTTTCAAAGGATACATAGGCAACCTAATTGCTAAGGTTAGGTACAATCATAATCTCCTAAAACTTCTCAATGAGGTCATTCTCCTCAAACTTCCAAAATGAGGTCATTAACCTCAAAAATTCTAAGTGAGGTCATTCACCTCAAACCCCCCACCTTAGATGGTAAGAAATTCCAAGTGAGTTCATTCTTCACAAAATTCTCAAATATACAAAAATGTTTGAACTACGTTTGACTTGATTCTTCTATAGAATATGTGGGCAACTTAGTCACTAAAACTAAGTGTAGTCACATGAATCACAAATTCCCAAAATTCTCAAATATCAAACACGACTCTCAAAATTCCATAAAACGTCATTCACCTTGGAAGTTTTCCTAACCTGTAAAGAATTAAATAATTCCATGAAATGTTCATCTACCGAAATTTAATAAATTTCTAAAAATACCATGAATTCCTATGAATGGTCATTTACCGGAACTCTTCCACTCTTTTTCCAAAATAACTATCTAGAACTACAAGTGACTTGATCCTTCATAAAGACGATATCTAGGCAGCTCAGTCAGTCAAATTTACTAAGTGCAGCCGCAATTCCAAATTCCTCAAAATTTTCCCAAAATTACACAAGTAATTAATATCATCATAATTGGAATCAAAAATTTTTCCTTTAAATAAAAAAGTTAGTAATAAAGAGGTTATTCTTATAATCTTGGATGAGTCGAACTCAAACTAATAAAATCTTATGCTATAAAATTGGCATAAGTGAAATTATGTTTGACATGAATTTTAATATATTAAATTTGAAATTTTTGTCTAACAGTGGAAGCCTTACCCTTGTCCTTGGTCTTATTTCTTGTCTTAGGTGCCATTCCTTCACAAAAGTTTGCACAAATACCCCAAAAATTCTGAATTAATTTGGGTAGCATCTCCCCTAGAATTCTTAGCTTCCCAAATCTTCACAATCACCAAATTCTTTAATCAAAATGCTATAGCACAACCCACAACAACAATTCCCAAATTTATAACACTTTCTCACAAATAAAACCATCTTTACTATTCACAAATCACTACCCATCCACTTTGCAATGTAGAAAATTGAGAAATTGCACTTACTTGAAGATGAGAATGATGATCCTAATGATTAGAGATGCCCAAAACTCCAAGAAATTTTCAAGATTACAACAAGATTCAAAATTTAGGGTTAAGTGTCTCAAAAATTGTAGAAGAGTATGTTTTAGGAGGGATTTGAGAGGATTTAGGATTTTGAATGAAGGATAAAGGATAAAAATGGGGTTGTAATGGAAGTTTTAGAGTAATTTGGTGGTTTGTTGTGGTGGCTATGGGGGTTTCAGACTGTGTGGGCCAAAGATTATGGGGAAAAGAAAAGGGAGGCGGAGTGGAATGGGAGTTGTGCTAAAACATTAAGATGAAAACCCTTAAATTGTGTTTCAGGGCCCTATTTGCGCCGTGACACTGTAGTGTAGAGCTGCGACTTTAAATCTAGGTTAGGCGAGTACTGGATCTCAGATTCTTCTAGTGCCGCAGTACTGGTGTGCTGGCGCCTAGGCTCTAACTCAACCTTGCATATATGGGGAGCCTCGGTTTTCTTCAAGGCCTAGGCTCTATTGGGTGGCGCCTAGGCGCTTATTCACCCTTTTGCTGCATCCTGAACCACTACCTTCAGCGCCTAGGCTCAATTAATTAGAGCCTAGGCTCTAATTATGACTCTTCTTGGCACTTTCTCTCTGACTTCCCTAGAGTCGCGGAGTTATACCATAGAGTTGCGACTCTAATTTTCAACAATTCATTCCAAACTCCTGATTCCAATTAGCGTTGAGGTTCTATTTATTGTGCTGCGACTCTTCAAGTCTCCCAAAATCCTCAACGCCTCTGACTTTGGCAGCGCTGCAACTCTAACTCCTTCAGCTGCGGCTCTAATTCAAATTTTCTGGCTCCTCCCCTTCTGATCACATTTGAGTTACGACTCTAATTTCTAGAGCCGCAACTCTAATCTAACTTTGTGTTATTTTATTGTCCTTTTTTTCACGTTTTTTACGGTTCTAATTACATAAAATATTTACAAAAACTAAACAAAAAATAAAATAAAATATTTCAACTTAAAATAGCATAAAAATTTTAAAAAAAATAATGAAAACAGAAACTCGAGATGCCTCTCAAGGGCATTGTCGTTAACGTCATTTAGCTGGTCGCTAAATTCCTCATCACAGAGGGTTCAAGAGGACGACTGACTTGGTTTGGTCATAGGGACCCCCAAGTACGGCTTGAGTCTTTGCCCGTTAACTTTAAAATTTCCTTTCTTCTCACTGCTTACTTCAACTGCTCCATATGGGAATACTTTCACAACTATATAGGACCCAGACCATCGAGACTTCAGCTTTCCTGGAAAGAGCTTCAACCTTGAATTAAATAATACACCTGCTGCCTCGGGTGGAATTATTTTTATACAAGGTTCTTGTCATTCCACGCTTTAGTTCGTTCCTTGTAGATCTTAGCATTTTCATATGCCTCATTCTAGAACTCCTCAAACTCATTCAATTACAATATTCTCTTCTCTCCCGCTGCAGTCATGTCCATGTTCAGTTTCTTCATCGCCCAATAGACTTGGTGCTCTAGCTCAAGTGGTAAGTGGCACACTTTACCAGAAACCAATCTATAGGGTGGCATACCGATCGGGGTTTTGAAAGTTGTCCTATACGCCCATAGTGCATCATCAAGTATTTTGGACCAGTCTCTCCTCGAGCTTTGCACCGTTTTCTCCATGATGCTCTTCACTTCACTTTTTGAGATTTCTGCTTGGCCATTACTTTGAGGGTGATAAGGCAAAGAATTTCGATGTCGTACACCATATCGAGACAACAATGCATCGAACTGCTTATTATTGAAATGGCTCCCTTCATCACTATCAATAGCTCTAGGAGTTCCAAACCAAGTAAAAGTAAAATTCAGAAGGAAATTGAGAACCATTTTACCGTCGTTAGCTGGTGTTGCTAATGCTTCCATCCACTTTGACACATAATCAAAAACAACCAATATGTATAAGTTGTTGTATGATGATGGAAAATGCCCCATAAAATCAATTCCCCACACATCAAAAAGTTCTACCTCCAAAATCCCAATCAAAAGCATCTTTTTCTCCTTGATATATTACCAGTTCGTTGATAATGATCACAAGCTTTGACAAAATGGTGAGCATCCTTGAACATACTAGGCCAATAGAATCCACTCTAAAGCACTTTTGCTGCTGTTCGATTACCCCTAAAATGTCCCCCACATTGCAGCGTGTGACAATGAGACAATATGGAATACATCTCCTCTTCAGGCACACAACGATGAATGATCTGATCAGAACAGTGCTTATAAAGGATTGATTCTTCCCAGTAATAGTGTTTGACTTTAGAATAAAAGTTTTTAAGCTGATGTCTATTATTTTCCAGAGGAACTATATTAGCTACCAAAAAATTCACATAGTCAGCAAACCATGGGACCATCAATTCTTCTCGAATTGCAAACAACTGTTCATTTGGAAAATTATCATTCACCTGCACTTCCTTCATGCTAGGGGTTTCTTCAACCTCTAATCTCAATAGATGGTCTGCAACCAAATTCTCTGTCTGTTTTTTATCTCTTATCTCCACATCGAATTCCTGCAGTAATTGTACCCATCGAATCAACCGAGGCTTAGCATCTTTCTTGTTCATAAGGTACTTTATCTCTAAGTGATTAGCATACACAATAACCTTATTCCCAATGAGATAGGGGCGAAACTTATCGAAGGAAGATACTATTTCAAGAAGTTCTTTCTCTGTGGTGGCATAATTTAACTGAGCATCATCCAGTGTTCTGCTAGCATAGTAAATGGTGTGGAAAACCTTGTCAACCCTTTGGCCTAAGAGTTCCCCAAATGTGCAATCACTGACATCACACATTAGCTCAAATGGAAGCTCCCAGGTCGGTGCAACAACTATTGGTGCAGAAATTAACTTCTCCTTTAGATCCTTGAAAGCCTTGAGAGAATCTTCATTGAAGTCAAATTGCACACCATTCATCAACAAGATCGAAAGAGGCTTCAAAATTTTTGAAAAATCCCTAATAAATCTATTGTAAAATCCAGCAAGCCAAAGGAAGCTTCTCACCCTTTTCACCGACACCGGTGGTGGAAGATTCTCTATAGTTGAGATTTTTGCGCAATCTACCTCAATACCCTTACTAGAGATTTTGTGCCCAAGTATTATGCCCTCTTTCACCAGAAAATGGCATTTTTCCCAGTTTAACACAAAATTTGATTCCTCACACCGTTTCAACACCTGCTCCAAGTTGTCAAGACATACATCAAATGAGGAATAAAAAACAGAGAAATCATCCATGAAAATCTTGATGCTCTTTTCCATCGTATTCAAGAAGATGGCCATCATGCATCGTGGAATATTGTTGGTGCATTACATAGTCCAAATGACATTCTCCTGAAAGCAAACAAGCCATAGGGGCATGATAAAGTTGTTTTCTCTTGATCTTCTAGTGTGATGGAAATTTGATGATACCCTGAATAACCATCCAAAAAAATTAATATTCGTGCCCACCCAACCTATCTAACATTTGATGAACAACAGGTATTGGGAAGTGATCTTTTCTTGTCGCCTTGTTTAACTTGCGATAGTCAATACAGATGTGCCATCCCGTCACGATTTGTGTCAGGATCAATTCATTATTTTCATTCTTCACCACGGTTATTCCACCCTTCTTTGAAACCACCTACAATGGACTCACCCAAGCACTATCAGAAATTGAGTAGATTATCCTGACATCTAACCATTTAAGAATCTGCTCAAGTACCAAATCTTTCATGGTTGGGTTGAGTCTTTGATGAGCTTCTATAGATGGCTTTTGATCCTCTTCCATCAAGATTCTAGGAATCATTGTGGAAGGGCTTATCCCACTAATATCTGCCAATGTCCAACTAATGGCTAATTTATGAGCTCGTAAAACCCTCAATAACTTCTCCATCTCTTTTTTAGAAAGTGTAGGTGATACAATTATAGGTAAAGTCTCTTTCTCTCCCAAATAAGCATAACATAAATGATCTGGTAGAGACTTTAATTCCAACTCCGGTGGCTGCTCAATGGGTGGCAACAATCTTCCTGGTCCCTGTTCCAACTCTTTAAACTTCTTTTTGTATGGCTAGTAAGATTTTATCCACTTTACATATTCCCTCTTCTCGACATCATCATCATCTTCCTCACCACCTCTCAAAAATGCCTCTAAGGCATCACTGTTCCACCTTCTTCCTGAAACTGCATTATCAATCAGATCAACGCTATAACAACTGTCACTAGCTCTCGAATATGTCAACGCCTTAAAAACACTAAACACTACCTTATCCCCCTGAACTCTCAATCGAAGCTCTCCCTTTTGAACATCAATTAGAGCTTGTCTTGTTGCTAGAACAGGTCTTCGAAGGATAATTGGCACGTTTGTATCTTCCTCCATATCCAAAACTATAAAATCTGCTGGGAAAATATACTTATCGGCCTTTACTAAAACATTTTCTATGATCCCCCTCTCGGAGGCACCACTGATCAATCCACTAACTGTAATGTGATAGTAGTTGGCTTTGCCTCACCCAAACCAAGTCTTTTGAATACTGATAGAGGCATAAGATTAATGTTGGCTCCCAAATCACACAACACGTGCTTACACTCAAAGTTACCAATTGTGCAAGGGGTTGTAAAACTTCCAGGATCCCTCAACTTCTATGGAAGCTTTCTTTGTAGAATGGCGCTGCATTCTTCTGTCAATGCCAGAGGTACGTAGTCCTCCATCTTTCTCTTCTTTGATAAAATCTCTTTCATAAACTTAACGTAACTATGCATCTGTTCTAGCGCCTCTGCAAATGGAATATTAATATGTAGCCTCTTAAATACCTCTAAGAAATTAGCGAACTACTTGTCAAGACTATTCTTTCGAAGTCTCTGTGGATATGGAATTTTGATGTGATGCTCTATAAACACTGGAGGTACCACTTCTCTTGTTGGAAGATTCTCAGTAACCTTCTCTTCATTCTGGTCAACTTTCTTCTCGATACTCAGTCCATCATACACTGTTCCGTTCCTCAAGGTAATAGCTTGGCACTATTCATTAGGATTTCCCTTTGGATTCACTTCAGTAGTGCATGGCAAGTTCCCTTAAGCTCGGTTTGCCATTAACGTGGCCAACTGTCCAATCTGAGTTTCCAAGCTCTGAATTGATGACCTCATTTCTGTCATAAATTGAGTTAACACATCAGCCTAGCCATCTTGTTTTGCTTGCATCGGTTGTTGTGCAGTTCTTACTGGTTGCTGCTAATAAAACCCAGGAGGAGGCCGTGGATACTCAGGTTGATTCTACTGAAACTGTTGCTAACTACCATGACCATTTTTCCAAGAAAATTTGGGTGATTCCGCCATCCTGGATTGTAACTCATGGAATATGGGTTGTTGGAGGGCCTTGGGAAGTTTCCTATTGCTCGCACTTGCTCCAAAGGAATATTTTTAAAAATCCCTCATTGTGCATTGTTCAAATAAATAAGGTCCCTAGTTATGACTTGCATCTGCATAACTGGAGCTTGAATGTTGTTTTGCTGTAACTTTTTGGTCAATGTTGCCACTTGAGATGACAACATCGAGATGGCATCCAATTCATGCACTCCAACCACCTTCTTAGTGGTTTCTCTTTCTGATGGCCACTGATAGCTATTCATAGCGATTTCTTCCAATATATCATAAGCCTCATTAGCTCTCTTACTCATTAACGCTCATCCCGATGTTGCATCAATGATTGTGTCAGTAGTACCGCACAAACCATTATAAAAAAAATATGGACTAACATCCATTTCTCAATTCCATGGTGGGGGAATTTTCTGAACAACTCCTTAAACCTCTCCCACACATCATACAGCGACTCACCATCTCTTTGGTGAAAATTGTTGATTTCACCTCTATACCTTGCAAATAAGGATGGTGGGAAAAATTTGGCCAAAAATTTCTGAGTGAGCTCCTCCCATGTTGTAATAGAGTTGGCTTCCAAAGAAATAAGCCAACTTTTGCTTGGTCCCTTAATGAAAATGGAAACAACCTCAACCTTACTACAACATTTGTTACTCCGTTCATGTTAAATGTGGCGCAGAGCTCTAAGAAATTTGCCAAATGCAAGTTTGGATCTTCCGTCGGTAATCCCCTAAATTGAATCTATGCTTGTACCATTTGCATAATGGTGGGGTTGATCTAAAAGTTATTGGCATCAACCACTAGAGGTCTAATACACGACTGTGCCTCTGTGATAGTAGGTAGCACGTAATCTCTCAAACTTCTTTATGCTGGTTGTTGAACTAGTGCCACTTGTTCAACAACTCCTCCAACAACAATATTACTAGCTGGCACTCTTGGATTACCCGCTGCTATTTCAGCGTTATCCTTTAGCTCAACATTGTCACGGGCAATATTTTCACCCCCTCCGTTACCTTGATTTTGAGCCATTCTTTCTAACCGTTTTCGTTTCCGATTTGTTCATCAATTTTTCTCGATTTCAGGATCAACATGCACCCTTGATTCTGATTCATGTCGTCGCATAAACTACTTGAACAACTAAAATCACAAATTGCGAAAAAACAGAATTAGAACAATATAAAATAAAAACAACCATATTAGAAAAATAATTAATTTCCTTGATATTAGTAAAAATATTCCATGGCAACGGCGCCAAAATCTTGTTACAGATTTTCTACACGGAAGTATACGCGTTCATTTAACAAGTAATATATTGTAAGAAAGGTCGAACCCACAAGGACTATTACCAAGTACCAATCATTAATCCTAATATTCTATTTAGTTAATGATAATTTGATTATAAGAATTAAGTAAAACTATTGAAATAAGAACGTAATTTCATAAATAAAAGATTGCAAAGAAAATAGAATTCAATATTTAAATTAACTAGGGCAATTAGCTCCATCTACCATCCACTTTATATTTCAGTAACACAAATTATACTATTCAATTCTCTCTCATGATAGCAAGTCACCAAAAGTAACTTATATTCATACTAGGATATACAAGTCTCAACCTTGTGTAGATTTTCTACATCTCTGTGATAAATGAACATAAGTAGGCATTAAGTAAGACAACCCTAAAGCTACAAAGACCAAATATGTACTCTCCTCCTATAATGAAATCTATGTCTATTCAATTACAACATAATCAATTCTCACATCTCAGATTTTGAATCAAAATCATATAAATCATGTAACAGATGGACAGTAAATCACAAGCATTAAGCATAAATTCGAATAGATCACAAGACAGAATAGAAATCATAAACTTGCATTAATTCAAAATAAAGTTTCAAGAGAATCCACTAACACCCTAGAAAAATAGTTTAGTTCATGACAGAACTTATAATAACCATAGTAGAATTAAAAAGCATCCAAATTACAGAAATTAAAAGTAGAAAAGAAGAAAAACTCTGATGAGTTCTTTGATTCCATTTGCAATCCTTCACAATGTGCTTATCTCTGTCTCCTAGGGTTAACCCACTCTTAAAATTGTCATTAAGAAAGCTTTCATAGTCCCTAATTAATTCTATGTGAAAGGACAAAATTGCCCTTGAAAAATACTCTAAATTCTGCTTCTATACAGACTGGGGTCGTAGCTCCATATGGTAGCGTCGCAGCTCTGGGTTGCCTCAAGTTCCAAACTTCATCTCTGGAGTATGTAGTGTCATGGCTCAATGTTGCAATGCCTAGGCTCTAATTCCCATTTTAATAGAGCCTCAGCTTTGTCTCCCTGGCGCCTAGGCGCTAATTCTGGTTGATTTTTCCCTTCTCTGTAGCTCTTAGGCCCGCGACTCTACACCATAGAGCTGCGACTCTAATTCCAATTTTCACCAAATCACCAATTTGACCTCGGTTTCACCCAATTTCCATTCCTTAGCCCTTTTAACACCGTTTCTTCAAGAATTAAGCACTTTTCTTCCAATTTCAAGCTATTTCCTTAATAACCACACTTATTCCTAAAAACACAATAAATAATCGCATAATATTGCACAAAGCCAAATAAAAGACTAAAATTGCATCTTAAAATACGCCATAAAAACATACCAAAACTAATCCTAACAGAAATAACAAGTCAAGAGCAAAAGGTTTGCATGCTTCTTAGGTCCATTTATGGACTCAAATAAGCTTCAAGATCTTGGAATCTGAAATTTGATGATACTATTAAAATGTATGGTTTTGAATAGAACTTTGATGAACCTTGTATCTATAAACAAAGAAAATATGGCATTGTGGTCTTCTTAGTTATTTACATTTATGATATTCTACTGATTGGAATTGACGTAGAAACAATAACAAAAGTACGGAAATTACTAGCTGAGAAATTCCAGATGAAAGATTTGGGATATGCAAACTATGTTCTAAGCATCCAGATCCTTCAGGATTGACAGAAAATTTTTTTGGCTCTGTCTCAAATGACTTATATTAATAAGGTACATGGAAAGTTTCGGTATGCAAAATTCCAAGAAGGGTGATATGCCAACCTGTCATGGAATTATCCTTTCTAAAGAACAGTGTCCTAAGATACCTCAAGAAGAAAAGGATATGATATAGTATCCCTACACCTCTACAGTAAGCAGTCTGATGTAGGCCATGTTGTGTACAAGACCTAACATTTGATATGTAGTAGGGATAGTCACTCGTTATCAATCCAATCCTGGATTGAGTCATTGTATTGCAGTAAAGAATACTCTAATGTACTTAGGAAAACTACAGAATATATGCTTGTATAATTACGTGGTGACCTGAACCCCACTGGTTACACTAATTGTGATTTTTAATTAGACAGAGATAGTCAGAAATCGACTTCTGGATCAGTGTTCACACTTTGTGGAGGAGCTGTAGTCTGACGAAGTATCAAACAAACTAGTATTGCATATTCTACCATGGAAGCTGAATACACAACGGCTTGTGAAGTAGCTAAGGAGGCTGTGTGGCTCAAAAGGTTCCATTCTAATATGGAAGTTATCCAAGACATGGATAAACCAATGGTCTTGTACTGTGACAACAATGGGGTGGTAACTAACTCTAAGGAACCAAGGAGTCACAAGAGGGGAAAGCGTATCGAGAGGAAGTACCACTTGATCAGGGATATTGTTCATAGAGGAGACGTGGCTGTTATGAAGATATCTCCAGAACATAACCTTCCAGACCCTTTTACTAAGACTGTAGCTACCAAGTCTTTTAAGGATCATGTTATAAACATGGGTTTGAGAGAGATGTCTCACTTGCATTAGGTCAAGTGGGGATTGTTAGGAATTGTGCCCTTTAAATCATATGTGTTGAACAATATTTTTTGAAATAAATAATTAAAATGAATTTTTGCATATATTGATTTTTTTAGTGTTATTAGAATAATATTATATGAATGTCAGAAAATTGCAAAATTCTTTATTGTGAGTACAATATTGTATTGGTACGAGATGATTAAGATTATATGGAACAAATTTAAATAGATCGTAGTGAAACAAAGTTATATGGAATCTTTGGATTAAATACTATAAGTACGGTTCACTAGTATTATGAATACATGTAATCTAGATTCAGATTACTGATGTAGTAGGACAGCTTAGTGGAGGTACTTTGTATATAGTGGTTATGCATGAACAAGACCCGTATGTTATTAAAACTTAACTAAATATTGTTTGTTTTATAAGTATTAACTAAACATATCAATAAGATGATCATATACAAATTGATCTTAATCCTGAAGTTATTATGAAATCTTATTTATGTCATTTGGGTTCTTTGATTCACTCGTTATGGTTTGTCAAAATTATCAGGCTGAAAACTTTTGTTTTGGAAACTCATTAGTGTAAATGGTTGGGGACATAATATACAGATATGGAATCTATACCTTTCTAAGAGGAATTGAATAGTAGTTCTCTTAAGGATTAGTGTTGATGCAGTTTCGCCAACAGTGTATTAAGATATTAAACATGTAGATTAGTGCTAGATTATAAACCGTAATGAAATAGTAACACTCTTTCAAACACGCACAACTTTTACGTGGCTCAGTTGTTAAAATCCACCTACTCCACGAGTCAATATTATTACTTTTCTCTCTCAATTTCTACAGAGTTTTGGTAATACAAAAATGGACTTCCTCTTCCCTGTCCATTCTCCCTAGTATTTATAGGGGAACTCCATGGAATGGTTTGGGTAACCACGTGAATAAATAAGGTATATAATTAATATAGAATATTCCCATTTACATTGGGATATAATTTCATAACAGAATAAATATACTCCTGCTATCTCAGATAATAAATGATAGATATGCGATACAGGCTGGGCATTAATGAGCATATAAAGAGTCTCTGAATCTCTTGGGATCCTTCAGTATGCATTCTGTCTAGAAACTCACAAGCTGAATATCTCACCCGAGCTTATGTTCAACGAATATCTGAACCCTAGTTCATAGTAAGCTCAGGACGCCCAAACTTGGATGTATCGTGCTGTCGAATCTCCAAATTCGAGTTGTTCACACCATTGTTAACTAGATATTCTACTTTGCTATTTTTCCATACATTCATCTACCAGTTGTACTCGAGTTGATTAATTGAACTCACTCTAATTTTAGGGTACAACATTTTCTCCCCAAGCTTGTGCTCGTGCTTGATGTCGTCACTTTCTGACATGCATAGTAGGGGCTTTTAGAATTCTACCATACAAAATCGTGCCTGCCCACTACTTAAGTACTAGACATGTGGCTTCCTGCAATTGGCGTACGTTCTGGTTTTGAGGACTGAGACAACTTTCCTGTCAACTTTTTGACCTTGTATGGTTCATTTAATCTCGGCCTTCAGATCTTGAACTAACCCAATCAGATGGCCCAGATTAATTTCTGTAGTTTACGTATAAATAGGGTGATCAGACCCGAATCTTCACCACCTTTGCATTCAAAAAATTTCCTATTAAAAAACCCAAGCTTTCCTTTTTCTTCCCCAAAATCTTCCAATAACCCTCCATCGGCTTCCAAACTTTCAGAAGCTTTCAAAGAACTTCCTGTGGACGTATCAACATCTTCATTGAACGAGCATATAATCTATAAGTATTTCTTCACTTGTTTTGAATTTTTCGATTCTTTATTTTCCAGTGAGTTTTTATTTTCACTTCGACAAATGCTATTTGCTCAATATCATTTAGGTTACGTCTGAGTGTAAATGGGAAATAGGATTCAGTTTAGGCTAAATGAATGAAATCAGATTCATTTAGAAGTAAGGTACTTTCAAAACTGGGCATATTTTCTTAATTTTCCTGAGAAAATTCTAATGGTAAATCGGTCTGTATACTAATTTGTGGCCGAAGGGGTTTTAGGTTTAATCCTACGTAGCTTAAAGGTTATGATTCCTTAGGCGATTTTGCATTAAACTGCTTTCAAAAGGAAAGTAGTGGGTCTGGCAGATCTGGCACGCGAATCCCGAAGTATCTGGGAATTTTAAGAAATCGAGGCGTGTGGCCTGGGACCACGCATGGAACCACGTGTTGAGGCTAGGGCAAAGGTTAGCTCATATAAACTTTCAAATCTTGAAAGTAAACCACTTAAACCTTTGATCTTCCATACCTCTACAACCGTAGCTAGAAACCATCTTAGGTCTCCTACTAATAGGCCACTTTGTCGTTAGTCGATCTGAATCATGGCACCCGCAAAGAATAATGTCGCGAGCTCCCCTACTCAGAACAAAGATAAAGGCAAGCAGATCGCCTCTTATTCTCCCATCCCTCACTTTAGTCATGTGGTGGAGAGAGAGATTGTAGTCAACCCCAATGCATTCTTTGAGGCCAAGCATATAGTCTCTCGGATAACGACTCAGTGGAAAGTGAACAAGATCCTGCTGAGACACAGGATTGAGATGGGAGCTGACTGTCTTATTGCCTGACCTGCGCTGGAGGGAGAGCAAAGTTGCGCCCCTCTCCAAGATGATTATGGGGCTTGGAGCGATGAGCACTTGAAGGCTGGTGCCTTCCTCCCATTGGATCATTATTTCGTAGACTTTCTGAACTATATCAAACTGACTCCATTCTAGCTTCCCCCCAAATTCATATAGGCTTTTGGTGGGGTTAAAATATTTGTTTCTAAGGCACGAGTGGGAGGTCCCCACTCTAGCAGATATCATGTACTTCTTCTGCCTCAAGGCCAGTCTCGACCAGAGGGGGCGAGGTGATGGTTTTTACTACCTCACTCGTTTCCCGAACTCCGCCTTGGGCATCGACCTTCCCAGCCACCCAAATGACTATAATGATTTATTCTTTATGTCAAATGGGTTCAAGAACTGCGAACATCGATACTTAACCTTCCTCGTAAGTCTTCTATCTTTGTGAATTCAGCACGTGAACTTCTTAAAGATTCTGGCTGAGTTCGCTCTTTATGCAGCTATAATCGCGAGGACAGAGCAGTCTAAGACCCTCGAGGGTCAGTACGAGACCCTGTCTAGTCTTCCTCTCGGGGAGACATACTATCGTCAGATTGTGAATGATGCCACAATGGTGGCTTGAAATCTGATTAGCATGGGCCAGACGTTAGCTCTGAGGACCCGAGCTCCTCTTCCCATCATCCCCGAGCTCCCCCCTTCTCAAGAGGCCTTGCCAACCAACAAGGACGCCGAGGAGGAAGAACACGTGGCACCACTTGTGTGTAAAAGGCAAACTCTTAAAGATAATCAGGGGCCCAATCCTGAACGAGCTGTGTCCGGGGCAGCAGTCGGCCCCTCCGGCCAAGGTAACCCATACCCTTACAGAGAGTTAGATCAGGTTGCTTCCAGTTGTAGGCTAATTTGATTCAACCCTAACCAGCTCGTTAGTCGTCACCCTACTGACCTAGACCTAAACACAACCCTCCTCCAATGCGTGGATCATTTGGTGGTACACTATGACCATAGTTATCCCAAAGGAACCATCATAGTTGAAAAACACTTTACATTTTAGATCCACCATTTTTTAGGAGTATGGAACAAACCTTGGGTCCTGGGCTTCCCTGCTCCAGGGCGCGTATGCCCTTGGTTTTAGGCAGTACATAGATGAGTCCAGCCTCGAGGAAGGACTTGAACCCCCTAGGATCCAGGAGGTCATAACTTTAGATTCTCCTTCCTCTATTAATCCAATAGTTGAAGGTTGTGCCTAGCCTAGTCAATACCCCCAGCTGATCGTAATAGATTCCTCCCCTAGCCCAGAGGGAAGGATTTATGCTCTTTTTCTTGTCTTTATAATTTTTTTTAAGTATTACTCCTGTGAATTGAATCCTCTGTTTGCTCTTTTTCAGGTGACGAAATGGAATTTCCAGGAGCTCCGAATATGAGGGGTGCCTTAAAGGCTGGCGAGACCGGATTTGGTCCTGTGGTGAAGAGGCCTAGGGTGACAAAGAAAGCAACTTCAAAGATGGGGGGTATCACTAAATCCCCGTCTAAGGATAAAGGTGCCAGCATCGCTGAGGAGCAGCCACAAAGAGAGCTCCCCTCAGCTCCGGTAACAACGGTTACCGTTCTTCAAGCTCCTCCTCCTCCTCCTGACACATACCTCCCTCAATTCCTCAAGTGATATATTGTCCAGATCCCGATTGAGCCACATGACTTGGACAAGATCACTGAGGCCTTTCAGGGTATTCTATATAAATGACTACATCGTCATATCTGGGCCAGTTGCCCTAATTAACTGACTAATAAGTCAGACTGGGGGCCCTTCGCCCTAGGATATGGGACTAATAAGTCACCTCGAGGCCTGTTGCCCTATCCTCTATATATCTAGCCTTGGAGCTGGCTCATCGTACCTGGCGCTATTAGTTTTCCACGAACATTGGGTTGGACAAGCGTATAATGCGCTCCTAATTAGGCCTAACCATAACGACCAACGCTCAGCACTATTTCCGTCCTTGACTTATAAGTCAAGCCTTTGTTAATCAAATAGTGCAAACCAACATACATTATATAACAACTATCCAGATACAGAGCATTCAACATGCTTAATCAAACAATCACAAGAATAATCATAATCATGCGCATTACAGGGGCCCGAGCCCTAATCAAATCTATATTCAACAACTGGGCCAATCCCTAATCACATACATCATGTATTGGGTGCAGTTTTCTTACCTTTGGTTCAAGCACAAGTTAGATATAAACGACCTTCGAGCACGTTCCTATCTTGAGTCCTTGCGGCAACCTAGTCAGAACCATAAATAATAACCACACGACTTGGACAAGATAGCTGAGACCTTTGAGCCACATGTTCGGCCATTCTTACAAAGCTAGTGCCAGGGATTTGAGGGCTATAGGGGAGCGCAGCCTTGAAGACGTCCTCAAATCTGCTATGGGGATGAACCTTACCATGAGTCCCTTTCACCTACGAATCTGTTATGGGGATGAACCTTACCATAAGGGGTCTAACTCTAAAATCCCTTGAGTTTCAGTAGAATTATAGCTAGAGTTGTAAGTTTCATGTGAACCAGAATCATGAGTTAAATTTTGCTATGGATTGAGTTTATAAGACTATGTTGGATTTGTTGTGGAGCTTAGATGATGTGGTAGGGAGACTCAAGCTTAATTTTGGGTTTGGGTATTGAGTTGGGATGATTTTAGAAGGATTGGCTCGAAGGAAATGCAGGGAAAAATGGTGGTTTTCTGGGTTTGGAGGTGAGGGTCGCGGCCCTAGGAGGGGCATTCTGTGGCCCGTGTGCACGCAAGGCCTGGGGAGGCCAATGACCATGGGACACGCCATGGCACTTGGCCAAGTATGTCGCGGCCCATGTGTGTTTCCAGGGAGTTGTTTAGCCTCTGTTTTGAGGCAAGTTGTGTCCCTTAAGAGGTTGGGTCGTAGCCCTAGTTCAAGATGCAGGGTGTTTAGTGGGATTTGACTTGGGAACCTAATAGTTAAGGCTCGGGACGGATTTTATCACCCGGATTGATAGAATTCAACATCCCAGAGATTAGAATTATGACCCAAAGTTATTTAGTGGATAAGAACTTGATGGGAGGATATTTTTAATGCATTGTGACTAGGGTTTCGGCGAGGCTCGGACTAGGGAATTGTGCTCGGGACATCGGTGCTTGGAAAGCTCGGGACACCTGTAAGAAAACTATTGTTCCCATAGAAATTGTGTTGCAAGGTGTGGCCCATGGATTGAATTTATATGTGTTTTGATATCTGTTTAGTTATATTATGTGTGTCTATAAATGATGGAACGGCGAAGGCCGGGAACGGCGGAAGCCGAGAGCAGCAAGGGGCCGAGAGCAGCGTTTAGCACACGGAGTGCGAGGTTCCAGGGTGAGACCCTAAAGGATACCTGGGATATCCTTACGGTATAGACCACGAACCCAGGGTCTAGTAAAGTGCCTGGGACGGCATGGTCGTACATGTATAGCCTGATTATGGCATGTTTATATGTTAAGTGTTTGACATGCATATATTATCTGCTTGTGAGGGTTTTCTTGTTGGGCTTCGGCTCATGGGTGCTCTATGATGTAGATAAAGGCAAGGGGAAAGTCGATCAACCTTGAGTATAGTGAGAGTGATGAGCGGCACGTACATATCTGGTCTGCCTGGCTGCCACGGTCAGGGGTGCTTTTGGGGGATGATTGTACTAAACTTGAATTTTGTCATTTAGTCGACTCTGGTTATATTTTGAATTGTAAATATTTCTAAACAATGTTTTTTTGGGATCCCAAGTGTTAAATGTCTTTTAATTTTCAATGAAAGGTTTATTCTCAAGTTTATGACTCTGATTATGGTTTAATTACACTTTTGTCCTAAAACCTCGATTAGCAAGCTAATTGCACATTTTAAACTCACTTAGTAACGGCTCTAAGGCAGTAGGGCATTACAACTTGGTATCAGAGTGAGCCAAGGTTTATGGTTTCTGGAGAATGACCGAACATGTACGCTCGCTGTCAGTGGCAAGCTCAACTCAGGGTTGGTTGGTAATAATTGAATTGTATGTCTGCTGATTTTGTGCTTAAATGCATTGTTTGCCTGCTTATTCTATATAGAGCTTGATGAATGATATAATGTATGCATGATGTCAGGGCATGGCCCGTTGTGTGTTATATGCTATCTGTGTGTTATGTGGATTTTTGCTCATGGTTGACTGATTTGATTGGGAGGTGTTTTTGGATGTGTTATCATGCCTGATGGGCGACGTCATTGATTGCATGCATATTTGTTGAGATGCCTCGGCAGTCATCTAGACTCCGCAGCAGTCGGGCCGAGGATGATAACCAAGGTTGGGACCCTCCACCTGCCCCACAGAATTGGCAACAGATGTTTGTCGAAATGGAAGTAAGACTGCATTGAACAGAGGAAAAACTTCGCCAGTTGAGGTAGCAGGCCCCTCCACAGGTCACTGGATTGCCAATTCAGCAGGTTATGGCGCCAGTGCCAGTTCAACCTGTTGTGGAGAATAAGTGGGAACCTTTGTATTAGAGGTTCAGAAAGCAACATCCTCCCACCTTTGAGGGTGGACCAGACCCACTGCGGGCAGAGCAGTGGATGAATATGATTTCCTCTATTCTCAATTTTATGAGGGTTAAGGGGAACGAGAGGGTAGCTTGTGCAAGCTACATTTTCAAAGAGGATGCCCGCATCTGGTGGGATGTAGTAGTTCAGAGTTGAGATGTGACAGTTATGACCTGGGAAGAGTTCAGGAACATTTTCAACGAGAAGTATTATAGTGTTGCAATCCGAGCTACAAAGGTTGATGAGTTTATCAACCTGACTCAGAAATGGATGATTGTGACAGAGTATGCTCTGAAATTTGACCAATTGGCGAAGTTTGCGCCAGATTTAGTGCCGACAAATGCGGCAAGAAGAGACAAGTTCGTACGGGGATTAAATGTTATGATCGCCCGTGATATGAAGATCACCTTGGATCCAGAGACTACTACCTACGCTCAGGTTGTAGACAAAGCCCTTACAGCCGAGGGGGCTGAGGACCAGATTTGGAGATAGAGCGCTGTTAGGCGCGATGCCAGGAGGACAATGCCTCCTTTTATTGGATCCAGTCGGGGTAGTGGCTTCAGCGAGCAAAAAAGGAAGGCCCCAGATTCTGTTGTTCCTCCCAGTTCAGATAGGAGGGCACACGGGGTGGTTTTAGTGGCCGTCAGGGTGGAAGTGACAACTGGAGGAGTTTCCCAGTGTGTCCTAGGTGCAGACGATGCATCAGGGTGAGTGCAGGGTTAGGACCTGCTTTGTCTGTGGGAGTACCAATCATCTGAAGAAGGACTGCCCACAAGCCAGGAAGGAGGAGCCAAAGCACGGTGACGGTCTCGCTCCGCCAGGGTGTTTACTTTGACTCAGACTGAGGCGGAGGCTAGCCCCTCGGTTGTGACAGGTCAGATCTCTAGTGCTGGTTCTTCTTATATTGCATTGTTTGATTCGGCCCACTCGTTTGTGTCTGCTAGAGTGATAGACCAGCTGTGTAGACCTAGTGTTCTATATGCTAGGGGTTTTCAGACTTTGTTGTCAACTGGGGAACTGGTAGTCTCTAGGAGGTGGATTAGAACTTTGCCAGTAGAGGTAGATTGTTGGGAATTATTTGTTGATCTGATTGAACTTGCGATGGATGACTTCGATGTAATCCTAGGGATGGATTGGTTATCAAAGTATCGGGCGACAATTGACTGCAAGCGCAGGATGGTGACTTTTGAACCAAAAGGGGAGGTTCCCTTTGTATTTGTGGGTACAGCTAGTGGACCATGGGTACCTATGATCTCAGCATTGAAGGCTAGAGACCTGATGCAGGAAGGTTGCATAGGATTCCTAGTGAGTGTTGTGGATACCTCTAAGGCTGCGTCAATTGGACCGGGAGAGACCAGACTGGTAACCGAGTTTCCAGATTTATTTCCAGTAGATCTGCCAGGGCTGCCGCCGCAGCGGGAGATTAATTTTGTTATAGAGCTAGTACCAGGAGCGGTGCCAGTATCTAGGACACCTTACAGAATGGCTCTGGAAGAGTTGAAGGAGTTGAAGATTCAGTTGCAGGAGTTACTGGAATTGGGGTTCATCAGACCGAGTTTCTTGCCATGGGGTGCTCTAGTGTTGTTCATCAAGAAGAAGGATGGATCTCTCAGGATGTGCATTGACTACAGGGAGATGAACAAGTTGACCATTAAGAATAAGTATCCACTGCCTAGGATTGATGATTTGTTTGACCAACTGCATGGAAAGATAGTGTTTTCTAAGATAGATCTCTGGTTAGGTGACCATCAGTTAAGGATCAAAGAGGATGACATACCGAAGACCGCTTTCCGCACGAGGCATGGACACTATGAATTTATAGTTATGTCCTTTGGATTAACCAATGCCCCAGCAGCTTTTATGGACATGATGAATAGGGTTTTCAAGTATTATTTAGATAAGTTCGTGATTGTGTTTGTTGACGGTAAGAACTCGTCAACGAAGTTAAGTTGGAAAAATTATCAAATTAAAATCGCTAATTGGAAAGCTATGAAAACTTGAACAATAACTCAAGAACAATGGAATAACGACAATGGAGAATTCAGTATCTCATTCACACTAATGTCTCTGCTACAGTAAAATTTCCAACCCCTTTTCAGGTGGCCTTGGAATTCATTTTATAGTAGGCTCTAATGGCCTTAGGTACATAGTGGTCCAGGGGACCAGGTGGTACAAACGTACTGTATTAGGGGTACGGTTTCAGTGATAGTGGTTGCACATCCCGTACAGGAGCAGGTGTCAAGGGGATGTTTCCACTACTTGTCTGTACCCCTTCCTGAGGTGTGGTAGCAGGTGTATTGGTGCAGAAGGTAGTGGTGTCGGTTCTGACCCATGGCCGTAGACGTACGGACCATGATCCTTACCCCAGCAACCTCACTGGCACTGGTATCCGTACCTAGTACTTGGTCGTACAAATATGTCGCATTCGGCCCGTACGGGACCTCCTAAACATGGGGATCCCGAGGTGTAGAGAACGGGACCTTTGGTACAGGATGCCTGGAGCATTCTAAGGTTACCCACGGGTGTGGGCGATAAGTGCTTGGCCTCGCTCTACGTCTTAGCGTACGAGGCAAGACGCCTCTGGGCCATACGCTTCAAGTTACGGGCCATCGGCGTCCCGAGAAGATGGTGGGTTGATAGACTTTCAGGGATGCGCGTGCGGGGCCTTGCGCGGCCCCGCGTACGGGGCGCTGCTGATGGCCTCGCGCGGTTGGAGTGGCCTAAGGGCCCCGTGAGATAGGGGGACCTCGCCCGCGCGACGGCTCCGCGAGATGGCCTCGCGAGGTGGAGAGGTTTTGCCCATGCGACGGCCCCGCGAAATGGCCTCGCGGGATGGGCCTCGCGAGATGAATTAACGTCTCGCAGCCTCCCTCGGCCCCACGCATGGGCATGGTAGGAGTTGCCCAGGGGCCTCACGGAACGGGACGGTTTCGCCATATGAGGGCCTCGCCATATGATGGCCTCGCCCTTGGGATGGTCTCGCGGATCAGGAGGGCCTCGCCCATTTGATGGCCACGCGACATGGCGCCTCGCGACTTGGTGGCCTCGCAGATCAGGAGGGCCTCGCGGAATAGGGCGCCTCGCCCCTAGGGTGGTCTCGCGGATCAGGAGGGCCTCGCCCATTTGATGGCCACGCGACATGGCGCCTCGCGACTTGGTGGCCTCGCGGATCAGGAGGGCCTCGCCCATTCGATGGTCACGCGACATGGCGCCTCGCGACTTGGTGGCCTCGCGGATCAGGAGGGCCTCGCCCATTCGATGGCCACGCGACATGGCACCTCGCGACTTGGTGGCCTCGCGGATCAGGAGGGCCTCGCCCATTTGATGGCCACGCGACATGGCGCCTCGCGACTTGGTGGCCTCGCGGATCAGGAGGGCCTCGCCCATTTGATGGCCACGCGACATGGGGGGGGGGGGGGGGGAGTACGCCCAGGTGACGACCCCTTGCATTTTCCCTTGATGAGATTATGAGCATCAACACTTGCCCCCCTAGTCTAGGAGAGGGCCTTAAGGTGCTCTTGTAGACTATTCATCTTGGTTCCTATAAATAGGCCTTCATGCATGGCTTAATATTTACATCTTACCTCCTTGGCTTAGTGGTAGTTAGACCCTTGCTCCTTTCAAGAGGTAAAGGGTTCAATCCCCCACAACCACACTTTCTCTATTATTTTATCATTTTTCCATTTTTTTTTTTAGCTAGTTTCTTGGTGTGTGTATTTTTGGACTAACACACATTTCTGATTAATTCTTGCAGATGCGCATTTTCAACACTTTGGTGCTTTTCGCCTCCCGACCTTCCGTGGACTCCGACTTCGTTCTTTCAATCGCTTGAGGTATATTTTCTTTTCTTCTCCCGTTTATTTACTTATTTTATCGGATTCAGACCAACAACACTTGGGATGGGGTACATTAGCCCGAGCTTGTTTTGACTATATGCGCGCCCCTCCTCTTTTTTTTTATACATACACCTTGTAGTAGTCCATTTAGGGCGTTTGCACCTAGGGGTATTAAGCCTGTTCCTTTGTGTTTTGTAGTCTTCCCCTTGTTTAAACGTGACCCCCTTCTTGCTGTTGGGACGTGGTTTCATGGCCAGTGAGGGCCCGTCCGACATACCCTCGAGAGCTGAGTTTATCAACCTGTCTTCAGACCCCGAGTCCTCTGAGGGCAACCCTTATCAGGACTATGATTCTTTGAGGCAGGCCCGCATTCGCCACCTCGAGTGCATGGCTGATCTTAGGCATAAAATTTGGGTGGTAGAGAGCGAAATCGACTCGGCGTCGAGGGGAGGCGGAGGACCTTTACCCCCGGGCCTTAGTGACCATATAGCGCGTCTTAGGACGGCTCTTTTTGAATTGCGGTGGGAGTTAGAGTTTATGGAGGGACACATTCCGCCAGAACCTCCCACTCCCCCTTCGCCTGATGATGGTCACGGGGCTATCAACTCCTCTCCTCAGCCCCTAGTCTCCGTTGACCCTGGCTTAGCGCTTCCGCCATCTCTCCCCCGATGGAAAACCCTTACTAGGAGGAGAAAATGGAGGGTTAAGTGCTCTGCCTCTTCCTCACATGCTTCTTTTGATTTTGCAGATATGTCGAAGGCACGCAGACAGGTGTCCGTCCAGGAAGAAGACGACACCCCCCTATTGGCGTCCAGCCTAGTGTCCCACGTGTCTCCGAATAAATTGAAGGCAATTGTGAAACATTACCGAGCTCCTCCAGAATATGCCCTGCACGCTCCTCAAGAGACTTGCCGGGCTGATCGCCCTAACCGGGGCTTTGTGGCTTTGAGCGAACAAATTCTGAAGGCGGGTGGCACCATTCCTCTGCATCCATTCTTCGTGGCGGTTCTCAACTATTTTGATTTGGCCCCTCTCCAACTGTCGCCCAACAGTTGGCTGACCTTAAGTTGCCTCTTCGTCTGGTTTAAGGACAATGAGAAACGTGCCCCGACGGCGCAGGAGGTGCATACTTTGTATAACCTTATAGCATTGCCTAGGTGCAAAGGCTTCTACTACTTGCAAAAGGCCAACAGTGAGCTCCCCTTAATAGAGGGCTCGGTGTCCAATACCGGGCCATGGAAGCAAGATTTTTTTTGGGTAGAGGGACCTCTCTCGGTTCGTGAAAGCTTCCGTGCTAATCCCAGTAAGTATCCTGATCCTTCTTTCTCTCTTACTAGAACTTACTGTTTTGCACTCTCGCTTGTATTGATATTGACGTGGTTCTTGTAGGGTACTTTACGGATCCTTCGGTCATTGGGTCTGAGGCGGAGGCCATAGGCAAACTCATTGCTGCAGATTCCACTCAGAAGAAGGCGACGGTCCTTTTTACGGTGGAAAATCTCACCCGCCACCAATTGTCCCCGGTCACTAACTCTAAGTTCCTGTGGTCGATCACCGGGTCTAAGAAGGTTGTGGCTACGTCGGCTGGGCCATCACTGCACGAGGATGCAGTTGAGGTGGAGATGGAGGATGCCCCCCTGTCCCCAGGGGGATGTCCTCCTCATGGCCCCCACGTCCAGGACACGGCCTTTCACCCTCTGGACCCGCAGGCCACGGCAGGATGCTACGCCCCTCCTGGCCATGATGGCGGCGATGCCTTCCCTCCGACCCCTCATGACCTCGGCGTACCGGATGCTGATTTCGTCGGGCTCGCGGAGCTCCCTGCTGATGCACCAGAATCTCAATTTTTCTCTTCTGCTGCGCCTCCTCCTGCCTCGGCGAGTGGGTCGTCTGTTCCGGTCCAACCAGATATTCCTAGCGTGGAGGCAGAGGCTTGGGTGACCAGGATGGCCTCAGTTTATGGGCAGCGTTTCGTTCCAATAGCTGCGAGTCTCCCTGTCTCCGACTGGAGGGGCCTGGGGAACGTGACTCAGTCAGACCTCGGGGAGATGCTAAGGCGTGCCGCGGCCTGGGTGAGGCTTTGCACCTTGCGTTGATTAGCATTATGCGTAGATGCACCTGTGTTCTTCTTTTTGTTACTTATTGCTGATGCCATTGATTTTCTTGTGCAGGTCTATATTGTGTCTCTTCGACATGCTGATTCGACTGGCATCCTTTCCGCATCTACCACTGAGAGGGACGGCCTCATAGTCCAGGTCCAGGAGCTCGAAAATGAACTTAGCGCAACCAAGGTCCAATTGTCAAAGGCCCGGACTAAGTATGCCAAGTCGGACTCGAGGAATGATAAGTTGAAGACTAAGATCAAGGAGCTGAGGGGCAAGGTCAAATGCTTGGAGCGCGAGCTCAAGGGAACCAAGGCCGCTGCTTCCGGGTCGCATGAGATGGTTATTCAAATGGGGACTGAAGTCGAGGTCCTTAGGGCCGAACTACAGTCGGCTCAGGAGAAGGTCGCTTCCTTGGAGGCGGAGAAGGCTTCCTGGGAAGAGGAGAGGGTCATAACCGAGCGCAAGTCTATAGACCGGGCTTTTTACAATGTGTGGAGGCAAGATCCCAACTTTGACTTCTCCTCTTTCGGCGAGCAAGCTGTTGCCCGAGCGGCCTGGTGGAGTGCCCACTATAGGAGGCCTTGAAATAGTCTCGCTCCTTTTTTGTTTTTTATTTTGTAACGTCATCACCAGTGCTACTTTTCTGTTAGTAACCTTTGTACTATCTTGAGAACTTTCTCTTGCATCTTTTTTTTTTAATGTATGAATACATATGATGCTGCTGTTTATTTCTTGTTCTACTTCATTTGAGGCCCTTTTATGCCTGTATGACGGGGTTTGGTTGGTTCCCTTCTTTTATTTGTTAGGCTGGAGGTCCTTTGGATCCCATGTGAGAGGGTTCACTGGGACCTCTTTTGGTGCCTCTTGGTGGTTTTTGTAAGGATATTTTGACCCCTTGGGTCTTAGCTATCCTTTTAGGTTTTTCTTGCGCGCGCTTATTATTTCTTTGCGAGAGGCGTCCCTCTCGTCCTTTTGCATAGTACTATTTCGGCAAGGGTCTCTTTTGGGACCCTTTTTGGCTAGGCGGCTTAGTGGCTGCTCTAGACTTATTAGTGTTGTCACTATATATATATATTTTTCTTTCGTAAGGCCTTTTGGCCTCCTTGATGTTCACGAGGGTAGCTAATCCTCATAAACTCAGGGGAGGCCTTGCAAGGTCTTTTTACTACTTTCTATGTTTAGGGGCTTCGTCTAGGGCCCCGATAAAAGGGGTCCTTCTCGGGTCCTCCTAATGCATAGGGGGTCGTTTTTAGGCTCCTCCTAATTGAGGGCCCTTTCCAAGATCCCTTATCAGGGGGTCTTTTTTAGGAGCCTCTTTTTTAGGAGGGCGAGGGGTCCTTTCCAAGACCCTCCGTTAGAGGGTCCTTTTCAGGCTTCCCTTGCTAGCTGTGTTACCGCCCCCTGTCCTGCCCCCCAAGTGTTTGGTGAAATTTATTTCGGCGGACACTTTGGCTGATGCCCGGGTACTGAAGAAAAAATAACACACGAAGAGGCTAACAGTTTTACTTATAATATGTGGTTTCATTCATTATATTCGTAACATAATGGTCTCATACACGCAGTTGCAACGGTACATAGGTGATTTTCACATAAAACAAAATAAAAAGGCTCACGCCTACTTAGGAGGTTATCTAGGTAACCTCTTTGATTTCTTCCTACCATATCAAGGCAGCGTGCTACACTTGTGCTTTTATCCGTGGGCATGGGCGCCTTACTGGTAGTACTTCCTCAGGTGTTCCGCGTTCCATGCCCGGGGTACGATGGTGTCGTCCATGCACGCCAGCTTGTAAGTGTTTGGGGGGATGCACTGAGCAACTTGGTAGGGTCCCTCCCAATTTGCCCCCAGCACTCCTGCACCTGGGTCTCGTGTGTTTGGGAGCACCTTCCTCAGCACCAGGTCGCCGACTCTGAAAGTTCTCTCTCGCACCCTCGAATTGTAGTACCTTGCGGCGCGTTGTTGGTATACCGCCACCCTCATCTGGGCTTTTTCTCTCTTTTCCTCCAGGAGGTCTAAGCTTTCGGTCAGGGCTATGTGGTTGGCTTCGTCTTCATACGCCTGCACCCTGGGGGACATGACTCGCATTTCGACTGGGAGCACAGCCTCGCATCCATAGGCCAAGGAGAATGGGGACTCCCCAGTTGTCGTGCGTGGGGTGGTTCTATAAGCCCACAGCACATTTGGTAGCTCATCTGCCCAGGCTCCTTTCATCTTCTCCAGCTTTGTCTTTAGGTTCTTCTTTAGGACCCTGTTGATGGCCTCCACCTGCCCATTGGCCTGGGGGTGTACCACCGCAGAGAAGCTCCTCCTTATACCTCTTTCCTTACAGTATTCATCGAAGGCCCCTCCTTCAAATTGGGTGCCATTGTCGGAAATAATTTTGTAGGGTACCCCATACCGGCACACGATGAATTTGTTGACAAAAGAGGTGATGTGCTTAGCGGTTATCTTCACAAGGGGTTCCGCTTCTACCCACTTGGTGAAATAATCCACTGCCACCACCGCGTACTTCGCTCCACCTCTGCCTGTAGGAAGAGCGTCGATTAAGTCTATCCCCCAGATAGCGAAGGGCCAGGGGCTGGGCATGCTGGTCAGTTCGCCTGGGGGTCTTCGAGGGTAATTGGAGTGCCTCTGGCACTTGTCGCATTTCGTGGCAAAGTCCTGTGCGTCTTTCTCCATGGAAGGCCAGTAGTATCCTTGTCTTATGGCCTTCCTAGCCGTGGAGGGTCCACTTTCGTGGTTGCCGCATTCTCCCTCATGGATCTCTTGTAACACCTTCAATGCCTCCTCTTCTTCTACACACCGCAGGAGAGGCATGGAGAATCCTCTTTTGTAAAGGACCCCATCTATCAAGGCGTACCTTGCGGCCTTGTATACCAACCTCCGAGATTCGTTTTTATCCGCAGGCAAGACTCCTTCCTCCAGTTACCTCTTGATTGGCTCGGTCCATAATTTCTTTGGGACGTCGATCATGTGCACATCTGCGCCTTCGATGCTGGGCTTTGGCAAGTACTCCACGGGTATTGATTCCAAAACATCACCATCCTTGGTAGATGCCAACTTTGCAAGTGCATCGGCGTGGGTGTTCTTTTCTCTGGGGATTTGCTCTATAGTATATGCCACCATTCGTCCCAGGTAGCCCTTCACCTTCTCTAAATATGCTGCCATCTTGGGCCCCCTTGCCTGGTACTCCCCCTTTATTTGGCATACCACCAATTGCGAGTCACTGAAAATATGAAGGCGCGTTACCTTCAGTTCCTGGGCTAGGCGCAGGCCAGCTAAGAGCGCCTCGTACTCCGCCTCATTATTGGAGGCCTCGAACCCAAACCGAATTGCGCAGTACATTCTGTGTCCCTCGGGCCCAGTCATCATGATGCCCGCTCCTGATCCTCCTTCATTTGACGCCCCGTCAACATGCAAACTCCACTCCTCTACTTCTCCCAGTTCATCCTCCACAACAGGCTGCGCCGCTCCTTCACTCTGTCCTTCATTCGGCTGATGGGTGAATTCTACTATAAAATCTGCCAGCACCTGTCCATTGATGGAGGCCCTTGGGGTGTAGACAATATCAAACTGACTTAGCTCAATCGACCATTTCATTAGCCTCCCTGAGGTCTCTGGCTTATGTAGGACTTGTCTCAAAGGACTATCTGTTAAGACATCAATCGTATGTGCATGGAAGTAAGGCTTCAACTTCCTCGACGCCACTACTAGCGCATAGGCCAGTTTTTCGATCTCTGGATACCAGCTCTCCGCGTCCACCAGACGCTTGCTGATATAGTATACGGGCTGTTGTTGCTTCTTCTCTCCCTTAACTAAGGCTGCGCTGATGGCATGCTCCGACACCGCCAAGTATAGGTACAGCTTCTCGCTCTTCTCTGGCTTTGCTAACAGGGGCGGCTTCCCCAGGTGCTCTTTCAACCTGACAAAGGCTTCCTCACATTTTTCATCCCAAGCGAACTTTTTGCTCCCTTTGAGGATGTCAAAGAATGGGAGGCACTTGTCGGTGGATCTTGAGATGAACCTATTAAGGGCCGCCACCCTTCCTATTAGGCATTGTACCTCCTTCTTATTCTTCGGCGGGCTCATTTCTATGAGTGCCTTTATCTTGTCGGGGTTGGCCTCGATTCCTCTGGAATTGACCATGAAGCCCAAGAATTTTCCTGAGGATACCCCGAAGGTGCATTTGGCTGGGTTCAATTTCATCCGATATTTCCTAAGCGTGTCAAACATCTCACCAAGGTCTTTGTTGAGCTCTGCTGCTACTTTGGTCTTCACTAGCATGTCATCCACATACACTTCCATATTCCTTCCTATCTGATTTGCGAACATTTTATTCACCAGCCTTTGATAGGTGGCTCCCACGTTTTTGAGCCCGAAGGGCATCACCTTATAACAGTAGAGCCCTTTGTCTGTAATGAATGACGTGTGTTCCTCATCTGCAGGGTTCATTGGGATTTGTTTGTATCCCGAGTAGGCGTCCATAAAACTTAGTAACTCATGCCCCGCTGTTGCGTCTACTAACTGATCTATCCTGGGGAGTGGGAAGCTTTCCTTGGGACAAGCCTTATTCAAATTCATGAAATCAACACAAGTCCTCCACTTCCCGTTTGGCTTCGGCACGAGTACTGGGTTTGATACCCACACAGGATAGAAGGACTCACGGATGAACCCGTTGGCCTTCAACTTGTCAACCTTTTCCTTTAACGCTGCGTACCTTGTTGGATCGAGTGCCCGCCTCTTCTGCCTGACGGGCCTTGCTCCTGGGGAGATGTTCAGGTGGTGGCACATTACGCGGGGGTCTATGCCCACCATGTCCTCATGACTCCATGCAAACACGTCTAGATTATCCTTCAAAAATCTTATCAACTCTTCCTTCACGTCACCTTGTAGGCTTCTTCCTATCTTCAATTTCCTTAAGGGCCCTTCCGTCACCGTAGCCTCCTCTACTTCTTCTACCGGTTCTGCTCTTGCCTCATCCATGACCCGAGGGTCCAGCTCCTGCGGACCCCCTGTGGGCATGCTTATCGCCTTATGCACCACCATGGCCATCGGCTCACGTGGCTTTGCAGGCATGCGAAGTGAGGTGTTATAACACTCCCTTGCTTCTTTCTGTTCTCCTTTCATACTCGCGATCCCCCCTGGGGTCGGGAACTTGACAACTAAGTGATATATTGAAGTTATGGCTTTCAATTCTCTCAGGGAGGGCCTCCCTAATACCGCGTTGAAAGCTGATGCGCAATCTACAACAACAAAGTTAGACATGACTGTGGTTTGGCTGGGTTGCTCCCCCATGGTAAGTGTCAACTCAATCATCCCGAGGGGTTGCACTGAATCCCCTGTGAATCCGTATAGTGACGACTGGCAAGGCTTTAGGTGACAAATGCCCAGTCCCATTTTTTCCAAAGCCGGGCGATATAGGATGTCCACTGAGCTCCCATTGTCCACCAGGACTCGATGTACACGCATATTTGCCAACTGGACTGTCAGCACCAGCGGATCATTGTGGGGGAAGTGTACCCCTCGTGCATCTTCCTCAGTGAACGTTATCGAGTCGTTTTCCCCCTTGAAACTCTTCGGGGGTCGCTGTTCTAAACTCATGACGCAGGGGGGCGGACTTCGTCGAGCCTCTCTTGCATATTTATCTCGTCCCTTCCTAGAATCTCCTCCAAATCCTGGGCCCCCAAAAATGGTGCGGACCTCCCCTTGTATCTCTGGGGCTCGCTCCTGTGCCTGGGGCGCTGTGGGCTCGTTTTCTGGCCTTTGCCTTTCTCTCTTGACATAGCGGCCTAAGTGCCCTCGGCGGATGAGCTCCTCAATTTCCTCCTTCAAGTGGATACACTCTGTCGTGGTGTCTCCAATGTCCTTGTGGTATTGGCAGTATTTACTGGGGTCCCTCTTGGACCGATCCTTTCTCATTGGTGGGGGCTTCTTGAAGGGCACTCGATCTTCGTTGGTGACGTAAATATGCTCTCTGGTGTCAGTGAGGTTCGTATAGTAAGTATAGGCCGTTGGCCTATGATCACTCCCTCGTTTGGTCTTCCTCTGCGGGTCATCTCTCGACCCCTCATACGTCCTCTTCTTCTTAGCTATATTCGGCCCGTCGTTAATTGGGGGCTTTGCGTGGGGCTCCTCCTTTCCGGCCTTCAGGTTTGCGTGGCCATCCTCCACACGGATGTACTTCTGTGCTCTTTCATAGAAGTCATCCAAGTCGGTGACTTCCCTCTTTAGCATGTTGTCCCACAACTTGCTCCCTGGGAGCACCCCAGCAGTAATGGCCATTTTTAACTCCCGGCGCGTTAGGCTTCCCACTTTTGCGGCCTCCATATTGAACCGGTGAATGTAGCTTTTTAGGCTCTCCTTCTCCCCTTGCTTCACGTTGGCCAAGCTGGTACCTGGCATCGTGTAGTCCCGCACGGCATGGTGCTGCTGGAGGAACTCGTCAGAGAACTGCTGCCAGGACCTGATGGACCCTGGTCTTAGCCTTTTGAACCATTTGTAGGCGGGTCCTTTCAGAGTGACAGCGAAGCAATGGCACCTGGCACCACTTCCAATCCCCCTCAATTTCATGAGATCGTTAAACGCATCCAGGTGGTACTTTGGATCCGTGTTCCCCTCGTAAGGGGTCATATTGGGCTCCTTAAAATTGGTAGGGAGCCGGATTGCCTGAATTTCTCGCACGAAGGGTGACTCATGGTCGAAGTCTTCCTCAAAGGCCTGGCCACCCGACGCGGTGACAATCTTGCTCCGCAAGCTCCGCATCTCCGTGTCTAAGTCCTGCCTCCTTTTGCTGAGGGAGTCTCTTAGAGTGGATGGGCTAGGATCTGCCTTTCCCTTGCCTTCTCGAGGCGCCTCAGGGGGTGTGGTTCCCTTGCCTGCCCTCTTCTTGTTGATCTCCTCCCGCAAGTCTGGGGGCGTTCTTTTGGAGGTGACCTCATCCTCACGCCGAGGGGCAGCGGTGGTTCTCGGCGCTGGCCTTTGGGCCTGCTTAGGCGGTTCGGGGTGATCATGTTGCTTCGCGTGGGGGGTGTTGCTAGTTGAGTGTCGGGTTCTTCCATCATCCACTGGCACAGTGGTCTCCACCCCACCTTTGCCTTTCTCTTTTCTCTTAGGCAAGGTTATGCTGGACTTACCCTGCAGTAAGCCGTTAAGGACCTCTTGCATGTTTTCCAAGGTAGTTTCTAACCTTGGGTTTTTACGGTGGAGCTCACGTATCTCCTCTTCGTAAAATCGGGACTTTGAACTCGAGCTCACGGAGTGGACCCGGGGGTGTTTGTCAGGCCTATGGGCAGAAGGGCCCGGGTCTTGCCGGCCAGAGTTCGGTGCCCGCGGCGGTTTTGGAGGAGGGAACTCATCAGCGTGCACCGGTGGTGCTCTGGGAGGACTCCCCCCAGGTGGAGCAGCCGGTGATGAGGCCACCCTGTCTCCTCCTTGAACCTCAGGGTCTTTCGGGGGCTCCACGTCCCTGGGTGGAGGAGCGTCCTTCATGGAGGCCTTCAGCTGGACTCCGTTTAAGTGAACTTTGACCTCCTGGGTCTCCCTTAGTCGCTTCGAGCGTCTCGGCATCTTCTTCTTGTCGGAAATAATGGTGGAACAGTAGCTTAAAACTAACGTTCCCACAGACGGCGCCAAACTGTTGACGGTAAGAACTCGTCAATGAAGTTAAGTTGGAAAAATTATCAAATTAAAATCGCTAATTGGAAAGCTATGAAAACTTGAACAATAACTCAAGAACAATGGAATAACGACAATGGAGAATTCAGTATCTCATTCACACTAATGTCTCTGCTACAGTAAAATTTCCAACCCCTTTTCAGGTGGCCTTGGAATTCATTTTATAGTAGGCTCTAATGGCCTTAGGTACATAGTGGTCCAGGGGACCAGGTGGTACAAACGTACTGTATTAGGGGTACGGTTTCAGTGATAGTGGTTGCACATCCCGTACAGGAGCAGGTGTCAGGAGGATGTTTCCACTACTTGTCTGTACCCCTTCCTGAGGTGTGGTAGCAGGTGTATTGGTGCAGAAGGTAGTGGTGTCGGTTCTGACCCATGGCCGTAGATGTACGGACCATGATCCTTACCCCAGCAACCTCACTGGCACTGGTATCCGTACCTAGTACTTGGTCGTACAAATATGTCGCATTCGGCCCGTACGGGACCTCCTAAACATGGGGATCCCGAGGTGTAGAGAACGGGACCTTTGGTACAGGATGCTTGGAGCATTCTAAGGTTACCCACGGGTGTGGGCGATAAGTGCTTGGCCTCGCTCTACGTCTTAGCGTACGAGGCAAGACGCCTCTGGGCCATACGCTTCAAGTTACGGGCCGTCGGCGTCCCGAGAAGATGGTGGGTTGATAGACTTTCAGGGATGCGCGTGCGGGGCCTTGCGCGGCCCCGCGTACGGGGCGCTGCTGATGGCCTCGCGCGGTTGGAGTGGCCTAAGGGCCCCGTGAGATAGGGGGACCTCGCCCGCGCGACGACTCCGCGAGATGGCCTCGCGAGGTGGAGAGGTTTTGCCCATGCGACGGCCCCGCGAAATGGCCTCGCGGGATGGGCCTCGCGAGATGAATTAACGTCTCGCAGCCTCCCTCGGCCCCGCGCATGGGCATGGTAGGAGTCGCCCAGGGGCCTCACGGAACGGGACGGCTTCGCCATATGAGGGCCTCGCCATATGATGGCCTCGCCCTTGGGATGGTCTCGCGGATCAGGAGGGCCTCGCCCATTTGATGGCCACGCGACATGGCGCCTCGCGACTTGGTGGCCTCGCGGATCAGGAGGGCCTCGCGGAATAGGGCGCCTCGCGACTTGGTGGCCTCGCGGATCAGGAGGGCCTCGCGGAATAGGGCGCCTCGCGACTTGGTGGCCTCGCGGATCAGGAGGGCCTCGCGGAATAGGGCGCCTCGTCCCTAGGGTGGTCTCGCGGATCAGGAGGGCCTCGCCCATTTGATGGCCATGCGACATGGCGCCTCGCGACTTGGTGGCCTCGCGGATCAGGAGGGCCTCGCCCATTCGATGGCCACGCGACATGGCGCCTCGCGACTTGGTGGCCTCGCGGATCAGGAGGGCCTCGCCCATTCGATGGCCACGCGACATGGCGCCTCGCGACTTGGTGGCCTCGCGGATCAGGAGGGCCTCGCCCATTTGATGGCCACGCGACATGGCGCCTCGCGACTTGGTGGCCTCGCGGATCAGGAGGGCCTCGCCCATTTGATGGCCACGCGACATGGGGGGGGGGGGGGGGAGTACGCCCAGGTGACGACCTTGCATTTTCCCTTGATGAGATTATGAGCATCAACAGTGTTCATCGATGACATTCAGGTGTACTCTCAGTCGGAGACAGAGCATGAGCATCACCTACGTTTGGTATTGCAGTGGTTAAGAGAGCATAAGTTATATGCTAAGTTCAACAAGGGCGAGTTCTGGTTAGCACAAGTTACATTTCTGGGCCATATTGTCAGTAAGGAGGGGATTCTGGTTGACCCAAATAAGATTGAGGCAGTGAGAGACTGGCCTAGACCGAGCAATGTTCCTGAGGTGAGGAGTTTTCTGAGATTGGCAAGGTATTATAAGTGGTTTGTTGAGGGGTTCTCCACGGTAGCTACACCATTTACAGAGTTGACAAAGAAGAAGATGAAGTATGTTTGGACAGATAGATGTGAGAATAGTTTCAAAGAGTTGAAGCGGCCATTGATCACCGCACCAATGTTGAGTCTGCCGATGGATAATGAGAAATTCGTGGTTTATTGTGATGCTTCCAGACAAGGTTTGGGGTAAGTGTTGATGCAATCTGGGAAGGTGATAGCCTACGCATCGAGACAGCTAAAGGAGTATGAGCAGAGATATCCCACGCATGATCTAGAATTGGCAGCAATGGTGTTCGCACTTAAGATTTGGAGACATTATCTATATGGTGAGAAGTGCGAGATAAACACCGACCATAAGAGTTTTAAGTACTTCTTTACACAGAAGGATCTGAATATGCGCCAAAGACGGTGGGTGGAGTTGGTTAAGGATTAAGATTGTGATATCTTATACCATCCTGGGAAGGCTAATGTAGTGGTTGATGCATTGAGTCAGAAGGGCCCAGGACAGTTGTACAGTTCAAGGCAGATATCCAGTAAGTTAGCGGAGGAGATGACCAGAGCGGGAATAGAGTTGGTGGTTGGTCGATTAGCCAACATCACTATGTAGTCTACGCTCCTTGAAAGGATCAAGCAGGCGCAGGGGAAGGATTCCCAGTTGAGAGGTCATAGGGAGAACGTCTTAGTCAGAGCGGCTAAGGACTTTTCTATCTCAGAGATGGGGATACTGAAGTATAAGGGTCGAATCTGTGTTCTGACGGATATGAATATCCGGCGAGAGATTTTAGATGAACTGCATACCACTCCCTACTCCTTACATCCGGGTACAACGAAGATGTACCGGGATCTAAGAGCTTTGTATTGGTGGTCAGGTATGAAGAAAGATGTGGTGGATTATGTGGCCAAATGCCTAACTTGTCAGCAGGTCAAGGCTGAGCATCGGAGGCCATCAGGGTTGCTGCAGCCTCTAGGGATTCCGGAGTGGAAGTGGGAAGATATCTCTATGGACTTCGTGGTTGGGTTGCCAAAGACCGTGGGATAGCATGATTCCGTGTGGGTGATTGTCGATAGATACACCAAGTCCACCCACTTTTTACCAGTCAGGACGACTTATACTGTGGAGCAGTATGCCGAGCTATATGTGAAGGAGAATGTCCGACTGCATGGGGCTTCGAGGTCGATAGTATCCGACAAGGACCCCACCTTCACTTCCAAGTTTTGGGAAAGTCTGCAGAAGGCTATGGGCACACAGTTACGGTTTAGTACCGCTTATCATCCTCAGACAGATGGACAGACTGAAAGGAAGATTCAAATATTGGAGGACATGCTACGAGCCTGTGTGCTAGATTTTGGGGGATCTTGGAGTAAGTATCTTCCTTTTATTGAGTTCTCCTACAACAACAGTTATCAGGCAACTATCGGAGTGGCTCCGTATGAGATGCTTTATGGGAGGAAGTGCAGATCACCTATCCATTGGGATGAGACAAGTGAAAGAAGGTATTTAGGTCCTGAAATGGTTCAAAGGACCAATGAGGCTATTGAGAAGATTAGAGCTCGAATGCTCGCCTCCCGGAGTCACCAGAAGAGTTATTTAGATCTAAAATGCAGGAGCGTGGAATTTCAGGTTGGTGACCATGTGTTCCTTAGGGTTTCACCTTTGAGGGGAGTGAGACAGTTTGGTGTTCGGGGCAAACTGAGCTTTAGATTTGTGGGCCCCTTTAAGATTCTGGAACGGGTTGGAGAGGTAGCTTACAGATTGGCGATGCCTCCAGCCTTATCAGGGGTTCATGATGTGTTTCACGTGTCCATGCTTCGGGTGTATGTGTCTGATTCGACGCATGTTCTGAGTTATGAGAATTTGGAGTTGGATCAAGATTTGTCTTATGAGGAGAAACCAGTTCAGATTCTCGACCGGAAGGACAAAGTCTTGAGGAGCAAGACCATCGCTTTGGTTAAAGTGATGTGGAGGAACAGCAAAGTCGAGGAGGCGACATGGGAATTAGAATCAGAGATGCGGGAGCGGTATCCCGAGTTATTCAGGTAATTTCGAGGACAAAATCTCTGTAAGGAGGGGATAGTTGTAACGACCCAAATTTGCTAATAAGGCTTAGGGCCTTGATTAGCGTGCCTATGGGCAATAAGTGAATTATTGTTATAATATGTGAATATGTAATTAGTAATGCATGTTTAGGTGAATTAAATATGCATGTGGGCCCCGTCTGGCTATTAGGGGCATGATTGTAATTTTAGCCCGCTAAGGGCTTAAATGTGATAATTGTGATATACCTGCGATATATCTGTGTTGCACGATCCGAGACAGTTCAAGGGAGTGGTTAGCTAGAAAGTCACAACGGGGTCGAAAATCCGACTCGGGGCGAGTCGAGGGGTATTTCGGGTGTTAGTCATTTTATGGGGTTGTCGGGTTATGGAAATAAATATTTGGAGATATATTTGAGGTTAGAATGCCTAGGAGGGAATATTGGGGAAATTTACCATTTTTCCCTCGGGGATATTTTTGGTACCCCGAGCCTTGAGGAAACCTCTTAGACTTAAGTTAAATAAAACAAAATATAGGAAACCCCCAGATTTCTCTAAATTGACCCTATCTCTTCCTTCACCTCTCTTTTGAAGATTTTCTCTCCATTGGAAGCTTGGGAGAACTCTTGGAGGAAACCAGTCAAAACTAAGGAATTGGAGCTGGGATTTTGGAAGCTTGAGGCTTGGAGCTTGGAAGAGGTGAACTTTGGAGGTTGAGGTGCTAGTGGAAGCTTGAGTTCATCAGCTGAGGTAAGGGGTCTAACTCTAAAATCCCTTGAGTTTCAGTAGAATTATAGCTAGAGTTGTAAGTTGCATGTGAACCAGAATCATGAGTTAAATTTTTCTGTGGGTTGAGTTTATAAGACTATGTTGGATTTGTTGTGGAGCTTAGATGATGTGGTAGGGAGGCTCAAGCTTAATTTTGGGTTTGGGTATTGAGTTGGGATGATTTTAGAAGGAATGGCTTGAAGGAAATGCAGGGAAAATGGTGGTTTTCTAGGTTTGGAGGTGAGGGTCGCGGCCCTAGGAGGGGCATGTCGCGGTCTGTGTGCACGCAAGGCCTGGGGAGGCCACTTACCATGGGGAGCGCCGTGGTGCTTGGCCAAGCATGTCGCGGCCTGTGTGTGTTTCCAGGGAGGCGTTTAGCCTCTGTTTTGAGGTAAGTCGCAGCCCTTAAGGGGTTGGGTCACAACCCTAGTTCAAGATGCAGGGTGTTTAGTGGGATTTGACTTGGGAACCTAATAGTTAAGGCTCGGGACGGATTTTATCACCTGGATTGATAGAATTAAACGTCCTGGAGATTAGAATTATGACCCAAAGCTATTTAATGGATAAGAACTTGATGGGTGGATATTGTTAATGCGTTGTGACTAGGGTTTCGGCGAGGCTCGGACTAGGGAATTGTGCTCGAGACATCAGTGCTTGGAAATCTTGGGACACCGGTAAGAAAACTACTATTCCCATAGAGCTTGTGTTGCAGGGCTCGGCCCTATATGATTTTGTTGCAAGGCGTGGCCCTTTGATTGAATATGTGTTTTGATATCTGTTTAGTTATATTATGTGTGTCTATATATGATGGAACGGCAAAGGCCGGGAACGGTGGAGGCCGAGAGCGGCAAGGGGCCGGGAGCAGCATTTATCACGCGGAGTGCGAGTTTCCAGGGCAAGACCCTAAAGGATACCTAGGATATCCTTACGGTATAGACCACGAACCCAGGGTCTGGTAAAGTGCCTGGGACGGCATGGCCATACATGTATAGCCTGATGATGGCATGTTTATATGTTTAGTGTTTGACATGCATATATTATCTACTTGTGAGGGTTTCCTTGCTAGGCTTCGGCTCACGGGTGCTCTATGATGCAGATAAAGGCAAGGGGAAAGTCGATCAACCTTGAGTATAGTGAGTGTGACGAGCGGCGTGTACATGTCTTGTCTGCCTGGCTGCCACGGTCAAGGGTGCTTTTGGGGGATGATTGTACTAAACTTGAATTTTGTCGTTTAGTCGACTCTAGTTATATTTTGAATTGTAAATATTTCTAAACAGTGTTTTTTGGGATCCCAAGTGTTAAATGTCTGTTAATTTTCAATGAAAGGTTTATTCTCAAGTTTATGACTCTGATTATGGTTTAATTACACTTTTGTCCTAAAACCTCGATTAGCGAGCTAATTGCACATTTTAAACTCACTTAGTAACGGCTCTAAGGCAGTAGGGCATTACGACTTTCCTCGATTATGTGCCCCCTAAGTAACCAGAATGTATAAACGTTCTTAGTTGTTTTTACAATGTGAGCTCATAATAAAAAAACAAAGAAGTGGTTATTTAATAATCCAACTATTATTGAATTGAAATGGATTTTATAAGTAAGCCTTACATAAATGGTAGCACTATTGATAATACTTTTTCAAATGAAGAGCATTCCAAGTCCATGGTACTATTTCTCCACTTAGTCAGGCTAGCTTAAAAGTTCCTTCGCGTAGGACCTCTATGATCTGATACGGTCCTTCCCAGTTCGGGCCTAACACACCATCCTTGGGATCTTGACCTTTGAATTGAAATAATGAGTGATTTTTTGTTGTTAATGGGAAAGTTGTAACTGTGACGCCTCTCATTTTTCTTCGATCAGATCTAGGGATGCACTAAGTATCTCGTTGTTATGATCTTGATCAAATGTCCTTTGTCTGTGAGTAGCCACCATTGCCTCAATTGGAAGCATGACCTCACTTCCGAAGGTTAGGGAAAAGGGAGTATGTCCCGTGGAGGTTCTATGCGAAGTTCGGTAGGCCCAAAGTACTTGCGGGAGTTGCTCAGGCCATAATCCTTTGGCTTCATCTAACATTTTCTTCAGGCTCGCCTTAAGGGTCTTATTTACAACCTCAACCTCCCCATTGGCTTGTGGGTATGCTACCGACGAGAAACTCTTCGTTATGTTGCATTTTTCATAAAAGTCCGTGAAGATATCACTATCGATCTGCGTTCCATTGTCTGACACAATCTTTTTAGGGAGTCCAAATCGACATACAATGTTCTTCACAAAGAAATCCAAGACTCTCTTTAAGGTGATGGTTACCAGAGGTTCAACCTCTACCCACTTCGTGAAATAATCGATCGCCGCTACTGCATATCGAACTCCTCCCTTTCCCATAGGTAGGGAACCTATCAGGTCAATTCACCATGTTGCAAATGGCCAAGGGGTTGAAATCATTGTTAGCTCGACTGGAGCAGCAGGAGAAACTATGGCGAAACACTGGCATTTGTCACACTTTTTAACATATGAGATCGAGTCCTTCGTTAAAGTGGGCCAAAAATAGCCCTGTCTCAGTACCTTCACTGCTAGGTTTTGCCCCCCAGCATGGTCTCTGCAAAAGCCTTCGTATATTTCTTATAAAATAATTTTTGCTTCCTCGGGAAAGACATATCGCAAAAGGGGCAATGAATGACCTCGTCGATATAGGATTCCCTCAATTATTACATATCATGGAGCTTGATAAAGTAGTTTTCTCGTGTCTTTTCTTTCATTTGGTAGCTTTCCAGCCGTGAGGTATTCCATTATGGAGTCATCTAGGTTGGTCTTATGTCAATCATTTCGACCTCCACCATTTCTCTCGTTACACTCGGGCTTTCCAAGAACTCCACTAGAACTACATTCAATGTTTTGGTCTCTTTGGCTGTAGCAAGTTGAGCTAGAGCATCAGTGTTGGAATTTTTTTTCACGGGGTATCTATTCAATGGGAGCTAAACTCAAATTCAGACAACTCGCCCTTTACCTTAGCAAGGTAGGTTGCCCTCTTGATGCCTCGATCTTGGTATTCTCCCAATATCTGATTTACCACGAGCTGGGAATCACTATAGCATTGGATGGCTTTCGCCCTCAACTCTTTCGCCACCCTTAGCCCTGCTAATAAGGCCCCATACTCTGCTTCATTGTTGGATGCTTCAAACCCAAACCTAAGAGTTGTATGGAACCGATGTCCTTCAAGTGAGATTAAGATTATCCCAGCTCCACGATCCATCAACGAAGATTTTCCACAATTCCTGCACTGGCTCCCTTATTAGCTCTCTTGAAAATCAGTGCACTTAGCAACAAAGTCAGCAAGGGCTTGGCTCTTGATTGTTGTTCGTGGCATGTCTAATATCTCGAACTGGCTAAGTTCGATAACCCATTTTAATAAACTTCCCGATGTTTTTGGCTTTTGCAACAGCTATCTTAAATATTAGCCGGATAAGACATTAATAGAATGTGATTGGAAGTATGGCCTGAGTTTTCTTGAAGCCAAAATGAAACAGAATGACAGCTTCTCTATCAGTGGGTACCGTGATTTAACTCTGAGAAGCCTCTTGCTTACGTAATATATGGGTTTCTGCGCCCTGTTCTCTTCTTGAACTAACACGGCACTGACTGCATTTTCTGTCACAACCAAGTAAAGATACAGACCCTCTCCAGACGTCGGCTTTGATAGTACGGGGTGTTTAGCTAGATGCGTTTTCATATCATGAAATTCCTGTTCACATTCTTCGGTCCACTCGAATTTCTTGTTTCCCCTGAGCAAGTTGTAGAATGGTAGACACTTATCAATGGATTTTGAACTGAAGTGGTTTAGAGCCGCCACCCTTCCAGCTAGTCTTTGAACTTCCTTACGTGACCTGGGCGAAGGCATATCTACCAATGACCTGATTTTTTTTCCAGATTCACCTCTATCCCCCTTGTGTTGACTATGAACCCCATAAAATTTCCAGATGCCACCCCGAAAGTGCATTTATGGGGATTCAGTTTCATGTCTTACTTTCTCAAGATGCCAAAACATTCTTCCAGGTCGGATACATGGTTATTGATAGTTTTTTACTTGACATATCATCGACATACACCTCCATGTTTCTCCCAATCTGGTTAGTGAACATTTTGTTGATCAACCATTGGTATGTAACTCTGACATTTTTCAGTCTGAATGGCATAACTTTGTAACAATATACGTTATGCTCGGTCATGAAACCGGTATGCTCTTAGTCTACAAGTTTCATCACGATCTAGTTATATCCAGAATATGCGTCCATGAAAGACATGTGCTCGTGACCTGCCGTGGTGTCTACCAACTGGTCAATCCTTGGTAATGGGAAACAGTCCTTAGCACAAGCCTTGTTGAGGTTGGAGAAATTAATACAGGTTCTCCACTTCTCGTTTAGCTTCAGGACCAGCACGAGATTAGCAACCCAGATTGGGTATTTTGCTTCCCTGATAAACCTGCATTTCAGTAAGCGAGCTACTTCTTCTTCTAATGCTTCAGCTCGTACTGTCCCCAAAAGCCTCCATTTTTGGGACTTTGCAGGCACGCTCTTATCCAAGTTTAAGTTATGGATTATTATACTCGAACTGATTCCCACCATATCCTTGTGCGACTAGGCAAAAACATACAGGTTCTTCTGTTAAAACTAAACCGGCTCATTCCTTTTGTCTTCAAGATTTTTCCCAATTTTTACAACCTTTGAAGATTCTTTCGGGTCGATGTTTACCTCCTCAATCTCTTCTATGGCTTTAAGCTCAGACCTGTCTTCGCCTATTCGTGGATCAATATCATCCTGTTGGGCGACCTCACCATCTTCTTCTCAAGGTTCTTCCGTCCCACAGGTGACTTCCATCCCCTCATTTATAACCACTGCCTGCTGCCTGGGTTGTGATTTTCCCTTCATAGAAATGCTATATCATTCTTTGTCGGTGAGCCGGTCTCCTCTTATGGGGCATATCCCCGAGGTTGAGGGGAAGTTAATTGCTAGGTGTTGGATTAAAGTGATGGCTTCAAATGCCATCAGTGCAAGTCGACCCAAAATCGTGTTATATACAGTCGGACAATCGATTACCACGAACTCGGGTATTTTGGATACAGTTCGTGATTCTTCTCCCAATGTCACCACTAGTCTAATTGTCCTTATGGCCGCTGCTCCTTCACCCGAAAACCCGTACAAAGTCATTAAGGTCGCCTTCAAATCAGATACGTACAATCCCATATTTTCTAGGGTGGATATGAAAAGTAAATTTATGGAACTTCCGTTATCCACCAGTATTCTTTGTACCCTTCGGTTAGTGAGCTGCACGATTACCAGCAGATCATTGTGTGGGAATTGTACGTGGCTAGCATCCTCTTCCGTGAAAATGATTGGTTGTTTTTCCAACCACTGATGCTTCGATAACCGCAGCTCTGGGACAAACTCCACACCATTATGAGCCTTCAACTCATTGATATACCTCTTTTGAGTAAATGAGGTCCTCCAGCAATAGTGGTTATATCTCCTCCTACTATTGGGGGAGGATCGACCTGATTCGTCTAAGTTCCAGGTTGGCCTATCGGAGCTTCTGGAGCTGACTGATTATTCTTCCCAACAGGTTGATTGGGGACTACCCAATTTTTGGCGTACTGGGCCAATGGTCCAGCTCAAATGAGAGTCTCAATTTCATCCTTTAGCTACTAGCAATCATCAGTGTTATGACCGATGTCATTATGGAATCGGCAAAACTTTGAAGGATCTCTCTTCGCCCTCTGGTACCTTATAGGTTCTGGTTTCTTCTGTGGGAGGCAATTAGAATTAGCCAGGAAGATACGCTCTTGAGTGTCTATTAGATCAGTGTAGGTGGTGTAAATGGGCTTGAATTTCTCCATAAACTTGTTCTTCTTCATCCCGTTTTGGTTGCCCTCACCATTCCCCTTCCTCTTGTTATTTCCCCCTTGTTTATTCTGGATAACAGTTTAAGCCATAGCTGCAACATCTGCCATTGCTCCAATGGGTTGGACAGGGGTCGGCTAGTTCCCGTGACAAAGGCTCGTGCCTCCTCCAGGTTCCACTCTTGAGCTCGGGCCAGAAATTCGTCGACGCTTTTAACTCCTTTTCTTTAGAGTTCTTTCCACAAGTCGCCTCCCACCAGGATTCTCGTTCTCATTGCCATGAGCTTGGAGATGTCATCAACGTCCCTAGCTTGCACAGCAACATAGGAAAATCTGCACAGGTATGCTTTCACTGTCTCACCAAGTTGCTGCTTTACGTTAGCCAATGAATCGGCTTCAACACGAGTTGCCTGTGAAGTTCGAAATGCTCTTTTAAACTCGGAGGAAAATTTCTTCCACGAGCTTATAGAATCCCTCTTGTATTGTTTAAACCACTTCCTGGCAGGTCTGACCAGAGTTGCAGGGAATAAGATACATCTTAGATCAAGCCCAACATTGTGGGCCATCATCATTGTGTTAAACATCCTGAGGTGATCAGACAAGTCTGTGTTTCCATCAAACATTGGCATGTGCGGCATCCTAAATACAATAGGATATGTTGCCGCTACAATTTTTGGAGCAAAAGTTTTAAGCTCCTCATCTGAGTCGCAATCGTCCTTTCCCCTTCCCAAATAAGATTCTTTTCATTTGTTCTTCCATAAAAGCCAGTCTTTCAAGGGTTTAGTCCCTGGTCCTTAGGTTAGCTAGGGACTGTTCAACAACTCCCATCCTATTATACACGTTTGATGGGTTGTCCCTCTAAGATCGAGCTTGGTTAGGTGGGACATTCCTATTATTGCATACAATGGATGGACCTCCCTCATGTCGAGTATAGATAACATCCTCATTCCAAGCTGGATACATTCTTTGTGAGTTCAATGATTGTGCAGGTCGGGCTATGGATCATATCGAGGACTTTGTGCTGAACTCAAGTGATTTCTCAGGTCGCTCTCGAACCTGCCTCCATGCTGGCTCTCTGTCCAGTAACTTTCATTTGTGAAACTTACAGCTTGAAGTTGAGATCGAGGACCTGCATTCTCAGCACGCGTCTGTGGGCCGTAAGTATTTACAAATGAGGGAGGATTTCACCTATTGTTCCCACGAGCTGGAGCATCTCGTTGAGGGCGAGGTGGTGTTGTATGTCTTACCGATGACGGAGGATGCCTTATTGGCGAGGCTATCCTCGTTCCATTAGGATGAACTAAATAAGCTCACATCGATTCTATTCCAACGTTTCCAGTTCTCTGTGCCTGGGGCTCTGACCATGGCACAGAGAGATTCGCGGGAGCATTTTTCCTTCGTGAGCTTGTCCCAGCCCCTCCGCATAGGTTGTTATGGGGATTTCTGGGAATCTGTGAAGAAGGCACAGAGCTGGGGGTCACAGTCCTGACTGACCGATTGACATGCTGATGATGACCAATGAGTTGACCACACTGGTGGTTTGACTCTATAGACACATAACTCAGAGTGGTGGTTCTGACATAACAACTCGGTTTAGACCGGTTATTCCTGTGGGACTCATGAGACCCACTTTGCCTCTTTCTGACATTAACATCGGTTGCAAGAGGGGGTAACCGAGCCAAAACCTTTTCAATCTGCCTATTCACCCTATTGAGATGGCTTCTTAATTGGCGTTTTCCATCTCCACGATAGTCAAATATCCTGGATTAGGATTTGGAGGGAGCGACGATGAACTTCCAGCGTCGTCCTGACCCACCGGTTGTTTCCTAGGACGTTGTTGAACATCTGGGCCCCTTTCATTGGGAACAACAGTATGATGGGCCTCCTGCCCACCAAGCTATTCCATCTCATTATCATGCAACGATCGAGTGAGCACCATGATGAAAGTCGACTGAAACTTGTGAAGCACTAATTTCCTCTAAATGAAAGCACCAAACTGTTGACGCAGTTTTTCGCCAACAGTGTATTAAGCAATTAAATAGATAGATTCGTGATAGATTATAAACCGTAATGAAATAGTAACACTCTCTCAAACAGACACAACTTTTACATGATTCAGTGGTTAAAATCCACCTAGTCCACGAGTCAATATTATTACTTTTCTCTCTCAATTTCTGCAAAGTTTTGGTTATACAAAAATGGCCCTCCTCTTCCGTGTCCATTCTCCCTAGTATTTATAGGGGAATTCCATGGACAGGTTTGGGTAACCATGTGGATAAATAAGGTATATAATTAATACAGAATATTCCCATTTACATTGGGATATGATTTGATAACAGAATAAATATACACCTCCTATCTCGGATAATAAATGATAGATATGTGATACAGCTTGGGCATTTATGAGCGTATAAAGAGTCTCTGAATCTCTTTGGATTCTTCAGTATGCGTTCTATTCAGGTTCTCACGAGCTGAATATCTTACCCGAGCTCGTGTTCAACGACAATCTGAACCCTAGCTCGTAGTAAGCTCAGAACGCCCAAAGTTGGATGTATCGTGCTGTCGAACCCCCAAATTCAAGTTGTTCACACCATTGTTAACTAGATATTCTACTTGGCTATTGTTCCATACATTCATCTGCCAGCTGTACCCAAGCTGAGTAATTGAACTCGCGCTAATTTTAGGGTACAATAATTAGTTTTTGGAACTGAAAGGTTATTGAGCTCAAATTCATAAAACAGTTTATGAATTAACATTCACTACTAAAGTTAATGGTACTTAAGGAAACAAGATATAATTAAAGAGGTAAAACAGTATCTTAACCCTACTTTAATTATGAACCATTAACAGAGGATTGGATTGTATGTAATGATTAAATCGATGGACGCTTTTTATATTTAAATAGTACTCAATAAATAAATGTCTATAATTGCAATATTTCAGTCTCATATTTTTAGTGGAATAATATTGAGATTAATAAATTAAGATTATTATATTAAAGAGTTTTAATTAAAAATCTAAATTTATTGGAGCTTGAAATTATAAGTTCATAGGTCCTCAAGGTGACTCTATCAACATTATTCAAGGTAAGAGTTAAAACCGTGAAAAATTATGGAAATGACATATTTAGGGTCAAATATGCAAATGAGACAAATAAATTAATTAATATATTAATTTTTTAAATTAATATAATTTTCAAAAATAAATTTTTTAATTAAAATGGTATTTTCTAAATTGGCATTTAAATATTTAAGATAATTAATTTTGAATTAATTAGTTTTGTTTATTTAAATAATATGAAAAGATAATTTAGATGATTCAAAATTGGTTTAAATTAATTTGAAATTTGTTCATTAATTAATCTGATAAGATTAGTTATCTCGTTTAGATATTTTTGAAAAAATGATTATTAAATAATAATTAAATAAAAGTGGTGAAGACACATATCCATGAAATGGGGATATGCTACACGCCATTGTGATTGGTGTGTGTCTAGGTCTAAGACTAGTCTTGGATATTTCTTTTATATAATTAATTATTTAATAATTGGTTTATAATTTGAATTTTGAATTTATTAATTCTTTTATAAATATATCTAATAGAAAAAAAATTTAAGTAGAAACAAGATTCTAGAGAATTCTAAGTCTTTCACACAGAGAGAAAAATATATCGTATTATTTTTCTCTATTCGTGAAATTGTCTCAGACCTGAAAAATTCCAAGATCTCATGCGTTGAGAATATCTTGTGAATCACAAAATTTCCACCATAACTCTACGTGCCCACACGCGTCTTGAGGTGTAGAGATATATCTTGAAAGATCTTGGTCTGAATATTTTGGAGACTGTTTGGGATTGGATGTTCGTAGGATATACAAAAGATAGCAAGGATTCTTGATAGTTCTACAACTGGTAATTTCTTATCTTATTCTATCTCATTGATTAATGTTTGCATATTAATGGATCCATTTATTTAAAGTTTGTTTAAATAATTTTTTTTAGATCCCTGGGCCTACCACCCCGTGTATTCCGCTGCGCACATGGTAAAATAGTTACCAACACTATAACGTCTCAATTTCCCTAATAGGAGGCTAGAAGGGCGATAATTGAGTATTATGTACATGTGTATGATTATATGAATTATGTGAGTTATATTATGATATGACTATATTTGCATGTTTAGGGTGTATTAAGCATGCATGCGAGCTCGTTTCTTATTAGAATGGAATTTTCGTAATTTTGACTTATTAAGGGCATATTTGTAAATATATGTGTTTTATGATTAAGACCACATTATTATGGGAACTTGGGGGCTTGGGGGATTATTCTACCACCCCGTTGGGTGGAATTGGAAGTCCCGAGAGCAAGGGATTGGTTCTGGAGTTTGTTCATTTTTGGATTGAATCATAATGAGGATATTATTTATTGTTACGACTAGGTTACCGCTAGAGCTCAGGGCAAGATCGTGCTCGAGGGTCGTTTTTGTTGGATTAGCTTATACAAGATCTTTATTTATTTTCATGTATATCCAATATTAAAAAAATTAATATGAGATAGCCTAAAACATGTTTCTAAAATTGAATTCAAGAGAAACAAATAATAGAATACTTACAGTATACGCAGCGGAATTAAGAGTCCTTCCTTCAGTTTCTCTAACTCTTGTATCCTCTCTGTCGAAGAGTATTATCAAGAAACTGAACCGGTCTTCTATTTTCTTCACGATCTTCCAATGTATCCTTAGAACCACCTAGACTAGTGTGGGCAATTCTCAACACATGAGATAGATATAGAGAGAAGAAGAGAAAATAACAAAGAGGTTAGAAAATGACTTGTGTTTAGAGAGAATCTAAAACTATCAGAAAATCTAACGTGTGACTTATCAAACTTCTCAGAAATCTTCTCTCTAAGCACTCCTTTTATAGACTCAATTAGGCCATTTTATTTAATTAAAAATCAATAAAATAATATCCATTTTGAAGCCCTAGGTCGAAATTATCATGGGCTATAGGCCCGTGAAATTTCTCATTTGATTATAAGCCCATTAGACTTAAAATCAAGGCCTGTATTATTTTCTATTGATTTAATTAATTAAATAATTATTTAAATCCTTTATCAAATTAATTATTTATAATTTGAACCTTGATTTAAACTTATTTATTAATTTAGATACCAATTTATCTTAATTAATAAATCTGCCATAATTTCTCTTTTCTTCTCAAAATTACACAACTCTGTGAAACTATCCAAAATTGACCTGGTCAACTTTGATAATTCTAATTGATAATTAAATCAATTAATTGAGACTATCTAGATGATTTTATCCAAGGTACAATGGGGACCATGGGCCTATGAAATCAAGCTCCAATAAGTTATCATAAATCTAACAAATAAATTTACGAACTTATTAATTCCTCGTGACTCCACTATAGACTTGGCATTGCACTCTTGAATTCATAGAACGCTCTATAACAAATATAGATACGCTATTAATTATCCATTGTTACAACCATAATTGTCACTCAATCCTCTATAGACGGTCTACAATGAGATAGGACTAAAATATTGTTTTACCCCTCATTGTATTTTATCCTTAAAACACTTAGTTCCTTGTAAATGATATTTCAGTAAACTAATTTAATTACTGAAATGAGATCTCTATCATTTAACACCTTGAACCAAACTAAAAGCAAACCATCGTTTCACTTCTTCATCAAAAGCTATAGATGTTCATATCTATGATTAACACTCCCACTCAATTATAATACCAAGTTCCCAAGATGTAAGTATGGGCTAGTCCGTAGGGTAAGCTGGTAACGAACAAGTCAAAGAACTCAAATAATACATTCAGTTAGAATACTAACCACTCAGAATTGAGATTGAATTGACCTATGGTCAACTATATGATATGACTAGAATAGATAATAACGGTATGTTTACTTATCTTATCAACTGTCAATATCGGTCATGTCCGATGTAATAAATACATCCGATCTTATCTACTTTGCTAATGTTCTGGAAAGAACATAACATTGTAATGTGTAAGTAGATCATATCGTAGATTGGCAAGTCAGTGTAAATCCGGTGCACTGACTAATCTTAGGACTAACTTATTTTGAACATATAATCATATTTATATTCCACTGTGATTACGTCACTATAAATAAGATTAGCTATATGCTTGGGATTTAATAGAAGTTTATATTAAACAAATAATCATGAAAATAAAACATGTGAGGAAAGTGATTGACCAAGTCAAAAAATGATTTCTATTCTTATATTGATAATAAAATGAGATTACAAAGAATTTGGGTTTTAATTAGGGCATAAAACCCCAACAAACTCCCACTTGCACTAATTGAAACTAATGCCTTAATTCTACTAATCTCATCTCCTTGATATGCTTATCAAATGTAGCTTCTGGCAGTGTCTTAGTAAACGGATCTGCAAGATTGTCTTCAGTTGCAATCTTCATAACCTTCACATCTCCCCTGGCCACATATTCTCGAATAATGTGATACTTCCTTTCTATATGCTTACTCCTCTTGTGACTTCGAGGTTCTTTCGAGTTGGCTATCGCTCCTGTATTGTCACAAAACAACACAAGAGGTTTATCCATTTCTGGAATAACACCAAGATCCGAATAGAACTTCTTTAGCAAAACTATTTCCTTAGCTGCTTCTGACACAGCTATGTACTCAGCCTCCATGGTGGAATCTGAGATTGCAGATTGCTTTACGCTTCTCCAAATCACAGCTCCACCCCTAAGAGTAAACACCATTCCAGAAGTAGACATTCTGCCATCGACATCAGTCTGAAAATCTGAATCGGTGTAGCCTACAGGGTTCAGAACACCACCCTTGTAGACTAACATATAATCCCTAGTTCTTCTCAAATACTTCAGGATATGCTTAACTGCAATCCAATGTTCCGGTCCTGGGTTTGACTGATACATGCTCACTACTCCCACTGCATAGCAGATATCTGGTCTAGTACACAACATGGCATACATCAGACTTCCAACTACAGATGCGTAAGGAACTTTTCTCATTGCATCTTCCTCTTCAGAAGTCTGGGGAGACTGCTTCTTTGAAAGATGAATTCCATGGCGGGACGGTAGACGCCCTTTCTTGGAATTTGTCATTGAGAAACGTTCAAGCACTTTATCAATGTAAGCTGCTTGAGATAGAGCTAAAAGTTTGTTCTTTCTATCCCTGATGATTTGGATACCTAGAACATAACTTGCTTCACCCAAATCCTTCATCTGGAATTGAGTGCTCAGCCAATTCTTCACATCTGATAATTTTTTAACATTGTTTCCAATGAGTAAGATATCATCTACATAAAGAACCAGGAATACCACTATTTGATTTGGCTTCAGTTGGTAAACACAGGGCTCATCAATATTTTGTTCAATGCCATAGGTTTTGATTATTTCCTCAAACCTAAGATTCCAAGAACGAGAATCTTTCTTAAGTCCATAGATGGACCTATTTAACTTACAAACTTTTCCTTCTTGTCCAGATACTTTAAATCCTTCTGGCTGATCCATATAAATGACCTCATCAAGCTTTCCATTAAGAAAAGCTGTCTTGACGTCCATTTTCCAAATCTCATAGTCGAGAGCGGCTGCTATGGATATGAGGATGCGAATGGATTTGAGCATGGCTACCGGACTAAAAGTTTCCTCATAGTCCACGCCTTCTCTTTGGGTATAACCCTTTGCCACTAATCGAGCTTTATAAGTCTCGATATTTCCATCAACACCTCGTTTCTTCTTGTAGATCCACTTGCACCCAATGGCCCTAAAGTCACTAGGTGCTTCCACAAGATCCCAGACTGAATTTGAGTACATGGACTCCATTTCCTGTTTCAAGGCTTCGAGCCATAGTTCCTTTTCAGGGCTAGCCATTGCCTGTTTGAAAGACAATGGATCATCGTCACTAGTGTCACCAACAACCATATTGGTTTCACCATCTAAACCATAGCGAACTGGGTTTCTAGAAACCCTCCCACTACGACGAGGCTCCGTGACTGTTTGCTCAGGAACAGTGGTACTTTCTTCATTTAAATCGACTTGCGTCGGTTGTACATGAAGAGTGGGAATTTCATCATCAACACGCGTTGATGACGATGGAACATTGGTTGGAGTCAATTCTTTAACCATCTCCTCTAAAACTACTTTGCTGCGGGGTTTAAAGTTCTGGACATAGTCATTTTCCAGAAAAGTAGCATTTGTAGAAGTAAACACTTTCTTTTCTGAATGACTGTAGAAAATTCCACCCCGAGTACCTTTAGGATAGCCAACAAACATGCAAACTTCAGTTCGCGGTTCTAGCTTTCCCTCCTTTTTCCTCAAGACGTGAGCGGGACACCCCCAGATTCTATAATGGCGTAAACTAGGTTCACGACCATTCCAGCGTTCTAAAGGTGTTTTGGGGATTGATTTTGACGGCATGACATTGAGAATGTCATTTGCGGTTTCAATTGCATGTCCCCAGAACGAAGTTGGTAGAGTTGAGTAACTAAGCATGCATCTAACCATTTCCAATAAAGTTCTATTTCGGCGTTCCGCTACACCATTTTGTTGCAGAGTACCGGGGCAGTAAGTTGTGATAAAACCCCAAGTTCAATTAAATGATCTTGGAACTGCATATCCAAATATTCTCCACCCCTATCAGATCGCAAGATCTTTAACCTTTTACCTAATTGGTTCTGAGTCATTGCTAGGAATTCCTGAAACTTTGAAAATGTTTCTGATTTCCTATGCATTAGGTAAAGACATGAGTATCTAGAGTAATCATCAATGAAAGTGACGAAATACTCAAAACCACCCCCGGCTTGTATATTCAAAGGTCCACAAACATCTGAATGCACAAGACCAAGTGGTTCTTTGGCCCTATCACCCTTTGCAGAGAATGGACGCTTGGTCAGTTTGCCTTCTAGACAAGATTCACAGACAGGTAATTCACCTAAGGTGAGTTCCCTCAAAGGTCCGTACTTTGTAAGTCTTTGAATCCTATCATAGCCAATGTGACCTAGTCTCAAGTGCCATAAATACGTCATATTATTGTTATCGGTCTTTTGACGTTTATTGGTCCTAGGTTTAGCTACTTTAAATAAATCATTGTTAAGAGCGAGGGGTTCGTTAGGTCGCAAAATATAAAGCCCGTTTTCCAAACATGCAATACACAATTGTGATCCATTGAAAGAAATAGATATATTAAAACTTGTGAAATTCATAACAAATCGTTCTAATTGCAACATGGAAACTGAAATTAAATTTCTACTAAAATCCGGAATAAAAAATACATCTTTTAAAATTAAAAATTTATTTCCGAACTTTGGATGAGCTCTTCCTCTAGCTTGGACCGCAACGAACGCTCCGTTCCCAACTCTAAGCTTTAAGCCGCCTTCGTTCACTTCCTCCCACGATTCAAGAAGCTGTAAAGAATTACAAACATGGTTGGTAGATCCAGAATCAATAATCTAAACAGATTTTTCATTCTCTAAAACACATGTTTCTGAGATAAATGAACTATAATCATTACCTTTGTTTTTAGCTACTAGAAACTTGGGGCAATCTCGTTTCCAATGCCCCTTCTCTTTGTAGTGAAAACATTTATTTTTACCTTTCTTGGTTTTCATGTTCTTCCCCTTAGGCGTCTGTGCACGTGGTTGTGCACTCGTCTTTGCAGGCTTGGGGTTGTTTATTTGTCCACCTTTCCTCTTGTTTCCAGCTTTCTAAGACGAAGCTTGGTTAGCTTCAGCCTTAGCTAGATGAGCAGCAACATCAGTAGTCTTATTTTCACCTCCTATACTAGGTCCACCCATGACAGGTTCAATAATCTGAAGCTCGTTCATGAGCTGCGTCAGACCATAGTTGAGTTGAGCACGAACGTGCAGACACGGTGTCATCCGAGAATTCACAGTGCCATAACTTATGTTCGGAGAAGGTGTTATCCATGCATTTACGGTGCTATCAAGAACATGCAAAGACGATGCTCGTTCTAGGGATTCCTCAATCATGACGAATTCAGAGTTGTCACCAATCAACTCTTTGTTGATGTTCTGCTTCCAATTAAGGAAGGTTTCTCCAGTGAGTTTCTCCATCGAAAGTTGAGAAAGGATGGGAGTAGACACAGACACTACTTAGCTTAAAACTACAAATTATCAATAAAATAGAAATCAATCACATCTGCTCAATAAAACTTCTATTCACACAAATTTCAAGAAATAGCACAACATATACCAAAAATATGTAAGATATGAGAAAAAAATACCAAAAACAATCATATCTCTATTTCTTTAGGTTTTTAACTAATCTATGATATCCTTGTCCCGGTTGGCGAGAGTCAAAAATACCACTAGTTAAATAGAGTTGTAAACTCATTTAATAATGGACACCACTATTAACAACCTACTATTCGATCAAAATAAGAAAACAAAATCTCTTATTTTATGAGCTAGACCCACAGTTTCAATAATCATAGATTTAGTCCTAGTAGTCACCGTAGGGGTGAGTCTAGTAGAATTTGACCTATAATAATCTATCTTTCGAAATCTAACCTTGTCAAAATAACTAATGAACACCTTCCGTAGGGGGACGAATCAAAGCGCCTCGAGGCCCCATTAAACTATTGACTATGTTAAACCAACGGTGGAGATCGAATAAAATTCTTAAAATAAGCTCATTATAAAATTAAAAATAGTATTTTTATTATTTATTTTAAGAAAATTAATGACTATGGTTTTCCAAAAAAAAATTAACAGATTAAAATTTTTAAAACCAAAGTCCTATAATTTTTTATTAATTCTAAAGTGTCACATTGAAACAAATTCAATTAATTTAGAATTAATTTGTTGCTAATCAATATTTAGGTTTAACTAATATAATGAACCTATACAATTAAGTCCAACTCAGGTAAATGGGCCTTAACAATTGGGCTTGTATGGTGGAGGGCTGGGTCCAGTATGTCGTTCCCACTACAAAGGCCCCCTATCTTCCATACAAGGTCCAAAAGACAGGAATTTAAACCTTCGTTTTATTAATTGTTATTAATTGATTAGGCCCACTATAGTCATGCAAAGCAAATGGGCCTTCACAAGTGGAATCACCCACAAGAGAGGAATTTAAACTTTACATTTTCTAATGGGCCCAAATAAAACCTATCATTTTATGAATATTTTATTTGGCAAAATACCATATATCTAACAAACATATGGGCTACTATATGCATCTAAGCACAATTGCAAAAATACCACATATAGTGCAAACAGACATGTTATAATTGGATGGGCCTAATCATGTTACTAAATGAACAATTCTATGAAAATATGCAAAAATACCACAATTAATTATCTAGAATTTATAAAAAAAATCAAATTAATTAAATTTTTACAAAAATAAGTCAATTTAAATGAAATTTATCAACAATTAACAATAGTTAATTTAAATTTCATTTATCAACAATCAACTTGGTTTTAGGTTAATTTGAAAAGAAAAAAAATATATTAATTTAATTCAAATAGGATTTATCAACAATTAACCAAAGTTAATTTAAATCCCATTTATTAAAAAAAATATTTTATTAATTGGCTGAAAAAAATGATATTTTTCAAAATTTAACCAATTTTAAATTTTAAAATCAATATCTAAACTATTTTCAAAAAATATTTTGTGTTGTTACAACTATTATCTAATATTTTAACCATTTAAAAATAATAAAATACAAATAGTTATAACAAGTCTAAAATATCTCAAATAGTTAAACAAATTCAAATATCCATAAAAATATCTAACTAACAATATTAAATTTCAAATAATTTAAATATTAAAAACTATAGAATAAAAAGATATTTATATTTTCAAATAAAGATTTAATAAAAATATCAAGAATTTAAATGAAAATATCTTAAATATCTGATATCATAATTCTAATATTTTAATATATTAAAAGATTTAAAATTAAGTTGTTAGTCTAATTTTAAATTTGAATTTGAATCTTTGTAGAAAATATCTAATTATTTAAATCTCAACTAACAAAAATATCTTTTTTTTTTAAATGATAAAACAAAAAAAGATATTTTTAGTTTTGATTATAAATAATTTATTTCTACAAATTTTAACTTTCTTAAAAAAAAAAAAAAAACGCAATGAACAGTACCATCCGTACGGTTACTGTTCACTGCTGGCTGCTGGCTGGGCGAGCGTGGCGGGGCACACGCGTGCGTGCGCTGGTGTGCACGGTGTGCGCGCGCGCATGGGAGCCAGGCCAAATTTTTTTGAGCAATTTTTCAAACCAAAACCATTTTCTAATTAATTTTTACCATGTCTTACACAAAATAAATCATATATAAAAATTAATAGCATAGAAAACACAACAAAAATAACCTAAAAATTGCTAAAATTCACATAAAATCAATATGTTCATAAAAACATGAAAAAACCATCCAATTATTCAAACATATCATATAATCCAATTTTAAACATGTTCATGCATGAAAATAAAGATTACCAAAGGCTCTGAGGCCAGTTGTTGGATTAGCTTATACAAGATCTTTATTTATTTTCATGTATATCCAATATTAAACAAATTAATACGAGATAGCCTAAAACATGTTTCTAAAATTGAATTCAAGAGAAACAAATAATAGAATACTTACAGTATACGCAGCGGAATTAAGAGTCTTTCCTTCAGTTTCTCTAACTCTTGTATCCTCTCTGTCGCAGAGTATTATCAAGAAACTGAACCGATCTTCTATTTTCTTCACGATCTTCCAATGTATCCTTAGAACCACCTAGACTAGTGTGGGCAATTCTCAACACATGAGATAGATATAGAGAGAAGAAGAGAAAATAACAAAGAGATTAGAAAATGACTTGTGTTTAGAGAGAATTTAAAACTATCAAAAAATCTGACGTGTGACTTATCAAACTTCTCAGAAATCTTCTCTCTAAGCACTCCTTTTATAGACTCAATTAGGCCATTTTATTTAATTAAAAATCAATAAAATAATATCCATTTTGAAGCCCTAGGTCGAAATTATCATGGGCTATAGGCCCGTGAAATTGCCCATTTGATTATAAGCCCATTAGACTTAAAATCAAGGCCTGTATTATTTTCTATTGATTTAATTAATTAAATAATTATTTAAATCCTTTATCAAATTAATTATTTATAATTTGAACCTTGATTTAAACTTATTTATTAATTTAGATACCAATTTATCTTAATTAATAAATCTGTCATAATTTCTCTTTTCTTCTCAAAATTACACAACTCTGTGAAACTATCTAAAATTGACCTGGTCAACTTTGATAATTCTAATTGATAATTAAATCAATTAATTGAGACCATCTAGATGATTTTATCCAAGGTACAATGGGGACCATGGGCCTATGAAATCAAGCTCCAATAAGTTATCATAAATCTAACAAATAAATTTACTAACTTATTAATTCCTCGTGACTCCACTATAGACTTGGAATTGCACTCTTGAATTCATAGAACGCTCTATAACAAATATAGATACGCTATTAATTATCCATTGTTACAACCATAATTGTCACTCAATCCTCTATAGACGGTCTACAATGAGATAGGACTAAAATATCGTTTTACCCCTCGTTGTATTTTATCCTTAAAACACTTAGTTCCTTGTAAATGAAATTTCAGTAAACTAATTTAATTACTGAAATGAGATCTCTATCATTTAACACCTTGAACCAAACTAAAAGGAAACCATCGTTTCACTTCTTCATCAAAAGCTATAGATGTTCATATCTATGATTAACACTCCCACTCAATTATAATACTGAGTTCCCAAGATGTAAGTATGGGCTAGTCCGCAGGGTAAGCTGGTAACGAACAAGTCAAAGAACTCAAATAATACATTCAGTTAGAATCCTAACCACTCAGAATTGAGATTGAATTGACCTATGGTCAACTATATGATATGACTAGAATAGATAATAACGGTATGTTTACTTATCTTATCAACTGTCAATATCGGTCTTGTCCGATGTAACAAACACATCCGATCTTATCTACTTTGCTAATGTTCTGGAAAGAACATAACACTGTAATGTGTAAGTAGATCATATCGTAGATTGTCAAGTCAGTGTAAATCCGGTGCACTGACTAATCTTAGGACTAACTTATTTTGAACATATAATCATATTTATATTCCACTGTGATTACGTCACTATAAATAAGATTAGCTATATGCTCGGGATTTAATAGAAGTTTATATTAAACAAATAATCATGAAAATAAAACATGTGAGGAAAGTGATTGACCAAGTCAAAAAATGATTTCTATTCTTTTATTGATAATAAAATGAGATTACAAAGAATTTGGGTTTTAATTAGGGCATAAAACCCCAACAGTTTTATCAATCATGTACTTGGTCTAGAGGTAAGAAAATTACACCCAATACATGATATATGTGATTAGGGCTTGGCCCGATTGCTGAACATGGTTATGATTAAGGCGGAGGCCCCTGTGAATCAATATGATAATGATTATGCTTGTGATTGTTTGATTAATCATGCTTGAATGCTTTATATATGGATAATTGTTAAATGATGTATGCTTGTTTGCATTATCTAAAAACTGTTTGGGCACCTCTGCCCTAGCTTTGGGCGCCCCTGCCCTATGCCAGTTTCAGCAAGACTCACTTTTTGAGCTTGGGAAGAACTTGGGGGCTCGGGGGATGATTCCACCACCCTGTTGGGTGGAATTGGAAGTATCGAGAGCACAAGACTGTTCCCAAAGTTTGTTCATTTTGGGATTGAATCAAAATGAGGATATTATTTATGGTTAGGACTAGGTTACCACTAGGGCTTGGGGCAGGATCGTGCTCGAGGGTCGTTTTATCTATCATGTGCTTTGATCAGAGGTAAGAAAATTGCACCCAATACGTGATATATGTGATTAGTGTTTGGCCAGGTTGTTGAACATGATTATGATTAGGGCTCAGGCCCCTGCAAATGAGCATGATAATGATTATGCCTGTGATTGTTTGATTAAGCATGCTTGAATGCTCTGTATCTGGATAATTTTTAAATGATGTATGCTTGTTTGCTTTATCTGATTAAGAAAGGATTGACTTATAAGTCAAGGGCGGCAATAGCGCGCTAAGCGCAGGAAAATATGGTTAGGCCTAATCATATGTGTGGTATACGCTTGATCGACCCTATGGTCACCTTGAAATTAAAGCGCCAGCTACTCTTGGCCAGCCCTAAGGCTAGTTATATAGAGGATAGGTAAATGGGCCCCAGGGTGACTCTATAGTCACTTATCCTAGGGCAATGTGCCCCGTTATGACTCTATGGTCATTTATTTAGGGCAACAGGCCCCTGGTGTGACCTTGTAGGCACTTATTTGAGAAGAATGCATGCACAAGCAGAGTTATTACTGCTAGGCATGCTAATTATGATTATGTAATATGGTTTTAACTGCTTATGAGCATGTTTAAGTCTTCTTGTTGAGCCTTGGCTCACGGGTGCTATGCGGTGCAGGTAAGGGGAAGGGGAAGCTAGACCAACCATGAGTTGGAGAGCTTTTATGGCGACGTGTACATATGCGGCTGCTCGACAACCACGGATGGGGTTTCTTAAAGGAACTAGGATTAAACTGTAACTTACCAAATTTACTAATAAGGCTTATAGCCTAGATTAGCGTGCTGAAGGGCAATAATTTATTTAATTATGTTAATATATGAATTAAATGATTATGTGATTATAAATGCATGTTTAGGTGAATTAAATATCCATGTGGGCCCAACTTGGTTATTAAGGGCATATTTGTAATTTTAGCCCATTGAGGGCATAAATGCAATTTATTTGTGTGCTGTGATTGATACCATGAGTTTGTGGTGATATATTTGTGATGTGCGATCCGAGACGGTTCAAGGGAGCGAATTAGCAAAATAGTCATAACAGGGTCAAATACCCGGCTCAAGACGAGCCTAGGGGTATTTTGGGAACACACTTGGTGTTTGGGATTCACTGGGTAACGGGTAGTGGTTTAGTGACTGATTAAGTATGTCGGGATAAAATGGGGAATTATAGGAACACTCGAGGATTTAGCAGGATGTGGAAAATGACAGGATTGTCCTTGGTGGCACCAAAGGATTAGGATAGACTTGAGGGCATTTTAGGTATTTTGGGACTTAGGCAACTGGGATTAGGCTTAGAAACAACACACTCTAGAATTCACTTAGAAGAAAATTGAACTCTCTCTCTCTCTCTCTCTCTCTCTCTCTCTCTCTCTCTCTCTCTCTCTCTCTCTCTCTCTCTCTCTCTCTCTCTCTCTCTCTCTCTTAGGCTTCCCTCTCTCGGTTCTCTCTCCCTCTCTTTGATGCTTAGCAGTTTGATGAAACTTTGAGGATTCTAGGCTAAAGAATTGAAGGATTAGGGACTTGTTGTGCTTGGGAAATCTGCTCAAGGTTGGAAGATATCACAGAGGTAAGGATTAATCTTGATTTGTTTCTGTTGAATTCTGCTAGAACCTTAAGTTTGCATGGAAGTTGAATTTTAGTTTGGTTTTAAGTTTTGGTGAGTATATGAAATTTTTTCTGGGATTATTATGTTTCCTAGGCTAAGTGGATAGGAAATCTAGACTCAATTATGGGTTTATATGATGTTTGGGGTGTGAATTATTGATTTAGGCTTGAGGAAAATGTAAAGAAATGGTGAGATTTCTGGGTTTTGAGGCTCAAGCTGCAGCCCTGTTCATCAGGGGCCGCAGCCCGCTTGAATATTAAAGGTTGGGGGCCTCGGAAGTATGCCCAGGCGCTGCAGTGTAGGTCATAGTGCGCCACGACCCATGTCCTTCAGCAGAGAGAGCTTTGCTCTCTGACTTGGGCGTGCCACGACCCTTAAGGGCTGGGTCATGGCTCAAATGGGAATATTGGTTGTTTGAGGGTTTTAAGCGCAAGAACCCAAATGTTAAGGCTCGGGAAGGATTCTACTATCCGGTTTAGTAGAATTCAAGGTCTTGGAGGCTAGAATAATATTCCAAGGTTTTTATTTGGTTTAGGGCTTGATGGATTGTCATTATTGATGTGTTGTGACTAGGTTTACGTCACAGCTCGGATTAGGGGACTATGCTCGATATCGCGGTAATCAATCAGCTCGGGACACGGGTAAGAAAACTTTTTGTGCCCGTAGAGACAAGTGTGGCCCTATTGTTTGTGTTTCAGAGCATGGCCTTACTATTTGTGTTTTATATATGTGTGAATATCTGTGAATGTTATGTTGTGTTATGCATGTTAATGAATGAATGACGAAGGGTGGGAACAACGAAGCCGAGAAAGGCGAAGGTCTGGTACGGGAAGGGGCTGGGATATGCATTAAGCACACTGAGTGCAGGCCACTAGTGCGAGACCCTCAAGTGGTGTTGTATCAACCCGTTCAGTGAAGACCGCAAACCCAGAGCCTGGTAAAGAACCTGGGGTCGGTGTAGGCCATTATGTGTTTAGTCTGCTGATTGTTTATTGTATATTGTGGATTGATATGTGTGATTTTTTATGCGTTGAGTTTTCTTGCTGGGCTTCAGCTCACGGGTGCTCTATGGTGCAATTAAGGGCAAGGGAAAGGTTGAACAACCATGAGTTGGAGAGAGTGGAGCCACAGGTACATGTTCGGCCTACCTGGCTGCCATGGCCAAGGTTATTTTGGGAAATGTATTGTAATGATTTGTTTTGTCGCTTAGGTCGACCATAACTATGTTTTGTAGTTGTAATACATTTTATAAACATTATTTTCGGATCACAAATGTATAAATTTTATGATTTTAATGAATTTCCAAATCTTTATATCCAATGTTGTCAAAAAAAGTCTTTAAATTCAATTTAGTCACACTTTTTAACCTAAAACCTCGGTTAGCAAGCTAATCGCACATTTATAACTCACATGGTAACGAATCTAAGGTAGTAGGGAATTACAACTTGGTTTCAGAGCGTGCCAAGGTTTATGGTTCATGGAGATCGATCGAACATATATGCTTGCTGCCAGTGACAAGCTCGACTCGGGGTTGGTTGGTATTTAATAAACTATATGCTTAACTGTTTGTTTAAGTGACCATGTTTTCCTAAATGTATAGATAGAGCATGATGAATGTGTTTATATATGCATGTAGCTAAGGCATAGCCCCCTTGACTGTTATATGTTATGTGTTGATCTGTTGATTGTGAATGATTGATGGGATTGGGAGGTGGATTTTTGGATGTTGTTATCGTTCCTGATGTGCGACGTCATTGATTCCAGGCATATTGCAGTTATGCCTCGGCGATCAATTCGGCTCCGGGGCAATAGGGTTGAGGATGACGACCAGGGTCAGGACCCTCCACCTGCCCCCCCGAACTGGCAACAATTGTTTTCTGAAATGGAAGCCAGACTTCATCGAACAGAAGATGAGGTTCAAGAGTTGAGGCAACAGGCCCCTCCTCGGGGTATTGGGTTACATGTTCCACAGGCTGTGGCACCAGTGACAGCCCAACCTGCTATGGAAACTAGGTGGGAACCCTTGTATGAGAGGTTCAGGAAGCAGTATCCTCCCACCTTTGAGGGTGGCCTAGACCCACTACGGGGAGAGCAGTGGATGAATATGATTTCTTCAATCCTGGATTTCATGAGGGTGGAAGAGAATGAGAGAGTGGCATGCGCCAGCTACATGTTAAGAGAAGACGCCCACATCTGCTGGGACGTTGTGTCCCAGAGGAGGGATGTGACAGTTATGACTTGGGAGGAATTTAGGAACATCAAAATATTATAGCGTTGCAGTCCAAGCTACAAAGGTTGATGAGTTCATTAATCTGACTCAGAACCAAATAACGGTTACAGAGTATGCTTTGAGGTTTGACTGGTTAGCGAAATTTGCGCAAGACTTGGTGCCTACTAATACGACACGAAGGGATCGGTTTGTGCGGGGATTGAGTGTTATTATCGCCTGTGACGTTAATATAACATTGGATCCGGGAACTACCACCTATGCACAGGTAGTGGAGAAGGCCCTTATAGCTGAGGGGGCCGAGGATCAGTAATGGAGGGAGAGCTTCGCTAGGTGCGATGTTCGGAGGACGGTGCCACCTTTTACTGGATCTAGCTGGGGTAGTGGCCCCAGTGAGCAGAATAGAAAGGCCTCAGGTCCTTTTGTTCTTCCTGGCTCAGATAGGAGGGCACAAGGTATTTTTAGTGGCCGTCAGGGCGGGGGACACAACTGGAGAAATTTCCCAGTGTGTCCTCGGTGCAGGCGACGACATTAGGGAGAGTGCAGAATCAGAGCCTACTTTACTTATGGAAGTATCAATCTTTTGAGGAAGGACTTCCCACAAGCCAGAAAAGAAGAACCGAAGCAGAGCGACAGCCTCACTCCTGCCAGAGTATTTACCTTGACCCAGACTGAGGCTGAGGCTAGCCCCTCGGTCGTGACAGGTCAGACTTCTAATGCCAGTTCTTCATTTGCTACATTGATTAATTCAGGGGCTACTCGTTCATTTGTATCTGCTATAATGATAGATCGGTTGTGTAGACCTAGTGATTTGTATGCTATGGGATTCAGGACCTTACTGCCAACTGGGGAACTAGTAGTCTCTAGGAGATGGGTTAGAGCAGTTCCAGTAGAGATAGACAGTAGGGAGTTGTCTGTGGACCTGATTGAGTTAGCGATGGAAGACTTTGATATGATCCTAGGGATGGATTGGTTATCAAAGTACGAGGCGATGATTGACTGCAAGCGCAGGATGGTGACATTTGAACTGGAATTGGAGATACCATTTGTATTTGTGGGGATAGTGAATGGGCCACGAGTACCTATGATTTCGGCATTGAAGGCTAGATACCTAATTCAATAAGGTTTCATAGGATTCCTAGCGAACATTGTAGATACCTCTAGGGTTGTTTTGGTTGGACTGGATGAGACCAGATTAGTATACGAGTTTCTTGATGTGTTCCCAACAGACTTGCCAGGGTTTCCTCCACACCGAGAGATCGAGTTCATCATAGAGTTTGCACCAGGGTCGGAGCCAGTATCTAGGACACCTTATAGAATGCCTCCGATAGAGATGAAGGGACTGAAGATTCAATTGCAGGAGTTACTGGATTTGGGATTCATCAGACCGAGTTTTTCGCCATGGATGCTTCAGTGTTGCTAGTCAAGAAGAAGGATGGATCCTTAAGGATGTGTATTGACTACAGAGAGTTGAACAAGTTGACCATTAAGAATAAGTACCCACTACCTAGGATCATTGACTTGTTTAACCAGCTACAAGGGAAGAATGTGTTCTCAAGATTGACCTTCGGTCAAGATACCACCAGTTAAGGATTAGAGAGGAGGACATACCAAAGACCACATTCTGCACAAGGTATGGATACTATGAATTCCCGGTTATGTCCTTTGGATTAACCAATGCCCCAGCATCCTTTATGGACTTGATGAATAGGGTCTTCATGGATTACTTGGACAAGTTTGTGATCGTATTCATCGATGACATACTGGTGTACTCCCAGTCAGAGACAAAGCACGAGCAGCATCTTCGTTTGGTACTACAATAGTTGAGAGAGCATAGGTTATATGCTAAGTTCAGCAAGTGTGAGTTTTGGTTACCCCAAGTAACATTTTTTGGCCATATTTTCAGCAAAGAGGGGATTCTAGTGGACCCAAGCAAGATTGAGGCAGTGAAGGATTGGCCCAGAAAGAGCAGTGTATCAGAGGTTAGGAGTTTCTTGGGATTAGCAGGGTATTATCGGCGGTTCATTGAGGGATTCTCCAGATTAGTCACACCGTTGACTAAGCTGACACCTAAGAAGACAGAGTATGTCTGAATAGATAGATGTGAGAACAGTTTCAAGGAGTTGAAGCAGCGACTGATCACCGCTCCAGTATTAAGTCTGTTGTCAGACAATGAGAGGTTCATAGTCTACTGCGATGCTTCCAGACAAGGTTTAGGATGAGTATTGGTGCAAGTTGGAAAGGTGATAGCTTATGCATCAAGACAGCTGAAGGAGATGAACAGAGGTATCCCACTCACTATCTAGAATTGGCAGCAGTGGTATTTGCACTGAAGGTTTGGAGGTATTATTTGTATGGCGAGAAGTGCGAAATATACATCTACCATAAGATTTTTGAAGTACTTCTTTACTAAGAAGGATCTGAATATGCGCCAGAGGCGTTGGCTAGAATTGGTAAAGGATTACGATTGCGATATTCTATACCCTCCTAGGAAGGCCAATGTGGTGGCCGACGCATTGAGCTGGAAGGGCCCAGGACAGTTATTCATTTTGAGGCAGATATCATATAGGTTAGCTGAAGAGATGACTAGAGCAAGTTTTGAGTTGGTAGTTGGTCAGCTAGCCAACATCACTCTTCAGTCCACGCTCATTGAGAGGATTAAGGAAGCACAGGGGAAGGATCCCCAGTTGAGGGAGCATGTAGAGGATGTCTTAGTCGGAGTGGCTAAGGACTTTTCTATTTCAGAGATGGGTTTACTGAGGTACAAAGGTCAGATTTTTGTTCTGATGGATTACAGTATCTGGTGAGAGATTTTAGTTAAGTCCCATACCACTTCTTATTCCTTACATCTGGGTATGAAGAAGATGAACCAAGATTTTAGAACCTTGTATTGGTGGCCGAGAATGAATAGGGATGTGGTGGATTATGTGGCCAAGTGTTTGACTTGTTAACAGGTAAAGGCTAAACATCAGAGGCCAGCAGGGTTGCTGCAGCCTTTAGGGATTCCGGAGTGGAAGTGGGAGGATATTATCGAATATTGTAGAACAGTATGATTCTGTGTGGGTGATTGTGGATAGGTATACCAAATCAGCCCACTTTTTGCCTATTAGGACAACTTATACAGTGGAGCAGTATGTTGAATTGTATGTGAAGGAATTGTGCGACTACATGGGGCTCTGAGGTTGATATTATCTGACAGAACCCCACCTTCACCTCCACGTTTTGGGAGAGCCTGCAGAAGGTTGTGGGTACACAGTTGCGGTTTAGTACCGCCTATCATCCTTAGACAGATGGACAGTCTGAGAGGACGATTCACAAATGCTCGCCTCCCATAGTCGACAGAAGAGTTACTCAGACTTGAGACGCATGAGCGTGGAGTTTCACGTCGGTGATCATGTGTTTCTCAAAGTTTTTCCCTTGAGAGGGGTGAAATGATTTGGAGTAAGGGGAAAGTTGAGCCCTAGGTTTGTTGGCCCGTTTAAGATTCCAAAACAAGTTGGAGAGGTAGCCTACAGGTTAAAGATGCCTCCAGCTCTATCAGGGGTTCACAATGTATTTCATGTGTCCATGCTCGAAAAGTATGTATCAGTTACTACGCACGTGCTAAGTTATGAGAACCTGAAGTTGGATCAAGGTTTATCTTATAAGGAGAATTCGGTTCATATTTTAGACCAAAAAGATAAAGTCTTGCAGAAGAAGACCATTGCCTTAGTGAAAGTGTTGTGGAGGAACAACAAAGTGGAAGAGGGAACTTGGGAGCTTGAGTCTGATATGCGGAACCAGTATCCCGAGTTATTCAGGTAAATTTTGAGGACAAATTTCTATGAGGGGATAGTTGTAATGTCCCAAATTTACTAATAAGGCTTAGAGCCTTGATTATCGTGTCAGGAGGACGATAATTAATTTAATTATGTTAATATGTTAATTAAATATGCATGTGGGCCCAACTTGGTTATTAGGGGCATATTCATAATTTTATCTCATTGAGAGCGTAAATGAAATAAATATATATATGTGTGTGTGTGTTGTATTGATACCACAAGATTGTGGTGATATATTTGTGATATGCGATCCGAGACGGTCCTAGGGAAAGGATTAGAAAAATGGTCACAACGGGGTCGAATACCCGGCTCGGGAAGAGCCTAGGGGTATTTTGGGAACACAGTTGGTGTTCGGGATTCACCGAGTAACAGGTAGTGGTTTAGTTACTGATTAAGTATGTCGGGATTAAATGGGGAATTATAGGAACACTCGAGGATTTAGTAGGATGTGGAAAATGACGGGATTGGCCTTGGTGGCACCAAAGGATTAGGATAGACTTGAGGGCATTTTAGGTATTTTGGGACTTAGGCAACTGGGATTAGGCTTAGAAACAACACACTCTAGAATTCACTTAGAAGAAAACAGAACCCTCCTCTCTCTCAAGCTTATATCTCTCAGTTCTCTCTCTCGGTTGTCTCTCTCGATTCTCTTTGATGCTTGGCGGTATGATAAAACTTTGAGGATTCTAGGCTAAATAATTAAAGAATTAGGGACTTGCAATGCTTGGAAAATCAGCTCAAGGTTGGAAGATATCACAGAGGTAAAGATTAATCTTGATTTGTTTCTGTTGAATTCATCTAGAACCTTAAGTTTTCATGGAAGTTCGATTTCAGTTTGGTTTTAAGTTTTGGTGAGTATTTGAAATTGTTTCTAAGATTGTTATGCTGCCTAGGAGGTGTGGATAGGAAATCTAGACTCAATTCTGGGTTTAAATGATGTTTGGGGTGTGAATTATTGATTTAGGCTCGGGGAAAACACAAAGATATGGTGAGATTTCTGGGTTTTGAGGCTCGAGTCGCGACCCTGTTCATTAGGCATCGCGGCCTTGTTCATCAGGTGTCGCGAGCTGCTTGAATACTAACGCTTGGGGGCCTCAGAAGTTTGCATAGGCGCTGTGGCGTAAGGCATAGCGCATCACCACTCGTGTCCTTCAGCAGAGAGAGCTTTGCCCTTTGACTTGGGCGCGTCGCAATCCCTTAATGGCTGGGTCACGACTCAAATGGGAATTATTTGTTGTTTGAGGGTTTTAAGCTCGGGAACCCAAATGTTAAGGCTCAGGAAGGATTCTACTACCTGGTTTAGTAGAATTCAAGGTCTCGAAGGCTAGAATAATATTCTTAAGTTATTAGTTGGCTTAGGGCTTGATGGATTTCCATTATGGATGCGTTTTGACTAGGTTTACGTCAAACCTCAGATTAGGGGACTATGCTCGGGATCACGGTAATCAATCAGCTCGGGACACATGTAAGAAAACTGTTTGTGCTCGTAGAGCAGAGTGTGGCCCTATTGTTTGTGTTTTAGGGCATGGACCTACTGTTTGTGTTTTATATATGTGTGAATATCTGTAAATGCTATGTTGTGTTATGCATGTTAATGAATGAACAGCAAAGGGCGAGAACGGCGAAGGCCGGAAATGGTGGATTCCAAGAACAACGAGGACTGGTACGGCAAAGGGTCGGGGTCGGCATTAAACACGCTGAGTGCAGGCCGCTAGGACAAGACCCTCCAAGGGTGTTGTATCCACCCGTTCAGTGAAGACCGCGAACCCAGGGCCTGGTAAAGCACCTAGGTTGGCGTCGGTCGCTATGTGTTTAGTCTGCTAACTGTTTGCTGTATATTGTCGATTGATATGTGTGATTTGTTATGCGTTGAGTTTTCTTGATGGGCTTCGGCTCACGGGTGCTCTATGGTGTAGGTAAGGGCAAAGGAAAGGTTGACCAACCATGAGTTGGAGAGAGTGGAGCGACGAGTACATGTTCGGTCTACCTGGCTGCCACGGCCAGGGTTATTTTGGGAAATGTATTTTAATGATTTCTTTTGTCACTTAAGTCAACCATAACTATATTTTTGAGTTGTAATACATTTTCTAAATAGTATTTTGGGATCCCAAATGTATAACTTTTATGATTTTAATGAATGGCCAAATCTTTATATCCAATGTTGTCAAATAAGTGTTTAAATTCAATTTAGTCACAATTTTTAACCTAAAACCTTGGTTAGCAAGCTAATGGCACATTTATAACTCACATGGTAATGGATCTAAGGTAGTAGGGCATTACATAAACCCTATTTTGCGGTTTAGGCCGGCTTGTTGTAACATTTTGAGTTGTAAATAACATTTCTAAATGTTTATTTTTGGATCCCATGTACGAACTTAAACATTTTTATGAAATGATCATTCCTTTTGACCAAAAATTTTAATCCTAATATGTTAATCACTTTTAGTTACTCGTTTATGGCCAAATGAATCGGTTAGCGAGTCTAACACTATTTGGAATATACAGTGTAACGGTCTTGGCTTTCCAAGGCATTACAAATTTGTATCAGAGCATGACAAGGTTAAGGGTTCCTAAAGATTGGTTGGGCATGTACACTCGCCACTAAAGATAAGCTTTACTCAGGGTTTGGTAACTATTTATGTGGTTATGAGTTTATCTGCTTAAATAGGATATAAATGCCTTATCTGCCTGCCTAATTAGGAAGCATGAGATATTTTGATAGGGCATGGCCCTTGACTGCTATGTGTATGTTTAAGATGTGCTTATTAGCGCTATTATTTCTTGTGAATGCAAGGGAAACACTTATCATCATTTTTATATGCATATGTATGTCAGGAAATGCTGATTAGCATCATTATATGTTTATAAATGTCAAAAAGTGCTTATTAGCACCATGTTTGAGTATGAATATGAACTGACATGCTTATTTGCATGATTGTTGAGTGTGAATGCTTTTTGGTTCGGTCTTGGACAGTAGGGCGGCAAGAGGTATTGTTATAACTATCTAACTGGACGAATTGGTTACTGTAGTGATAAGCTTGGAAGTATGCTTCCAAGGTAGTCAGATTCGTTAACCGGCCGAGAATGATAATCAGGGTCAGACCCCTCCGCCAACTCCAGAGAACTGGCAGCAAGTTCTTGCTAATATGCAAGCCAGATTATAGAGGTTGGAAAAAGAAATATGCCTACTTAGACAGCAATAGGTTCCAGCTAGGAACGTTCAACCAGAGGTGCCACCTGCGTTGGTACCAATAGTAGTACAGCCGCTAGAGGCTGGGAACAGATGAGAACCTCTTTTTGAAAGGTTCAAAAAACAACACCCTCCAGTTTTTTAGGGCAGTGCAAATCCAGACAAGGCCAACCAATGGATGAGCATGGTTACCGCTATCCTGTACTTCATGAGAGTAGAGGGTAATGAGAGAGTGGCATGTGCCACGTATATGTTTTGGGAGGATGCCCGAATTTTGTGGGAAGTAATATCCCAGACCAAGAACGTAAAAACCATGGATTAGGAAGAGTTCAAAACTTTATTTAATGATAAGTATTACAATGATGCAGTTAGGGCTGCAAAGGCAGAGGAATTCAGTAGGGTGTTGCAGGGACATATGTCAGTGACAGAGTATGCGCTGCAATTTGATAGACTGGCCAAGTTTGCTGTAGACTTGGTACCCACAGATGGGACAAGGAAGGAAAGGTTCCTTCAATGCTACATCCTATAATAGCCTGAGATGTTCGAATTACCACCGTGCTTGGGGTGATGACATATGCACATGTGGTAGAGAAAGCCCTTACTTCAGAGGGCCCAGAGAACAAAATCTGGTGTGAGAACGCGGCTAGGAGAGACACTAGGAGGATGGGACCTCCACTTATAAGTTCTGGTAGGAGCGGAGGTCCTAGTGACTAGAAAAGGAAGGCTCTAGATACATTTTCAGCTTCATTCCCTGATAAAAGGCCACGTGGTATACAGATAGGCCGCCAGGGCGGCAATGAGGTTTGGAGGACCTACCCAGAGTGCGCTAGATTTAAGAGATGCCACGTGGGAGAGTGTTGGGAAAAGGCCCACTTTCTGTGTGGGATAGTGGATGACTTGAAGAAAGACTGTCCGAGAGTGAAGAAAGAAAATCCCAAGAAGACAGACAGCCTGACACCAGCTCAGGTGTTTGCTCTGACTCAGGCAGAGGCCGAGGTTAGCCCATCGGTAGGGACAGGTCAGTTTTCTAGTGTTGGAACTTCTTATATTGTTTTGATTGATTCTGGTACTACACATTCCTTTGTTTCTAGTAGGATAATTTATAGACTGTGTAGACCATGTGGTTATTACTTTGAGGCTTGGAACTTTACTGCCCACTTGAGAGCTAGTAGTTTCCAAGAGATGGGTTAGATCACTACCAGTGATAGTGGATGGTAGAGAGTTTTTCAGTTGATTTGACTGAGTTGGCTATGAATGACATCGACATGATCTTGGGCATGGACTGGTTGGCTAAATATGGGGCACCTATAGATTGCAAGAAGAAGATGGTAACCTTTGAACGTAAGGGTGAGGATCCCTATAATGCCCTGGATAACCAAGACCATTACACTATGTAGTTAAAGTAGTGCAGGACTTGCTAATCAAGTCATTTTATTAAAAATGTGATCCTAAGGTCAACAATTGGATTAGGGTTAAAAGATTTTGATCATAAACGGTTAATTTTTCATTAAAATATATGTTTGGAACATGGGATCCCAAGAACATTGTTTAAGTGTTAATTTACAAACTCTCAAAATTATATACAATTAGTGGCCACTCTAATGGAAAAATACAAGTTTTAGGCTTCTGTCCCTGTACTTCCCTCGGCCGTGGTGGACGAGCAGCTAACAATGTACACCTCACCCCCAGAGCTCTGCAACTCATGGTTGATCCAGCTTACCCTTGCCTTTACCTGCACCACTAGCACCCGTGAGCTAAGGCCCAACAAGAAAACCAAAATAACAATCACATGTAACAATAAGAATATTCAATCAAGCTTATCTCATATAAACATAAAACAGAGTACATATATTCAATTAATCAATGACAATCACACAATCTCAAGTAATCAGGGTTGGCACCCTTAGGCCGAGCCCCCTGTTGATCTAGCTGGCCCTGGCCCGCTTAGGCCGGGCCGTGCTTAGTACGTTTACCATTAGCCCCAGCTCCCTTAGGCCGATCTTCCTTGTATGACAGATCAATCTTACAAACACACAATACAAGCAGTCAATATTTGGGAATCTCAGTCCCGTTCACACCCACACAGGGTGCAGTTTTCTTACCTTGAATTCTGAACAGAGATAATAAAGCGGTCTCGAGCGTGATCCTCAGTCCTGAGCCTTGGTGATAAACCTAGTCACAATGGCCAATGGGTAATCGTCAACTTATAATCCAAATAAATACTTAGGAGATAAAAACTAGCCTTCGGGACCTCAATTTCTACTAAATCGAATAGTATAAATTGTCCCGAGCGCCTAGGCTCGAGCCCCTGAGCCTTACCAAACCTAGAAACCAACCTAAGGAAAAAATCCATAAGTGGGCCGCAACTTGCCCCCAAGTCAGAGGCTAGACCCCCACGCCTCAAAGGGAGGTGGGCTGCGACTTACTCCCCAAGGACGCAGCGTGTCACGGGCTGACATTTTGACAGCGGAAATGCCCGTGCGGCACCTTGACTCCTCTGAGCCAAGGTCAGCCTTCCAACCATTCGAATAACAATGGGCACATTTTTTGCGCGACCGTGTGCCTCTGCACACTTCCGTCTCACGAACAACTCTCGTCGAGTCATGCTCTTCAGCATCTATGAGTGCAATCATGCATCAAGGCTATCTAGCCAAGACACTCACACTGTCCATAGGTTCTCACTATGGCAAGGAAAATCCCAACACCGATGCCCACCCAGACATTCGCAAGTCAAGGTAGCATGTGTGGCTAAGAGCCAACACCAAGCTGACGTGCCAACACCTCCCATCATGTCCCATTCGATACTATCCGATTAGTTCACGTCACAGACCAAGGACTCCCATACGTCCATGGTCCAATCCTCAAGGCACCATACCATCGTGCATGTTGGCAGGACCTTGAGACTGGCTGCCAAACTAGTAGCACACACTGGACCTCTGTCCTACTCAAGCATAGTGCACCCTCCAATGCTTGCATGCTAACAAGTCCCACGAATGACTTCCCATGCCATCTCGTGTCGAGATTCATGGCCATGGCACACCACGACATCTCTCAAAGGTTTGGGCCACGTTCCATGCAAGCGGCATCCCGGCAAGCCAAGGGAACCGTACCCTTAAACCTCTGGCAGCACACTTCGACGCACTACCAGGGCGGCCCGGTAATGTCCATGAGTACTCCTACTCATGGAGACGTATGAGTCCCCTCGTGGTCCTCATATGCCCGCCCTACTAGTCCTCCCAACTAGTAGTAGCTCACTTGATGCACCTGCGCCAGGGGGTGGTGGAGAGCTGACACCAGGTGCTCCCCCTACAAAGAGCCTTCTGAGCTTTTAGCCTTTTACCAGGAACATAAATGATTTTCGCTTGGGAGACATATTTGGCTTCCAGCTCGCCAATTCTCTGAATCTCCCAAATCCGATCATACCATTGCGTTCATTGACCCTTCAATATGGAACCTACCAAGTCCCGTCCATTTCCGGGCAATATTGAAGATATTTACGAAAATGCCACTGCCGTACAAACTAGGCATCAGCATGCTCACCAGCCTGCACCCTCGCGTGCGCATCTGACCGAGCGCCATCCTAGCTTGTAACATGCCATCAAGGCCGGCATGTTACACAGCGCACCCCCAAATAGAGAGCACACCCAGGGCCTGATGGGCACACGCACAACGGCGCCCATGCGCTGGGTCATGGTGCGCCCCCTTCGAACCTAGAAACTCTTGGTTTTCTTCCCACTTTTACTAGCTAATTTCCTCAAAACCCAAACCTAATAAACCTCTCAATCAGACCAAATTCAACTACGAGTTTAAGACCTTAATCACATATTTAAAATAATCAATCTTAACAATTATACTGGTGCTACCACCCCAATTCTTAACACCTTGAATCCTAGCATAAGAACAAGATGAACTACATACTCAAAAATTTGAATCCTTACTTCAGTTATAGCTTAATTCTTCAGCATCCCACTGGTACAATCCAGCTTAAATCCTTCAGTAGTTCAAGACTCTCCCTTCCCTTCAATATTCCTTCAATGAATACCAGCTTAAGGCCTAAGTTTTCTGCCCTTCTTCTTCCTTAGTTTCAAAGCACAATGAGAGAGAGAGTGAGAGTGAGAGAGAGAGAGAGAGTACGTGGGAGAGAAAGAGGGGAGTTTGAGAAGTTTTTCCCTTAAGTTTCGGGTTACTTTCTAGGACCGTCTGGAGCCATATACTGCAAATATATCCACATAATAATGTGGTCTCAACAATTTATCACAAATAATCACATTTAGGCCCTCAACGTGCCAAAATTAAAAATATGCCCTTATAAGCTAGAAAGGGCCCACATGCATATCCAATACTCATAAACATGCATATAATATATCCATATAATCATATTAATCATGCATGCCACATAATCATGCATTTAACCATTTATTCACACATATACCAATTATGTCCTCCCGGCATGCTAATCAAGGCCCTTAAGCGTTATTAGTGAATTTTGGGTCGTTACAATCCCTTTGTATTTGTTGGCACTATGCATGGATCCCGTGTACCTATGATATCAGCATTGAGGGCAAGATACCTATTGTGAGGTGGTTGCATAGGATTCCTAGCAAGTGTGGTGGACACCACTCAGGTCGTGCCAGTGGGACCAAAAAAGACCAGACTAGTCTGTGAGTTTCTGGATGTGTTTCGAGCGGAGTTGTCAGGGTTGTCGCTACATAGAGAGATAGAGTTTGTTATTGAACTGGCACCAGGGACAAAGCCAATTTCTAGGGTGTCATACAGAATGGCCTAGCAGAGTTGAAAGAACTGAAGGTACATTTACAAGAGTTGTTAGAATTAGGTTTTACTAGGCCCAGTGTTTTTCCATGGGGCGCACCAATTATATTTGGAAAGAAGAAAGACGATTCTCTGAGGATGTGTATTGATTAAAAGGAACTGAACAAGTTAACAATTAAGAACAAGTATCATCTGCCAAGGATAGATGACATGTTCGATCAGTCGCAGGGTAAGACAGTATTCTCGAAGATAGATCTTTGATCTGGTTATCATTAGTTGAAGATCAAGGAGGAGGATATATCGAAGATAACTTTTTGCATCAGATATGGGCATTATGAGTTCCTGGTTATGTCATTTGGTTTGACTAATGCCCCAGCAACTTTTATGGATCTGATGAACAGGGTTTTCAAAGATTATCTGTATTAGTTTGTGATCGTCTTCATCAATGATCTTTTAGTTTATTCTCGGTAGGAGGAAGAGCATGAGCAACATCTCAGTTTGGTTTTATAGAGGCTGAGGGAACACAGACTGTATGCAAAGTTCAAGAAGTGGGAGTTCTAGTTACCACGTGTGACTTTCCTTGGTCACATTGTTAGTAAAGATGGAATCAAGGTGGACCCAACTAAGATTTAGGCAGTCAGGGATTGGCCAAGGCCAAGGAATGCCTCAGAGATTAGAAGTTTCCTTGGACTGGCAGGTTATTACAGGCGTTTTGTGGAAGGGTTCTCAAGGATTTCCACCCCACTGATGGAATTGACACGCAAGAACCAAAAGTGTGTGTGGTTATATAGGTGTTAGAACAACTTCCAGGAGTTGAAGCAGCGTCTGATTACCGCTCCAGTGTTGAGTCTTCCAATAGATCAGGAGAAGTTCGTACTTTATTGCAATGCCTCAAGACAAGGGTTAGGTTGTGTCCTTATGTAGGCAGGGAAGGTGAGATATACACTAACCATAAGAGCCTAAAGTATTTCTTTACACGGAAGGATTTAAACATGAGACAGAGGCGTTGGTTAGAGCTGGTGAAGGATTATGACTGTGACATCCTGTATCACCCAGGAAAAGCCAACGTGGTGGCAAATGCCTTAAGTTGGAAAGGTTCGGGACAATTTTACGGTGTGAGGTATATGTCCAAGGAATTGGTAGAGGATATAACCAAAGCAGGAATAGAGTTAGTGGTGGGCCAGTTAGCCAACATCACACTTCAGTCTGCTCTTTTGGAGAGGATAAAGGAAAGCAAGTTGAGTGATTCGCAACTGATGAGGATTAGAGGGGACATCCTAGCTAGAGTGGCTAGGGACTATACAGTGTCAGAGATGGGCTTACTGAGATACAAGGGTTAGATCTATGTTTCAATGGATGCTGTTATCAGAAGGGAGATTCTGGATGAATCTCACACCACCCTTACTCTTTACATCCAGGCACCATCAAGATGTATCAGGATCTGAAGACTTTATATTGGTGGCATGGGATTAAGAGGGGTGTAACCGAATATGTGGCTAAGTGCATGACTTGTTAGCAGATCAAGGCTGAACATCAGAGACCAGCAAGGCTATTGCAACCTCTGGATATCCCATAGTGGAAATGGGAGGACATCATAATGGATTTTGTGGTTGGGTTACCCAAGACCATGGGTCAGCATGATTCAGTATGGGTCATTGTGGATTGGTATACCAAATCAGCTCACTTTCTACCGATGAAGACGACTTATACAGTTGACCAGTACGCAAATCTCTATGTGAGAGAGACTGTGCGCCTTCATGGGGATCCGAGGCCAATTGTATCAAATCAGGACCCCTCATTTACTTCTAAGTTCAAGGGAGGTTTGTCGAAAGCTATGGGTACGCAGTTGAAATTTAGTACGGCTTATCATCCCTAGAAAGATGGTTAGTCTGAGAGGATAATTCAGATATTGGAAGACATGCTCCAAGCATGCGCTTTGGACTTTTAAGGGTTCTGGAGTAAGTATTTGCCTTTGATAGAATTTTCCTACAATAACAGCTATCAGTCAACCTTTGGAGTGGCTCCTTATGACATGTTGTATGGTAGGAAGTGTAGATCGTCCATACACTGGGATGAGATGGGTGAAAGGAAATACTTGGGTCTTGAAGCAATTCAGAGGACCAATGAGGTTATCAAAAAGATCAGAGCTCGGATGCTCGCATCTCAAAGCAGACAGAAAAGTTATTCAGATCCAAAGCGCAGGAACATGGAGTTCCAAGTGGGAAACTATGTCTTCCTTCGAGTTTCACCCTTGAAAGGGGTAAAGAGATTTAGGAAGAAGGGCAAGTGGAGCCCTAGATTTCTAGGACCTTTCGAGATCCTAGAGAGGATTGGTTAGGTGGCCTATAGATTGGCCTTACCCTCGGCATTGTCAGCAGTACACAATGTGTTTCGTATTTCGATGCTTCGGAAGTATGTATCAGATGAGACTCATGTATTGATTTATAAAGATCTGGAGCTGCAGGCAGATTTATCCTATGAGGACCAGCTAGTCCAAATATTAGACAGGAAGGATAAGGTCCTGAGGAATAAAACCATACCTTTAGTTAAGGTATTATGGAGGAACAACAAGGTCGAGGAGGTGACCTAGGAATTGGATTCCAATATTCGGGATCAGTATCCCGAGCTGTTCAGGTAAAAATTTCGAGGACAAAATTCTTGTAAGGAGGGGCTAATTTCAACATCCTAATTTCCCTAATAAGGCTTAGTGCCTTGATTATGGGATCATGATGGCAATAATTGAATATTATGTGCATGTTTATGATTATATGAGTTAGGTGAGTTATATTATGATATGACTATATTTGTATGTTTGGGGTGTATTAAGCATGCATGTGGGGTCATTTCTTATTAGAAGGGTATTTTCATAATTTTGACCCGTTGAGGGCATATTTGTAAATATATGCATTTTATTATTAAGACCGCATTATTATGTGGATATATTTGGGTTGTTCGACACGAGGCAATCCTAGTGAGAAAAGTAGTAGTTTAGTCATAACGGGGCAAAATACCCGGCTTGGGGTGAGCCTAGGGGTATTTTGGTAATTTAGTACATTACCGGAATTTATCGGGTATTGGGAAATTATTTTATGAGTATTTGGGTGTAATGGAATTAATGGGAAAATATGATGTTAATTAAGGGTTGGTGAGAATTTTGGGGAAAATGACTAAAATGCCCTTGGTTTTGGTCAAGGGGCATTGGTTTGGCTAGGGGTAAAATGGTCAATTACCTTATAACTAGAGAAAAGGAAACATTGGCTGAAGGTTTTGGTCATACACATACACCTCTCTTATTTTCTCTCTTGGTTACCTCTTTTTGTGGGTTTTGGAAGCTAAGACAAACAAGTGAAGCTAGTTTGCTCTTGAGGAATTTTTAAGGAATTTGAGCTCTGTTGGGAGATTAGGAGCTACCAAGGAACAACAAGAGGTGGGGATTTTGAAATTCTATACCTGAGGTAAATATTTGTTAACATTTCTTGGTGTTCTTTCTTTTACTTTGGTGTTCTTGAAGTTTTGGAGAATTGGTTTGGGACTTTGAGTTTAAGGGTTCTAGAGGAGTTCTCTGTGTATACGATGATATAGATTGTTTAGATTGTTGATTTAAAACTTGTCTTGATCTGAATTATGGTGTTTGAGTTGTTGATTTTCGGATTTGGAAAAGAGATGGGTTTTGAGAACTCAAAGTTGTGATTCTTGGCATCTCTGGTTTTCTGAGAGCTTTGAGGGTGTTTGTGGGTTCTTAGGCACTTGGATAACCAACTTGGGGGTCAAGGTTTCGTTATAATTGAGTCAGAAGCTTGGTTTGATGACTCTTGGGGGTCTTGGGTCAGAGTTTAATGAAGTTAGGTCGGAGGAACTGCAGAAAACGGAACCTCGAATTCTGGGTTTGCGTTGTAGCGCCCCTCCTCTGGGTTTGGGTGCCCCTGTGCTAAGTAGGGGAGGGCTTGGGGTCTTTGTGTTTGGTTTGGGCACCATTGCGCTATGCATGGGAGTTCTTGGGGGGCTCTCTGTTTTGTTTGGGTGCCCCTGCCCTAGCTTTTGGTGCCCCTATCCTATGCCAGTTTCAGTAAAACTCACTTTTTGAGATTGGGAAGAACTTTGGGGCTTAGGGGATTATTACACCACCCCGTTGGGTGGAATTGGAAGTCCCAAGAGCAAGGGATTTTTCCTGGAGTTTGTTCATTTTTGGATTGAATCGTAATGAGGATATTATTTATGGTTGTGATTAAGTTACCGTTAGGGCTCAGGGCAGGATCGTGCTCGAGGGTCATTTTATCTATCATGTGCTTGGACCAGAAGTAAGAAAACTACACCTAATACGTGATATATGTGATTAGGGCTTGGCCCGGTTACTGAACATGGTTATGATTATGGCTCAGGCCCTTATGAATGAACATGATTATGATTATGCATGTGATTGTTTGATTAAGCATGCTTGAATACTATGTATCTGGACAATTGTTAAATGATGTATGCTTGTTTGCACTATTTGATTACTATTTGGGCACCCTTGCCCTAGCTTTAGGCGCCCTTGCCCTATGCTAGTTTCAGCAAGACTCACTTTTTGAGTTAGGGAAAACCTTAGGGGCTCGGGGGATGATTCCATCACCACATTGGGTGGAATTGGAAGTCCCGAGAGCACAGGATTGGTCCCAGAGTTTGTTCATTTTGGAATTGAATCATAATAAGGATATTATTTATGGTTGCGACTAGGTTACCACTAGGGCTCAGGGCAGGATCGTGCTCGAGGGTTGTTTTATCTATCTTGTGCTTGGACCAGAGGTAAGAAAACTGCACCCAATACGTGATATATGTGATTAGTGCTTGGCTCGGTTGCTGAACATGGTTATGATTAGGTCTCAGGGCTCTGAATGAGCATGATTATGACTATGCCTGTAATTATTTGATTAAGCATGCTTGAATGCCGTGTATCTGGATAATTTTTAAATGATCTATACTTGTTTGCATTATCTTATTAAGAAATGATTGACTTATAAGTCAATGGCGACAATTGTAACTTCCCAAAATTACCTAATAAGGCTTAGGGCCTTGATTAGGGGGCCAAGATGACTTTATATGGAGTTATATGTTTATTTGTTCTATTTAGTTGTAATTATGTGGATTATGTGATAATATGACTAGTTGTGCATGTTTAGGGGTATTAAATATGCATGTGGGCCCGTTTCTTATTATAAGGGAAATCTTGATAATTTGGCCCGTTGCGGGCATAATTGTATATTTATGTGCATATATGTGAAATATGTGTGAGACCACATTATTATGTGGGTTTATTTGAGTTACTCGGCACAAGACGATCCTAGGGAGCAAGTTAGCGGGAAAGTCACAACGGGACCCAATACCCGACTCATGGCGAGTCGAGGGGTATTTTAGGTATTAGGCATTTAGATTAGGTTATTGGGTAATGGGAATGAATAATTGGGGATATATTTGAAGATAGTGAGTTTAGGAGGGAATACCAGGGAGTTTGACCATTTTGCCCTCAAGGATGTTTTTGGTACCCCAAGCCTCGGGATTAGCTTAAGTCACTTAACCTTAGGAACACAAAAAGGAAACACTCAGAAGCACTCCCCACTGACTGAATTTCTCTCTCTCACTCTCTTTCTCTCTAAGCTGCCTTAAGCTTGTTTCTTTGAGAATTTAAGGAGCATTTTGGCTAGAAATCAGGGAATTGAAGGCTTAGGATTAGGATTTGGATAGCTTGTGGCTTGAGGGTCTTCATTCACAGCTAAGGTAACCATTCAAACTCTTTGGTATAGTTGAATTTATGTAGAATCCATGGATGTTTTGAGGTGTTATTGAACCTTTTAGCTCAAGAATTGAAATTGGAGTTTTGATGAGTTTTAAGACTATATTCTTGTTGGGTTTTGCTACTGGGGAGATGTTAGAACTGTAGTGGTAATTGAATTATGGTTTTGGGGTGAAATTGGGATAGTTTAGATTGAATTTGGCTGTTGGAAAGTGTGAAAAACCTGGGTTCGCAGGGCCAAGTCGCAACTCTGTTCTTGAGGGGCTGCGACTCAGCTTGAACCTAGGCCTTGGGAGGTCTCTGTCTGGGAGGCGCACCGCGACCCTCAAGGGCAAGTCACGGCCCGTGTATCTTTGACAGAGGGGGAGGCTTTTGGATAGGAGGGGGCGTGCCACGACCCTCAGGGTCAGGTCGCGGCCTGCCTGGGCATTTTTGGCCTTGGGGAGTTTTTAAATTTGGGAACCTTTTCCTTAGGGCCCGAGTTTGTTTCCACTACTCGGTTTAGTGGAACTCGAGGCCCCAGAGCTAGGACTCGGTCTGGAAGCCTTTATTTGCTCGTTATTGATGGAATCATATATTATGGTTGTGACTAAGTTATCGCTAGGGGCTCGGATAGGCCCCGGGGTTGGCTCTATGGTCAACTATTCAGGGCAGTGGCCCCAAATTGGTCCAATGACCATTTGTTTGTAACTGAAGAATTGTATATGTAGGTTATTATTGCTGGACATGCTAGATAAGAATCTGGGAGTCTGTATCTTTTTGTTTATGCATATATTGAGTTTTCTTGCTGGGCCTTGGCTCACAGGTGCTTTGTGGTGTAGGTAAGGGGAAGGGAAAGCTTGACCAGCCATGAGTTGGAGAGCTTCGGTGGCGGCGTGTACATATGCGACTGCTCGTCCACCACGGCCAAGGATATCTCAGGGGAACTAGGGTTGTAGCCCTGTTTTTGCCACTTAGGTTGGCTGGATGTAATTTTTGATATACATACACATTTTTAAGAATTCAGTTGAAATATTTTGGAATCCCACAAATGTATGAAACTTTTTAAATATAAGTCAATGGTTTATTTTACCAAAATATTTTAACCATTACCCTTGACATCAACCATAATTACACATTTTAAGCCAAATGACTTGATTAGCAAGTCTTACACAATTTAAAGTACACAGTGTAATGATCCTGGATTAGGAGGATGTTACAACAATAGCACGCTGAGCGTAGGCCGATATGGTTAGGCCTAATCAGGAGTGTGGTATACGCTTGACCGACCCTATGGTCGCTTAGAAATTAAAACGCCAGTTACTCTTGGCCAGCCCTAAGGTTGGTTATCCAAAGAATAGGACAATGGACCCTAGAGTGACTCTATAGTCACTTATCCTAGGGCAACGGGCCCCTGTATGACTCTATGGTCGTTTATTTAGGGCAACGGGCCCCTGGTGTGACCTTGTAGTCACTTATTTGAGTAGTTAGCATGCACGAGTAGAGTTATTACTGCTTGGCATGCTAATTATGATTCTGTAATATGTTGTAAACTGCTTATGAGCATATTTAAGTTTTCTTGCTGAGCATTGGCTCACGGGTGCTATGTGGTGTAGGTAAGGGGAAAGGGAAGCTGGACCAGCCTTGAGTTGGGCAGCTTCGGTGGCGACGTGTACATATGCGGTTGCTCGACTACCACGGCCAGAGTTTCTCAGAGAAACTAAGGTTAAACTCTATTTTGTCGCTTATGTCGGCTTGTTGTAACTTTTTGAGTTGTAAATAACCTTTTTAAAATGTTTATTTTTGGATCCCATGTACGAACTTAAACATTTTAATGAAATGATCATTCCTTTTGACCAAAATTTTTAACCCTAATCCGTTAATCACTTTTAGTTACACTTTTATGGCTAAATGACTCAGTTAGTGAGTCTAACACTATTTGGAATACACAGTGTAACAGTCTTGGCTATCCAGGACATTACAAACATGTTATAGGTCATCAATTACTCTATATGTGCAGGTAAGGGCAAAGCTTAGAAGTTGTGCTGGTAGCTGGAGGGGATTCCATCTGCAGTATGCATATTGTGAATCAACCAACTTGCACGATTGATAGGGTTTCCTCAAGTCTTCCGCTAAGTTTCAAGTCAAATCTTTTATGTTTTATTTTCAAGTTTGGGTCAAGAAGGCCCTATGGCCAAATACTCTCTTTTAAGTTTATTTCAACGGTGTTTTGTTTTAAACTACTGAGATCTTAGACTCATTTATATTTTCAAATTTGTTTTGCGATGTAAACACTTTATCAAAGTTACTTAAGACTTCTAATGGCCTGTTTTTACAAAAGTTGACCGCAAGGGAGTTGGCCACTAGGATTTCATTGTCGTTCTCCAGTTAGTCTAGTCTTTAGAAATTTGGGTTGTTACAGTGTGCAATATGTTATTTATATCCTGATTTTGATATCATAAATCATCTAAAATTTTCTAAAAATTTATGGGAGGTCTCGTGTAACTACATTATATACCATCATGTAAAAAAATGAACTTGCAACTTATTAATTCATTGAAAATACTAAAAGTACCTATACACAGTGATTAAAAACAATCACTACCCAACAATTTTTCATATATATATATATATATAGGGAGCGACTACAACGCATCCACTTTTTTTACAATACTAGTGCATCCTTTTTTTTTTATTTTCAGCACCTAGATAGATGTAATCCCAATTTTTTTTGTGACAATATATATTGTAGTTATTTAAAACATCCCGCAAGTTTTCAAGAAATTCTGAATAGTTTACGAAGCTGAAAATAAGGTTCAAACTATTAAATTTTACACGTGTACACAACAAAAAAAACAGGCATGTGTGCAAGAGATAGTTTAAACCATGTTTTCGGTACCATAATTTATTCATATTTTTTGAAAATTTGTAGGATGTTCTAGATAGCTAAAATGTACACCGTCGTATAAAAAAATTTGGGATTATATCTATTCAGATACCGAAAATAGAAAAAGGATGCACCGGTGTTATTATAAAAGTGGATACGTTGTACTCGCTATATATATAATGTAACAAGAGGGTATATAGTATCGCCTATTTTTAACTAGGTCATATTATCAAATTTTTTTAAAAGGAATATAAAAAATTATATGGTGAGGAGGAGATATTGAGCTCGTTAGAAAAATATATATATAGAAGTTCTAACACATTAATAAGTTCAAAATAAAATCAAGAAAATTCAGTCCCTATGATATTAATTTATTTTTGTTGATTTTTTTTTTTCTAATTGCATAAGACTGAAAAGAGAAAAAAAATGGAATTTTGATCTCATAATTTCTCATATTATTCATACAAGAGTTAGAAAAAGTATTAGGTTTAAAATTTGATATTATTTTAATTTTCAATCATCATTAAACAAAACATTAATTCCTTTATATATAATTTAATTTTTTTTACAAACAACCTTGTGCGTCTTTACTAGTTTATATATAATTAATAAAAGTGATTACCAAACTAGACCTTTCATCGCACTGAATCTTGTGTTGTAACATGAAAATTCATATTAAGAACTATGAGAACATATCCCAAAATAAAAGCGACTAGTTAGGTAAAATTACTTCTTTTCATCATCCAAAATACATCTCATGAAATTTGTAGTAAATCATCCCATTGCTACATGAGTCCAAAGGATACGAGAGCATATCGAGTATTATAGATAAATATGTCAGCTCAAATAATAGCCTCTTTGAAAGTAAACATAATAATATATAAAAGAAAAAGAAAAAGGCCAACAACAACCAAAGTGGGGACCTATTTAAAACTTAGTCCCATGTTTCATTGTCATGTTAAGTTGTGTAGAAGCCGCTCTTAAATATTGCTCAATTTTCCTTTTGTCAGATTTTAGATGGTTGGGGCCATCATGTTTCAAGATAATCAATGAAGCTATAACCACAAGAGTCAATATCCAAGTTGAGCATAACAACTCTATAATTTAATCAATAATAACTCTGGCTGTTGTAGATTACCTCTAGCTGCATCTGTCCAATTACTTATGCGACTCATTGTCACAAACAAAAAGACTCCGATGTGATTGAACTGGTTTTCAAACACTAAAAAATGAACCAGTTTTGGGTGCAATACAAAATTAAATACTTTTTTTTTTTGTTCTTTTTAGCAGAAATGAAAACAAACAAAGTCTTTGGGGGTAGATCTTATCAAACTTGTTGTCCAATTCATCATATCTATCCAGAATTTTTCAGCTCCCATTTTCGAGGGGAAGCTGAAGTTACATTTGGCTATATAATAAAGCTTGAGCAATCAGTTAAATCTACAGCAAGACAGTTAACTGTATCAACCTTAAAAATGATGATTTGTTTTGAAAAAATAGTGTTTCGCTGTTGGGCATGACCTCTTTTGCCCTTCAATTTCAGAATCCTGTTGTAAGAAGCCATGAGTGCAGAGCCTTTTGCTGCTAAATACCATTGTCAAGTGAAAATTTTGAAAAGAAAGAAGCTTGAGGAGTGTGCGTCAAAAACAAGTCAAAACCCTCAAATAGCTTCTTATCTTCAACACTGACAAGACAATGGGAACCATTTGGTCAACAAGAAACGTTTCATTTTCACTATCAAAACAAATAAACCATAACAGGGTATGTGCATTACTGCAACCAGCAAGTACCTGCAGTTCGGTAGCAAAAAAAGTCTAAAAATTATCACTAAATTAAAAAAAAAATTACTGGCATTATTACCAAACATGTTATAGGGAGAACATACCACAGTGGAGCATATGGTGATGACAATTCAAGAAATGGATATGGCCACCTGTAAAAACAGAGTTACTGTCTTTATTGTTTGATTAAATTCAATATAATCTTCAGTAGATTTTACAGAAAGAATGAAAGGAATTACCAAAATGATACACATGCATGAATGATCCACTGGAAAATGACGAAAACACCAGTCCACAAAATGAAGAAAGTAATACGAAAGACGGGAACTTGCTGAAGGATTGGGCCATATAAATTCAGTATGGGAGAAAATATAGGAAAAAAGAATTTTATATGGGAATAGAATATGCACCCAAAAGCTATTTACCAAGCAATTCAAAGCTGTATCGCAGAGGAGTAAAATGGCATTGAATGAATGCAAGCTGACATTCATCTGCATAAATGGTAATGTCAACTTGAAAAATAAGAGAGACAAAAACCATAACTAATAAGCAATATTAAGGGAGACTATATGATAAAGTTTACTCACAAAAGTTAGGTTGTAATCTTTGATAGTAAGAAACGGGACTATAATAATCCAAAAGACAGAATCAGTAAGCATCACTGCTCCAGCATTCATCTGTTAAAGTAAAAAATAAAAGACGAAAGAAGTGGCAACATGAATTTAGTAAAAGTAAGCCAAAAAATGAGCTTTTACATTTTTGTAACAAGCTTATAGCTTGTCAACTTGAAAAGTAAGTATAATCTTTATAATTAACACAGCCTAAGATGATAATCATCTTCAATAGCAAACAACCTGTACCCAAATTAAGAGATAAACCATCAAATGACAGGTTATACTTGCTGCTAACATAAGTTTCTCACTGCTTCACATGAATGGCACAAGAACATCATTGAAATAATTCCAGTAGAGAAGAAAGGTGTGAGATATGAGTTTATATACTAATCATATTCACACAAATTAGAACAAATTCAGACAGCTTTCTAGGGTCACGTCCTGTTTCCACAAACAATGCAAGTACAAATCGTTTTAAGGAAATTACCTGAAATAAAATCTCAAAAACATAAGTAAAAATCCTTGGCAGTTGGAACATATAACAGTCATCCTTTTTCGGATTTGAGGTGTTCCTCTCGGTATCATTACTGATGAGGGGCATGTATGATCCTTGCCCCGTATTTGTTTCAAAATGGGAAACATTTGACTTCTTGTTCCTTAGTCTATACTGGTAACAACCATAAATAGAGAGCAGTGCTCCATACTACAAGAGAAGTTAAAAGAAAGCAACAAAGGAAGACATTAGAGGTCACATCAGATTGTTGCAATGAAAAAACTGAAATATTTTTGGCTCTCACTGTCTGAAATTTTACTTGCAATATAGAAACTAAACATATTGACATTATGATTTAAAGAAAGAAAGAAAGCATACCCCAAAATAAACGGTCAGTAAGGTAAAAGTCAATCTGTTGAGCATCCAGAACACATCATAAACTGATAATAAAATAATAAATACATATATATATATATATAACTAGAACCACGCCCCCTTGGATGGTAACTGGTAAAGTGGTAAGCCATGAGCTCAAAGAATAAGAGAAAGCTTACTGGGTATAATAGAGAAATGTGGTCGCTCCACTGATAACAATTTTGAAAATTAAGGTTGTCAAAAGTGAGAAGAACGCAAAAAGTCGAAAACCCAGCAACCAAAGGGGGTGAATTTGTTTAAGGCTTGGTCTCCAAGCTTCATTGTCACACAAAGACTGATCTAGACTTTGCTCAACTTCTCCTGTTCCAGATTTTAAATGGTGGGGTTCTTCATATTTCCATATAATATATAAGGCTAAGACCATAGGTGTGAACACCCAAATTGAGCATAGAAGTACTCTCCAGTTCAACCAATAACTCAAGGTCGTAGTGTCAATCTGTACCTCTAGCTGCATCCTGCTATGGAAAATAGAGAAAAACAGATTCAGGGTGTCCAACCTCATCATCATAATTACTAATCAAACGGGTTAAACATATATTGTGTATAAAAAATTGAACAAATGAGTTACTTACAGAGCCAGTTAGGGGTCCAACTCCAAAGGCCTTTACTCAACCGATTCAGCTAGTTGAGGATTTGCTATCTTTTTATATACCCTCTTTAGATTCATGTCTTCTGGATTACGACTGTGATGTTGACAATTTTTTGAGGGTGTGAATGTGGATCTCTTAAAATAACCAACCATGCTATGGCTATCTATGGCTTCGCTATCCCTTTCTTTCTTTGACCCCACAGGCATAGCTGCTGCTTGTGGTCATTTACTTCGATTTTTTTTTTTTTGCTACGATCATTTACTTCGATATTACTTTCAAAGCAATCATAGAAGTACAATATCTTTTTTTTTTTCCATTCTTTTAAATAATAATAATTATTATTATAATTAAAGAAAATATGTGAACAAATTAATTGTAAAATATACTTTTTCAAATAAGTATTATTATTCATTTGAATAATCATATGTATACCATAAATTTGCACCAAAATATTACACCAGTATTGACGACTTTGAAGAGAGCTAGATTAAACAAGTGTCTTTCAGACTCGGTCGGGAGAATCAAGCTCCCAAGGGCCACTGTCATGAATATCATTACCTTGTCGTTAGACTACAGTCCCATATTACTTAATACCTCAAGCAATAAGGACCAAAGGGGGAGGTCGTTTCACTATGAAAATATGTGGATAGGGGACCAACGATGTATCTATGTAGTTAGAAGAGCTTGGAACTCAATCCAAGTCTTAGAACCAATGAGAAACTTCCAAGAAAAATTAAAACTAACACAGAAGCATTTGTCGTGGTGGAATAGAACTCAGTTCAGGTCGATTAGAAACCAGATAGATGAGGTTAATATTGAGATTTGTGTCTTTAAAAAGTATTTTTGTATGAACGATTACTGTTAGTTAAATAAAGTTAATATTTTGCACGCATATTTGTACTTAATTATACATGTCATTTATCATGAAGATCCAATATTATTGATATAGTCTTGAATTAAGTATATGTATAATGATATATATACAAGATGATTTAATTCAAGATAATATTATAAAAGTTGTACGTAATTTCTAAATAAAGTGGGAGCTTTATTTAATAAAGATTATGAGTACGGTCTATCTTCTGTTTAAGAATGAGCAGTTTATCCAAATTGTTAAGTGTAGTGACACAAAGAGATAGATGTACCGTATACTATATATATTGTATTGGACTAGGACATGATGAAAGAAAGAACTTATGATAATCTCCGTTAAAATATAGAAGTTCAACATTCATCAATCAATGATCTTTTGAGAATTGACCTCAATCCTGAAGTGAGTAATGAACTCCTATTTGTGCTTTTATAACTTTTGACTTATTGGGTAAGGTTCAATATTCCTATGACTGAATTCATGATATCTTGGAGTCATAGAACTACAAGTGGCTGTGAACATACTTCACAGATATGGAATGTGATTCTTACTTAATGAAAGCAGATTAGTTGTTCCTTTTAGTCTTGATTCAGGGCTTGAACATAGAGCGCTTCATTTCTGTTAGAAAACATAAATTTAATTCTGTAATTAAATTTATAGAATAATATTCATTAGAGGATCAATGGAACTAATTGATAAAGACATAATTAGAGAGGTTAACGAACATTAAGACCTAGCTCTAATTATGAACAACTACCAGAAGGTCATCACCCATGCAATGACTACATCAATGGACGACTTTATAGTTATAGCTTCTAACAATATAAGACTGTAGTTTTGAGAGTTCAACTATGAATTTCTAGTGGAATAATTCATAGTTAATAAATCAATAAATGAAACTAAGAGTTAGTGAAATAAATTAAATTATTGGAGCTTAGAACTACGAATCCATAGTGTCCTCGTACTAGTTTGATAACACAGAGGTAGGATTTTGGTATTAAGAGGAAATAATTAAAAATCATAAAGTATTATTTTTAATCTGACAAATAATATTCAATATATTATTTATGAAATAATATTTGGCAAATAAAATTATATTAATAATTTTGTGAAATTAAAATAATACATTTGTGGTATAATTGTATATTACATAAAATAATATGATAACACAGAGGTAGGATTTTGGTATTAAGAGGAAATAATTAAAAATCATAAAGTATTATTTTTAATTTGACAAATAATATTTAATATATTATTTATGAAATAATATTTGGCAAATAAAATTATATTCATAATTTTGTGAAATTAAAATAATACATTTGTGGTATAATTGTATATTACATAAAATAATATGATAAAGACCCAACAAATAGCATTTTATAGAGATAAAATACCACAGGGCTCAAAGCCCTATGGTTGGCGCCAACCACAGTCCAAATGGGTTGTGGCCCACGTAGAGGTCTAATGAGATTAGGGCTAAGTCTTCTTTTGATTGTTATATTAATAGAACATAACATCATAAGAAAAAGACACCAAATGTATTTCACGTTATTTGCTAAGAGAGAGAAATAGAGAGCTTTGTTTTCTCGAACACTCTCTCATGCGTTGAGATTCAAAAGTGTGTTCTTGTGTATCCTACTAAATAACATAGACATCCACATGTCTCCTTCTCTTTGTGCGAGCCATAGCATGGAAGATGGTGGGTTAGGAGGCTAAAATGTTATTTGATCTACACGTGTTCTACATCTAGAAAAGGTATTTGTAATTTTCATATTATTCATATTCATGTCGCATGAGAAATATCTCATTCTAGTTATGGTTCCTAGAGTGATTCGATCCCATGCTTTAATAATTGATATTATTGCATTGAAATATTATCTCATGTAGTGTGAACCACTATCTAATGAATTAAAGAGTTCTTTCATAATCTAAATGAAAGAAAAAGGAAAACGGTATCGTAATTAGATCTGCATCACAAACCAAAAGGGGGATATGGAGAAATTGGTAGATGCTACAGACTTAATTGGATTGAGCCCTGGTATGGAAACCTACCAAGTGACAACTTTCAAATTCAGAGAAACCCTAGAATTCAAAAAAATGGGCAATCCTGAGCCAAATCCAGTTTTCTGAAATGTTATCGCATGCTTCCACTGCACTATCAATCAACATGATCAAAAACCAACAACTAAGTAGAAAGTGCTTCAAGTTGAATTGTTGCAAGTCCCCAACATAGATAAAGAAATAGAAGCCTGTGCATAATTGAATGAGGCTCTTAGAAGGGAATAAATATTATGGAGGCAGAAATCAAGAATTTCTTGGCTAAAGGATTGAGATAGAAGCACTAAGTTCTTCCATACGCCTACTATGGTTAGAAGAAGAAGGAATATTATCAGTGCGATAAAAAACAATGAGGGTACTTGGCTTTACAAAAGGAAGGAAATTGGAGATTGTTTCATGGAGAGGTTTCAAGAAATATTCAAGGCGGAACCTACTAGTACTCCTCAAGATTTGTAAGAACTGATTCAAAGCCAAATTTTGGATGCCCAAAACAAAATTCTAACCACCATTCTTACTAGTGAAGAAAATTTTCAAGCTCTTGGTCAAATAGATCCGAACAAGGCACCGGGCCCAGACCGAATGCCAAGATCTTTTTATTTTCACCATTGGCACACCATCCATAAGGAGGTCATCGAAATGGGCACAACCTTTTTTAGAACCTCAGAAATGTCAAGGTATCTTAACAATGCGAATGTAGTATTATTACCGAAAAAGGAGAATGTAGCTGGATTCAATGATTTCAGACCAATTGCTTTATGTAACGTGGCCTACAAAATAATTTCGAAGATTCTAGCCAACCGGTTGAGGCTGATACTGCCTATGATAATCTCACCAATGCAATATGCTTTTGTCAAAGGAAGAGTCAGTCAAGATAATGCGATGATGGTTAGGGATATCATCCACTCTATGAATTCAAAAAAGGTTAAAGATGAGTTCATGCTTATAAAACTAGACATGGAGAAAGCCTACGACCGGATAGATTGGAGTTTCATTAAAATGGTAATGCAAAGCTTGGAATTTGCGGAGATCTTTATAAATTGGATTATGCAGTGTATTACAACCTCCAGTATGTCTATCTTAGTGAATGGTAGCTCGTGTGGTTCTATCATGCCAAGTAGGGGTTTGAGACAAGGAGACTCGCTCTCTCCGGTGCTTTTTATTATAGCGGCTGAGGTAGTTTCTAGATTACTTTTCAAAGAGCAGGTGAACAAGAACCTAAGAGGAATCAAGTTAGCGAGAGGAGGCAACCCAGTTAGTCACCTGATGTTCGCTGACAATGTTAAGTTGTTTGGTAGAGCCACCAAAAAAGAAGCTAAATGCTTCATGAAGTGCTTAAACAGATATTGTGAGTTATTAGGGGAGAAAGTTAACAAGGAAAAATTGGTGGTCATGTTCTCTAAGAGTGTTCCTCCTAGGCAAGCAATCAACATAGTAGAATTACTTGGTGTTTCTTGGCTGAAAATGGATTCAACCCATCTTGGCCTTCCTATCATTCATTCCAAAAGGAAAGTTGATAATATGAATTTCGTAGTAGACAGAGTCAAGACAAGAGTCTAGGGGTGGAAGGCAAAATTACTGTCCAAAGCTGGTAGAGCAACTCTAGTTCAAACAGTTGGAGCTTCTTTAGTGACGTATGTGGCTGCATTTGGATCGATGCCAAAGTCTACCATGGAAGTAGTAGACAAGACCTTGAGATCCTTTTGATGGGGAGATTCTGATGAGAAGAAAGCAAAGCATAAGTGGCTTGGTCTAAGTTATTGAAACCCAAACGTTTAGCAGGGCTGAGATTTAGAATGACAAGCTCCATAAATGATGCATTTCTTACTAAAAGGGTGTGGGAGCTTGTTAGGGTTCGAAAGGCCTGTGGCACAACCAGATGAAAGAAAAATAGATCAAAGGAGACCATTTCCTTACTTGTAATTCTAAGAACTCAGATTCCCATCTATGGAAAAGTAATCTTGAATGGTAGAGAAAACTTAAGCATAGGCATGTGCATGCGTATTAGGAATGGAAAATTGACGTCTATTTGGTTTGACAATTGGGTGCCAGACAATGAACGCAACCCAACTTCACTCGGAGACACTACTGAAGGCGTCAACTGGGTAAGTGAATTTATCACAAATGGGGATTGGAATATACTGAAACTAAAGCAATGGTTCCAAGCAAAGGCAGTGCAAAGAATTATCAATATTGACCTTCCTAGATATGACAATGAGGACTCTTAGCAATTGGATCTCATCCCTACAAGGAAATTCAATATCAGATCCGTAATATCTATCCTTTATATCCAGATCCCTCAAAAGGAAATTTTGTCTTGGATTTGGAAGAGTAAGATCCACATAAGGCAGAAGCTTCTATGGTGGCAGATAGTTAATGAAGCTTTGCTGACAAGGGAAAAATTCGGCCTCTACTATGGAATAAGCAATACTGATTGTATTTTGTGCTCAGGTTCAATGGAATCATCAATGAACTTATTCTGGATGTGTCCCTTTGCTTCGAGTTTGTGGTTTATAAATGTTTGGGTCTGAAACAGAGGCGGTGACAGTGGGAAATTTGGAAGAGTGGTTCTGTTACTTTAAAGACGATTCTTGTAGACCACATGACCTTTCTTTCAATGAGTTCTTACTTAATGCATCGATCCTAGTTGATATAGTGTGGAAAGAAAGGAACGAGATTCTTCATGGTTCTGATCCGCAACAATTTCAATCATTATGCAGCTGGTTCAGAATCAAAATCAATGAATGGTCAACTTACAAAAATGAGGAAAAATCGACCCAGACACAATGGTATCCACCACCTTCGGGATGGATATATTTAACAACTGATTTCCCAATACGCAACATGGACGCAACTCTGGCTGTGATTGGGAGCAATTGTAACGCCCTAAATAGTCAATATCGTTACACTGTGTATTTTAAATAGTGCTAGACTCACTAATCGAGTCATTTGGCCATAAACGTGCAACTAAGCGTGATTAACGACTTAGGGTTAAACTTTTTGGACAAAAAGAATAGTCATTTTATTAAAACATTAAGTTCGTACATGGGATCCCAAATAAACATTTATAAAGTCATTTACAATTCCAAAAGTGTAATTGAACTCAAAAGTTACAAACAACCAACATAAGCGGCAAAATGGGGTTTGACCTTAGTTCCTTTCCAGAGAGCCCGGCCGTGGTAGTCGAGTAGCCGCATATGTACACGTCGCTACCAAAGCTCTCCAACTCATGGTTGGTCCAGTTTCCCTTTCCCCTTACTTACACCACATAGCACTCGTGAGCCAAGGCTCAACAAGAAAACTTAAATATGCTCATAAGCAGTTAACAACATATTACAAAATCATAATTAGCATGCCAAGCAGTAATAACTCTACTCGTGCATGCATTCTATTAAGATAAATGACTATTGCATCATATCAGGGCCCGTTGCCTTAAATTATTGACTATGAAGTCCTTTTGGGGCCCAGTGCCCTAGGATATGGGACCATGGAGTCACCCTGGGGCCCATTGCCCTATCCTCTGCATGACCAACCTTGGAGCTGGCCCAGCATACTTGCCGCTTTAGTTTTTCCAACGACCATTGGGTCGGACAAGCATATGTCATACTTCCGGTTAGGCCTAACCATAACAACCAACGCTCAGTGCGCTATTGCCACCCTTGAATTATAAGTCAATGCTTTCGACCAGCGCTCAGCGCGCTACTGTCGTCCTTGACTTATAAGTCAATGTTTTTCAATAAGATAATGCGAATAAGCATACACCATTTAAAAATTATCCAGATACAGAGCATTCAAGCATGCTTAATCAAACAATCACAGACATAATCATAATCATGCACATTTACAAGGGCTCGAGCCCTAATCATAACTATATCTAACAACCGGGCCAAGCCCTAATCACATACATCACGTATTGGGTGCAATTTTCTTACCTTTGGTCCAAGCGAAAGAAAATAGGCAAGCAAGCATGACTCCCGAGCTCTAGCGGTAATGTAGTCACAACCCACAAATAACGTTCTCATTACCATTCGATTCCACAATTGAACCCTGAGACTAATCTCGTGCTCTCGGGGACCTCCAATTCCCTCACACGGGGTGGTGAAATTGTCCCCCGAGACTCTAGGCTTATGCCCAAAAATTAAAAAAACTAAGGCTGCTAAAATTTACCTAGAACTGCGGTACCCAGCCAGGGCCTCGTGCCCTGGACCACCCCAGCGCTGCAGTGCCCTTGTGCGAACTCAGAAAATCTGGGTTTTTCCCACCATTTTCTCCAAATAAAAACCTTGTAAACTCACCATAGCTCCAACCAAAACTAAAATTATACCCCACAAACATTCCCAACCATCCTAAACAACTTATATACCAAAAAACCAAGCCAAATCCTTAACCCAAATCAAAACCCAAAAATTACTTTAAAACTTTACTAAAACTTAAACCATAGCAGGAAACATCCAAAAATCTAGAGCAAAACCTTACATCAATGAAGAATCACGACCCTTATGCTGTTCCAACTCAATCCTAGCTTCAATTCCCTTCAATCCCAAGCTTTTCTTCTTAAAAAAAAAATCTAACCCCCCAAGGCTTCAAGAGATGGAGAGAGAGAGAGAGAGAGAGAGGTGAGAGTGTTTTCCTTAGTGTTCTGTTTCCTACCCCTGAAGCAATCTAGTGACTAAGTCACTCCCTTGGCATGAAAAGACCAAATTGCTCCTTGCCCATTGGCTTACTCTTTAATGCCCATGAGGGCAAAACCGTCTTTAGCTATTTTTTTCCCGCTAATCATAATTAATGCTTCATAATTCCTATTACCTCCAATATCCTCAAATAATCACTAAATAATCTCCCATTACTCGATAAATCTTGGTAATGCACTAAATTATCAAAATACCCCTAGGCTCACCCTGATCTAGGTATTTGACCTCATTATGACTAAACCACTAACTTGCTCCCTAGGATCACCTCGTACCGAATAACCCAAATATATCCACATAATAATGTGGTCTCAATCACATAACACACACATACATATATATATATATATGTATATTCAAATATGTCATCAACGGACCAAATTTACAAAAGTTTCATTCTAATAAGAAACCGGCCCACATGCATGCTTAATACACTCAACACATGAAAATCTAGTCATATTATAATTTAACCCACATAATTCATATAATCATGCATATCATCACATAGTAATATAATTAAATCAATTATTTCCCTCATGGCCCCTTAATCAAGACATTAAGCCTTATTAGTGAAATTGGGACGATACAGGAATCATGAGGGTAAGGTCTTAATAATTGTAACAGCTCGAGTGCCTCAACACAGACCCGAAACTTGTACAGGCGAAACCTCTAGTTTTAGCGGCTTCAAAAGCAGCGGAGCTTAAAAGGCAATATAACATATTCCAAAGTGACAGTATATTGGCTGTGAATTCACTAAAGTTAAAAGGTCCCCAAATCTTTGGCATTGGAAACCTGCGGGGAGGAGTTCAATTCCTAGTGCAAACAATTCTAGTCATGGGAGGTTCTGAAAATACCAAGAGAGGTGAACTATGTGGTGCATAACATGGCCAAGTTTGCCCATAATAGTCACCTAATCGAAACGCCTGAGTGGAGAAAATGGAAAGCTAAAATTTTTAATGACTTGAAGGCCCTCCATCTTCCATAACTTTTTTGTATGCACATAGTTCATGGTGGAAGTGTTTCTGGTGTAGTGTTCCTACTGTAGTGTTCTGTTAATGTTTTTGGTAGTGTTTTGTAGTCTATGTCGTGGTGTTAACCATTGGTGTGTTTTAGTTACTTACTTCCTTGTTATGTTTTAAGTCATTGTTATGCTTACTATGTGTATGTTTCTGAGTTTGTTTTGCCTGGAGGTTCGGAGTTATATCTACTCTGGGTTTGTAACCCTGTTCAACTTTGTACGTTCTATTTTCTTCAATGAATTTGGCCCCTCTGTTTAAAGGGGCTAATTCCAACAAAAAATAATATTTAAAATTCATCTTCAGGCAGGTTTGAAAATAAATACATTAATATGATTTCGTATTGGATGCGACAATAAAATTGAATTTCTATACGAGTCATATTTGTATTAATTAAATCTCTTACCATTTTTTGAAATCTCATAAAAATTAACAAAGAGTATACCACCAAGGAAACTTTCTTTTTTGTTTGTATCATTATCAAGATGGTATAGAAACATGGTTACAACTTGTAAATAGAAGGAATGATATTTTTCATTCAAAAAAGCTTATTATTAATTTAAGAGCATGTTGAGCTAATCTATGAGCTGTAGTATTAAAATTGCAATCACCATTAAAGAGATGCTCCTAAAAAATTAAACAATAAAATTTTAATATCGTCAAAAATTAACTCATAATTCATTTTGATACACAATATCATTATTTAAATAAGAAATAGAAAAAAGAATCAAAGTAAATGTTTAGATTGCAAGACCAATAGATTGAGCTCAATCTACTTGAAAAGCTCACAAGATACCATACAAACTAACAAAAATGCAACCTAAAAAGCCCAAAGATTTGTTTTACCCACCTAATTACTACATTGGGAGGGTTGGAAATCAATGCCAACTTGCCCAATTAGGTTTATTTTAAATTTTAATTGTTAATATATATAATTTATATTTATAAATGAGTTGGTGAGGACTGTAGAGACTATTATCATTGAATTTTAGATTTCGTTATGTGATGTTTAAATTTAATTCCCTTAATGCTTTAGAAAATGACCAAAATGTATAAATACATGAATAAATTGAATTTTGTCTTCAATTAATTTATTATATTATTTTTCATAATAAATCTAAACTAATTTATAAAAACAATATCTATTTCATTTTTAAATTTATCACCCGACCTTTTAGTTACTCTTTAATATCTCTAAGTACACATTTTGAATTGAATTTGAACATTGAAATAATGTAATTATAAATTTAGATTTTTTGAAAAGAAAAAAAAACTAGGTCAATTGGGCGGGCTGCTCAAAATATTGGGCAGGTTGTTGCTCAAAATATTGGGCAGGTCTAATACTGGGTTTTTGTTAATTGAACGAGTTACGAATTGCCGAATATCAACTAGACTTTGAGATTGAACAAATAAAAAATCTCTCAAATCTAACCAATAAACACCCATAATTAGAGTATCTTCTCTTTGGTTGGATCCTAATTAGTTTAGTTCATTCTAAATAAGTATATTGACAAAATTCTTAGCAATATTAATAACCAAAGCAGCCAAAAACATTTATAATAATAATAATAATAGAATTTGCACATTTAGTACGTTGTGTTTTGACAAAGTATAACTTTAATACTCATTATTACCAATAATACGCATCCTGTAAATCAATTAAAAATGGTACATTCCTCTCAAATTTGGTCAATAATTTTTTTAAATGATTAAACTACCATCAATTTTAATGAAATAAAGTAGTGTTTGGTTGCAAAATAAATATGTAATGGTAATGATAATATGAATTGAATGAAAAGAAATTTTGATTCTTTTGTTGGTAGAGACTTTCAAACTAACAACTGAATAAAGATTAATATGTTTGATATAGAATAGAATGAATGGAATAGAATTTATATTATTTTGATCGAAATACTCTTACTCTACTTTTATAAATTATTTTTTAATCAAACTATCATTATTTTTTAATGTTAGTTTTTATTACTACCAAATTATCATTTTTGTTCTAAATCATTTTATTTATTAAATTACCTTTACATACAAATTAAACAAATAAATAATATATATTATACATAAATATTTTTGTAGAAAAAAGTACAAAACATTATTAATACTTTAAAATGTATTTATTTGAATGTAACTTTTTATTTTATTTTATTAAAAAATTCATAAAATCTAATTTTATATTAAATTAAAACTAAATTGTTATTTTTTAAACATTATATTATATACATATTATATTTAAGATGAATACCAAATTTAAGATGCATGTTTAAAAAAATTAAATAATATATAATATTATTTACATTTTTTTATAATAAACAATTTTTTTAACTACGAAATTTATAAAAAAAATATTTTATTTAGTTTAAATTAATTTTATTTTAGAATTATATAGAATCCAAAATAAAATTATTTTAGTATTATGTTGGAGTCAATTTTTTTAAAAAAAATCTATTTTATTAAAATATATAGATGCATAAGGTATATATATATATATATATATATAAGGAGCGACTACAATGCATTCCTTTTTTTGCAACACCGGTGCATCTTTTTCTATTTCGACACCTGAATAGTTATAATCCCAAATTTTTATATGATAGTATACAATATAGCTATCTAGAACATCCTACAAATTTTCAAGAAATTCTGAATAAATTATGGTACTGAAACATGGTCTAAACTGTCTGTTGCACGCGTGTAAAATTTGACAGTTTGAACTCTGTTTTCGGTTTCGTAAATTATTCAAAGTTTCTTGAAAATTTGCAAGATATTCTAAATACCAACAATGTACACCATCATATAAAAAAAATTGGGATTATATCTATTCAGGTGCCGCAATAGAAAAAGGATGCACCGGTGTTGCAAAAAAAGAAGATGCGTTGTAGTCGCTCTCTATATATATATAAATACTTATTTTAAATATAAAAAGAATAATGCAAAAATAACAATTACAATAATAATGATGTAAAAATAAATAAGGGTTATAATGTAATATTAACAGTTGGCACTCTGCGTTTATGATACTGGGGTGGGTTTCCTTACACTATTATCGATACGGAGAGATGGACTTGATATCTCTTCTCTTAGCAAAGTAGGTTCATATTTTTTTTTACTTATATAATAATATAAATGATGGAATGAAATGATTTTTTCCACCCACTTTTGAGTGGAATAATAATTATATCAAAGTCGGTAATAAGAATTCTATTGGAAAACTCTTTCCCATTTGATTTACAAAACCAAACAATGGAATGAAATAAAAAGGCATTCTATACCATACCATTCCTTTTCTTTCCATCCCCACAAACCAAACATTACCTAAGTGATTTTAATGCATTTTTTAACATTTTAAATGAATCATATCAAAAAAAAAAAAAATGTCACTTATAGGGCTAGTTCACGTGGTTGGAGCACATGTTCAATTCCTTATTGTAAAAAAAATATTTAAAAAAGAGAATTTACTCATTTAGTACTTTATGTTTTTGCAAAGTATCATTTTGGTACCCTCTGTTTTTAATAATACTCTTATGGTACCCTGTATTTTAAAATTATACATATTTGATACCCTAGACTCAAATTTGATAGATAAAATTTTGTCAATATGATCAAACTGTCATCAGTTATATGTAATTAAGTAATTAAATTTAAATTTGGAACTTACATAATTAACAGCAGTTTGATTAAATTGCTAAAATTTTATTAATTAAATCTGAGTTTAGGGTACAAAATATGTACAATTTTAAAATACAGGGTACCATATGAGTATTATTGAAAACAGAGGGTACCAAAATGATACTTTGCAAAAACAAAGGGTACCAAATAGTTACCTACCCTTTAAAAAATACATTGACACATGTCTTATTCTAATTCATTCAAATTATTATTTTTTTTTAAATTGATATTAATTTATAAAATTATAAGAAAAATATACTGACTTAAATTTTATTTTAGTTTTACTTTTATAAAGTTATTATTATTTTAACTTTAAAACCAATTTTGCTACAAAAATGAAAAAAGAAAAGAAAAATATAACTTTAAAATCAATTTAAAAAAAACATAAATTGGACTAATTGTATTATGACATGTGTCTAATATGTTTTCTAAAGTGTTTTTTTAATAAATTTTAATGATTTAGTTATCAATAAATTAATTGACTATAATGGAGGGCAATTTTGTCATTTAAAAAACTATTGACCATATTAGAGCTGAAGGTACTATTTTTAAATGATTTCCAAAGTAAAGGGTGTATTTTAAGTATTATTCATAATATAGAGTACCAAAGCTCAACTTTACAAAATCACATGTACTAAATGAGTACCTACCCTAATAATAATAATGTCCACGCTTTTGGCCAATGACGAGTAGACGTAAAAACTACAATAAACATTCAAGAGAAAAAAAAAACGACACTGATAATTTTTATAGTGGTTCAGCCCCAATATGTTAGTAATAGCCTAATCTAATTAGAGTTGTGATTTATGGATCTACACTCAAGATCAGATGAACTTGTATCAACTGAGTTTCTTAAGTGTAAATGAAAAGAATACAATATTTCCCTCAGAATACAAATACTCTCTCCAGAAAATCCGAATTTGAATCCTTTCAATGATGCCATGAGCTCTGTATTTATAGGCCCAGGATCGTACAAACTGAAGTCCCTCATAATCGGGATATTTCTGTTGCTCTCACAATATTTAATTAATAATAAAATTTAAAATACAACAATATGCGATTTCTTTGGGATAATCTGAGAGATTCCCGCGTGGGTACGAATAATTCTAGCCAAAGTCGTTACTGAAATTTCGCTGCATAATGATGATCTGTCTAGTTGGCCAACTTCACTCCTTGAAGAGAGACTAGTCGGCCAAAGCACTTGACTGGTCGGCCAAAACATATGACCGGTTAGCCACACACTTCACTGGTCGGCCAAAGCAGATGACTGGTCGGCCAAGCACTTCACTAGTCGCCCAAAGCAGATGACTGGTCGGCCAAGCACTTCACTAGTCGGGCAAAGCAGATGACTGGTCGGCCAAAGCAGATGACTGGTCAGTCAAAAATCTTTACCGATCGGACAGAAATTCTACCAGGTCGGATAAACCACTTCCAAACCAGATAAACAATTTTCATGTCAGTAATTTCATCATATTAATCGAAAACTTTGACCCAACCATTTCTTGCCACTTGTCACTTTTATTGCCATGTCATCATTTTCAAATTTTGGGGATAACATTTGCCCCCAAGTTTATTATATGATATACTTACATAATAAACTTTTTTCTCCAGCTGGCATAAAAAAAAAAAGAAAACTGACTTTACACATTCTCCCGCCTCTGCAAACAAACCATGACGTCTTACCAGACCACGATCATTGTAGTTAACTGCTCCTAATCGTGGGGGAGAGAATAGCCAAGAGAATTTCAAGAGTCCAAAGGTAAGTGAAAATTTTCACTCTTCCCTTTAAATAGACCCATAAGTGCTCACAATCCATAAGCAAAAAGAAAACAAAAGGCTCACAAACCTCCCAATTTGTATCTTGGCCGAAAGCTCCAAAGCATCTCATCCTCTTGGTTGAAATCCTCCAAGAACTCCAAGAAGGGCTCCAATTTTCTTCAAGCAAATCCAAGGGTTCTTCAAGAAATCAACACCTATTCAAGACATTTGGGTAAGCTCTTCTTCCTCATCTCCATTTGTAAGTGTTTTTTTTTAAACTTAAAGCTTGTTAAAACCCTTGTATGCCGAAACCCCCTTCAGAATATACTCTTGGATTTGTGTATGAATTTTTGGTGAACGATACAAATTGTGGCTGTTTTGATGTAGTTTAGGCTATGGGTAAATCAATTTTGTCTCCAATTTCATGAAAATTTGAAGAAAAAATTATTTTTCACCCCAAATTGCATATTTGGGTTTATGGGTTTTTGATGAGCAAATAAAATTCCTAGAACTTCATGAACTTTTCAAATCCCACCTTTTGATATTGCTATAGTGTCATATGAGTAAGAAAAATGTGTTTGTGTCCATGCCTTTTGAGATTTGTGGTCTTCGAAAACAATAAATTGGGAAAGCATGTACATGGTCAATCGGTCATACTCTCCTAACCATTGGGACACTCGGACGTGCCCCTAAGCCGATCTGACATACCTCCTCTTGCTCGGATGCAAGGACACAAGCACTCGGAGACGCCCATGGTTGCTCGGACACCATGTCAACTGCTCAGACGCCTTGCATTCGCTCGGACGCATCAGCTCCTCGGATGCGCACCTTCAGGCGCTCGGACACACGGATTGCTGCTCGAACACATGCCTCCACTCGGACACACACCCAGCCGATCGGTCAACTTCACAATACGCCCAGCCGCTCGGATGACACCCCACCGATCGGGCACTACACGGACCACTCGGAGGACACGCCCATCCGCTCGGGCACACCACCTATCCACTCGGACACACGCAGATCACTTGAAGGACACGCCCATCTGCTCGGGCATCACGCGTCCATCCGCTCGGATCAGTGCCCCAACCGATCGGTCATTTGCACGCATCTGCTCGGACACGTGAATGCCCCCAAGCCTTTGGGCTTGTAAAAAATGGCCCATACATTTTAGGCATCAAAATTTATTTTCCCTCATACATGTTTATTTTGGGGAGTAAAATATATTTTTACTACCCAGAAAAATATTTTCTGAGTAGTAAATAAATAATTTTCCTTTGATTGATTTATGTTTGTTTGGTTACTCACCTCCCCATACTTTTTTTTTGTAGATGAATCACTTCGACTACAGGGGAGGTGACAACCATACAAACTTTGACACTTCAATTCCCCAATCAAGCGACACTCCTCAAAGTAGTGACTCTTCATCCAAATCCCCCAGCAGTCGCACTCCTGAAGATCACCTTCGTTGCCTTAAAAAGATCCTTCCCCGGTCAGCCTTATATTTCCTTCAAGAAGAACAGTTTCTCAATCAACAGCTTCAACATCCAGAAATGAGGGTGAAGAAATCCAATCGACTTCCTCAAGACCAAGATCCTCAAGTGGCTCGCAGAGCGGCACAGAAGTTAGTGGAACGTAGTGAAGTCCAAACTGCAGCTTCTTCAAGATCGCCTCGCCAGATACAAAAAACCAGCAAACCCCAAGAAAGATCATCCAGAAATTTACAACTGAGATTCAACAATCAGCTATTCAAAAACCAAGAAAAGACGAAGACGAAACACCCTCTTGGTTCATACCCAAACCTTCCAAACTTAACTCTAGCATGTTCGATAAACACATTCAAGCTTCAGGCCTGAAAGGGGTAAACGTGATATGCCCGTGACCTCATCAGAGAGCCAACAAGCCTGGTGGACCTTACTGTGCCTGGTCTAGATACCATGTATTTGCAGGAGCTACTATTCCGCTGCAGCCTTTCTTCCGGTCAGTAGCGGATTACTTCAATGTCTCCCCTTTCCAGATAACTCCCAATGGGATTCAGGCATTATCTGCTTTATACATTTTATACTTCTTTCAAGGCTGGGATCCACCCACTCCTCATGAAGTGTACTACCTCTTCGACTTTAGGACCAACCCGAGCCACAAGAATACAGGTTTTTTCCACCTATTCCACAGGCATAAAAGGGATCAAATACCTCCATGGTATTGCACATAAATCAAATCCCGGCAAATACTTGACAGAGTATTTTCTGACTTCAGATATTAAGGCCAACAACTTGGCCTTCATGCATGCGGGTCCGTTCCATCAACCTCTGCCAACCAAGGAAATGTACTCCCGAGCAGAAGAACTGGCTAACATGTCCACTGAAGAGAAAAATGTAAAAGGGTTGGTCAACGTGGACAATCTTCAGATGGTGGGATTGTTACCAAGCAATCAAAACATCATAGGAGACAGTACTACTGAAGAAGCGAACGCAACTGACCAGTCAAACGCTGACACTGAAGTAGTGACCGATCAGTTCTCTCCTGAACCATCTCCCTACTCTCATAGACCAGGCGACCTTATTATTAGGGAACCCCTTCCAGAGGACCAGCGTAGACGTGTCATTCCTACACAGCTTGCGAAAGGAAAGACCATTGAGCTCCATAGAGATTTCAGCTCATCATCTGAAGAAGAGGATGACTTTCTTGATCAAATTCTAAACTCAGATTTAGTAACCATAGTTTGATGTTTTGTTATAAGTAACTTTCTTCGAGAATGGTTGTATGAAATCTGTAGAGTTGTCTAGTAGTAGTAAATTTTTTATTTATTTACATATTGTTCCAATTTTTATTAACAAATCTTGTGCTTCACTCTTTTGCAGATTCAGATATGTTCAAGCAATTCAACACTACCTCTGCCCAAAAGAGGAAACCTGGGGAGGGAAGTAGCTCAAACTCTCCAAGCAAAGTTGCGAGGACAATATGGACCAGTCAGGGGAGATTACCTGACCAGCCCATCACCATCTCGCAGCTGACTCTCTCATCAATTCCTCTTTCTGCTAGTTTAACCCCTACTCGCTCGACTGGCTTAAGTAAGCCCCTTCGCATCGCTGGTAACATTGGTAAGGAATTGCTTTACCAAACTCTACACGATGCTTCAACAATTCAAACCTTTGAATCTTTGCCTCGGCTCAGTGTTGAAGTCATCCTGCAAAGGGGTCTTGCCCAACTGATGAGTGTAAGTATTTTATCATAAGACATCCCATTTTGTTATTAATTGTTTTTACTTGTAGTAAATTTCTGTTTTCCATTGCAGTCGCTTATTACTATCAGTCCCGCTCAGCACCGAGCAGTAGACTATAAGGAGTTTATCAAGGTCTTAAATGATCAGTTGGTGGAAGCCCAAGCCAAGATAGAAACTTTAACTTCATCTGAAAGGGATCTTCGGTCCAAGGTCGAGCAGGCGGAGAAGACCATTGCCGAGCGGGATGGATCTCTAAGGGAGCTGGCCAATGAAAACAAGAAACAAATTCAAACCAACAAGACATTGACTGATTAGCTGGAGAAAATGACTTGTGAGAACGAGGAGCTGAAGCGAGAAAAGGAAGCCAATCTTGCTCGCTATGAAGAGATTTGTTTCAACTGCCTCTACTAGGTATGGAAGTTGAACAAGCCCCTCAACCTCGACTTTCTCACAGAGGAGGCCAGGGCAGAAGAACTTGCCAAGTTTGAGGCAAAGGCCGCTGAGGAGGCAGTCAATCCTGCTGGTGTTATGCCTTTTTCTCCTGCGTTATCGTTCCGACCAGAGGAAGTCACTGATGCCGAGGATGGTGTTGATCAACCTGTTAACAGTTTACCAGACCAGTGACCATACTTTTATCCGACCAGGGAGTCCCTTAGTTGACCAGCAAGACTTTAGCCGACCAGAGAGCCCCTCATCCGACTAGTAGACACTTATCTTACTATCTTGTTATTATACTTTGCTCGTATGGCCGAGCTGTTGGCATGAACACTTTACTTTTTAGACTTGAGTCATTTAAAAGTTTTATTCTGATAGATGCCTTACATTTCCATATGAGTACTTAGTTTTCTAACTTAGAAATTCTAAACATTTCATAAGTCACTACTAAGTATGCTTTCTCACATTCTTATTGCTGTAACATTTTATGTGCATAGTGTTTTGTTTACACACGAATAGCTGTTCTAAACTTAAAATTTTGAAAAAATTCCAAGTTACTTAAGCTTTGTCAAACAAGTTAGCTTAATGGCCTTTTTTGACTTCGAAAATTACAAGTCAGCCTAAAATCAAATATCTTTGCTCGTGCTCTTATTGCCTGTGTTGAATCACATACCAGTATACCCTATGGGCCCCCCAAGTGATTGAGGGTTGAAAAATCCTTGATCACTTGCTACTTGACTGAATTTGTTCGAGCAGTTATTACTAGTGAAACACATCGAATATAAAGAGGATATTTCAGTAGTTAAACACTGCAAAAATATTTGACCATTTAAATGCTGGAAATTTATTTGATGGATACCGACCAGTTGAACACTGCTCGGTTTTTTCCCCTCAGATTTTTTAAAAAAAAAAATGCACTGACAATTGAACACTGCCAAAGTAAAAATAATCAACACATATGCAAAATTTGTAGCAAGATTCGACCGCACTGCATGTGATCTCTTTTATTACTCGTAAAAAATAAGGACAAAGCGTGTCTAATCACAAGTCTCAAACAAAATAAAATTGTTCAAAAATAAAATGACTGGTTAGCAAATAGCCAGTTCACAAACAAACTTAAATAACAAGTTAAACACTTGAAACTAAGCTACTGCTATGTAAGCAATATTCATTGATAATACTTCCTCAAGTGCTCGCCATTCCAATAGTTCCTGATCAGCTCTCCATTTAATCGAGAAAGTTTGTAAGTGCCGGGTGGCAGGACTTACTCAATCTGATACGATCCCTCCCAATTTGGTCCTAGCACTCCAGTTGTTGGGTCTTTTACGAACACCTTTATGAGGACCAAATCTCTGACCTAGAACTTCCGATCTCTAACTCTGGAATTAAAATAGCGAGCCATTTTTTGCTGATGGGCAGCAACCCTCAAGCTTGCTTTTTCTCGCTTTTCTTCAACAAAGTCCAAAAATTCAGCTAACAACTGGTGATTCTCCTCCTGGTCATACATGGTTCTCCGATGAGATGGTGGGTCGACCTTGACAGGCAACATGGCTTCATATCCATATACCAAGGAAAAAGGAGTATGACCAGTTGTTGTCCGGACAGTAGTTCTGTATGACCAAAGGACCTCGGGAAATTCTTCCACCCAAGCACCCTTAGCTTGTTCTAGATGTTTTTTTAGAGTATCCTTAAAAGTCTTATTCACGGCTTCAACCTGCCCATTGGCTTGCGGATGGGCTACCGGGGAGAAACTTTTTGTAATGCCATGTCTAGTGCAAAAATCATTAAACAAGTCACTATCGAACTGAGTACCATTGTCAGAGACTATCTTCTTGGGCAGACCATAGCAACATATTATATTCTTAACCACAAAATCTAACACTTTCTTCGAGGTGATCGTTGCTAGTGGTTCAGCTTCAGTCCACTTGGTGAAATAATCCACAGCAACTACCGCAAAATGCACTCCTCCTTTTCCTTTGGGTAGTCTTCCGATCAGATCAATTCCCCACACTGCAAAAGGCTATGGACTCTGCATCTACTTCAAGACATTCGGAGGCACCCTGGATATTTTAGAAAATCTCTGGCATTTATCACACTTCTTCACGTACTCCATGGAATCTTCATTCATTGTAGGCCAGAAAAATTTTTGCCGCAAAATCTTTTTGGAGAGACTTTGCCCCCAGCATGATCTCCGTAGAACCCCTTGTGCACTTCAGTCAGTAAGTTTTTTGACTGGTTGGGTGCTATGCATCTAAGCAGTGGCATAGAGTACCCTCTTCTATACAATACCCCATCCATCAAAAAATACCTAGCAGCTTGCCTCATAATCTTCTTGGCTTCATTACGATTATCTGGTAGGACTCCTTGCTCAAGGTAAGCAATGAAGGGTGTCATCCAAGTGTCAGCTAATATGATGGGCATGGTTTCCCGTTCATTAATACTCAGCTCTGCCAAGTATTCTACTGGTACTATGTTCAAAGTTTTAGCATATTTTGCACTAGACAATTTTGCTAAAGCGTCTGCATTGGAGTTATGATCACGTGGCACCAGCTTATTAGTATACTCCTTGAATTGAGCTAGCAGGTCCTTGGTTTTATTCAAGTACACCATCATGCGCAAATCTCTTGCTTGATATTCCCCTTAGACTTGGTAGACCACCAACTAGGAATCGATGTTTACTTCAACCGACCAGGCACGAACATCTCTAGCCAGGCGCAATCCTGCTAGGAGAGCTTCATACTCTGCCTCATTATTAGAAGCATTAAATATGAACCTCAACGCGCAATGAATTCGGTGCTTCTCCGGTGTGATCAATATAACTCCCACTCCTGAATGATGTTCGTTTGACGACCCATCAACAAAAAGTTTCCAAGTAGGAAAATCCTCTCTCTGCCCAGTCGCATTCTCTTGTCGGTCAGGAATATCAAGAATCCCAGTGCATTCAGCAATAAAATCCGCCAAAGCCTGTCCTTTAATGGCAGACCTTGGTTGATATTTGATTTCAAATTGGCCCAATTCAACTGCCCATTTAAGTAAACGACCAGATGACTCTGGCTTCTGAAAGACTTGGTGTAGGGGCTAGTTGGTAAGTACTTTAATGGGATGTGCCTGGAAGTACGGTCGCAATTTGCGAGATGCAAGTACTAAATAATAGGCCAGCTTCTCGACCACGGGATACCTTGACTCCACTCCTATCAACCGCATGCTAACATAATATACTGGATGCTGTACCTTATCTTCTTCTCGCACTAGAGCAGCACTGACAGCATGCTCTGTGACTGCCAAGTAATCAAAAAGGTCATCTCCATCTACTGGCTTTGAAAGAATTGGAGGTTGAGCCAAGTGTTTCTTTATGGCTTGAAAAGCTTGCTCACACTCTTCCGTCCATTCGAATTTTTTGCTTCCTCTAAGCAAGTTAAAAAATGGGACACATTTGTCCGTTGATTTGGAAATGAACCTACTTAGAGCAGCAATCCACCCAGTCAAGCTGTAATGCCCCGAATTCTCCGATGTGTTTAACGACATGAATAGTAGGCCGGGAGGGCCATACTTGTTTAATTATGTTATTAATTGATAAAATGCATGTATATGTTGATTATATTATAATATGGTGTGAAATGCATGCATGTGAGTCCATATTTCTAATAACAGGGGTGTGATGGTAATTTGGCCCGTTGAGGGTAAATTATTTATTTGGATGCATGTTGGTGATATATTTTGAGACCACATTATGATGTGGGTTTGTTCGAGCCATTTGGCATGAGACGATCATGGTGTGTTAAATATCGGTTTGGTCATAACAGGCTTAAGCTCGGGGCTCGGGGTGAGTCTCGGGGTGTTTTAATGATTAGAGTGTTACCGGGCATTAAAGAGTAACAGGATGTGAAATATTGGTGTTTGAGAATATTGAGATTAGCGGGAATCGGGAAGCGTTAATTATGATTAACGGGATAAGTGGAAAGTACCAATTTTACCCTTGAAGTGGTTTTAGAGGCTTAAGGTGACTTAAGGGTATTTTGGTCATTTGGGGTTTGGATATATATGACTTAGGAGGGCTGTAGAAACCGTACAAAAACAGAGCAAAAACAGGGTTGTCTTCTTCCTTCCCGTACGTTCATCTTCTCCATTTTCTTCTTTGATGTTCTTGAGCTCAAAGTGTGGAATTAAGCTAGGAGATCAAAGGGCTGAGTTAGTGGACCTGGTTTAGCTATTGAGGAAGGTTCAAAGGAGGTTTGAGGTGAGCTTTATCCATTGAGTTTCTGGTTATACTTTGTTTTGGTGTTAGATTTCAGCTTGTGTTCTTATGGAGGATTGTTGGAATTAATGGAAGTTTTAATTGGGGTTTGTCTTGGGTTTTTCTAAGGGTGTGATATAGAACAAGTTTAGGGATTGTATTGGAGGTTTGGGTGGTGTTTAAACTGGGTTTGAAGGGTTGGTTCTAAGAGGAAACACAAGGGAAGAAAACAGGGGTTTTGGCTGAACTGGAGCTTGCGCCGCGACCCTTGGGGACTGCTGAGTTTGGGCGCCTCTGTTTGAGGGGCGGGCCGCGGCATGGCCAAGGAGGGCCACGGCCCTTAAGGCATTTTTGGCCAAAATAGTGTTTCCAGCATGGGGATTCAAGCCTAAGGCCTCGGGGTTGAACCTACCACCCGGTTGAGTAGTGTTTGATGTCCCGAAGGTTAGGTTTTGGTTTGGGAACCTTTTATTATTCATTTTATTGATGGAATCCTATAATTGGTTATGACCAGGTAACCGCTAAAGGACCAAAAGGTTTATCGTTCTCAGGGTCGTTCTTTTATTCATTCTTGCTCGAACCAGAGGTAAGAAAACTACACCCCAAGTGTGACATGCATGGATATTCATGAAGCATGCTGGCTGTGTAAATATGGACTTGGATTGAATATGGAATGTTTAGCATATGTTGCTCACTTGTGCATGGTACTGACTCATTAGTCAGATTTGGCAAAGGTGCTAGTATCGACTGTGAAGCTGACTTATTAGTCAGGTTCGGCAGTGGTACTGGGCACTAGTCATGTTGAGCTGACTCATTAGTCAGGATGGCCTTAGCGTTTTAACGCAAGCCAACAAAGATTAGATCTAATCGACTATCAGCATTGAATGACTCAAAGAGCATTAATGCCAGACCGACCCCGAGGGTCGATGAATGAAATAAGCGCTTGAAGGCTAGTGGCTTACCTAGCAGCCACTCTCTCATTTGAAACAGTGACATGCTTTACAGTCACTCAGTATGGTTTACCAAAACCCGTTGAAGGCTAGTGGCTTACCTAATAGCCACTCTTCCATTTGATTTAGTGACATGCTAGTCAGTCACTCAGTATGGTTTATCAGGACCTCATGTGTTGTGTCCTCACTTGTTTGAAAGCTTTATGCTCAGTGTGATTATAATGATAATCATTTGATAATGCTATTGAAAAGTGTTATGTTTTCTTGCTGGGCTTTGGCTCATGGGTGCTATGTGGTGCATGTAAAGGGAAAGAAAAGCTCACCTAGCCTTGAGTGGAGAGCTGATGTGGTGATGTGTACATATGCGGCCGCTTGACCACCACGGCCAAGGAGTTCTCAGAGGAACTAGGGGGTTTACCCTATTTTTGCCGCTTAGGTCGGCGAGATTGTAAATTTAAAACAGTAGTGACCATTTTGTACTGGGAACAACTTGTAAACGTTTTGTTTAGCTCTGCAGAGCAGTCTGTAATAAATTATCCATTTCCTTTTTATTGGTTTTATACCTTAACCTGTTAATTACACTTAGAGCACGTTTTTGACCAAAGGACTCGGGTAGCGAGTCAAATTTCCGGTCCACCGTTCACCGTAACTGTTCTGGGGTAGCCAGGGCGTTACACAAGCTTTGCACATCCTTAATCCTGGCTGGAGACTTCATTTCCACGAGCGCCTTTATCTTCTCTGAATTTGCTTCTATTCCTCACGAGTTAACAATAAACCCAAGAAATTTTCCAGAACTTACTCCGAACGAGCATTTGAGGGGGTTCAACTTCATCCTGTACTTTCTCAGTACTGCAAAGCATTCCTCCAAATCTCATACATGTCATTCAGCTTCCTTTGACTTTACCAACATATCGTCTACGTACACCTCCATATTTTTGCCAATTAAGTCACGGAACATGCCATTCACTAAATGCTGGTAGGTGGCTCCCGCGTTCTTCAAGCCGAATGGCATGACCTTATAACAATACAACCCTATGTCTGTTTGGAAACTAGTATGCTCCTCATCGGGAGGGTGCATACTAATTTGATTATACCCCGAGTAAGCGTCCATAAAAGACAAAGTTTCATGACCAGAGGTCGCATCAACCAACTGGTCTATCCTTGGTAAAGGAAAACAGTCCTTAGGACATGCTTTATTCAGATCGGTAAAGTCCACACAAGTCCTCCACTTCCCATTGGACTTGGGCACTAATACTGGGTTTGAAACCCAGGTGGGGTAATAAGCCTCTCTTATGAACCCGTTTTCCTTTAGTCGCTTTACCTCCTCTTTGAGAGCCTTTGCTCGCTCCTTGTCAAGCAATCTTCTCTTCTGCTACACTGCTGGGTAGCTTTCATCCATGTTGAGCACGTGGTTTATCACAGTTGGTGAGATACCCACCATATCCTTATGAGACCAGGCGAAGACATCTTAATTCCTCCGCAAAATTCTACCAGCTATGCTTTTACTTCCAACTTCAACTTTTTTTCAACTTTGACCCCTTTGGTCGGGTCATTCTCATCTATTGAGACCTCCTCTAATTCTTCCATGGGTCCCACTTCACTATCACAATCCCCAAAGCGAGGATCAAAGTCCATTCCCTCGCTTTGGGCAACGCCCTATTTGGTGACTTCATCACTGGATGGGGCTTGTTACTTATTGAAACCAAGAGTGCTTTCTTGGTTAACATCTTCTAATACTCTTTCCTGATCGGCTACAACCATAATGCTTTGTTGGTCGACATCCATCTGCTTTACTTCTTCTCTATCTACACACACAATCATATTATTTTCCTTAGCTCCCTTTCGCGCTTTAGTTACCGAGGTATTGTAACACTCTCTAGCTTCTCTTTGGTCTCCTCGAACACAACCTATTCCTGCAGTGGTCGGGAATTTCATAGAAAGGTGCCATATAGAGACTGCTGCATGCAAAGCCGTGAGTAGTGGTCGACCAATCACCACATTATAAGCTAACGAACAGTCGACTATCAAAAACTCCGTCATAACTGTCTCGTGCTTAGGAGCATCTATTGTTGTGACTGGTAACTTGATCGTTCTAGGTGGTGACAACCCTTCTCCAGTAAATCCATAAATGACTTGAGATCATGGATTCAAGTCATTAATGGATAGTTTCATCCTTTCAAAAGATGACTTGTAAATAATGTTCACAAAGCTCCCCGTGTCGACCAGACATCTCTTCACCTTCATGTTTGCTATTTGGACTGTAATGATGAGGGGGTCATTATGAGGATATCTCACATGTCGTGCATCATCTTCAGTAAAAGTGAGAGACTCACTTTCATACCGTGGGTTCTTTGGAGGTTGCTCCTCTATAGCCATGACCTCCGACATCGATGTTGCGTCCAACTCATGTCGAAGCGTTCGAGCATATCTCTCTCTTGCCTTGTTGCTATCCCCAGCCAAATGTGGACCCCCACATATAGTGTCTAGAGTGAAGTCCACAGGCTCGGGTTGCAAGGGTGGAGATCGTTGTCGCTTAAACCCAGGATTGTTGTTACTTCCTTCTCCTTGGGTCTTTTTTGCTCGATACTTTTTTAATTTTCCCGACCGGAGGAGAAAATCTATCTCGTCTTTGAGATGATTACATTCATTTGTGCCGTGACTATAATCTCCATGGAAACGACAGAGCTTATTCAAGTCTCTCTTACTCATCTCCTTCCTGATGGGTGGGGGTTTCCGTTAGGGAACCTCTTGATGACTTGCCAGATATATTTCTGCTTTGCTGGCCGAAAGAGTGGTGTAATTGGTGAACCGAGGTTCATACTTAGTTGGCTTGTCGTTTGGTCCCGACTTAGCCTTCTTTTCCTCATAGCGGTCGGACTCGTTATGTCCACGTTTCTTCCCACCATTTTGTCCATTTCCACCATTCTTAGGAGGATCAGTTGATCCGCCCGGATTGTTTAGGCCTTTCTCTCCTTTCTCAATCGCGTCATCCAATTTCATATATTTGTCCGCCCGGTCAAGAAATTGTTGTAGTGTTGAAATTGGATTGTGATGAATACTGTCCCACAAAGGACTACGATAGATTATATCAGAAGATATGGCAACCATCTTCCCCTCATTTCCAATATCAGTTTCTCGGTTGGCTTCTCTCATGAACCTCATTATGTAGTTCTTGAGAGCTTCATCTTTCCCTTGTTCGATATCTGCCAAGTGATTGGCATAAACTGGAGGAGTCCGAGCAGCACTGAACTGTCTACAAAATTCTTTCCTGAAACTCTCCTAAGAGGTAATGGAGTTCGGCTTGAATTTCCAATACCACTCTTGGGCAGTATCGAATAATGTAGTGGGGAAAACTCTATAGCGATAGTCATCACTCACCCCGAGCAGCTCCATTTGGTCTTCAAACTTCCCAATATGCCTTATTGGGTCTGCCTTTTCTGTAAAAACTGGTAGTACCGGTGCTTTATACTTTGCTGGCGGCTGGGCTGCTCTGATTCGGGCACAAAATGGGCTACCACTCCTGTGGTCTACCAGATCGATTGCAGAAGGTCGTTTCGACAAACCTTGAACTACAGCCGTTAACGCATCAAGTTGGGCCTAGATGCCTAGGGCGACCGCTGGGGGCTCAAGGTCTGGACCTCCTGGTCGGGCGTTCCTACCTGGTGCACTGTCATCAAGTATTTCTACTTGACTGACAGGTCGGGTCGGATCTCGCCCTTCGACCGGGATTGTAATGCCTCGAAATCCCTAATGCAGTTTAGTGGCTGGATTAGTAGGTCGGGAGGGCCATAACTGTTTAATTATGCCATTAAATGAATATATGCATGGTTATGTGAATTATATTATAATATGATGTTATATGCATGCATGTGGGTCCACATTTGAATATTATGATGTTTTGATAATTTGGCCCATTGAGGGCAAATTTGTGTATTTGGGTGCATATTGTGATTTGTGAATGAGATTCCATTATTATGGAGATATATTCGAGCTATTTGGCATGAGACAGTCTTATATTATGGATTAGCGGTTTTGTCATAACGGGGTCAATTATTGGGTAATAAAAATGTTTATTTGATGATAAATTGAGAGTTATTGAGATCAGGATGAAATTCTGGAAGTTTTGACTATAATGTCCCCGGGGGTGTTTTTAGGACCCCGAGCACTAGGTTTTATTTGAGGTTACTTAAGCTTGAAGTAGCTTGTCAGATAGAACGTACGTTAGAAAACCTCTCGTTCTTCCACGTTAGTTCATTTTCACCGTTCGAAGCGTTTTCAAAGATATCTCGAGTTCTAGGAGTCGGAATCAAGCAAGGATCGAGGCATAGCGATCCTAGTAAAGATTAGAAGATTCTTGACCGAAGGATTTGGCGTGAAACAACCCAATCAAAGGTAATCTAAGTTTTAATTTTTGAGTTTTCAGAGTTTCTAAGCTTTGGATTGGCTTTTGTGAATTGTTGAGTTTTTGGTTTGATTGAACCTTGGGTTTTGATGGTTTTGGACCATTGGGAAGCTTGGGAACTTTGATTTGATGATTTGGTAATGTTTCGGCATGATTTTGGAGGCTTTGGGATGTTGAAAAACGCGTTTAGGAGTGGCTCTGGGTTGGGGGCCGCGGCCTTGTTCTTGGGCGTCGCGACCCTAGCTCGAAGAAACAGGTGGAGCAATTTTTCCCTTGCTGGGCGCCGTGGCCCTTGCTTCTGGAGTGGCTGGGGGCCGCGGCCCAAGGTGCCAGGGTCGCAGCCCTTGAGCAGGGTTGAGCCCATTTGAGTGTTTTGGCCCCGGGAACATGGTTTTAGGCCTCGGGATCGTTCCTACTACCCTGATTAGTGGGGATCGATGTCCCGGAGGCTAGATCTTGGTTTGAGAACCCTTGATTATCATTTTATTGATGGTGTCCCTTATCTGGTTATGATTAGGTGACCGCTAAAGGACTAAAAGCTAGATCGTTCTTCTATTCATTCTAGCTCGAATCAGAGGTAAGAAAACTGCACCCCATATGTGACATGCATGGTTGTTCATGAGGCATGTTGATTGTGTAATGTGGACATGGATTGATTACTGAATGCTTAGCAAATCTTGCTCACTTGTGCATGGTACTGACTAATTAGTCAGATTTGGCAAATGTGTCAGTATCAACTGTGAAGCTGTGACTCATTAGTCAAGTTCGGCAGTGGTACTGGGCACTGGTCACACAGTGCTGACTCATAAGTCTGGAACGGCCTTAGCGTGTTCAACGCAAGCCAATAAAGATTAGATCTAATCGATATCTGCATTGGATGACTCAAAGAGCATTAATGTCGGACCGACCTCAAGTTCGATGAATACTATAAGCGCTTGTGTGACTTACCCATCAGTCACTCATCTGTTAAGTTAGAGACTTACCCATCAGTTTCTCATCTGTTTAAGGCTAGTGGCTTACCAAGGAGCCACTCTTCTGTTTGAATTAGTGACTTGCTTGCCAGTCACTCAGTATGGTTTACTAGAACCTCAAGTGATATTGACTCATCTGTTTAAGAGCTATAGGCTCTGTGTGATTATAATGATAATTATTTGATAATGTTTATATACAATACTGTGTTTTCTTACTAGGCTTTGGCTCATGGGTGCTATGTGGTGCAAGTAAAGGGAAAGAAAAGCTCACCCAGCCTTGAGTGGAGAGCTTAGGTGGTGATGTGTACATATGCGGCCGCTTGACCACCACGGCCAAGGAGTTCTTAGAGGAACTAGGGGGTTTACCCTATTTTTTCTGCTTAGGTCGGCGGGTTTGTAAATTTGAAACAGTAATGACCGTTTTGAGTTGTAAATAACTTGTAAAAGATTTTATGGCCCATGAACAGTTTTATGTATTTAATAAAATATATCCTTTCCTTTTTATTGGTTTTCCACCATAGCCTGTTAATAACACTCAGAACACATTTTTAACCAAAGGACTCGGGTAGCGGGTCAAATTTCCAGTTCACCGTTCATCGTAACGGTTCTGGGGCAACCAGGGCGTTACAGGGATGGTCCTTCTTTTGTCAGCAATGACATCTCTTAAATCCTTCTGAGAGGTAAGTCTTCCCAATCGATCAAACACTGTGCTCCGAGTTTTTTTGGAAGGCTTACTGCGCGGGATGTGCTCCTTCCCACTATCCTGCTGGCTGGGATGCAGTGGTGACCATCCTGTCTGTGTCGGGCAGTCTTTTCCTCCTTGCTGTTCGTTGCCATCTTTTTCCTTCGATTGGTCGGTGTTATGACTATCGACCTCATCATGACCATGCCCATATTTGAAGTGCGAAGCTCCTTTACCTCGAGAAGTTCTGGTTTGTTCCTGCCTGGGTGGAGTCTTTTTACTGCCCGATCGGTGACTCTCGGATCTAGAAGTTTCTGATCGGTGACTCCTAAAGGAGGTTCTAGAGTTCCCCCTTTGAGTCGAGGCAGTGCCAGATCGGACCCCATCATCTTCCCGACCAGGAGGGTTACTCCAGCTTCTGTTCGGCCCTCAAGAATTGGGTCTGTCAGTGGTTTTTCGACCAGCATCTGTATTCCTTGCTCCATGGGTAGCTGCTCCTCGTGCTGCAACTTGGGCATTGGCCTGGGTCAACTGTGTAGCCGACTCCAGAGCGAGTGCAGCCTCGCGGTGTCGCCTATCGGCCTCCTTCTGCCGTCGCCTGATCTCTTCGCTCCTGGTGTCCATCTCCCATCTTTGCTATTCAAACACAGCTTTCTATCTAGCCATCTCTTCAGCGAATGACTCCTGTCGGGCATTGAATTGTGCCATCTCCTCTTGGAAGGTCCCCATGTCTTCCTGGAGTTGTTCAATCTCTGGAGTCATCTCCTCGAGAAAGACCCTGGGCTCAGTCTCATGGTCTTGAGGGCCAGGACCTACTGATCTAGCAGGCTCTTTAGATGAGCCTGGCTTTTTGGAGGCCGCATTGGTGTTCTTGGGCGCCATAGTAATATGGTAATCGTGTCTTCCTTCTCTTCATGTTCTCAATGAAAGCACCAAAATGTTGACCCCAATTTTGGCCAACGACGAGTAGACGTCAAAACTACAATAAACCTTCAAGAGAAAAAATAAACGACACTGATAATTTTTATAGTGGTTCAGCCCCAATATGTTGGTAATAGCCTAATCCACTTAGAGTTGTGATTTATGGATCTACACTCAAGATCAGATGAACCTGTGTCAACTGAGTTTCTTAAGTGTAAATGAAAAGAATACAATATTTCCCTCAGAATACAAATACTCTCTCCAGAAAATTCGAATTTGAATTCTTTCAATGATGCCACAAGCTCTATATTTATAGGCCTAGGATCGTACAAACTAAAGTCCCTCATAATCGAGATATTTCTGTTGCTCTCACAATATTTAATTAATAATAAAATTTAAAATACAACAATATGCGATTTCTTTGGGATAATTTGAGAGATTCCGCGTGGGTATGACTAATTCTAGCCGAAGCCGTTACTGAAATTTCGCTGCATAATGATGATCCGTCTACTCGGCCAACTTCACTCCTTGAAGAGAGACTGGTCGGCCAAAACATATGACCGGTCGGCCACACACTTCACTGGTCGGGCAAAGCAGATGACTGGTCGGCCAATCACTTCACTGGTCGGCCAAAGCAGATGACTGGTCGGCCAAGCACTTCACTGGTCAAGCAAAGCAGATGACTGATCAGTCAAAAATCTTTACCGATCGGACAGAAATTCTACCAAGTCGGATAGATCACTTCCAAACCAGATAAACAATTTTCATGTCAGTAATATCACCAGATTAATCTAAAACTTTGACCCAACCATTTCTTGCCACTTGTCACTTTTATTGCCACGTCATCGTTTTCAAATTTTGGGAATAACAAATAATATTAAAATTAATAATAATAAAATAAATAATATTTTTGCCCCTTGAACTATGACCACTATATGATCGTGCCCCCCGAATGATTCACCATGTTAAAAATTTCCCCTGAATTATACACTACTGAAATATGAGACTTCTGTTAGATTTTTTCCTAAGTGGCTAATAGATTGATGATGTGACATTTTGTCTGTTGATGTAACAGTGTAATGTGTAGAATAATTTGCAATTTTACCCCCCCCCCCTCGAACTTTGACCACTACTAAATTGTGCCATTTTTATTAAAAAATATTAATTAAATCTTTAAAAAAATTAAAAATCTAATTAATAAAAAATAACTCTTTCTTACTTTTTCCTTTTCTTTTCTTTTACAATATAAAATAAATCTATTTTAGAATAAAAATTTAGAAAAAAAATACTAAAATAAAGAAACAAAAATTAATTAAAGAGGAGGACGAAAGACAAAGGGCTTAAACAAATAAAAAAAAACTTTTATTTTAAAAGAAAGATGAGGAAGGGGAAAAAAAACTTTGTTTTATGATTTATTATTAATTTTCATTTTAAGATATATTTATTTTATATTGTAAAAGAAAAGAAAAAGTAAAAAAAAATCATTTGTTATTAATTAGATTTTTAATTTTTGAATTTTTGAATATTTATTTAATTAATTTGAAACTTTTAGTATTGTTTATTTTCTTAATCTTTTAAAATGATTTATTTTATTTTTAAGGATTTAATTATTATTTTAAGAAATTTTTTTAAATTAATTTTAATAAAAATGACACAATTTGGTAGTGAACAACATTTGGGGACAAAAAGTCTAATTATTCTACACATGACACTGCCTCATCAACTGACAAAATACCACTTCATCAATCGATTAGCCACCTAGAACAAAATCTAACAAAAGTCTCATGGTTCGGGAGAATTTTAATATTGTGAGTTATGGGAAAGTAGTAGGATTTGGATCACTATTATACAAACAATGTTGTTACTAGTTACCCAATAGCTTAATATATAAAACTTAATAGCTTAATATATAAAACTTAAAGGCATATAAAGAAACAGCTTTAATGTTCTATTCGTTACTATTTTTCCTATACCACCAAGCTTTAAAGCCTCACAATAGAACAGATCGTGCCAAGTTGGATCCACCTCCTCTTGAAATCTAGTTGTAGACTGCCGAACAAATTTTTTTTTTTTTTGGGATATAGAGTGGGGAGGGAGTATCTCATTGACTTTATTGTGTGTACGTTGGGATGCCACATAAATTTCCATCACTTTTTTCTATTATCATTAACACCCATCACAATAATTCATGATGGGGCCTATTCAAACATTTAACATTTTTTTTCATTATGGAACCTATTCAAATATATACTCACACAAATTAGATAGACATTAGTAGAAAATTATCTTGGGAATATAGATGAATTTATTTAAATGCAATTTTGTTTTATATATATTGAGTATATATTTAATATCAAATTTAAAAATTATAATCTATTTTTCAAAGATTGTAAAAATAGAAAAAAAATGTTTTTTTTTAAAGAATCATTTTTTTTAACTATTATGTATATGAGACATTTGTTTGTTATAAGGAATAATTTTTGATACAACACAATGTTATAACTTGAAATAAGTAGATTTGGGTGACACATTTAATATTCATGTTATTTTCATATTGACTTTGTTGTGATTCAAGTTGAATCACCCTAAACAAGAACTGGGCTATAGCAAATATCACAAGCTAATGAAATAAAAAAAGTACATAGCTTAATTACATGGTTCGAACACAAAGAAAATGTGTCTTTGGCCTACTCCATGGGGAAACAAACTCAGCTGTCTTTATTCCACTTGAACTAAAACCAGATCACAAGAGTTCTTGAATACAAAGAATGAAAAGTCTCTAAACTCTTTACAAGAGAAACTAAGTGATGATACACCATATGACCGAGTTCATAAGCCTTATATAGCTTAGATTCACATAGTACTCCCCAACTAACTTAACAGTCACCAATAAACTTAGGTCACATGTACAAGTGACTCGATTACATAACAAATTTCCACCTTAATTGAGTTGCTTGTAACCCAGAACATAAAGGCGTAGGATAATGAAAAATCAAATACGCAACAGTTCCAATAATGCACCTCACCGCTTGAGGTATTTCTAACATTCTTCAACATGAATCAAGCCTAAACAATTTTTAAACTTGGCTTGAGTGACCACCTTAGTCAACATATCAGCTGGATTCTCATATGTGCTTATCTTTTTAGATTGAACTTCCTTCCTAGCAATGAATTTCCTTATAAAATGTAACTTGATGTCAATGTGTTTTGACCTCTAATGAAATATGGGGTTTTTCATGAGATGCAAAGCACTTTGACTATCACAATAGATAGATATGTCTCCTGAATTTAACCCCAATTCATTACTGAAACCTCTTAGCCAAATAACTTCTTTTATAGCCTCTGTAGCTGCCATATACTATGCCTTTGTTTAAGACAAAGCCACAACCTTCTACAGATTAGACTTCCAACACACACAACTCCCTTGGACAGTAAATACATACCCAGTTGTAGATTTTTGTGTGTCTATATTCCCTGTATAATCACACTCCACAAAACCATTAACCTCATCCTATGTAAATCCTTTTTTTCCAAATACAAGTCCAACATTCTAAGTTCCTTTTAGGTATCTTAGTATCCATTTGGTTGTTGTCCAGTGTTCTTCACTAGGGTCTGCCATGTACTTGCTCACAATGCTCATAGCTTGAGCTAAATTAGGTCTAGTTAAGACTATAGCATACATGAGACTCCCCACACATTGAGGGTACCTTTTTCACACACTTCCTTTGTTCTTTTGTTTTTGGTGATTGATTATGAGATAGCTTGAAATGATGTGTCAAAGGAGTGGAAATTGACTTGGCATTCTCCATACCAAATTTCTCTAAAACTTTCTTCACATACCCATACTCTGTCATGGTGATTATTCCAGGTCTTGGTCTTTCAATCTCAATCCCCAAAATTCTGCTTGCAAGTCCTATATCCTTTATCTCAAATTCATTATGTAGATGCTCTTTCAATTTATGATTTGACTCTTTACAACTACCAACAATTAAGATATCATCTACATATAGTAATAGACATATATCATTGTTGTAGTATACACAGGGATCATAATTACTATCTCTTTTCCGTATCTCGAGCCAATTAATAGCCCTATAGACTACTGCTACCTTCTTCTTCACTTGACTGACTTGCACCTTTCATATTTTCTTGTTCCACCTTAATTTGAATACCTGTTTCTTCTTGTCTTGTCTGAACTGTAGTAGTTGATTTCATAGACATTTCATCCTCTTTGAACACTACATCTCTACTTATAATGCTTCTTTTAAAGCTTGATTCCAAACACAATAACTTATAATCCTTCTCACCAGTTGAATACCCCAAGAACATGCATTTAATTGCTCTTGGTTCCAACTTGTCTTGTTTGATGTGAGCATAGGTTGTGCATCCGAATACTCTTAAATGCTCATAACTTGGTACCTTGCCTGTCCATACCTCATGCGGTGTTTTGAAATTAAGAGATGTAGAAGGACATCTATTGATTAGAAAATAAGTTGTAGTAACAGCTTCAGACTAAAATTTCCTTTCAAGATGTACACCTTTCAACATACATCTAACTGTCTGTAAAAGAGTTCTATTCTCATCTTCTCGGCTAATCCATTTTCCTGAGGTGTATGCCTTACTGTTCTATGTCTAGCTGTCCCTTTTTTCTGCAATAATCATCAAACTCATTTGAACAAAACTGAAGTCCATTATCGGTTCTCAACATCTTTACCTTTCTACCAATTTGATTTTCAATTACCTTTTTCCAATCCTTAAAGCTATTTAAAACTTGATCTTTATATTTGAGTAAGATAACCCAAACCTTCCTTGAGTAATCATCAACTATACTCATAAAGTAACTTGTTCCACCCAAAGATTGCACCTTTGATGGTCCCCACAAATCTGAATGCAAATAGACTAATGGTCCTGCTGTTGTATGTTTCCCTGTACAAAATTTAACCCTGCAGCATTTACCAAATACACAATCTTCACAGAAACTAAGATTACTTAACAACTCCACTTTTACAACACCATTCCTTTCCAGCTCAACAAGTCCTCTCTCACTTACATGCCCGAGGCTTAAGTGTCATAACCTTGTTGAGTCTATCTGTCGTGTTGTTGAAACCACAGCTGCTTTACCAGAGATTGAATCTCCATTTAGAAAATAAAGCCCATTCTTGAACTCTCCTTTCATAACTACAAGTGATCCTTTCACTACCTTCAGTGAATTACCATCAATCTTTATGTTGCATCTCGTTGACTCGGTTTTTCGGCGAAAGGGGATTTAGAAATCCGACAATAGAGAGATTAGGATTTTTCGTAAACCGAATGTATGAGAAATGGCAAAAAATAAGAATGTAAAATGCTCACACAATTTTATGTGGTTCAGTGGTTAAAATCCACCTAGTTCACGAGTCACTCTTATTGATCTGTTTAGGACTCTTGAATAAATTTTTTATGGCAATTTCAGCAGAGATTTTGCATACAGAAAGTCAATCCCTTTAACTATCCATTCCCCTTGTATTTATAGAAGATTCTCATGGATAGTTTTGGGTAACCGTGCATTAATATGGTAATTGAAAATTTTGGGTAACTTCTCATTTACATAAATATATGATTGCCTATTACATTTATATATGTTATATCGGGTAAGAAATGCATAATAAAATCTGGGCCTTTATGAGGTGTTTAAAGAATCTCTGAGTCTTTTGGGATCCTTCACTGTGCGTCATAACCAGGCTTCCGCGAGCTGAACACTTCTTTGGAGTTGAGTGTCGTAGGACTAATTTGAACTGACACAGGTCACATTCAGAGTTTCACGAAGGCGATCTAGGTGATGCATATCTCGAACTAAGTTGTTGGAGCAATAAGGGATATGGAGACTATTTGGTTGTCGTAAACTATCAAGCTGACTCGAGCTACTCACTCCAGAGTTAGCAAGATACTCTATATGTACGCTTTCTTCATACACTTGTCTGCTAGTTGTACCCCATCCTGAGTAATTCAGCTCGTATTTTTGGGGTATAACATTTGTCCCTCAAACTCCTGCTCGTGCATGATGTCACTTCTGACACGCACAGTAGAGACTTGTCAGCTTCTTTTATGAGAAAACATGCCCACCCACTCACTCGAGTATGTGACACGTGTTAGTCGGTAATAGGCGTCTGTTCCGGTTTCAAGTACTGTGATAGTTGTCTTGTCAACTTTTTGCTGCCACTTGGTTTGTTTAATTCAGTTTCTTGGATCTTGAACTGGTCTAATTGTGTGGCCTAGATCAGCTCCTGAAGTTTACATATAAATAGGAGAGCCACGCCTGAGCCTTACCACATTTTCATTCGAAATTTTCCTTTTGCCTTTCTTTTTCTGAAAACATTCAAGCTTCTGAAATCCCTTGCTTCCCAGAGATCCCCAGGTCCTCGCGCTCAGATTTTTCAAGCACTTTCTATTCTTACTTCAGTCATCGATCAAGAAACTAATTTGTAAGTATGATCATCCCTGGTTTAAATTTCATTTTCTCATTTTTCAACAAGTTTTATGAAATTTTGTAGTACTTTGCCTTACTTTGGTTCTGTTTGAATTTAATGTGGGTTTTTGTTAGGCCAAAAATAATAATACTAGGTACGATTAGAAATAATGCACACAAAATGGGTGATTTTATGGGTTTTTTGGGTTTGAAAGAGGAACATGTGAATATGTGAATTTGAAGAATTGAGGGTTTTTTAGGTTCATTTCTAGGTAGCTTAAGGGTCACGGTATCTTGAGTGGTTTTGCATTAAACCGCTTCCCAAAGAGGTACTGAGCCTGACACGCGAATCTCAAAGTATCAGGGTTTCCCGAGGTTATGGCGCGTGATTTCTGGTCTCACGTATTAGTGTTAGGCGTGAATCTAGCTTGTAGGTATCTTAGGTCGAGTAAACCAAATCTAAAACTCCAGGTTTCCCTCACATCTAGTGTCACAGCAAGGTTATATCTTAGGTCACCTCTAACAAGCTGCTTTGTTTCCAGGCGAACTAAATTATGGTCAACCAGAAGAAGAAATTAGTTGCGAGCTCCTCCTCTAAAAACAAAAATAAAGATAAGCAGGTTGCCCCCGAGATCCCTATTTCCAACTTTGGCCCACTGGTGGATAGTCAGGTCGTTTTGACCCCGATGCCTTCTTCAAGGCAAGGTGAACAAAACCTTATTGAGTCACGGGATCGAGACGGGCTCCAAATTACTTGTTGCCCGCCCTCCGTTGGATGGAGAGCGAAGCTGCATCCCACACCGGAACGACTTTGGGGCTTGGATTGATGAGCACCTGACGGCATGTGCCTTCATTCCCTTGGACTAGTGCTTCGTAGATTTTTTAAACTATTTGAAACTAGCACTGTTCCAGCTCCCCCGGAACTTGTATCGACTCTTGACGGGGTCAAAGTATTTTTATTTGAAGCACGAGTGGGATGTCCCCACTCCTACCGATATCATGTATTTCTTTTGCCTCCAGGCCAATCTAGAGTCAAAGAGCCGAGGTGATGGCTTCTACTACCTCACTAGATTCCCCAGCTCAACCTGTATCATCAACCTCCCCAGCCACTTGAATTATTATAAGGACCAATTCTTTATGTCAAAAGGGTTCAAGAATTACACTCATCGATACTTCAACCATCCTCATAAGTTTCTCAGCTTCTTGAACTTTGCACTTGAATTCCTTCTTAACCAAGTTAAAACTTATTATGACCGAGATGTTACTTTGTGCAACTATATATAAGAGAACAGAGCGGTCAGAGACCCTGAGAGGTCAATATGAGACTCTAGCCCATGCTCTTGCCATGGATAAATAGTTCCAGATGGTGGTAAATGATGCCATCATGGTGTCTTGCAAGTTGATCCACGAGGATTAGACCCTGACCATCAGGCCCGAGGCCCCCTCCCTGAGCTCCCTCCTCCCCAGGAGCTCCCTTTAGTCGCTGAGGAGGTTGGTGAAAAAGAGGAGGTCACACAATTGGTGTGTAAAAGAAGAAATCTTGAAGATAATCAGGATTCTGGTCAATGTCGTGCAATCAAGGGCAGTAGCCGACACTTCCGGCCAAGGTAATCCATATAGAGAAATGAACCAAGTTGCTGCTAGTTTTAGGCTAGTCTGATTCAATATGAGGCAGCTCGTGAGCCATCATCCAATAGATTTGGACCTGAATATGACCATTCTTTAGTGTGTTGAGAAATTGGTCGTACGCCACGATCATAGATATCCCAAATATACTATAGTGGTAGATAATACCTTTCACTTTAGGTCCACTATTTTTGAAGAATACAGTACAAAAATTTTGTCATGGACTTCCCTGTATCATGGTGTTTTTACCCTGGGTACTGTGCATGCTGAGCACGAGTCTAGTCGAGGCGAGGAGCCTGAACCCCGCAGATCTCAAAATATAATAATACTAGAGTCTCCCCCTCCTTCGATAATCCAAGAGTTAGAGGTTTTATCCAGCCTGGTTCATAATCTAGAGTCGATCATAGTAGTTTCCTCCTCTAGTTTGGAGGGTAGGGTTCTTGTACTATTACTCTTTGCTTTATGTTATCTTGGCTAACATTTCTTGGGTCTGACTTTTCTGCTCGCTCTTTTGCAAATGAAGACATGAATCTAAAGGAAGCCCTCAAAACCAGACCACATGTAAAGAGGCTGAGGGTTTCAAAGAAAACCACTCCCGGAGTTGGCGCCGCCACTGGATCTCCTGCAAAAGACAAAGGTGCCAACTCCACCCAGAAGTAGCAGCAGTCTCAGCCTACTGTATTCACGACCCTACTAGCTCCTTCACCAGCTCCTCACAATCTCACTCCTATCCTGTAGGTCACCCAAACCGAAGCCCCAACAACCACTTCCCTAGTTCCCTTCCTCGAGGTGGAGAAATATCCAAAGCCTCTGCGTGACTCATATTAGGAAATTGAGCCATATGATGAAGCACGCAAGTGTGGTCAGCGTCAAAGAGTTGCAGGCTATTGAATCGCGACCATCAACAATCATCGTCAAATCTGTTTTGGGGATGACTCCAACGGTAAATATTATACTTATCCTCTTGTTCCAGTCCTATGCCTTCAAAAACTAATCCTCTTTATCCTTTGTTTGCAGTCTTGCATGGCTTAGATCCATGGTATTGCTCGGGTCTGAGCTGAGGTTGATGAGACCAGGACTGCCTTGGGGGAGGCGTAGGTCACCTTGGATGAAGCCAACGGCATAAGGGTCACCCTGGATGAGGCCAACAATGCCCTAAAGACCTTGCAAGAGAATGAGCGAGTTGCCAAAGCACAAGCCTTGGAGGTAATTTGACAGTGGGACCAGCTTCATCTCAAGGATAATGATCTTAAGCACAAGCTTGCAGAGGTAGATAGTCTCAAGCAGAGGCTTACGGAGGTTGAGGCCAAGTCCAAGGAGGATGTCGCTGAAGCGGAGAACTCTTTAGAAGAAATTTTCTATCAGGTCTGGGCGTACAACAGGGAAGGGAATTTATCGTTCCTGGATGCGGAAGTTTGGGGGTGCTACGTTGCCAAGTTCCAGGATCGATTATCAAAGGAGCCTGCAGAAACAACCAAGGCTTCCAGAGCTACGACGGGGGCCAAGAAGGACGAGGTATCATCCTAAGGAAAGTTATCGGAGCTCAGGGATGAATGGGGAACTCTTATATATATATATATATTATTTTAGGTCTGGAGCCTTTTGTATGTGGGCCCATTTAGGCTGAGAAAATTGCCTTCATGCTTAGTTCGAGGTTATTTTTGCTCGAGTTATTCATATACTTGCGCTGGTACATGTTTATTAATTTATGATCTATTTTTGTGTTCCCTTTAACCTATCATCTTCCCATGTTTATGAACTATTTTGTTTTAAGTCCTTGTACATTTGCATAGTCATAGGGGTTAGCTTTAGATCGAGATAAGTGCCTGATGGCTCAACCAATTAATTCTGGTCAATGACCTGGTTATTTCTCAAAGTTTGTTCGCCTAATAGCATTACATCTGTTAGGAATCAGGCCATGGACCTGGTTATATCTAGGAGTTTGTTTGCCTAATAGTGTTAGACCTCTTAGGAATCAGGCATCAGACTTGGTTATATCCAGGGTTTCCTAGTTGATTTCTAGGTTTTGTTTCTTTTAATTTTCTTAACTTAGTTCGTATTTAGAATGTCTTTGAAAACTCGACCTTTAAGAAGTCGTAGAGTAACCAATTTTCCAAATTCTAAGTTGCAAAATTTTTAGCCTAAGTTTACCAAATGTTTCAAAGACTTTTCGAGGGTTATATTCCTCTCAAGTGATCAGAATTTATGAATATTCTAGGTCACTTTTACAAAATGTGCTCGTGATACATCACAAGAATAAGATAAAATATTGATTCTACGTTTAAATTACGTAGCAATCCTGTGTTAATAAAATAGAACGACTTTTATAAATAAGCCTTACAGAAAAAAAAAATACTATAACATTAAAAACTAACAAATTCGTCCTATTACTGATAATATTTTTTGAGATGTAGAGCTTTCCAGATCCGTGGGACCAATTCTCCACTTAACAGAGCTAGTTTGAAGGTTCCTTCACACAGGTTTTCCACGATCTGGTAGGGTTTTCCCCATTTCGGTTCCAATACACCATCTTTAGGATCTTTGTTCGCCAAAAACACCCTTTGGAAGACTAAGTCACCCATTTTGATTCTACGTCCTTTTACTTTTGAGTAGAAATAGTGAGTATTTCTTTGTTGGTAATGGGCGAGCTATAGTCGAGACTCCTCTCGCCGTTCTTCAATTAAATCCAGGGATGCATTAAGCAAGTCATGATTACGATCCTAGTTTTAGGTTCTTTGCCTATGCGATGTCACTAGAGCCTCTACTGGGAGCATAGCCTCGCTTCCAAATGTCAGACAGAAGGGTGTGTGCCCAGTAGATGTGCGATGTGAGGTCCTGTAGGCCCAGAGCACTCGCGAGAGCTGTTCTGACCATAACCCTTTAGCATCTTCTAGTTGCTTCTTTAAGCTCTCTTTTAGGGTTTTGTTTACTGCCTCGACTTGCCCATTAGCTTGAGGGTATGCTACTCTTCATTATGTCGTATTTCTCACAAAAGGTTGTGAATAGGTCGCTGTCAAATTGTGTCCCGTTATCAAACACAATCTTCTTTGGGTGTCTAAAGCGGCACATGATGTTCTTCACGACAAAATCTAAGACTCTTTTCAAGGTTATAGTCGCCAGGGGTTCGACCTCAACCCACTTAGTAAAGTAGTCAATGGCAACAACCGAATAGCAAACTCCTCCATTTCTAGTTGGCAACAAGCCAATTAAGTCGATTCCCCAGGGTAACGGGATATGACTTATTGGTATTTGAGAATTTTGAGAATAACAGGAATTGGAGGGTGTTAATTATGATTAACGAAATAGGTGGAAGATGACGTTTTTGCCCTTGAGGGTTGTTAAGGAAAGAATATAAGCCTAGGGGCATTTAGGTCTTTTCACCCTAAGATATATATCATCATTAGAAGGTTGTCGAATTGTAAAAAATAGAGCATCATTATCATCCTCATCTCTCCCTCCCGTACCTATTCTTCTCTCCTTCTTCCTTTTGATTTTTGAAAGCCAACTTGAAGAAACAAGCTAGGAAATCAAAGTTTGGAGGTTATAAACTTAGTTCATTCATTGAAGAGGACTTAAATCTAGCTTGAGGTAAGATTTCATCCATGAACTTTAAGCTTTGCTCCGTTTTTCTTATGGTTTTCAGTTAAAGGAATTTAAGGTGGTTAGTTGAGAATTAATGGATGTTTTTGTGTAAGATTTCTTGGGTTTTGATGAGGGTGTGGTGTAGATGAAGTTTAGGGATTAGATTTGATGTTTGGGTGAAGTTTGGGATTGGTTTGGATACTTGGCTTTCAAGGGAGATCGCAAGGGGGAAGACCAGAATTTTCTCTGGTCTGCTGATGGCGCCCCAGCGCTATGCAGGGCAGAAACTTGGCCTTCTCTGTTTTGGGGTAGCACCCCAGCGCTAGTGCATTTTCCAACAAACCTATTTTGGGGTTTTTGATGACTTTGGGAGCCCAAGGAATGGCTCCTTTACCCCATTTGGGTAGATTGAGAGTCCCGAGAGTGCGGGATGGATCCCGGGAGTGATGTTTTAGATTGTAAACATTTTTATGATTTATTTTATTGATGGGATTCCATATTTGGTTATGACTAGGTGACCGCTAAAGGATCAAAGGATTGATCATTCTCAAGGGTCGTTCTTTTACTAATTCTTGCTCGAACCCGAGGTAAGAAAACGACACCCTGTGTATATGACATGCATGGTTATTCTTGATGCATGTTGGATGTTTAAATGTGATATGCATGGTTATTGTTGAGGCATTTCAAGTGATTAAATGTGATGCATGTGTTGCACGAGAAACATGTGATTACGGCATGCTATGAATATTGAATATGAGATGGTTCAGAGCTTGAGTCTATGTGTTTATGCATGATCCTAATTATGTAGCAATTTTTAAGTAAGCATGATGAATGCCTTGTATTCAGATATTTGACATATGATATATGTTTGGTAGCATTGCTTACTTGTGTATGGCCCTGACTAGTCAGGGTTGGCACTGGTCGCGTATTACTGACCTAAGAGCCGGAAAATGGCATAAGCGTCATGAATGCAGAGTTGATAAAAGATTAGATCTAATCGATATCAACGTTGAATGACTCTAGGAGCATTAATGCTGGACTGACCCGAAGGTTGATGAAATTATAAGCGCTTGACTAGTCTAGGACTAGTTACTCAGAGCTAGGGCCAAAGGCCTAGGTGATTGTTTGTCACGTGGCTAGGAAGCAGAATCCCATGGTTGTGACTCTATGGTCATGAGGTAGGTTATATTGGTGACTAGTTCATCGAACACCTATCTGGATGAGCTAGTGAAAGGATCACTTATTTGCAAAGCCCCGGTGACCCTATCGTCGCATGGCTAATGGGAACGGAACCCACCTTAGTGACTATTACAACTGTCACTCTTCTATTTTGGACTAAAATTCCTAGATGATTATTATGATCATCGGTTGGTGTTGTATATTCATCATTACGTGAACTCATTTTCCTGCATGAATAGGGCTGTATTTTGCTAGGCGTGTGCCTTATGATTTGATGACATGTTATTACTATTCATGAGCATATTGAGTTTTCTTGCTGGGCTTCGGCTCACGGGTGCTATGTGGTGCAGGTAAAGGCAAAAGAAAGCTGGACCATCCTTGAGTTGGAGAGCTTAGGTGACGATGTGTACATATGCGACTGCTCGCTCGACCGCCACGGCCGAGGGTTGAAAGAGGAACTAGGGTTAAACCCTGTTTTGCCGCTTAGATCGGCTGGTTGTAAATATTTTCTTGTAATGGACCTTTAAATTATATTTTTGGGATCCCAATCTATATAATAAACGTTCTAATGAAACGTTACATCTTAACCAAAAAATTTAATCCCTAAACCGCTAATCATACATAGTTACACGATTTTGGCCAAATGACTCGATTAGCGAGCTTAGCACTGTTTATAAGGCACACCGTAACGGTCCCTAGAGTTTAGGGCGTTACAAATGAGATCTCTATCATTTAGCACCTTGAACCAAACTAAAAGGAAACCATCATTTTACTTCTACATCATAAGCTATAGATGTTCATATCTATGATTAACACTACCACTCAATTATACTACCGAGTTCCCAAGATGTAAGTATAGGCTAGTTTTTAGGGTAAGCTGGTCACGAACAAGTCAAAGATCTCAAATAATACAATAAGTTAGAATACTAACCACTCAGAATTGAGATTCAATTGACCTATGGTCAACTATATGATATGACTAGAATAGATAATAATGGTATGTTTACTTATCCTATCTACTGTCAATATCGATCCAGTACGATGTAACAAATACATATGATCTTATCTACTTTGTTAATGTTCTAGAAAGAATGTAGCACTATAATGTGTAAGTAGATCATATCGTAGATTGGCAAGTCAGTGCAAATCTTGTGCACTGACTAATCTTAGGACTCACTTATGTTTGAACATATAATCATATTTATATTCCACTGTGATTACATCACTATAAATATGATTAGTTATATACTCGGGATTTAATAGAAGTTTATATTAAATAAAAAAAATCATGAAAATAAAACATGTGAGCAAAGTGTTGACCAAGTCAAAATGATTTCTATTCTTTTATTGATAATAAAATGAGATTACAAAGAAATTGAGTTTTAATTAGGGCATAAAACCCCAACAAACTCCCACTTTCACTAATTGAAACTAATGCATTAATTCTACTAATCCCATTTCCTTGATATGTTTATCAAATGTAGCTTATGGTAGTGTCTTTGTAAATGGATCTGCAAGATTATCTTCAGATGCAATCTTCATAACCTTCACATCTCCCCTGGCCACATATTCCTGAATTATGTGATACTTCCTTTCTATATTCTTACTCCTCTTATGACTACGAGGTTCTTTTGAGTTGGATATCGCTTCTGTATTGTCACAAAACAACACAATCGGTTTATCCATATCTGGATTAACACTAAGATCTGAATAAAACTTCTTTAGCCAGATTATTTCCTTAGCTGCTTTAGACGCAGCTATGTACTCAGCCTCCATGGTGGAATCTAAGATCTAGATGGCTTTACGCTTCTCCATATCACAGCTCCACCCCCAAGAGTACACACCATTCCCGAAGTAGACTTCCTGTCATCAACATCAGTCTAAAAATTTGAATTGGTGTAGCCTACAAGGTTCAGAACACCACCCTTGTAGACTAACATATAATCTCCAGTTCACCTTAAATAATTCAGAATATGCTTAACTGTTATCCAATGTTTCGGTCCTGGGTTTGACTTCTACCTACTCACTACTCCCACTGCATAGCGGATATTTGGTCTAGTACACAATAGAGAATACATGAGACTTCCAACTGCAGATACATAAGGAACATTTCTCATTACATTTTCCTCTTCAAGAGTCTGGGGAGACTACTTCTTTGAAAGATGAATTCCATTGCGGGACGATAGACGTCCTTTCTTGGAATTTTTCATTGAGAAACGTTCAAGCACTTTATCAATGTAAGTTGCTTGATAAAGAGCTAAGAGTCTGTTCTTTCTATCCCTAATGATATGGATACCAAGAACATAACTTGCTTCACCCAAATCCTTCGTCTAAAATTGAGTGCTCAGCCAATTCTTCACATCTGACAATTTCTTAACATTGTTTCCAATGAGTAAGATATCATCTACATAAAGAACCTGGAATACCACTATTTGATTTGCCTTCAGTTGGTAAACACACCTCATCAATATTTTGTTCAAAGCCATAGGTTTTGATTATTTCATCAAACTTAAGATTCCAGGAACGAGAAGGTTGCTTAAGTCCATAAACGGACCTATTCAACTTGCAAAATTTTCCTCCTTGTCTAGCTACTTTAAATCCTTCTGACTGATCCATATAAATGATTTCGTCAAGCTTCCCGTTAAGAAAAACTGTGTTGACGTCCATTTGCCAGATCTCATAGTTGAGAGCGGCTGCTATGGATAGGTAGATGCGAACGTACTTGAGCATGGCTACCAAACTAAAAGTTTCCTCATAGTCCACGCCTTTTCTTTGGGTATAACCCTTTGCCACTAATCGGCATTATAAGTTTCAATATTTCCATCAACACCTCATTTCTTCTTGTAGATCCACTTGCACCCAATGGCCCTAAAGTCACTAGGTGCTTCCACAAGATCCCAGACAAAATTTGAGTACATGGACTCCATTTCCTGTTTCGTGGCTTCGAGCCATAGTTCCTTTTTAGGGATAGTCATTACCTGTTTGAAAGACAACGGATCATCGCCACTAGTGTCACCAACAACCATATTGGTTTCACCATCCAAACCATAGCGAACTGGGTTCCTAGAATCCCTCCTACGACATCGAGGCTCTGTGGCTATTTTCTCATGAATAGTGGTATTTTTTTCATTTAAATCGACTTGCATCAGTTGGACACGAAGAGTGGGAATTTCATTATCAACTCGCATTGATGACGATGGAACATTGGTTGGAGTCAATTCTTCAACCATCTCCTCTAAAACTACTTTGCTGTGTAGTTTGAAGTTTTGGACAAAGTCATTTTCCATAAATGTAGAATTCGTAGAAGTAAACACTTTCTTTTCTAAATGATTATAGAAAATTCCACCCCAAGTACCTTTAGGATAACCAACAAACATGCAAATTTTGGTTCACGATTCTAGCTTTCCTTCCTTTTTCCTCAAGAGGTGGGCGAGACACCCCCAAATTCTAAAATGATTTAAGCTAGGTTCACGACCATTCCAGCGTTCTAAAGGTGTTTTGGGGATTAATTTGGATGGTACGACATTTAGAATGTCATTCGTAGTTTCAATTTCTTGTCCCCAGAATGAAGTTGGTAGAGTTGGGTAACTAAGCATGCATCTAACTGTTATCCAATAAATTCGCATTTGTGACGTGGCAGATAATTCTCTTGACACATGGCTCATACCTGGAAGGCGTCTGCTAGAGTATCGACTAGTATGCGCAGCAGAAGCAGAACTAGCCTATCTTACCCACGACCAGTCTGGTCGGTGGTTCCGCAGCCAAGGCAACAATTATGGAAGATCTTTGTGAATCCCGAATTTATCTCATGCAATCTTCTGGATATCCGATTATTCAGGGAGTAATATCTGTAACAATATTTGGTAACCCTCCATGAGCCTATAAATAGCAAGATATAGCTCAAGGGGAGGGACTTTTTGGCTTCGGAATCATAGGAATTATAGAATTTCTCTGAGCAAACTTGTATTGTTGGTCAGAAGTGTTGAAACTCATTGAACCCAAGTTCTCTGATCATACTTTTGATTATATAACAATATCATTCTAAGTGGACGTAGGTCATTACCAGATCCTGGGGCCGAACCACTATAAATCACTGTGTTTTCTTTACTTTTGTCATTACGTTATTCTCTTTACATTCATCTATTTCAATCATATTTTGACTCCGTGTCAGTTGGCCAAATTGTGGGTCAACATTCTGGTGCTTTCATTGAGAGGGATGATTCATTGCTATAAAAAGAACTGATGGCAAAAGCAGGAAGAAAAGCTGGCCAGACTGCCGCCGCCGCACCGTCGAATCCACCACCTCCTCCTCCACCTGCAAGCATGGCGGAAGATGAGCTGCAACTAGATTTTGAAGAGGAGGAAATGGACGATGCGATGCTGAAGAGCACTCTCAGCGCGTTGCAAGAAGAATTGGCTAGTCTGAGAGCCAATCAAGAGATTGACGCAGAAGTTATGGCGCGACAGCAGCAGGAGCTTGATCGTCAGCGGGCGGATTTGAGCGAGAGAAAAGCAGAGGTGGACCGCTGCCAGACTGAGGCCATGGCAGCCCTTGAAGCAGCCTTGTTGTTGGCAAGAAATCAGGCCGCACCTGCCTCGCACTAACCAACCTGAAAATGGGCCACCTCAGAAGGGTCCCAATCCTAGCCCACCAGTTTAGCCTTCAAGTCCGCAAAGGCCTGAACAGCCCCAGACGCCCCATGACGATGTCCCACTAGACCCCGAGGCAGATCCACCATCCCAAGCTGCTCGGGGTAATCCCCCGCAGCAAAGACAGAATAGGGCCGAGCACCAGCCTCGTAGTCCTAGGCGCCATGAGAATGATGGGCCCAACCAAGCAAACAGAGGTCACTACCCTCCTGGTAACAGGAGGGACTCGGAGCTAGGCTCTGCGGTCCGTGGACCCCCGCGATATCACGATGCACGGGGACACCGCGACCAGCGCAGGCCACCCTCTAACGCTCGGGGCGTTTCTGCCAGAGACGGCAATAGAGGGAACAATCAGTCTCACCATAGTCATTCAAGGTTCAGAGATGGTCATGGGTACAATGAGGCCGACTCAGGCAAGGGCAATGCTGATGGGAGGAATGGAAATCGAGGAAAGAGCAGGAGCCAAGTACCTCAAGGTGGCCAACCAAATGGACAAGATGCTGGGGGGCAGCCCAGACAAAATAACGTCTTTAACCGACTCGGAGGTAGCGAGCAACGAAGAAGAGAAGAAGACCTGAGAGATGTACTCAATGATCATCGCGAGAAGCACGGCGAGAACATCCCCCCAGCCACAGAGGCCACCGCAATTCCTGCCGCAGTACAAGCCCAGATAGACGCACTTAATCAGGCTGTGCAGCAGTTGGTCGGAGGAAGGACTTCTTACATCGACCACGACAGGACGAAAGGTACTCCTTTCGTCCAGAGGATAGCTAACGCCGAAACTCCCAGCAAGTTCAAAATGCCTACACTCCCAAACTTTGATGGATATGGGGACCCAGTCTCGCATGTGAATAAATTTGAGATTCAGATGGACATTCAGAAAGTGTCCGAAGACGCTCAGTGCAGGATCTTCCCTGCAACACTTTCTGAAGCAGCACAGGAGTGGTTCTTTAAGTTCCCCCCTGCAAGCATAGTTTCCTGGGAAATGTTCGTAAGGGAGTTCTACGAGCAATTCTATGCGGGTCGTGTGCACCCAACCGAAGCAAACCAGCTGGTTGAAATCCGCCAGTAGGATGGAGAATCCCTGAAGGATTACATCCAGCGCTTTATGCGAGCAGCAGCTGGAGCAAAGACAGTCAGAGACGAAAGAAAAATGATGGCTATAACCGCAGGAGTGAGACGTCGTTCTCCTCTATGGAAGAGTCTCCGTAAGGACGGGGTTAGAACCACCCAGGAGTTCTTGGACCGAGCTGATCGGTATATCAAGCTCGAAGAGGCCATTGCTGATGATGGAAAACCCTCGAACAAGGGTAAGAAGGCCGTCGAACCCACCAAAGCCGCCAACGGTTCCAAACCTGATGGCAACGGCAAAGGCGACAAGCGCAGCAACGGTAATGGCAAGAACGGTGGAAAAAGGCCGCACAATGAGCCTTCAACCCCCGATAATAAGCGAGCCAAGGGTAATCGTTATGAACCTAGGTTCACTAATTATACTGCCCTCATCGAGTCTCGAGGAGAGGTTTACCAGGCCACAAGCTCTAGTGTGCCTTACAAGAAACCTGGGCCCATTCGAAAAGACATTTCAAAAAGAGACACTACCAAGTTCTGTCGTTACCACAACGACTACGAACATGACACTAATGAATGCAACCAGTTAAAAGATGAAATCGAGTTCCTTATTAGACAAGGGCACTTGAGAAGGTACGTACGGGCCTCGGGAACTTCCCAACGAGAAGCTCCAGGTGGTAACGAGCAGACGGCCACACGCCAATGCTCGCCCCCATTACAGCCTGCCCCCGTAGTCGGAACACTCTTAACCATCTGTGGAGGCCCGCACCTCGCGGGAAATAGCAGAAAGGCTAGAGAACGATATGCTCGGACTCTACGTCACGACCAGGACATCGAGATGATGACTGTGGAGGACCGTGCTCCAAAAAAGGCTCGCTCAGAGGAATATGGGATAACCTTCTCTGATGGCGATGCCCAGCACGTCCAGTTCCCACATTCCGATCCGCTGTTCGTGGACATCCAGATGGCCAATATGATGGTAAAGAGGGTATTAGTCGATACAGGAAGTTCAGTGAACATCCTGTATAAGTCAACACTGGAACGCATGAAATTGTCCGTAAAGGACTTAGAGCCCTGCAATCAGACAATATATGGCTTCTCTGGAGAAGGACTCGCCCTAGCCGGAATGATCAAACTTCCGGTAACGACGGGTACAGCGCTTGCAACAAGGACATTACTCGCCACTTTTGTAGTGGTCGATTGTCCTTCGGCGTACAACGCCGTTGTCGGAAGGCCCATACTGGTTGATCTAAGGGCCATCATATCCATGTGGCATCTAGCCATGAAGTTCCCAACGGACGCAGGGGTAGGATGCGTCTTGGGAAACCAAAGGGAAGCCAGGGAGTGCTATAATGCCTCGATCACAAAGGCAAAAAGTGGAGCATCGAGGAGCGCTACTCCAGACCGATTGCAGATGACAGAAGACAGACAAGCCCAATCAGGTGGTAACGTCACCAAATAGGGTGTTGCCCAAAGTGAGGATATAGATTTGGATCCTCGCTTTGGGGATTTTGAAGAAAATTTTGGACCCGTCGAGGACCTGGAGGAGGTCCAACTCGATGAAAAAGACCCGACCAGAGTCGTGAAGGTTGGGAAGAATTTAGAGCCTACCGCGAAGCAAGCACTGGTGAAATTCTTGCAAGAAAACCAGGAAGTTTTCGCCTGGTCGCATAAGGATATGGTTGGGATAGATCCATCAGTGACCAGCCATATCCTGAACATAAACAAAGCCTTTCCACCTGTGCAGCAAAAAAGAAGGTTGCTCGATAAAGACAGATCAAAAGCCTTGAAAGAGGAAGTCGAAAGACTTAAAGAGAACGGGTTCATCAGGGTGGCATTTTATCCATCGTGGGTCTCCAATCTGGTACTGGTCCCTAAGCCTAACGGAAAATGGCGGACCTGTGTGGATTTTACAGACCTCAATAAAGCCTGCCCAAAAGACTGTTTCCCACTCCCAAGGATCGACCAGCTGGTCGATGCTACTGCAGGACATGAGATCCTCTCATTCATGGACACGTATTCAGGTTACAACCAGATCAGCATGCATCCCCCTGACGAGGATCATACCAGTTTTCGGACCGACACGGGCTTATATTGTTACAAAGTGATGCCCTTCGGGCTGAAAAACGCAGGTGCAACTTACCAACGACTGGTCAACCACATGTTCAAGGAGCTGATCGGGGTAAGCATGGAGGTATATGTGGATGACATGCTAGTGAAGTCCAAGAAGGCAGAAGGACATGTGAGGGATTTGCAAGGATGCTTTGATGTGTTAAACAAGTATCAAATGAAATTGAACCCCCTCAAATGTTCCTTTGGAGTCGGATCGGGGAAGTTCTTGGGGTTTATAGTAAATTCAAGAGGAATCGAGGCCAACCCTGACAAGAGAAAAGCTCTGATCGACATGAAGTCGCCAGAAAGAATCAAGGACGTACAAAGCCTGACCGGAAGGATCGCTGCCCTAAGTAGATTCATCTCAAAATCATTTGACAAGTGCGTTCCATTCTTTAATCTACTCAGGGGGAATAAGAAGTTTGAATGGACGGAAGACTGCGAACAAGCATTCCAGGCCTTAAAAATTCATATGTCACAACCTCCTATCCTATCAAAACCAATCGAAGGAGAAACTTTGTATATTTATCTGGCGATTACCGAAGTTGCTGCTAGTGCGGTACTAATACGGGAGGAAGAAGGCGTACAAAAAGCTGTTTACTATGTCAGCAAAAGGCTTATCAGTTCAGAATTGAAATATCCACCAATTGAGAGATTAGCATATTGCTTAATTCTAGCCTCCAGAAAGTTGCGTCCATACTTCCAAGCCCATCCTATCACAGTTCTGACCGACCAGCCCCTTCGGCAAGTCCTCCAAAAACCTGAGGCGGCTGGACGACTGTTAAAATGGGCAGTTGAATTGGGACAGTTCGATGTAACTTATTCATCGCGAGCAGCAATAAAAGGACAAGTCTTGGCTGATTTTATTGCGGAGTTCACCGAACTCCCCAACAGTGAGCTAGGCAAACAGCCTGAAGCGCCCATGCCTCAAGACAAAACTCCTTCGTGGAAACTATTCACGGATGGTTCATCCAATGAATCCCACGCTGGAGCGGGAGTGATATTGATAACGCCCGAAGGGCATCGATTTCACTGCGCAATCATGTTTGACTTCGCAGCATCAAACAATGAAGCAGAATACGAAGCGCTCCTCGCTAGACTGAGAATGGCCAAAGATATGAGAATAAAAATGCTTGATATTTACAGTGACTCTCAGCTGTTCGTGAATCAAGTCCTGGGAGAATATCAAGCGCGAGGATTAAAGATGATGGCCTACCTTAATAAAGCGAAAGATTTGCTAGCCCAGTTCACAAAGTACACCCTCCAGCAAATTCCACGAGACCAAAATTTGAATGCAGACGCCTTAGCCAAACTTGCAAGTGCAAAGGATGCTGACACCTTGAACATAGTCCCAGTAGAAAGATTGGGTAAGCCAAGCATTGAAGCGGCCGAAGCCAACTTGGAGATTCGTGCAGAAGATACGTGGATGACGCCTTACCTGGAGTATCTGACAAGTGGAACATTGCCAGCAGATAGAAACAAGGCCAGAACTCTGCAAAGGCGGGCTGCTAGGTACATACTGCTCGACGGTGTTATGTACCGAAGAGGATATTCAATGCCACTACTTAGATGCATTACATCAGAAAAAGCTAAGGAACTCATGAAAGAGGTGCATGAAGGCTTCTGCGGAGATCACGCTGGAGGGCAGAGTTTGGCGAAAAAAGTTCTAAGGCAAGGCTACTTCTGGCCAACAATGAACGAGGATTCAATGAAGTACGTACGAAGATGCGATAAATGTCAAAGGTTCTCCAAGATCCCACGAGCAGCTCCAAACGAGCTAAAGCAGATGCAGAGCCCATGGCCTTTCGCAATATGGGGAATAGACTTGATTGGATCACTGCCAACAGGAAAAGGAGGAGTAAAGTATGCAATCGTGGCAGTCGATTATTTCACAAAATGGGCCGAAGCTGAACCACTCGCAACCATCACAACCAAAAAAGTTCTTGACTTCGTCATCAAGAACATTGTATGCCGGTATGGATTGCCCAGAAAGATAGTTTCAGACAACGGGACCCAATTTGACAGCGACCTGTTCACCGATTTCTGCGAGAGGCATGGAGTTATTAAGAGCTTTTCTTCAGTCGCACACCCCCAAGAAAATGGGCAAGTCGAAGCTGTAAACAAAACTCTCAAGGACACCCTGAAAAAACGACTTGAAGAAGCTAAAGGAGCATGGCCAGAACAACTGCCTGAAGTCCTCTGGTCGTATAGAACATCTCATCGAACAGCGACAGGGCATACCCCATTTTCTCTAGCCTACGGATATGAGGCAATGTTACCTGTCGAGTTAGATCCCCCCTCACATCGGCGTTTGACCTACGACCAGGACGTGAACAGCCAGTTGATGATGGAGTCCCTAGACTCGATCGATGAGATAAGAGAAAAATCTCAACTCCGAGTTGCTGCTTACCAGCAAAAAGTCGCCCGGTACTTTAACTCCAAAGTTAAAGAAAGAAAATTCAACATCGGAGATTTGGTGCTACGACGAGTTTTCTTAAATACCCGCGACCCCACTGCTGGAGTGCTCGGACCTAACTGGGAAGGGCCTTACCAAATTGAAGAAGTCCTTCACCCAGGCACCTACAAACTTGCACGCTTAAACGGAGATCTCGTTCCACGCTATTGGAATGGAGAACACCTGCGCAAGTATTATCAATGAACAGCCCTTTTTAAAAAGGACTGGCTTGTTTAAATTTCTCTTTTAATTTTAACAAGTTTTGCAAAGAGGGTTAGCCATGATGTATGGCTGACTGCTCATATATGTAAGATTCTATATCAGAGTCACTCGTAAAGACATGTTTAGTCCATTTTTAATACGAGATTATAAGGGACTGTGCTCAGCCAGTCATTCTTGCCAACCTTTGTGAATTTATATTCACAAGTATTTGTTCATTACGTGTGTTATTTTGCTGTATTACAAGTATCAGTTTTACTACGGACAGGAACGTTCAAACAGGTTATGGTCAAGGCAAGTGACCAAGGACCTAAAGCTCCTCGATCACTTGGGGGGCATATAAGGCACATCGATAGCAAAGCATTATCTTAAGGTATGTAAACACATGAACAAAATAAGTGAAAGCATGCTACAGTACTTAGAGTATTTTTCAAAATTTATGTTTTGTTAAATCATGCCAAAGTACTATGCTAAGTCCGGTCATACGGATAAATGTTATAATAAAATATTATAGCACCAAGAGTTAAGCTTTTACACCGCAAGCATCGCTGCTTGGATGTAACTGTTCAAATAATAAAAAAGAAAAAAGAAGATTTACTGCTCATGCAGTAAAGTTTAAAAAGAAATTACTGTCTTTACACTACGACCCTTGGGTCGTATATCCAAAAACAAATAAGAATTTAAGAGGCATTCGGGGCTGGAGGATCCTGAGCAGCATCCTGGTTAATCACGTCCTCAACAGCATCTTCTTCTTCTAAACCAGCGACGCTTGGAGTGGCAGGGGTCATGGCTCTTGCCTCCTCTTCGGCCAGTTGGGCAGCACATCGGGCCAGCTCCGCAGTTCTGACTTCCTCTGAAAGGTAACTAAAGTCAGCACCCTGATTGTGTTTCCAGAAATTGTAGAAACATCGGAGTGTTGTCCTCTTATACTTTTCCAGATTCTTGGAGTTGTCGAGCTCCAACTGCTTCACTTTGCCCTCGAGGGAGAGAATAACCTTATCCTTGGTCTTGGCTACCTCCCCCAGATGCTTGATTTTGCGGAGCTGGGTTCTGCTGATCTCCCGGTACTCTTGCCTCAACTTGACCGCTGCTTCCTTCGCAGCTTCAGCCTCGGACAGCTTAGTCACTGCTGCATCCCTCTCTCGGATCACCGCCTCCAACTCCTTAGCATACTTAGCCTCAGCAGCCGAAAGCTCCTCGGCCGCTTTCACCTGGAACCTCTCGATGGCTTTTGCCTCGACCTGCTCGATATAAGCCTGGGCTCGGGTACGGGCAGTAATGGCAGAGAATAAGGCCTGTGCACAAGGAAAAAGGAGTCAGAACTTATCACGAAGACTAAAAAACTAAAGACTCAAAGAATAAAGAAGCACTTACGCTGGAGATTTCGTTCAAAGCCCTGTTCATGAGCTGATCGACTGACAGCTCTTTAGCCTGAACCATTGCGGCCCTAACACGCTCACCTTTACCAATGCGATCGAGGCGGTCCCGGGCGGATCGGATAGCATGGCTCATAAGTCTGGCCCCATGAGCTTCTTCACGAGAAAGATGCTCCCTGGCAGGCGCAGTTGGAGGATTCGGCCGAACAGGAGTAGTTTGCTGTTCAGAAGGAGCTGGAGGAGGAGTAGGAGTAGGAGTTCGTCCAGTTGGTGCAGGACTTTGCCCAGTTGGCATGCCCTGAGGAGGGTCTTCTGGTCGACTTTTCTTGGCTGGAGGGCCCCGACTGGATTCGCCAGATCTTTTTTTTGGCTTCCATGTGAGTTGGGGGGTTTCTTCTTCTTCCTCGGTCTGATACATGTCGAAGATGTTGGGAGTCGACATATCTGCATGATAGTAAACACAAGAGGTTAAACAGGAAAGAGGAAGGTGAAAGTAAGTAATACAACAGAAAGAAGATAACAAAGTAAATACCCGAGCTACAACTACTGGTCGCTACACTATTGACTCTATTAGTCATATAATCATTTTCTGGCTTGAAGAAGTCTGGCCCTAGATTTGGAGAATATGTAAAGTTGCCATCCCCATCAAACATATGACAGGGAATTGGCAAACCATTTAAAAGCGAAATAACGTTACCATTGTCATCAGAAGACTCTCCTAAGTCAACAACAGGCTCTGTGGCCTTTTCTTTCCCCTTGCCTTGGGGAGCAGAAGGGCTGCCCGTGGGTTCCCTGATCGTAACTCCTGTTGGCCTCCTCCTAGGAGGAGGCACAGGAGGTTGCTGCTCGGGAACCCCCTCGGCAGTGGCATCGCCCACCACGGGCCCTCTATTTTCATGGCGAGGAGCCAGGAGGCCAGACGACCTCAAGTTCTTTTCAAGTGTTAAGGTCTTGACACATTTCGCTGCATCAGACATCCTGGCCAGAGTATTAGACCTCGACACCATGCTTGGTGTTGGGGTCGGACGTAACCAAGGGCCTGAAAAACAGATCAAGTTTGAGAGAAAATAAAAGGAAATACTCCATGTTAAAGTGTCAACCAAGGCAAAGACAAGTTTGTACCTCCTCTCGCAAAGGCCAAGTTGTCACTGGTTATGTCCGGAGTAAAGAAGTACTCCTTGTTGTAATGCCCCACGTTTGATATATGGGTTGTACCACTCAAGAACGTCCGGCCGGTTTCCTGGTGGCAGAAGTGGAAAAAGCACGTCCCGTTGTGCTGAGGGTTGGACTTGAGGTCAAAAAGATAGTTGACCTCGTGGGGTGAAAGTTCTGGCCATTTGTTAAGTTTGTACAGAACATAGAGTGCGGCCAGCATCCTATATCCGTTGGGAGTTATTTGAAAGGGAGCGACGCCGAAATAATTGGCCACCCCCACAAAGAAAGGATGAAGAGGGAGATAAGCTCCCGCCTCAATGTGATACCGGGACTAGGCGCTGTTCGCCCCTCCTGGACGGTTAGCCCTCTGGTCCGCGGTGGGACGTGTAATGGTTACCCCCGTGAGGGGGAACTTCCTGAAGCAGTTAGCAACCATTCGGATGGTCACTGAACTGGCTGGAGGAGTATACCACTCGACATCAGGCGGATTGCGATGACGAGGGCGAGCCCTAGTTTGGATATTAGGGTCAGGAACAAGATCTTCTCGACCACTGGTCGAGGGAGCCCTAGCCTGCGAATCAGGCTGGGCAGGGGAAGTAGTGTTGCTTTCAGACTCGGGCTTTTTCTTGCCAGAAGATTTGGAGCGGGCCATTAGAGGAGAAGGGTGTGTTCTGAAAGAGGATCGCGAGAAGGGTATCTGATGGATACGATCAACTGGCTGTTCTTCTCCCTCGAGCAACTGAGCGAGGAGGTCGTCGTCGATGGGTCTCTCACCTCCCCACAAATCTGGCATTAAAATCTGCAAACAGAAGAATGGGGAGGTAAGATTATAGAACTTTAGAAGTCTTGTTGGAATAACGCTGGTCGAGTATAAAAGTTAAGCTTTTATACAACAGCATTCTAACAAGAAACTAAATCTTTCTATGCGAACGGTTTGAAAAACGGATTAAAAGGTGAAAGTGAAAAGTTTTTCTGAAAAGCTTTTTCAACTCCCCTTAGGGCGGGAAAAATTATTTTTTCAACTAGCTTAAAAATCGAAATGTTACTTCGGTTTTACGTCCTAAAAAGCATGATCCTGGGTTTCAAACTAACTCCTAAACCTACTCTGCCTACAAAACATTCTATCTACAAACACCTAAAACCAGAAGCCGAGAGACTTAAAAAGTACGCCATGAAAAACATGCACCACGAGAAATTAGAAGAATGGGGTTTCAGGAACCTACCAAGAATAGTGGTCGTGAAGGTGGAAGAAAGGTCTTCGGAGATTAAGGAGCCCACCGTCTGAGTCGCGAAAAACACAAGAGAACGTTCGCCGGAGAAGTGTAATGCTTTGGTTTTTAGGGTTCTTGGCGGAATAATGGCGTGTGTGAAAAGAAAAGAGATGGCTCTGCTGGTCTTATATAAGTTTGTCCTGATACTAGAAAGATGTAATCATTATTTTTCCCTTTTCGAAGTATGGGGAAACGTGATGGCCGTCGAAGTCGTTTCTGGGGAACCGAAAAGTTATGATTGGACAGAAGTGGGTTGCTTTTTTCAAAAACACACGAAGGGTTCTGACACGTTAGGAGGGGTTACCGAAGAGTCGCTCGTTCAAAGTTTATTTACTGTTCGTAGTAAATAAACTTTGGGGGGCAAATGTTATCCAATAAATTAGCATTTATGACGTGGCAGATAATTCTCTTGACACGTGGCTGATACCTGGAAGGCGTCTGCTAGAGTATCGACTAGTATGCACAGCAGAAGCAGAACTAGCCTATCTTACCCATGACCAGTCTGGTCGGTGGTTTCGCAGCCAAGGCAACAATTATGGAACATCTTTGTGAATCCCGAATTTATCTCATGCAATCTTCTAGATATCCGATTATTCAGGGAGTAATATCTGTAACAATATTTGGTAACCCTCCATGAGCCTATATAGCAAGATATAGCTCAAGGGGAGGGACTTTTTGGCTTCGGAATCATAGGAATTATAGAATTTCTCTGAGCAAACTTGTATTGTTGGTCAGAAGTGTTGAAACTCATTGAACCCAAGTTCTCTGATCATACTTTTGATTATATATCAATATCATTCTAAGTGGACGTAGGTCATTACCAGATCCTGGGGCCGAACCACTATAAATCACTGTGTTTTCTTTACTTTTGTCATTACGTTATTCTCTTTACATTCGTCTATTTCAATCATATTTTGACTCCGTGTCAGTTGGCCAAATCGTGGGTCAACACTAACCATTTCCAATAAAGTTCTGATCCGGCATTCCAATACACCATTTTCTTGCAGAGTACCCGGGGCAGTAAGTTGTGGTAAAATTCCAAGTTCAGTTAAATGATCTTGGAACTGCATATCCAAATATTCTCCACCCCTATTAGATCGCAAGATCTTTAATGTTTTACCTAATTGATTCTAAGCCATAGCTAGGAATTCCTTAAACTTTGAAAAAATTTCTGATTGCCTATGCATTAGGTAAAGACACAAGTATCTAGAGTAGTCGTCAATGAAAGTGACGAAATACTCAAAACCACCCGTGGCTTGTACATTCGAAGGTCCATGAACATCTGAATGAACAAGTCCAAGTGGTTCTTTGGCCCTATCACCCTTTGCAGAGAATGGATGCTTGGTCAGTTTGCCTTTTAGACAAGATTCACAGCAGGTAATTCACCTAAGGTGAGTTCCCTCAAAGGCCCGTCCTTTGTAAGTATTTGAATTCTATCATAGCCAAAGTGACCTAGTCTTTAATGCCATAAATACGTCATGTTATCGTTATCGGTCTTTTGACTTTTATTGGTCCTAGGTTTAGCTACTTTGAATAAATCATTATTAAGAGCGAGGGGTTCGTTAGGTCATAGAATATAAAGCCTGTTTTCCAAACATGCAATACACAATTGTGATCCATTGAAAGAAATAGATATATTAGAAATTGTGAAAGTCATAACAAATTGTTCTAATTGCAACATCTTTAAAAATTAAATATTTATTTCCAAAATTCAAGTGAGCTTTTCCTCTAGCTTGGACTGTAACAAACGCTCTATTCCCACCTCTAAGCTTTAAGTCGCCTTCATCCACTTCCTCCCACGATTCAAGAAGCTGTAAAGAGTTACAAACATGGTTAGTAGATCCAGAATCAATAATCCAAACGAATTTATCATTCTCTAAAACACATGTTTCTAAGATATATGAACTATAATCATTACCATTGTTTTTCGCTACTAGAAACTTGGGGCAATATTGTTTCCAATGCCCATTCTCTTTGCAGTGAAAACACTTACCTTTACCTTTCTTGTTTTTCTTTTTCTCCCCCTTAGGCGTCTGTGCACTTGGTTGTGCGCTCATCTTTGTAGCATTTGCAGTCCTGGGGTTGTTGTTTTGTCCATCTTTCCTCTTGTTTCCAGCTTTCGAAGACGAAGCTTGGTTAGCTTCAGCCTTAGCTGGATCAGCAGCAGTAGTCTTCTTTTCTCCTCCCTTACTAGGTCCACCCATGATATACTTGAAAGTCTGAAGCTCGTTCATGAGCTGCGCCAGACCATAGTTGAGTTGATCATGAACGTGTGGAGACGGTGCCATCCAAGCATTGGCATATTTCTTGGTGGCCTCAAAATGAGTCTGCACAGACTTTGCACCGAACATGTCTTGGAGTTTATCCATGATTTCATAGGTCATCTCGACAGTCTCCATCTTTGTCTTGAGAATGTCGACCATACTAGTCAACATGTAGTGTCGTGCCTTGTTATTAGCCGCATGCCAATGCTCATATTTATCTCTTACAGACTTGGGAGCTCTTTTAGCTGGAACTTCTGGGGATTCCTCAGTCATGAAGAACTTGGTGTTGTCATCAATCTACACTATGTTGATATTCTGCTTCCACTTAAGGAAGTTTTTTCCAGTGAGTTTCTCCATAGAAAGTTGAGAAAGGATGGGAGTAGACACAACCATACTTAAAACTACAAATTATCAATAAAATAGAAATCAATCACTTTTGCTCAATAGAACTTCTATTCACACTAATTTTAAGAAATAGCCAACATATACCATAAATATGTAAGATATGGAAAAAAAATACCAAAATAATCATATCTTTATTTCTTTAGGTTTTTAACAAATTTGTGATATTCATGTCCCGGTTGGCGAGAGTCAAAAAATATCATTAGTTAAATAGAGTTGTAAACTCATTTAATAATGGACATCATTATTAACAACCTACTATTCGATCAAAATAAGAAAACAAAATCTCTTATTCTATGAGCTAGACCCACGGTTTCAATAATCATAGATGTAGTCCTAGTAGTCACCGTAGGGTGAGTCTAGTTGAATTTGACCTATAATTATCTATCTTTCGAAACCTAACATTGTCAAAATAACTAATGAACACCTTTCGTAGGGGGACGAATCAAAGTGTCTTGAGGCCTCATTAAGCTATTTACCTTGTTAAACCAACAGTGGAGATCGAATATAATTCTTAAAATAAGCTCATTATTAATTAAAAATAGTATTTTTATTATTTATTTTTTGAAAATTAATGACTATGGTTCTCCGAAAAATTAAAATCAAAGTCCTATAAATTTCTATTAATTCTAAAGTGTCACATTGAAAAAAAATCAATTCAATTAAAATTAATTTGTTGTTAATCAATATTTAGGTTTAACTATTATAATGAATCTATACAATTAAGTCCAACTCAAGCAAATGGGCCTTAACAATTGGGCTTGTATGGAGGAGGGTTGGGTCTAGTATGTCGTTCCCAGTACTAAGGTCCAAAAGACACGAATTTAAACCTTCATTTATTAATTGTTATTCAATTGATTATGTAACATCCCAAATTACCTAATAAGGCTTAGGGTCTTGATTAGGAGGCCATGCTGGAAAATTATGGAAATTATGTGATATATATATATGGGTATCCTTATGGGATTATGTGAGTTATATTATAATATGACTTGGTATGCATGTTTTGGTGAATTAAATATGCATGTGGGCCCATTTCTGATTAAAATGGCAATTTTCGTAATTTGGTCTATTATGGGTATATTTGGCATATATGTGATTTATGTGTGGGACCACATTATCATGTGAATATATTTGGGTTACTTGGCATGAGACGATCCTAGGGAGCAAGCTAGTGGGAAAGTCACAATGGAACCCACATTTGACTTGGTGCGAGTCAAGGGGTATATTGGGTATTTAGTACATTACCAGGTTATTGGGTAATGGGAATGATTATTTGATGATATATTTGGAGTTAATGAGATCAGGAGGGAATTTTGGGAATTTTGACTATTTTACCCTCGGGGGCATTTTTGGGACCCCGGGCATTGGGATTTTTTGAGGTTACTTAAGCTTGAAGTAACTCGTCATAAACATGAAAAGAACGTTCAGTACGTTCTCTCTCTCTCTCTCTCCCGTTCTCTTTTTGACGCCTGTTCACGTTTTCGAAGGAAACTCGAGTTTTAGGACTCGGATTCAAGCAAGGATTGAGTCATATCGATTCTAGGAAAGATTAGAAGCTTATTAGCCGGGGGATTTAGCGAGAAACGGCATAATCAGAGGTAATTTAAGCTTTGAATTTTTGAGTTTCCATTTCCTAAAGTTTCTTAAATTTTGAATTTGGATTTTACGTTTTGAGAAGTTTTTGAATGATTTGAAGCTTGGGTTTTGATGGTTTTGGGCAATTAAGATGATTGGGAACTTTGTTTTTGAGATTTGGGTATGTTTGGATAGGTTTTTGGAAGGATTTAAAATGGGAAAAACAGAGTTTTATGGTTGAGTTCGTGGCTGGGCCTCGACCCTTTTCTTGTGTGTCGCGACCCAGGCTTGAAAATGGAGTGTTTTTTGCTTTGGGGGGAACTTTGGGCCGCGGCCCCTTTTTGGCAGACTGCGACCCAAGGCGCAGACAGAGAGGGGTTTAGCCCTTGTTCTTGAGTAGGTCGCGGCCTGGGTTTTTGGGGCTGCAGCCTAAAAGGGCAGAAATGGCCAAAATGGGTTTTAAGTCTTGGGAACTTAAACCTAAGGGCTCGGGATCGATCTTACTGCCCGGTTTGGTAAGATTCGACGTCCCGGAGGCTAGGACTCGGTCTAGAAGCCTGAGTTTAATCATTTTGACGGGATTCCATATTATGGTTGTGACTAGGTTATCGCTAGGGGCTCGAAAACGGGATCGTGCTCGAGGGTCGTTTGTTGGTAACATGTGCTTTGACCAAAGGCAAGAAAACTTCACCCAGTATATGATACATGTGATACAAGTGATTATGGCATGGCCTAAATGTTGAATATAGAATTGATCAGATCCTGAGTCTCTATAAATGTCCATGATTATTATTATGCTTGTGATTCTAAATTGTTGAACAGGAACATGAATAGGGCATGAATGCCTGAGTATGTGCATGATTATGATTATTGATTAAGCATGTTGAATACTTTGTATCTGGATATTTGACATATGATTTATTCCTGTTTGCATTATCTTATTGAGAAAGGCTTGACTTATTAGTCAAGGACGACAATAGCGCGCTGAGCGCTAGTCATTATGGTTAGGCTTAACAATGAGCACATCATACGCATGATCGACTTATTGGTCAGGGAAAACTCAGCGCCAGGTACGCTGGATCAGCTCCAAAGCTAGTTATACAGATGATAGGGCAATGGGACCCAGGGTGACTTATTAGTCCCATATCCTAGCACTGACTTATTAGTCAAGGACACATTAGCACGGTGAGTGCTAGTCGTAAAGTATTGACTTATTAGTCAAGGACGACATTAGCACGGTGAGTGTTGGTCGTAAATCATTTACTTATTAGTCAAGAACGACATTAGCACGGTGATTGCTGATCGTAAAGCATTGACTTATTAGTCAAGGACGACATTAGCATGTGGAGTGCTGGTCAGCGACAGGTAGCTTATACAGAGGATAGGGCTAAGGGACCCGGGGTGACTTATTAGTCCCATATTCTAGCATTGACTTATTAGTCAAGGACGGCGTTAGCACGAGGAGTGCTGGTCATAAGGCATTGACTAAATAGTCAAGGACAACAATAGCACACTGAGTGTTGGTCATAAGGCATTAACTTATTAGTCAAGCATGGCAATAGTGCGAAGCACTGGTCCATATGGTTTAATCTAACCAGTAGCGCATTATACGCTTGACTGACCTATGGGTAGGAGATAACTAAAGTGTCAGGTATGCTGGGCCAGTTCCAAGGCTGGTTATACAGAGGACAGGGCAAAGGGCCCCAAGGAGACTCATTAGTCCCATATCCTAGGGTTGCAAGCCCCAGTATGATTCCATAATCATGTATTTTGGGCATTGGGCCTCGATATGATCCATTGATCAATTATCTAGGCAATTGGTCCCATACTGTACTTATTTATATGATTGGTATGCATGCATGAGTAGGGTTATTACTACTAGGCATGCTTGTTATAATTGGATAAATGTTGTTAATTGCTTATGAGCATGTTTAAGCTTTCTTGCTGAGCCTCGGCTCGCGGGTGCTTTGTGGTGCAGGTAAAGGGAAAAGAAAGCTTGACCATTCTTGAGTTGGAGAGCTTAGGTGACAATGTGTACATATGCGGCTGCTTGACCACCACGGTCGAGGGTTTAAAGAGGAACTAGGGCCAAGCCCTATTTTGCCGCTTAGGTCGGCAGGTTGTAACTCTTTTATTGTAATTAACCTTTCAAATGTATATTGGGATCCCATATATACAGTAAACATTTTAGTGAAACGTTTGTATCTTTGACCAAAAATTTTAACCCTAAACTGTTAATCACGTTTAGTTACACGATTATGGCCAAATGACTCGTTTAGTGAGTTTAACACTATTTAAAATACATAGTGTAACGGTCCCTGGGTAGTAGGGCGTTACAGATTAGGCTCAATCTAATGCAAAGCAAATGGGCATTCACAAGTGGAATCACCCACAAGAGAGGAATTTAAACTTTAGATGTTCAATTGGGCCCAAATAAAACCTAACATTTTATGAAATTTTTATTTGAGTTTTCCCACATTTTTCAAACATGAAAATTCGGCCATCATTATACTTATAGTTAAAGCCCAAATATAAAAAATAACTTAATAATAATGCTTGATATGTTACTAATTTGATGAGCTTAACATGTTACTGTAGGAGCATGTATTATTAAATTATGCAAATATACTACAACAATATACTATTTTGCAAATACCATAATTAATTAACATATAATTCATCACACAAAATTCAATATAATTAATTAAACATGTTGAAAAATATTAAATTAACTAAAATAGAATTTATCAAACAAAATTCAATTTTAAATAATTAATTTAAACTAGGTTGTTAAGTTGTTAAGAATGACAAGGTATTTTATTTTTAAATATTTTAACCAATTTTAAAATATAAAAATATATTTTAACCAAACTTAAAATATTTAGAATTATCTCATAACCAATTACAAATATTTTAAACAATAAAAATATCTTAAATATTCAAATAACTAATTTTAATATTTCATTTATAACAAAATAAAAAAAATATCTTGATTATCACATAACCAATTCAAAATATTTTGAAAAACTAAAATATCTAAAATAATCAGAATATCAATTTTAAATTATTTAAACTTAACTGCACAAAATATCTAATTTTAAAAAAAAAATTCAAAAAAAGTGCCCTCGCGAGGTCCGGCACTGACGTCGTACGAATCCGTACGACCATGGTCCCAGCGGCTTTTTCATGTGTGCCCAACATGCACACATCCCCATCAGTCCAAAAAAAAATCTTCGTAGTTTTTCAATCCCAAAACAAGCCAAAAACAACCAAATTATTACTAAATTTACATAAGAAAACATAAACATGCACCACTAACATGCACCATCCAATTAATACCCTAACATATCAATCAATTTCATACATGTTCATTCATGAAAATAAAGATTACCAAAGGCTTTGAGGCCAGTTGTTGGGAAAACTTATACAGGATCTTGTTTATTTTCATGTAAATCTTATATTAAACAAATTAATATAAGACAACCTAGAACATGTTTCTATTATTGAATTTAAACAGAGATAATGATAAGAACACTTACATTATACGCAGTGGAATGTATTAGTCTTTCCTTCAGTTTCTCTAACCCTTGAATACTTTCTGTCGCAGGGTATCACCAAGAAACTGAAGTGATCTTCAATTGTTTTCACAGTCTCCCAAAGTATCCTTAGAATCGCCTAGACTGGAGTGGGCAATTCACAACACATGAGATAGATACAAAGAGAAGAATAAGAGAAGAGAATTTAGAGGCTTAGAAAAGGACTTATGCTGTAGGGAGAGTCTCAAAACCTAGAGCATCAAAACTAGATGTTCTTATCATCTAAAACCATTTGATTTCAACTCTCACTTAGCATTTCTTTTATAGGCTCAATTAGGACATTTATTTAATTAAAAAAATCAATAAAATAATAGATAATATCAGCCATTAGGTCAAAACTATCATGGGCTTTAGGCCCGTGAATTTTCCCATTTAATTATAAGCCCGTTGGACTTAAAATCAAGGCCCGTATTATTTTCTATTGATTAATTAATTAAATAACTATTTAAATTCTTTATCAAATTAATTATTTATAATTTGAACATTGATTTAAAATTATTTATTAATTTAGACACCAATTTGTCTTAATTAATAAGTCTTCCCTAAAATATATTTTCTTCTCTAAATTGTATAACTCTGTGAAACTATCCAAAATTGACCTGATCAACTTCGATAATTCTAATTGATAATTAAATCAATTAATTGAGACTATCTAGATGATTTTATACAAGGTACAGTGGGGACCATGGGCCTATGAAATCAAGCTCCAATAAGTTGTCATAAATTTAACAAATAAATGTACTAACTTATTAATTCATCGTGACTCCACTAAAGACTCAGAATTGCACTCTTGAATTCATAGAATGCTCTATAAGCAATGTAGATACGTTATTAATTATCCATTGTTACAACCATAATTTTCACTCAATCCTCTATAAACGGTATACAATGAGATGGGACTAAAATACGATTTTACCCCTCATTGTATTTTATCCTTAAAACACTTACTTCCTTGTAAATGATATTTTAGTAAACTAATATTAATTACTTAAATGAGATCTCTATTGTACGCCCTAAATATCCACACATATTGGCGAGCTAGAAAAGGGCCTAATTCGATCTGACACGTGTAAATCGTCTACCCGGAGCTGTGTTACGAGCCTCCTTCTGTCAAGCCTGAGCTGATCAGAGAGAACTGCTACACGGAGGCATCGTGTAGCAGAAGTATGAGTGTCACGAGCTGGCGCCACACTAAGCTCGTGATGCAACAGAGAACTGGCATCTGAACCCTTGTAAAGTCAACCACGCAATATAAACGTGCATATATCAGACATCACGTGTCTATTCCATTCCTGAATTCTCGGACACGCAGTATAAACGTGCGTGTTCAGGCATCTCACGCCTGGTTTAGGCCATGCAGCCCATTATCCCGCCTTACCTATTGATTAGACCAGACTTCACTGCAAAGTTTAGGAATTAATCATCAGTGTCACAGAGATAACATGAGGGATAAAGAGATCACGGGATGACCCCATTGCCAACCCAAATATCTTCTTCCTATAAATACCAAGACCCTGGGTAGTGCAAGGGTTTGGCATATCTTTGTAAAGAAACACCCTATAAATAATAGTCAAGAGATATCAATAATATCGTCTGGTGGACTAGAGGGATTTTAACCTTCGAACCACCTAAAAAAGAAAGGAGTTATCATCTCCCCATGATATTAGTTTCTCGAGTCTAAAATATAGTTATTCTCATATTACGGTTCACCAATTAGCACTAATCCTTCCCACTTATTCGTATAATTACCTGTTGACGAAGAACCGAGTCAATAGTTTGGTGCTTCATTGAGAGGATTTAGATTGGTGCTATCGCAAAAACCTGATCATGGTGGTTACTCATTCGAGACATGGTAACGAGGCGGATCAACATGATGGGCAGGAGACCCACCATACCGCCTTATCCGATGAACAAAACCCCGAGATCCAGTAGTGATCGGGAAAGCAGCCGATGGGCCAGGACGACACCGGGAATTCGGCGCCCCGACCGCCAAATCCGAACCCGGGTTTCTTGACGGCGATAAAGATGGAGAACATACAGTTGAGGAGTCAGCTATCCAGAGCAAGCAAGCAAATCGAAGAAGTCTTGGCCTGACTACCCCCCTTATGACCGACGTTAACATCGAAAAGAGGCAAAGTGGGACTCACAAGTCCCATAGGGATAATCGGTCCAGGCCCAGTCTATCAGTCAGAACCTTAACCCCAAGTTCTGCGCCCACATCACGCCACAACCAGGAAACTGGGTTTGAGGAGTTTGCCAGGGCCAATCAGTAATTCAGCCGGTCAGCCCAAACCTCAACTCCTAGCTCGATTCCACCGTCGAACACTCACAGGAGGGCTCATGGCAGCTCGCGGAGGAGATCCGGGGAAGGCTCGCGAAGACAGACTGCTCCGGCCAACCCTCTCTTGCCACGGTCTAACCGCTGAGCGCAAGATGCTGGAGATGGTAGAGTAGAACGGTCGCGAGCTAATTTGATCCGCCCGAATGGGACTAGGATTGCATCACCAGTTAGGCACCCCCCGTCTCCGATAAGATACCCATCTCCTCCCCATCCAGTTCGGGACATTCCGGCACACGGGAGCAGCAGAAGAAATCCTCCTTCCGCCGGTCCTTCCCATCGTAACCGAGCACGCGGGGAGGTCCTGGATCCTCACCCCCAGCAGCAGGCTCCAAGCTTTTCCAACGGGAGTTACTGGACCAGGAGCCACCAAAGTGGCAGATCCGGTGAAGACCTGCGTAATCGCTTAAGTTCGGTGCGAAGCCCTCAAGCCACCTCGAGGGCCGACCTTCGAGATCGCCTCAACTCGCAGAGGGGGGATCCGGCTAGAAATGGAAGTCATGCTCACCGAGGGGATGGTCTTTCTGAAGTACGTGACAGTGGGAATGTCCCACCTAACCAAGCTCAAGATTGGAGGGACAATAACCCGCATAATGCGTACAATGGAACTGGAGCTGTTGAACAGCCCCAGAACCACCAAGGGAGTAAGGACCGAACACTAGAGCGTTTAGCTCAGATGGAGGAGCTGATGAAAAATCTCTTGTCAGAAAAGGAGAAAGATGAGTATGACTCAGGGGACGAACTCGAGCTTTTCGCAGCATAGCAGCCACAACATACCCGCCGGGTTTCAGGATGCCCCACCTGTCTAAGTTCGATGGAGAGGAAGACCCATCGGATCATTTGGGTATGTTCAACACCCTGGTGATGGCCCATAACATCGGCCCCGAGCTAAGGTGTTTGATAGTCCCTTCCACCTTGACTGGACTAGCTAGGCAATGGTTCAAGCAGTGTAAAAGCAGTCCATTAGCTCATGGAAGAATTTTTCCACTGACTTCAAGAGGGCGTTCCGAGCTTCTCAAGCTACCCGCGTCAAAGCTAACACCCTGGCGAACGTGAAGCAACAGCCCAAGGGACCTTTGAAAGCTTACCTGAGCAGGTTCGCAAACGTCGCGGCTCGAGCCAGGGACGCAGACGATAGTTCCAAGCTTATGGCCTTGAGGACTGGAATCCTCGTTGGAGGCAGGCTATGGAAAGAGATACAGAGAAAAGGTGTCAACACCGTGGATGAATTCCTGAACAAGGCCCAGGGATGGATAAACTTGGAAGAGGTACGAGTGTCGGTCACGGGAACCAATCAAACCCCTGATCAGCCCGTTGGAGTGGAAATGGATGTCGTAAAAATGACTCAAACTGTTACATCGAATAACCAATGGGGTGGAGGTAAGAGAAAATGGAGCAGCGAGGGTGGCCAGCACGGTCTGAAGAAGAACAAGCCCGTGGAAAAATTTAAGCCAGTCTACGTGGCTTACACTGAACTCACAAATACTAAGAAACACATTTTCCTAGCAAACTCTGCTCGCCTCCCCTGGAAAAAGCCAGAGCCATTGAAACACCAGAAGGCTAACATGGACCCTTCCAAGTTCTGTCGATTCCACAATGACATTGGCCACAACACTGACGATTGTAGGCATTTAAAGGATGAGATTGAGACACTCATCAGAGCTGGACCTTTGGCTCAGTATGTGCGGAACTGAGTTCCTACTAGTCAGCCAGCTCCGGAAGCACCGGTAAATCAGCCCGGGCCCCAGATAAGTCAAGATACCCCTCCTCCTGTAATAGGAAGAGAGATATCCACATTCTTCGGAGGCCCCCATTTGGCCGGCACGAGTATAGGTGCTCAGAAGAGATATGTCAATGAGTTGAAGGCCCATAACGGGGTGGAATTCGTCCTGGAGCAGCATCTACCCAAATAGCAGTGATTAGAGAGGCAACCAATCATTTTTACCGAGGAGGACGCTAGTCACGTCCAGTTCCCCCATAACAATCCTCTAGTCATAACTGCCCAACTCGCCAACCGAAGAGTTCGGAGGATACTAGTCGATAATGGGAGTTCGATGAACCTGCTGTTCCAGTCTACGCTGGAGAAAATGGGATTGTCTATCACCGAGCTGAAGGGCACTTCCATGATGTTGTATGGATTTTCCGAGGAAGGGTTGGTAGCGATAAGAACAATCGAGCTAGTAATAACCTTGGGAGAAGGGCCCCAAACTGTCTAAGCTCCTCGAATTCGTGGTTATCGATTGTCCCACCGCCTACAACACTATTCTGGGCCGACCTACGTTGATGGCATTTGAGGTCGAAACCTCTATCCGCCATCTCGCAATCAAATTCCCATCCTCTATGGGAATATGTACAGTCTGAGGTGATCAGCTCGCTGCCAGGGAATGCTATAGCATTTCCATGAAGGGAAAATCACGACCCGGGCAGCAGACGATGACCGTTCAAAGCGAGGATGAGGAATCTCAGGAAGTAGGACCTACTCCTGAGATAGAAAAACCTCAAGAAGCCAGTGGGGAGGGGATCACCTTGAATGATGATATCGACCCCAGGATAGGCGAAGATAAATCTGAGCTCCAAGCCATCGAAGAGCTCGAAGAGGTGAACATCAACCCGAGAGACCCCTCGAAGGTGGTGAAGCTCAGGAAAAACCTGTGTAATAAGAGGAAGGCGGAGCTGCTGAGATTTCTACAGGAGAATCTAGATGTGTTCGCTTAGTCTCACGAAGACATGATAGGGATCAGCCCAAGCGTCATCATGCACACCCTCAGCCTGGACAAGAGCGTGCCTGCGAAGTCCCAGAAACAAAGGCGCTTGGGCACGGCACGAGCTGAGGCCCTAGAAGAGGAAGTAGCTCAACTTTTAAAGTGCAGCTTTATTTGCGAGGCAAAATACCCAACCTGGGTCGCCAATCTTGTTTTGGTCCCGAAGCCCAATGGGAAATGACGGACCTGTATCGACTTTTCTGATTTGAATAAAGCCTGCCCCAAAGATTGCTTCCCCTTGCCAAGGATTGATCAACTTGTAGATGCCACTTCGGGGCACGTGCTCATGTCCTTCATGGATTCGTACTCGGGCTATAACCAGATCGCCATGAATCCTACGAACCAGGAGCACAATAGCTTCATGACCCCAACTAACGTTTATTGTTACAAGGTCATGCCTTTCGGGCTGAAGAATGCAAGAGCTACATACCAGAGATTGTTCAACAGGATGTTTGCTAATCAGATCGGGAGAAACATGCAAGTGTATGTTGACGACATGTTGGTTAAGTCGAAAATTGTCGATAACCATGTCCCCGATCTGAAAGAATGTTTTAAGATTTTAAGGCAGTACGGCATGAGGCTGAATCCTCAAAAGTGTACCTTCGGGGTTGCGTCGGGAAAATTCCTGGGTTTCATAGTCAACACCAAAGGAATAGAGGCGAACCCCGATAAAATCAGGTCACTACTCGAGATGCCATCACCCCGGTCGCGAAAACACGTCCAAAGTCTAACAGGAAGGGTGGCGGCCCTTAATTGGTTCATTTCCAAATCAACCGATAAGTGTTTTCCATTCTATAACCTACTCCGGGGAAATAAAAAATTCGAGTGGACTGATGAATGTGAGCGTGCCTTCCTTGACCTAAAAGCACATTTAACTGAGCCGCCCGTGTTATCCAAGCCCACAGTAGGAGAGCCTCTTTTTCTTTACCTGGCTGTAACGGAAGATGCAGCCAGCGCCGTGCTGGTTCGTGAGGAGGAACAATCTCATAAGCCGGTCTACTACATTAGTAAAAGGCTTCTCGGAGCCGAGTCTAGGCATCCGGTGTTGGAAAAGATGGCGTTCTACCTTATCATAGCCTCCAGAAAGCTCAGTTCGTATTTCCAGTCCCATTCAATCCACGTCATAACCGATCAACCTTTAAGGCAGGTTTTGCAGAAACCTAAGGCATCGGGGCGTCTTTTGAAGTGGGCCATCGAGCTCAGCCAATTCGAGATCCTGTACATGCCACGAACTGCGATCAAAAGCCAAGCTCTGGCTAACTTTGTAGCAGAATGCACCGGATTCCAAGAGGAACAAGCCGAAGAACCGGTATGGGCCTCGTGGAAAGTCTTTGTGGACGGCTCGTTTAACGAGAATGGATCCGGGTCTGGAATCATTTTGATATCCCCAGAGGGACATCGTTTCCACTCTGCGTTGCAATTCTGATTCGAAGCGTCCAACAATGAGGCCGAATGCAAAGCTTTATTGGCTAGGCTAAGGGTGGCCCAGGAGCTGAAGGCTAGCTCCATCCAGTGCTATAGCGATTCCCAGCTCGTGGTCAACCAGGTGTCTGGAGAATACCAAGCATGGGGAACTAAGATGGTGGCCTACCTGGCCAAGGTTAAAAAGGAGTTGTCCGCATTTGAGCACAACCTAGTTGAACAGATACCTCAGGAGCAGAATGCAAATGCTGATGCCCTAGCAAAGCTCGCCACCTACGGTGAGGCCGAAACCTTGGGCCTGGTACCGGTGGAATTCTCGGAAAGGCCAAGCATAGAGGAAGTTGGAAGGGAGGTCAAAATGATCGACACCAGGCCGAACTGGATGACTCCCATAGTCAAGTACCTCACAACAGGAAAGTTACCTGAAGAGCGAAACGACGCGAGAAGGGTACTTTACCAAGCTCCGAGGTATACAATGGTGGACGGAACGTTGTACCGACGTGGTTTTTCTTTACCTCTCCTTCGGTGTGTTCTGCCAGGCGAAGCGAAAATTATTCTTCAGGAAATCCATGAGGGGTTTTGTGGAGATCACGTTGGGGGGCAAAACCTGGCCTTGAAGATATTAAGGCAAGGATATTATTGGCCCACTCTGTCGAAAGATTCGTTCTCCTATGTCCAAAAGTGTGACAGGTGCCAACGGTTCGCCATGGTCACCCGAGCCCCTCCAGTCGAGCTGAAGATGATCTCGTCCCCGTGGCTGTTCGCGGTCTGGGGAATTGATTTAGTTGGTGCCCTGCCCATGGGAAAAGGAGGAGTTCGCTATGCGGTGGTGGCTATTGACTACTTCACAAAATGGGTAGAAGCGGAGCCCTTGGCTATGATTACATCAAAGAGGGTCCTCGACTTTGTGGTTAAAAATATAGTATGCCGATTCGGGCTGCCAAAGAAGATCGTGTTGGATAACGGAACCCAGTTCGATAGCGACCTCTTCACCGAATTCTGCGAAAAGCACGGCATAATTAAAAGCTTTTCCTCCGTGGCCTACCCCCAGGCTAATGGACAAGTCGAGGCTGTGAACAAGACACTAAAAGCAAGCCTAAAGACAAGGTTGGATGAAGCCAAGGGAGTTTGGCCTGAACAACTCCCCTAGGTGTTGTGGGTGTACCGGACCTCGCACCGAACTTCGACTGGTCACACTCCTTTCTCCCTGACTTTCGGGAGCGAGGCCGTCCTTCCCGTCGAAACAAAGATAGCCTCACATAGAGTCCGGACATTTGACCAAGACCAGAACGCCAAATTGCTCAACGCGTCCCTCGACCTAGTTGACAAAAAATGTGAAGCTTCGCAGCTGCAGCTTGCGCATTATCAACAAAAGATCACTCGTTATTTCAACTCAAAGGTCAAGAGACGCATCTTTAACTTAGGTGACCTGGTGCTCCGAAGAGTCTTCTTAGCCGATAAGGATCCCAAGGACAGAGTTTTGGGGCCGAACTAGGAAGGACCCTATCAGATCATAGAGGTTGTGAAGGAAGGGACCTTTAAATTAGCTCGGCCTAATGGAGAAGCAGTCCCACGAACATGGAACGCTATACACATAAAGAAATATTATCAATAGTCATACTTTTGTAAGGCTTAATTATGAAAGCCGCCTTGTTTTATTAAAAAATGAGTACTTTTGTATATCGTTGTATGTTTCTGTGTGCATATAGTGTTAGAAGAGCATTCTCCAAGTAACCAAGAAAGATCTCTTTCTGTTTACTTGGGGGGCATATGTCCTGGATACGACCAGGTCCTAAAAACTTGGAAGTTAGTTAAATTGACTAACCAGTGTTTTTCCTAAAGAGCACGAGGTGTTGATAAATTTAACGCGAAATAAGTTTTTAAAATCAAATATGTCCTGGATACAACTAGGTCCTAAAAACATGGAAGTTAGTTAAATTGACTAACCAGTGTTTTTCCTAAAGAGCACGAGGTGTCGATAAAATTAACGCGAACTAAGTTTTTAAAATCAAATATGTCCTGAATACAACCAGGTCCTAAAAACTTGGAAGTTAGTTAAATTGACTAACCAGTGTTTTTCCTAAAGAGCATGAGGTGTCGATAAAATTAACGCGAACTAAGTTTTTAAAATCAAATATGTCATGGATACGACCAGGTCCTAGAATTTAGAAGTTGATTCAAATTGGTTAATCGATGTTTTTCTTAAAAAGCACGAGGTATCAATAACAATTAATGCGGACTAAGTTTTAAAGTTAACCATCCTGCATGTAACCAAGTCCTAAAAACTTAGAAGTTTGTTAAAATTGACTGGCAGTACTTTGTAGTTTCGAAGAAAAAGTCGACTGACGCAAACTAAGTTTTTACCAAACACGAAGAAAAATAAATAATAATAACTATTAAAAATAAATTGAAATGAAAATCAGGGAAACCAATTGTCTCGAGGAGGAAAAACCTCGTGGTAAAGGACTACAAATAAGTAAAGAATACAAAAGTCCTAGGCCCCCCTTGGCCGCTACGATGAAGTCACCCCTTCGGTCTCCTGCTCACTAGCAGCGGAAGTCTCCCCAGTCTCAGAAGGTGGCTCCTGTTGAAGGCGGGCCTTGAACTTCTCGAGAAATGGCTCCCACACCTTAGGTGCCAGGAAGGAGAAGTCGCCATCCTGGTTGAAGGCCCAGCAGTGATAGAGCATGGCCTCCATGGAGGAGCTAGAAGACGCCCTCTCTGCCACGGTGGCAGCCTCGGCTTCCAACTGCTTAGCCTTGGCCTCCTCGAGCTCAGCCTTCGCAGCAGCCAAGGTGACATGTGCAGCCTCGGCCTCCAATTGCTTAGCCCTAGTTGCCTCCAGTTCGGCCTTCGCAGCGGCCAAGGCGACCTGTGCAGCCTTTTTGCTTTCTTTGGCAGCCGTCAGGGTAGCCTTGGCATTTTTCTCTTACTGTTGTGCAGACGCGAGAGCGGCCTGAGCGGTCTAGAATTCGCCCCTGATCTCATCAAACCTGGCCCTAGACCGAGCTATGCTGCAGTGTAGAGCCAAAGTCGCGTGCAAAGACATAGAAAGTAAGGCAAAGAAGCAGATGCTGGGAAGAAAACAAAGAAAGTTAACTAAATAAACTTACCGTGAGGGTCATCCCCAGTGAAGATTCCATAACATTCTCGGGGCTCCTCGTCTCGATCTCCCACAAGTCTCTCGGAGTGGCATTGTAGTAATGGTCCACCATATAGCTTGCAGTCTCGTAGACCGTCCCTCGGAAGGCCTCGGGGATTTTCTCCAGCGCCTGAGTGTTCACCGGGATGCGCACGGTGGGAGTGGGAGCTGGCGGGTTTCCGGCTAGTACCTCATGTTCCCGAGTAGGGACCGGAGACCGCAGGGGAGGTGGGAGCATGTTCTCTATGGCAGCAGGAACCTGGCCCCTCCCCTTAGCAGGAGACTTGGAGATGGTCCCAGGAGGAGTCTTCCTGGTCAGCTGGGGTTTCTTGACCAGTGGCCTGGACGATCCGGAGGGAGGATTCCACCCCTGGAAGATGAACCGCAGGACGTTGTCTCCGGGCTAGGCCATCTCTTTGCCTGAAAAAAATAAGAAGGGAGTGTTAGTATACATGTTAGGTTACTTCATTACAAGAAAAGTAAAAGATGTATTGCAAAGGTCCTACCCTCCGAGCTAGAGGAGGAATCTAGTGCCACGACCTCCGGCCTTGGAGCTTCTATGGGGGAATCTAAGTTTATGACTTCACGAATGAGAGGGGGCTCTGGGTCCAGATCCGCCTCAGGACTAGACTCCTCTACATACCGCCTAAGCCCTGGAGCGACTACACCCTCCAGAAGGGAGGGCCATGACCTAAGGTTGGTCCCGTACCCCTCGAAAAAAGGCCGACCTAAAAGCCAAGGTGTTGTCTTCTACTACAGCTCCCCTAGGGCGGCCTGTATCATGGCACAACACTAGTTGATCTACACACTGAGTAAGGTTATGTTAAGGTCTGGGTCATCTCAGTGACAATGTATGAGCTGGCTTGGGTTAAACCTAGCAAGTCTTAGGTCTATGGCGGCCCTGTCTAAGTCCCTAAACAGGTATGGGTTACCTTGGCCAGAGGGGCGGTTGCTGCCCCGGACTGAGTTTGATCTGCGTCGAGGCCCTGGGCAGCCTCGAAAGCCCGCTTTTGTCGCACGAGCGGCACCTCGTCTTCCTCGTCCTGCTTGTCACTGTCCACAGCATCCCCCTCGGGGACAGGCACCAGCTCGCGAGCTATTGGGATAACCCGCGGCCTCCTCAAGGCCAGAGTCTGGCCCGAAGAAATCAACTTACACGCCAGCAGCATCTCATCCGATACGAGCTGGCGGTAGTCTTTTTCACTTGATGGGAGCCCCGCCAAGGTTTCATATTGACCCCCAAGGGTCACCGATTTGGCCGTCCTCGCAAAGATGGCGGCACGATGATGTTCAAGTCAACACGCATGAAAATAAATAAAGTAATGTGCTGATTTTGCGAGCTGAGAATAGAGAGAACTTACGAGGATGGTTGAAGTAGTGGTATTCGTAGTTGTGAAACCCCGTCGACATGAAGAACTGGTCCTTGAAGTCGTTGGGGTGGTTGGGCAGCTTGATGACTGCGGGAGAATTGGGAAAACGGGTCAAGTGGTAGAACCTGTCGCCTCGCCCCCGTTGATCTGGGCTGGCTTTGAGGCAGAAGAAGAAAAGGATGTCCGCTAAGGTCGGGACCTCCCACTCGTGCCTCAGGAAGAGATACCTGAGCCCCGCTAGCAGGCGGTAGGAGTTAGGGGCAGTTGGAAGGGAGCCAACTTCACGTAGTTTAGAAAATCCGCAAAGTACTGGTCCAGAGGTAGGAAGGCCCCGGCCTTGAGATGTTCATCGCTCCAAGCCGCGAACTCCTCGTCGAGGGGCGTGCAACTCCTCTCGCCCTCGAGGGGAGGTCGGGCAATAAGAGCGCCTATCCCGATTTCGATGTTATGGGACAGCAGGATCTTGTTGACCCTCCCTTGGGTCGTAATCTTCGAGACTATCCTCTCTACCTCGAAGAAAGCATCAGGTCCCACCTCGACCTCTTTTTCCACTGTGGGACCGAAGTGGGGGATGGGAGAATCCACAGCAATCCCTTTCCCCTTGCTGGCCTACTGGGATGACGAGCCAGCCATGCTCTTCTTGGGTACATTCTTCCTAGGTCCCATCTGGTCGCCTAACGAACAAGGATGAAGAAAAGTTTAAATAGGCGACCTAAAAATAGAAAAGGGAATATAGTGCGAGAAGTGATTTTCGTACACGGGCTGAGGTAATCTCAGCCCGCAGTGTGTGAAGCCACGCGTTGCCCTGGTCACGCGCCCACGTTTCCAACGGATCCCCGATTGCTTGGGATCTGTGTGTCAGGAGGATTAGGATAGTGCTTGCCTTGGAGGGAAAGTTAAAAAAAAAAAAAAAAAAAAAAAAGCAAAAGCAAAACCGCCTAGGAAGCGTGACCTCTAAGCTACCCAGTTTTGCACCCTAGAAACCTCTCGCCTTCCCCTTTCCAAACAGGCATTCCCTAAAGCTACCCAGAAAAATTACCCTGAGTTTATCTTGTCCTAAAAATCACGTTCCTAGACATGTTCTCATGTAGTCAATATACCTAGGATCAAAACCTATGCACCAAAAACCAGCCAAAAACAACTACAGTGTGCGACTAAGAAGGAAGTTTACCTAACTGAAAAATGGAAAGATCAAAACATGCCATAGGCAGAGGACTTACAGTGTATTTTCCATGTGGAAGTCGCAAAGAGCGTAGGAGTCAGAATCCTGGTGGAGTCTTTAAAGTTGGACTGGTGCAGAAGCTCTAATGGCGAGAGTGTAGGGATCTCTGGGATGATAACTGAAAGAAGAGAAACTTCTGAGATTAAAAAGGAGAGAAAATGAGGAAAAAATTTCAAATGAAGGGTGGCTAATACGGAAGATGGCCAACCTTATATATACGTAAGAGACATAAAGGAACAAGGACCGTTCGATCAAATTAATGCGAGATACGAGGGTCATAACTCGAAAGGCGAAACGACGGCTGAAAGCAGGCTAGGCCATTTAATGCAATTCTTGGAAACTGAACAGTCGCCAACCATGGTGCTCCACGTACCCGATGCCACACAGTGGGCGGGACATGAAGAGTCGAAAGGGATATTTAAAAGCCCCTGCTGTGAAGACCACGGATGACGTCATGAGTCACGAGCAGGGGCTTGGGGGCAAATGTACGCCCTAAATATCCACACATATTGGCGAGCTAGAAAAGGGCCTAATTCGATCTGACACGTGTAAATCGTCTACCCGGAGCTATGTTATGAGCCTCCTTCTGTCAAGCCCGGGCTGATTAGAGAGAACTGCTACACGGAGGCATCGTGTAGCAGAAGTATGAGTGTCATGAGTTGGCGCCACACTAAGCTCGTGATGCAACAGAGATCTGACATTCGAACCCTTGTAAAGTCAACCACGCAATATAAACGTGCATATATCAGACATCACGTGTCTATTCCATTCCTGAATTCTTGGACACGCAGTATAAACGTGCGTGTTCAGGCATCTCACGCCTATTGATTAGACCAGACTTCACTGCAAAGTTTAGGAATTAATCATCAGGGTCACAGAGATGACGTGAGGGATAAAGAGATCACGGGATGACCCCATGGCCAACCCAGATATCTTCTTCCTATAAATACCAAGACCCTAGGTAATGCAAGGGGTTGGCATATCTTTGTAAAGAAACACCCTGTAAAGAATAGTCAAGACATATCAATAATATCGTCTAGTGGACTAGAGGGATTTTAACCTTCGAACCACCTAAAAAAGAAAGGAGCTATCATCTCCCCATGATATTAGTTTCTCCAGTCTAAAATATAGTTATTCTCATATTACGGTTCACCAATTAGCACTAATCCGTCCCACTTATTCGTATAATTACCTTTTGATGAAGAACCGAGTCAACATCTATCATTTAGCACCTTGAACCAAACTAAAAAGAAACCATTGTTTTACTTCTTCATGATTAACACTCCCACTCATTTATACTACCAAGTTACCAAGATGTAAGTATGGGCTAGTCCGTAGAGTAAGATGGTCATGAACTGTTGGGAAACTTACACAGGATCTTTATTTATTTTCATGTATATCTAATATTAAACAAATTAATATGAGATAGCCTAAAACATGTTTCTAAAATTGAATTCAAAGGGAAACAAAGAATAGAATACTTACAGTATACGCAGCGGAATGAAAGAGTCCTTCCTTCAGTTTCTCTAACTCTTGTATCCTCTATGTCGCAGAGTATTATCAAGAAACTGAATCGATCTTCTATTTTCTTCACAATCTTCCAATGTAACCTTAGAATCACCTAGACTAGTGTGGGCAATTCTCAAAACATGAGATAGATATAGAGAGAAGAAGAGAAAATAACAAAGAGGCTTAGAAAAGGACTTGTGTTTAGAGAGAATCTAAAACTATCAGAAAACCAGTGATTAAACTTATGTTTTGACTTCTCTCTAAGCACTCCTTTTATAGACTCAATTATGCCATTTAATTTAATTAAAAAATCAATAAAATAATAGTCATTTTAAAGCCCTAGGTTGAAATTATCATGGGCTTTAGACCCGTGAAATTTCCCATTTGATTATAAGCACATTGGACTTAAAATCAAGGCCTGTAATATTTTCTATTGATTTAATTAATTAAATAATTATTTAAATCCATTGTCAAATTAATTATTTATAATTTGAACATTGATTTAAACTTATTTATTAATTTAGATACCAATTTATCTTAATTAATAAATCTGCCATAATTTTTCTTTTCTTCTCTAAATTACACAACTCTGTGAAACTATCCAAAATTGACTTGGTCAACATTGATAATTCTAATTAATAATTAAATAAATTAATTGAGACTATCTAGATGATTTTATCCAAGGTACAATAGGGACCATGGGCCTATGAAATCAAGCTCCAATAAGTTATCATAAATCTAACAAATAAATTTACTAACTTATTAATTTCTCGTGACTCCACTATAGACTCGGAATTGCACTCTTGAATTCATAGAACACTCTATAACAAATATAGATACACTATTAATTATCCATTGTTACAACCATAATTGTCACTCAATGCTCTATAGACGGTCTACAATGAGATAGGACAAAATTACCGTTTTACCCCTCATTGTATTTTATCCTTAAAACACTTAGTTCCTTGTAAATGATATTTCAGTAAACTAATTTAATTACTGAAATGAGATCTCTATCATTTAACACCTTGAACCAAACTAAAAGGAAACCATTGTTTCACTTCTTCATCAGAAACTATAGATGTGCATATCTATGATTAACACTCCCACTCAATTATACTACTCAGTTCCCAAGATGTAAGTATGGGCTAGTCTGTAGGGTAAGCTGGTAACGAACAGGTCAAAGAACTCAAATAATACAATCATTTAGAATACTAACCACTCAGAATTAAGATTGAATTGACCTATGGCCAACTATATGATATGACTAGAATAGATAATAACGGTATGTTTACTTATCTTATCAATTGTCAATATCAATCCTGTCCGATGTAACAAATACATTAGATCTTATCTACTTTGCTAATATTTTGGAAAGAACATAACACTATAATGTGTAGGTAGATCATATAGTAGAATGGCAAGTCAGTGTAAATCCGATGCACTGACTAATCTTAGGACTAACTTATTTTGAACATATAATCATATTTATATTCCACTGTGATTACGTCACTATAAATAAGATTAGCTATATGCTCGGGATTTAATAGAAGTTTATATTAAACAAATAATCATGAAAATAAAACATGTGAGCAAAGTGATTAACCAAGTCAAAAAATGATTTCTATTCTTTTATTGATAATAAAATGAGATTAGAAAGAATTGGGTTTTAATTATGGCATAAAACCCCAACAAACTCCCACTTGCACTAATTGAAACTAATGCCTTAACTCTACTAATCCCATTTCCTTGATATGCTTATCAAATGTAGCTTCTAGTAGTGTCTTTGTAAACGGATCCGTAAGATTGTCTTCAGTTGCAATCTTCATAACCTTCACATCTCCCCTAGCCACATATTCTCGAATAATGTGATACTTCCTTTCTATATGCTTGCTTCTCTTGTGACTTCGAGGTTCTTTCGAGTTGGCTATCGCTCTTGTATTGTCACAAAACAACACAAGCGATTTATCAATTTTTGGAATAACACCAAGATCCAAATAGAACTTCTTTAGCCAGACTATTTCCTTAGCTGCTTCTGACGAGACTATGTACGCAGCCTCCATGGTGGAATCTAAGATTGTAGACTGCTTTACGCTTCTCCAAATCACAGCTCCACCCCCAAGAGTAAACACCATTCCAAAAGTAGACTTCCTGTCATCGACATCAATCTGAAAATCTGAATCGGTGTAGCCTACAGGGTTCAGAACACCACCCTTGTAGACTAACATATAATCCATAGTCCGTCTCAAATACTTCAGGATATGCTTAACTGCTATCCAATGTTCCGGTCCTGGGTTTGACTGATACCTTCTCACTACTCCCACTGCATAGCAGATGTCCGGTCTAGTACACAACATGGCATATATCAAACTTCCAACTGTAGATGTGTAAGGAACTTTTCTCATTGCATCTTCCTCTTCAGGAGTTTGGGGAGACTGCTTCTTTGAAAGATGAATTCCATAGCGAGACGGTAGATCCCCTTTCTTAGAATTTGTCATTGAGAAACGTTCAAGCATTTTATCTATGTAAGCTGCTTGAGATAGAGCTAAGAGTCTATTCTTTCTATCCCTAATGATATAGATACCTAGAACATAACTTGCTTCACCCAAATCCTTCATCTGGAATTGAGTGCTAAGCCAATTCTTCACATCTAATAATTTCTTAACATTGTTTCCAATGAGTAAGATATCATCTACATAAAGAACCAGGAATACCACTATTTTATTTGCCTTTGGTTGGTAAACACAAGGCTCATAAATATTTTGTTCAAAGCCATAGGTTTTGATTATTTCATCAAACCTAAGATTCCAAGAAAGAGAAGCTTGCTTAACTCCATAGATGGACCTATTCAACTTGCAAACTTTTCCTTCTTGTCCAAATACTTTAAATCCTTATGGTTGATCCATATAAATGACTTCGTCAAGCTTTCCATTAAGAAAAGTTGTCTTGATGTCCATTTGTCAGATCTCATAGTCGAGAGTGGCTGCTATGGATAGGAGGATGAGAATGGATTTGAGCATGGCTACCGGACTAAAAGTTTCCTCATAGTCCATGCCTTCTCTTTGGGTATAACCCTTTGCCACTAATCGAGCTTTATAAGTCTCAATATTTCCATCAACACCTCGTTTCTTCTTGTAGATCCACTTGTACCCAATGGCCCTAAAGTCACTAAGTGCTTCTACAAGATCCCAAACAGAATTTGAGTACATATACTCCATTTCCTGTTTCATGGCTTCGAGCCATAGTTCCTTTTCAGGGCTAGTCATTGCTTGTTTGAAAGACAACGGATCATCATCACTATTGTCACCAACAACCATATTGGTTTCACCATCCAAACCATAGTGAACTGGGTTCCTAGAAACCATCCCACTACGACGAGGCTCCGTGACTGTTTTCTCAGGAACATTGGTAATTTCTTCATTTAAATCGACTTGCGTTGGTTGGACATGAAGAGTGGGAATTTCATCATCAACTTGTGTTGATGACGATGGAACATTGGTTGGAGTAAATTCCTTAACCATCTCCTCTAAAACTACTTTGCTACGAGGTTTAAAGTTCTGGACATAGTCATTTTCCAGAAAAGTAGCATTTGTAGAAGTAAACACTTTCTTTTCTGATTGACTATAGAAAATTCCACCCCGAGTACCTTTAGGATAGCCAACAAACATGCAAACTTCAGTTTGTGGTTCTAGCTTTCTCTCCTTTTTCCTCAGGACCTGGGCGGGACACCCCCAGATTCTATAATGGCGTAAACTTGGTTCACAACCATTCTAGTGTACTAAAGGTGTTTTGGGGATTGATTTAGACGGCACGACATTGAGAATTTCGTTCGCGGTTTCAATTACATGTCCCTAAAACGAAGCTGGTAGAGTTGAGTAACTAAGCATGCATCTAACCATTTCCAATAAAGTTCTATTCCGGCGTTCTGCTACAACATTTTGTTGTGGAGTACCTGGGGCAGTAAGTTGTGATAAAATCCCAAGTTCAGTTAAATGATCTTGGATTCACATATCCAAATATTCTCCACCCCTATCAGATCGCAAAATCTTTAACATTTTACCTAATTTGTTCTGAGCCATTGCTAGGAATTCCTGAAACTTTGAAAATGTTTCTGATTTCCTATGCATTAGGTAAAGACATGAGTATCTAGAGTAATCATCAAAGAAAGTGACGAAACTCAAAACCACCCCTGGCTTGTACATTCAAAGGTCCACAAACATTTGAATGCACAAGACCAAGTTGTTCTTTGGCCCTATCACCCTTTGCAGAGTATGGACGCTTGGTCAGTTTGCCTTCTAGACAAGATTCACAGACAGGTAATTCACCTAAGGTGAGTTCCCTCAAAGGTTCGTCCTTTGTAAGTATTTGAATCCTATCATAGCCAATGTGACCTAGTCTCAAGTGCCATAAATACGTCATATTATCGTTATTGGTCTTTTGACGTTTATTGGTCCTAGGTTTAGCTACTTTGAATAAATCATTATTAAGAGCAAGGGGTTCGTTAGGTCACAGAATATAAAGCCCATTTTCCAAACATGCAATACACAATTGTGATCCATTGTAGGAAATAGATATATTAAAACTTGTGAAAGTCATAACAAATCGTTCTAATTGCAATATGGAAACTAAAATTAAATTTATACTAAAATTCGGAATAAAAAATACATCTTTTAAAATTAAGTATTTATTTCCGAACTTCAGACGAGCTATTCCTCTAGCTTGGACCTTAACAAACGCTCTGTTCCCAACTCTAAGATTTAAGCCGCCTTCGTCCACTTCCTCCCACGATTCAAGAAGCTGTAAAGAGTTGCAAACATGGTTGGTAGATCCAGAATCAATAATCCAAACAGATTTATTATTCTCTAAAACACATCTTTCTAAGATAAATGAACTATAATCATTACCTTTATTTTTAGCTGCTAGAAACTTGGGGCAATCTTGTTTCCAATGCCCCTTCTCTTTGCAGTGAAAACACTTATCTTTACCTTTCTTGTTTTTCTCGTTCTTCCCATTAGGCGTCTGTGCACTTGGTTGTGCACTCGCCTTTGTAGCCTTTGCAGGCTTAGGGTTGTTGTTTTGTCCACCTTTCCTCTTGTTTCCAACTTTCGAAGACGAAGCTTGGTTAGTTCAGCCATAGCTAGATTAGCAGCAACATCAGTTGTCTTATTTTCCCCTCCTTTACTAGGTCCACCCTTGATAGGTTCAATAATCTAAAGCTCGTTCAAGAGATGTGTCAGACCATAGTTGAGTTGAATGTGCAGACACGATGCCATTTGAGCATTTACGGTGTCTTCACGTATGTGCGGAGACGGTGCTATCCAAGCATTTACGGTGCCATCACGAACGTGCAGACACAATGCTCGTTCTGGGGATTCCTCAATCATGACAAACTCAGAGTTGTCACCAATCAACTAACTCTATGTTGATATTCTGCTTCCAATTAAGGAAATTTTCTCCAGTGAGTTTCTCCATCGAAAGTTGAGAAAGGATGGGAGTAGACACAGACACTACTTAACTTAAAACTACAAATTATCAATAAAATAGAAATCAATCACATTTGCTCAATAAAACTTCTATTCACACAAATTTCAAGAAATAGCACAACATATACCAAAATATGTAAGATATGAGAAAAAATACCAAAAACAATGATCTCTCTATTTCTTTAGGTTTTTAACTAATCTATGATATCCTTGTCCCGGTTGGCGAGAGTAAAAAATACCACTAGTTAAATAGAGTTGTAAACTCATTTAATAATGGACACCACTATTAACAACCTACTATTCGATCAAAATAAGAAAACAAAATCTCTTATTTTATGAGCTAGACCCACGGTTTTAATAATCATAGATTTAGTCCTAGTAGTCACTGTAGGGGTGAGTCTAGTAGAATTTGACCTATAATTATCTATCTTTCGAAATCTAACCTTGTCAAAAAAGCTAATGAACACCTTCCGTAAGGGGACGAATCAAAGTGCATCGAGGCCACATTAAGCTATTGACTATGTTAAACGAACGGTGGAGATCGAATAAAAATCTTAAAATAAAATCATTATTAAAATAAAAAATAGTATTTTTATTATTTATTTTTTAGAAAATTAATGACTATGGTTTTCCAAAAAAAATTAAACAGATTAAAATTTTTAAAACCAAAGTCTTATAATTTCTTATTAATTTTAAAGTGTCATATTGAAACAAATTTAATTAATTTGTTGCTAATCAATACTTAGGTTTAACTAAGATAATGAACCTATACAATTAAGTCCAACTCAGGTAAATGGGCCTTAACAATTGGGCTTGTATGGAGGAGGGCTGGGTCCAGTATGTCGTTCCCACTACAAAGGCCCTCTATCTTCTATACAAGGTCCAAAAGACAGGAATTTAAACATTCATTTTATTAATTGTTATTAATTGATTAGGCCCACTATAGTCATGCAAAGCAAATGAGCCTTCACAAGTGGAATCACCCACAAGAGAGGAATTTAAACTTTACATTTTCTAATGGGCCCAAATAAAACCTATCATTTTATAAATATTTTATTTGGCAAAATACCACATATCTAACAAACATATGGGCCACTATATGCATCTAAGCCCAATTACAAAAATACCACATATAGTGCAAACAGACATGTTATAATTGGATGGGTCTAATCATGTTACTATATGAGTAATTCTATGAATTTATGCAAAAATACCACAATTTATTTCATTTGAAAAAATACAACAATTAATTATCTAGAATTTATCAAAAAAAATTCAAATTAATTAAATTTTTACAAAAATAAGTCAATTTAAATGAATTTTATCAAAAATTAACAATAGTTAATTTAAATTTCATTTATCAACAATCAACTTGGTTTTAGGTTAATTTGAAAAAAAATATTAATTTAATTAAAATGGGATTTATCAACAATTAACCAAAGATAATTTAAATCCCATTTATTAAAAAAATATTTTATTAATTGGTGAAAAAAAATGATACTTTTCAAAATTTAACCAATTTTAAATTTTAAAATCAATACCTTAACTATTTTCCAAAAATATATTGTGTTGTTATAACTATTAGCTATTATTTTAACCATTAAAAAATAAAATAAAATATAAATAGTTATAACAAACCTAAAATATCTCAAAATAGTTAATCAAATTCAAATATCTATAAAAATATCTAACTAACAATATTCAAATTTCAAATAATTTAAATATTAAAAACTATAGAATAAAAAGATATTTATATTTTCAAATAAAGATTTAATAAAAATAGCAAGAATTTAAAAGAAAATATCTTAAATATCTCATATCTTAATTCTAATATTTTAATATATTAAAAGATTTAAAATTAAGTTGTTAGTCTATTTTTAAATTTGAATTTGAATATTTGTAGAAAATATCTAATTATTTAAATCTCAAATAACAAAAATATCTTATTTAAAAAAAACAATTTTAAATGATAAAACAAAAAAGATATTTTTGGTTTTGATTATAAATAATAAATTTTCACAATTTTAATTTTCTTTAATTTTCAACAAATATATTTTTTTGGATGAATAGTACTCGTGGTACTGTTCATCGCGTGGCGTGCGAGTGCGCGCGCGGGAGTGGCGTGGGTTCGCGCGCGGGCGTGCGCGCCCGCGTATGGCAACCAGGCAAAAAATTTTGATTTTTTTTTTTTTGTGCAATTTTTCAAACCAAAACATTTTCTAATTAATTTTTACCATGTTGTACCCAAAATTCATAGAAAACACTAGAAAATAACCTAAAAATTTGCTAAAATTCACATAAAATCAATATGCTTCATAAAAACATGAAAACCATCCAATTATTTAAACATATCAAATAATCCAATTTTAAACATGTCCATGCATGAAAATAAAGATTACCAAAGTATCTGAGGCTAGTTGTTAGGAAACTTATAAGGATCTTTATTTATTTTCATGTATATCTAATATTAAACAAATTAATACGAGATAGCCTAAAACATGTTTCTAAAATTGAATTCAAGAGAAACAAAGAATAGAATACTTACAGTATATGCAGCAGAATGAAAGAGTCATTTCTAGAGTTTCTCTAACTCCTGTATCTTCTCTGTCGCAGAGTATTATCAAGAAACTAAACCGATCTTCTATTTTCTTCACAATCATCCAATGTATCCTTATAATCACCTAGACTAGTGTGGGCAATTCTCAACACATGAGATAGATATAGAGAGAAGAAGAGAAAATAACAAAGAGGCTTAGAAAATTACTTGTGTTTAGGGAGAATCTAAAACTATCAAAAAACCAGTGATTAAACTTATGTTTTGACTTCTCTCTAAGCACTCCTTTTATAGATTCAATTAGGTCATTTAATTTAATTAAAAAATCAATAAAATAATAGTCATTTTAAAGCCCTAAGACGAAATTATCATGGACTTTAGGCTCGTGAAATTTCTCATTTGATTATAAGCCCATTGGACTTAAAATCAAGGCATGTATTATTTTCTATTGATTTAATTAATTAAATCATTATTTAAATCCTTTATTAAATTAATTATTTATAATTTGAACCTTGATTTAAACTTATTTATTAATTTAGATACCAATTTATCTTAATTAATAAATCTGCCATAATTTCTTTTTTCTTCTCAAAATTACACAACTATGTGAAACTATCCAAAATTGATTTGGTCAACTTTGATAATTCTAATTGATAATTAAATCAATTAATTGAGAATATCTAGATGATTTTATCCAAGGTACAATGGGGACCATGAGCCTATGAAATCAAGCTCCAATAAGTTATCATAAATCTAACAAATAAATTTACTAACTTATTAATTCATCGTGACTCCACTATAGACTCGGAATTGCACTCTTGAATTCATAGAACGCTCTATAACAAATATAGATACGCTATTAATTATTCATTGTTACAACCATAATTGTCACTCAATGCTCTATAGACGGTCTACAATGAGATAGGACTAAAATACCGTTTTACCCCTCATTGTATTTTATCATTAAAACACTTAGTTCCTTATAAATGATATTTCAGTAAACTAATTTAATTACTTAAATGAGATCTCTATCATTTAACACCTTGAACCAAACTAAAAGGAAACCATCGTTTCACTTCTTTCTCAGAAGCTATAGATGTTCATATTTATAATTAACACTCCCACTCAATTATACTACCGAGTTCCCAAGATGTAAGTATGGGCTAGTCCGTAGGGTAAGCTGGTAATGAAAAAGTCAAAGAACTCAAATAATACTATCAGCTAGAATACTAACCACTCAGAATTGAGATTGAATTGACCTATGGCCAACTATATGATATGACTAGAATAGATAATAACGGTATGTTTACTTATCTTATCAACTGTCAATATCGGTCCTGTCCGATGTAACAAATACATCCAATCTTATCTACTTTGCTAATGTTCTGGAAAGAACATAACACTACAATGTGTAAGTAGATCATATCGTAGATTGGCAAGTCGGTGTAAATCCGGTGCACTGACTAATCTTAGGACTAACTTATTTTGAACATATAATCATATTTATATTCCACTGTGATTACGTCACTATAAATAAGATTAGCTATATGCTCGGGATTTAATAAAATTTATATTAAACAAATAATCATGAAAATAAAACATGTGAGCAAAGTGATTAACCAAGTCAAAAAATGATTTCTATTCTTTTATTGATAATACAATGAGATTGTAAAGAATTTGGGTTTTAATTAGGGCATAAAACCCCAACACGAACAAGTCAAAGAACTCAACTAATACAATCAGTTAGAATACTAACCACTCAGAATTGAGATTGAATTAACCTATGGTCAGTTATATGATATGACTAGAATAGATAATAACGGTATGTTTACTTATCATATCTATTGTCAATATCGGTCCAGTCCGATGTAACAAATACATTTGATCGTATCTACTTTGCTAATGTTCTGGAAAGAACATAACACTACAATGTGTAAGTAGATCATATCGTAGATTGGCAAGTCATTGTAAATCATGTGCACTAACTAATCTTAGGACTAACTTATGTTTGAACATATAATCATATTTATATTCCACTGTGATTACGTCTATAAATATGATTAGTTATATGCTCGGGATTTAATAGAAGTTTATATTAAACAAATAATCATGAAAATAAAGCATGTGAGCAAAGTGATTGGGCAAGTCGAAAATGATTTCTATTATTTTATTGATAATAAAATAAGATTACAAAGAAATTGAGTTTTAATTAGGGCATAAAACCCCAACACTCACCTGGAGTCTCCTCGCCTCGAGGGCAGACCTCGGGGCATGGCCTCACTTGGAGACATCCACAACTTGGCCGGACCGAGTTTCCTGGAAGAGTTCGCACTCTGAGAACTTCATGATTTGTCACTAATTAATCCTAAGTGCCACGTGTCGAGTGGTTAAAACATGTACAACATTTTCCCCCAAGTTCTCACTCATTCTCAGATAGTGGAGACTTGGACTATGAAGTAATTCGAAAATGTCTTCGGGGGGGAGACGCTTTGGGCTTCCTCTGACGTCACTCTAGAAAGTTACGCCACATGTTGACTCCCTATTGTTGGGCTCATCAATCAATGCAATTAATGAGGGGTCAACTCCATGGCCCAAAACATCCAATTTGTACCCTAGGCGTCCCCTCGCCCTGTGCCCAAGGCTTCCTTTTCCAATGCTAATGATCACGATTCATGCCTTTTAGATTCTGACCATTGGATTGTTCTTGGGTACCTACGTCGTAGTTAATCCAATGGTCGGGGTGGGATTACTTCAACCCGAAGTTCTATAACTATATAAAAACTCGAGAATCGCCTCTCAATATGCACTTTAACCATTCGAAATTCAAAACCTCTAAAACTCTCTTTTCTCTCCCAAGCTTCCCATTCCTTCATCCATTCCTGAGCTTCCTCTGCAATTCTGGATTGTTGGCGAGAATCTTCTTATGTCTAGGCGAACGGCAGGTGATTCTTTAGCGTTCGAACTTATTTCAGCACTTATCAGCACTATATCTTGAGTAAGTATTTACTGGTTTTGTGTTTGCGTCGAGCTAAATTGGAGAGTTTAGATGCATGCTTAGGAATGGACTTATTGTGGTACTTGAGGGGTTGTTTTGACCTTCTATAGGTCGTTTTAGGCACATTTTGGTGTTAGAAGTTATCAAAATGGCTTACTGCACACCTAATAAATTTTTCCTTTCTGGACATTCGACCGGAATCTGTAAAATTCCCAAATTATGGCAGTGTTCATAATTTCTAGTGGTGTTCTCCGATGCCGATTCTTTGGCCACGAGAACACCCCGCGTCCTTAGAATTTCTTAGGGACTCTCGTTTTGACCCACCTTTCATCGAGATAAGGCGCTAACTGCTTTGTTTGTTGTTTCAGATGTCTGAGGAGCTCTGCCAACTACACACAAGGGTTTTATACCTTCGACGCTGAAATTCTACAGATGGCTCGAGAAGTTGAGCAACACCCCGAGAAAGGGAAGCAAGTGGCTAGCAACAGTCAAGCCCTCATGGTGCAAGAGGATCCTGCCTCGACAATGACAAGAACCCTTCGAGTTGGCATCTCGGAGGAAGCAGCCAATGAGGATCTAATGCCAACGGAAAAACCCTACACCGTCACGGGATTCGAGGTGGAGGTGATCCCCAGCAAGCTCCGACCTTGAGGTGCTTTGGAGAAGATTCTCACCCACTAAGGAGTGGACACCCATGAGATGTTGGTGCCCGTGTCTCGGGAGGACGAGAGGGCGCATGAGAGCATCCACAAGCTCGGGCCATGGAATTCCTCTCTTCTCCAGGCTGGTGCAACCCGTCCATTCCACCAAAACCATGTTGACTTCCTCAAGTTCGTCGACATAGCCCTTTTCCAGCTATCCCCGAATGGATATCAAGTGCTTTCTAGGCTTTATGTTTTGTATAGGAGACAGAACTAGCTCGTACCTTCCCTAGTTGCGATATTATATGTCTACTGCTTTCAGCAATGCCGAAGAAGGGGGACCATGAAGGGTACTACACCATGATGAAGCACATGATCCAAGAGATAAGTTACATGGCTCCGAGCGGCAATGAGAACCATGATCGGGACTACAAGGAAAACTTCTTCTTGGCGAGTGGCTTCCCGACGAGGACCAATCCCACTCTACTCCTAGACTTCGCTAGGGTTGGTAAGTGCTTTTGTCCTCGAGTCATTTCATCTAACAGTGTTCCTCCCGTAACTGATCCTTACTCTTGAAACATCTCATTTCAAGTCCCTTCTATCGTGCACTTTTCGTGGATTCTTTTGACAAAAGGTTTAAGGCGATGAACACCCTCCGCGACGAGAGGTTGGACCTCACCTTCCTCGTCATTGATGCCCACCTCCAGCAGTATGGACTACTGGGGGAAGGGCAAAGTATAAGCCTGGTGGTCCTCACCAGATTTTGGGATTTGAAGTAATCACGTCACGAGGTGAGGCTCCACATGGAATACATGGCAGCCAATGCGCAATTTGAATATATGCAACACCTTCGTGAAGAGCATGCGAAGAGCGTCCTCTCCAACAAGGTTGTCGTGGAGGAAAATGAAGATGAAGAGCTTGAGGTGGGGATCGAGTCATCTTCCATCCCTCAAGGTAAATCCCCAATTGTTCATCATCATGCTAAGCACGTAAGGGAGGGAACTAGTTCCGACCATTCTTTATTTTCTCCATCACTTCTCGAGTGTGGGCAAATCTTGGGACATCGTTGGTCCGAGGAAGAGTACCAATACTATTAGGACCTCATCAATGTATTCCTCCTCAATGCAAGGAGGAAGAGACACCCCCAAGGTCTCGTGCCTCTGGACGAGGTGACGTCTATGCATGCCACTTGGTTTTGTCAATACAAGACCAATCTAATGTAGGAGATGGGTCGGCTCATCAAATAATTTTCCCATTCTGTCCTTCACTCGGAGGAGCCTGATCGCGGTGGGGCTCCCGGGAGATTTATATTTAGTCTCGAATGCATTTTTACTTATTTTCACTGATTTCCTTTCCTTCCGAGGATTTATCCAGTTTGTTTCCTTCGTGCAGAAAGCATTGGCATGTCCAAATTGGTCAGGTCGAAGCATCAAATGGTGTCGCGACCCTCTCAGATAGACCTCCCAACAGCGTCAACGCACGCGACTGCCGTGCCTCCTACCCCGGTGGCCCCAGCAGCTCCTGCAGCTGCTCAACTGGTCCTCACCACGAGGATAGTGTCTCCTGGTGAGGTCATTGACCTTGAGGTTTACCCCCTTAAGAGGGGGGACCTTCTGCTAAGGAGGGCAAGGAAATCCCTTCAAAGGTGTCTGACTCTCCTTTGGTCAGGGCGCCTTGAATTGTAATCTTCCTAGAGCATTATGACGGGGAAGACTTCGAGAAGCACAAGTGGGTCATAGAGTACTACAACGCTCGTATTGATGAGGGTAGCAAGGAATTCAAACTCCTTGCTAAGTTCCTGCGCGAGGACCGGCCAAAGGATTTTGTTGCTCCTCCCAGTCGCGAGGAGCTGGAGCCTCTCCTCGTGTTGAGAGTAGGAAGGAAGACTACTCCGCTCACTGCGGAGCTTCTCCAAGGGATAGCAGAGTCCCTGTGTGAGATGCCTTCTCGCAGCTTCGCTCGTTGTGGCAGCGACAACGAGGTTTCATTGATAGCTGCCAGCCGCCACTCCTCCGTAAGGGTAAGCCTTCAAGTATTTATCTTAGTCCATTATTTATTTCATCAGCTTCTTTTTATTGATTTGATACTCTATCTTGGCACAGACTGTGGCTTTCAATCAACTGCTCGGGGACATCATAACGATGCAGTCCTTTGAGCTAAAGGAGGATCAGGAAGAGCTGGCAAAAGCTCGGGAAGAGTTAGAGCGGTTTTGGGAATCCGCAGTCCCGCTAGAGGAGCACTCGCGACTCTAGAAGGAAGTGGAGTACATGAGGGCCCGTGTCCATGAGATGGAGACTATGCTAGCCACCGAGCGGTCAAAGATATCCACTATGGAGGACACCTCCTCCAAGTTATTAGAAGATGCCACAGGTCACACCCGTGCGGTGGAGGAGGAGCTGGCTAAGGCTGAGCCGGGTAAAGTCTTTGGCCTGCGCTGAGGTGCTGATCAAGGCCAAGGAGGACGCTGCACGTGTAGCTACTCGTGCCAAATTTTTTTCCAAGGAGGCCGAAGACCTCCGTCTCTGAGCACTAAAAAAGGACCTTGACGTGATAGCCGACAATACACTCTTTGTTGTGTGGCAAAGCAACAGAGACATGGATATTTCATTCACCGAGGAGCCCAACATGAGGACAATGCTTGAGGCATGCCTTAAGGCGAAGGAGGCCAGGGCGGCCCAGGAGAAGGAAATTGTAGCGGCGGGCCGCATCGCCGAGGTCGATCTTGTGATCGAGCTGGTGGCAGAGGTTCCTCCAGGCTGAGGGCCCCAGTAATTTTTTCCTGTATACTACATTTAAACAATCAACGCTCGAGCCCCCGAGCATTATTGTAAATATTTTTCCATTTAAACATATGCATCTTGCACTACTTTATTGCCATGATTGCACTCTTATCATTGAATTGACACTTACTAAATAGGCAACTTGGAATTTGTTAATTCAACTCAACGTAACGTAACTCGCGAGAGTTCCAAGTTACTGACTTAGGTCTTGTGCTCAAGTCTCAAAGATTCGAATCTTTATCGACTTCTCTTAGTACTTAGACAATTTTTAGTCATTTAGTGTTGCTTTGTAGGCTCATGGTCCTCGAGAGTAACTTTAATGCGAAGTCAAGTGACACTTGACGCGGCCATGCATCCCCGAGTTCCAATGACTCAGGACGGAGCCAGCCTGCTGTACTTAGGATCTTTCTGCCAATGTCTAGACGCGTATGCATTTAGTGTTTCTTCTTAGGCTCGTTGTCCTAAGAGTAACTTTGATACGTTGTCAAGTGAGGGCACTTGGCTATCCTACGCCTTCAAGTTTCAACCACTCAAGCTTTTAGGGGTCTATCGTACTGTAGGGTTTTTTCTTAGTGCTCAACGCTTGGGACATTTAGTGTTGCCTTACAGGTTCGATGTCCTTGAAAGTCACTTTAATGTCATCCTGCATCCTCGAGTCCCAATGACTTGGGCCCCTAGGAGGTCATTCACACTAAGCTACCTGCCCCATGGGTACGTGGTCACCGGTGGATCAGCTCAAGCCTATTAATTTTCCCTCTGAGTACACAGCTTGGAACCTAATCATGTGGAAGTCGTGAACTAGCTTAGCTTCCCAGGTGAACTATTTTTTCTTAAGGCTTACTGAGGACTTTATCAGTGCTCCTCGGGCACAACGTCCACGAGAGGTAACCCAAGTCCATGCCTCATAACCAAGCAGAGTGCCTGGTCTTCCGCTCGCATCTCGAGATCATGGGACTTGGTCATTGCTCCTCAAGCGCAATGTCCACGGGAGGTGACCTAAGTCCGTTCTCATGCTACTAGGATTCTTAGTCCTCAGTCTCCAGACGCTAAGTCTATGCTAAGCTTACCCCACTTTGAACAAGCCTAGTTTCTTAGGCCGCATACTCAAGACTTATTAGTTTCCTAGGTTTTTCTACTCTCAGGGTATTGACACTAGGCTTACTCTACTTTTGACAAGCTTAGTTTCCTAGGTCACCCCTTCGCGAGGTTTGGTAGTCTGTGGAGCTGCCCTAACTCCATGCCCCATAAGTGATCGGAGACTAGTTTGCGTTCACTTATCCAGGCCAGCGAGCAGGCGCTCTACGAGTAGTACATATAGAATAAAGGAAACTCAAAATATAAGCAGAAACTCAAAAAAAAATTATCGTTCTCGAGGGCTTATAAGAAGATTACGAAAATTAATAAATTTACTGCTCATATCACTGGTAATACTGGCGAAGATGCTCGGCATTCCAGGCGTTGTTGGGGTTTTATGCCCTAATTAAAACCCAATTTCTTTGCAATCTCATTTATTATCAATAAAAGAATAGAAATCATTTTTTGACTTGGTCAATCACTTTGCTCACATGTTTTATTTTCATGATTATTTGTTTAATATAAACTTCTATAAATCCCGAGCATATAGCTAATCTTATTTATAGTGACGAAATCACAGTGGAATATAAATATGATTATATGTTCAAAATAAGTTAGTCCTAAGATTAGTCAATGCACAGGATTTACACTGGCTTGCCAATCTACGATATGATCTACTTACACATTATAGTGTTATGTTCTTTCCAGAACATTAGCAAAGTAGATAAGATCGGATGTATTTGTTACATTGGACTAGACCGATATTGACAGTTGATAGGATAAGTAAACATACCGTTATGATCTATTCTAGTCATATCATATAGTTGACCATAGGTCAATTCAATCTCAATTCTGAGTGGTTAGTATTCTAACTAATTGTATTATTTGAGTTCTTTGACTTGTTCGTTGCCAGCTTACCCTACGGACTAGCCCATACTTACATCTTGGGAACTGAGTAGTATAATTGAGTGGGAGTGTTAATCATAGATATGCACATCTATAGCTTCTGATGAAGAAGTGAAACAATGGTTTCCTTTTAGTTTGGTTCAAGGTGTTAAATTATAGAGATCTCATTTTAGTAATTAATATTAGTTTACTAAAATATCATTTACAAGGAACTAAGTGTTTTAAGGATAAAATACAATGAGGGGTAAAACGGTATTTTAGTCCCATCTCATTGTAGACCGTCTATAGAGCATTGAGTGACAATTATGGTTGTAACAATGGATAATTAATAGCGTATTTATATTTGTTATAGAGTGTTCTATGAATTCAATAGTGCAATTCCGAGTCTTTAGTGGAGTCATGAGGAATTAATAAGTTAGTAAATTTATTTGTTAGATTTATGATAACTTATTGGAGCTTGATTTCATAGGCCAATGGTCCCCACTGTACCTTTGATAAAATCATCTAGATAGTCTCAATTAATTGATTTAATTATCAAAGTTGACCAGGTCAATTTTGGATAGTTTCATAGAGTTATGTAATTTTGAGAAGAAAAGAGAAATTATGGCAGATTTATTAATTAAGATAAATTGGTATCTAAATTAATAACTAAGTTTAAATCAAGGTTCAAATTATAAATAATTAATTTGATAAAGGATTTAAATAATTATTTAATTAATTAAATCAATAGAAAATAATACAAGCCTTGATTTTAAGTCCAACGGGCTTATAATTAAATGAGAAATTTCACGGGCCTGAAGCCCATGATAATTTTGACCTAGGGCTGTTAATTGACTATTATTTTATTTATTTTTTAATTAAATAAATTACCTAATTGAGTCTATAAAAGGAATGTTAAGAGAGAAGTCAAAACATAAGTTCATATTTCTGAAACACAAGTTTCTGATAGGTTTTAGATTTTCTCTAAACATAAGTCATTTTCTAAGCCTTATTGTTCTTCTCTGTTCTTCTCTCTGTATCTATCTTATGTGTTGAGAATCGCTCACTCTAGTCTGGTGATTCTAAGGATACTTTGGAAGGCTGTGAAGAAAATTGAAGATCGTTTCAGTTTCTTGGTAATACTCTGGGACAGAAAGGATACAAGGGTTAGAAAAACTGAATGAATGACTCTATTCTGCTGGGTATAATGTAAGTATTCTTATCATTATTTCTCTTTGAATTCAATTTTATAAACATATTCTAGGTTATCTCATATTAATTTGTTTAATATTAGATCTACATGAAAATAAATAAATATTTTGTATAAGTTTTCCTAACAACTGGTATCATAGCCTTTGGTAATCTTTATTTCCATGCATGAACATGTTAAAAATTGTATTATTTGATGTGCTGAATAATTGGATGGATTTTCATATTTTTATGAAGCATATTTATTTTATGTGATTATGGGCAATTTTTAGGTTATTTTGTTGTGTTTTCTATGCCATTAATTTTTATATATGTTTTATTTTTGTGTAAAACATGTTAACAATTATTTAGAAAACGTTTTTGGTTTGAAAATTGCACAAAAAAAATTTCCGGAAATTTTTGGCCTGGCTGCCCATGCGTGCGCACACCATCACGCGCATCCCCTGCCCACGCGTGCGCGCACCACACTTCCACCACACACACACGCCCGCACGACCGCCCGCCCAACTGCGCGCAGCCAGAAGGCCTCACACGCACAGTGAACAGTACCCGCATCCGAATTATTAGTAATTTTTTTTAAATTAAAGAAATTAAATTGTGAAAATTATTTATTTATAATCAAAGCCAAAAATATTAGATTTGCTTTTGTATTTAAAACTATATTTTTTAAAATAAGATATTTTTGTTGGTTGAGATTTAAATAATTAGATAGTTTCTACAAAGATTCAAATTCAAATTTAAAATATAGACGAACAACTTAATTTTAAATATTTTAATATATTAAAATATTATAATTAAGATATCAGATATTTAAGATATTTTCTTTTAAATACTTGATATTTTTATTAAATCTTTATTTGAAAATATAAATATATGTTTATTTTATAGTTTTTAATATTTAAATTATTTGAAATTTTTTAGTTAGATATTTTCATGGATATTTGAATTTATTTAAATATTTTAAGATATTTTAGGGTTGTTATTACTATTAATATTTTATTTTTTTTCAAATAGTTAAAATATTAGCTTATTGTTGTAATAACACAAGATATTTTTTAAAAATAGTTAAGATATTGATTTTAAAATTTAAAATTTGTTAAATTTTGAAAAATATCATTTTTTTCCAACCAATTAATAAAATATTTTTTTAATAAATAAGATTTAAATTAACTTTGGTTAATTGTTGATAAATCTTATTTAAATTAAATTGATAAATATTTTTTTCAAATTAACCTAAACCAAGTTGATTGTTGATAAATGAAATTTAAATTAACTTTTCTTAATTGTTGATAAATTTAATTTAAATTGACTTATTTTTGTAAAAATTTAATTAATTCGAATTTTTTGATAAATTCTAGATAATTAATTGTGGTATTTTTGCAAATGAAATAAATTGTGGTATTTTTACATAAACTCATAGACTTGCTCATATAGTAACATGAATAGGTCCATCCAATTATAACATTTATGTATGCACTATATGTGGTATTTTTGCAATTGGGCTTAGATGCATATAGTGACCCATATGTTTGTTAGATATATAGATTTTGCCAAATAAAATATTCATAAAATGATAGGTTTTATTTGGGCCCATTAGAAAATGTAAAGTTTAAATTCCTCTCTTGTGGGTGATTCCACTTGTGAATGCTCATTTGCTTTGCATGACTATAGTGGACATACTCAATTAATAACAATTAATAAAACGAAGGTATAAATTCTTGTCTTTTGGATCGTGTATGAAAGATTGGGGGTCTTTGTAGTGGAAACGACATAATGGACCTAGCCCTCCTCTATACAAGCCCAATTGTTAAGGCCAATTTACCAGAGTTGGACTTATTTGTATAGGTTCATTATATTAGTTAAACCTAAATATTGATTAGCAACAAATTAATTCTGAATTAATTGAATTTGTTTCAATGTGACACTTCAGAATTAATAGGAAATTATAGGACTTTGGTTTTAAAAATTATAATCTTACAATTTTTTGGAGAACCATTCATTAATTTTTTATAATAATAAAAATACTATTTTTAATTTTATAAAGAGCTTATTTTAAGAATTATATTCGATCTCTGTCGTTGGTTTAACAAAGTCAATAGCTTAATGGGGCCTCGAGATGCTTTGATTCGTCCCCCTACGGAAGGTGTTCATTAGTTATTTTGACAAGGTTAAATTTTGAAAGATAGATAATTATAGGTCAAATTCTACTAGACTCACTGCTACGGTGACTACTAGGACTAAATCTATGATTATCGAAATCGTGGGTCTAACTCATAAAATAAGAGATTTTGTTTTCTTATTTTGATAAAATAGTAGGTTGTTAATAATGGTGTCCATTATTAAATAAGTTTACAACTTTATTTAACTAGTGGTATTTTTGACTCTTGTCAACCAGGACAAGGATATCATAGATTAGTTAAAAACCTATAGAAATAGAGATATGATTATTTTGGTATTTTTTTCTCATATCTTACATATTTTTGGTATATGTTGTGTTATTTCTTGAAATTTGTGTGAATAGGAGTTTTATTGAGCAAATGTGATTAATTTCTATTTTATTGATAATTTTTAGTTTTAAGTTAAGTAGTGTTTGTGTCTACTCCCATCCTTTCTCAATTTTCGATGGAGAAACTTACTAGAGAAAAATTCCTTAATAGGAAGCAGAATATCAACATAGAGTTTATTGGTGACAACTCTAAGTTCGTCATGATTGAGGAATCCCCAGAACAAGCACCGTGTCCGCACATTCGTGATGGCACCATAAATGCTTGGATAGCGCTGTCTCTGCACATACATGATGACATCGTGAATGCTCGAATGGCACCGTATCTGCACGTTCGTGATCAACTCAACTATGGTCTAACGTAGCTTATGAACGAGCTTCAGATTATTGAGCCTATCATGGGTGGACCTAGTAAAGGAGGAGAAAATAAGACTACTGTTGTTGCTGCTGATCCAGCTAAGGCTGAAGCTAACCAAGCTTCGTCTTCGAAAGCTGGAAACAAGAGGAAAGGTGGACAAATCAACAACCCCAAGCCTGCAAAGGCTACAAAGACGAGTGCACAACCAAATGCATAGACGCCTAAGGGGAAGAACAAGAAAAACAAGGAAGGTAAAGATAAATATTTTCACTGCAAAGAGAAGGGGCATTGGAAGCGAGATTGCCCCAAGTTTCTAGTAGCGGAAAACAAAGGTAATGATTATAGTTCATTTATCTTAGAAACATGTGTTTTAGAGAATGATAAATTTGTTTGAATTGTTGATTCTGGATCTACCAACCATGTTTGTAACTCTTTACAACGTCTTGAATAGTGGGAGGAAGTGGACGAAGGCGACTTAAAGCTTAGAGTTGGGAATGAAGCGTTCGTTGCGGTCAAAGCTAGAGGAATAGCTCATTTGAAGTTTGGAAATAAATACTTAATTTTAAATGATGTATTTTTTATTCCGAATTTTAGTAGAAATTTAATTTCAGTTTCCATGTTGCAATTAGAACAATTTGTTATGACTTTCACGAGTTCTAATATATCTATTTCCTTCAATGGATCAAATTGTGTATTGCATGTTTGGAAAACAGGCTTTATCTTCTGCGAGCTAACGAACGCCTCACTCTTAACAATGATTTATTCAAAGTAGCTAAACCTAGGACCAATAAATGTCAAAAAACCAATAACCATAATATGACGTATTTATGGCACTTGAGACTAGGTCACATTGGCTATGACAGGATTCAAAGATTTACAAAGGACAGGCCTTTGAGGGAACTCACCTTAGGTGAATTACCTGTCTGTGAATCTTTTCTAGAAGGCAAACTAACCAAGCGTCCATTCTCTGCAAAGGGTAATAGGGCCAAAGAACCACTTGGACTTGTGCATTCAGATGTTTGTGGACCTTTGAATGTACAAGCCAGGGGTGGTTTTGAGTATTTCATCACTTTCATTGATGATTACTCTAGATACTCATGTCTTTACCTAATGCATGGGAAATCAGAAAACATTTTCAAAGTTTTAGGGATTCCTAGTGATGACTCATAATCAATTAGGTAAAACGTTAAAGATCTTGCGATCTGATAGGGGTGGAGAATATTTGGATATGCAGTTCTAAGATCATTTAACTGAACTTGGGATTTTATCACAACATACTGCCCCAGGTACTCCGCAACAAAATGGTGTAGCGGAATGCCGAAACAGAACTTTATTGGAAATGGTTAGATGCATGCTTAGTTACTCAACTTTACCAACTTCGTTCTGGGGACATAAAATTGAAACCATGAACAAAATTCTCAATGTCGTGTCGTCTAAATAAATCCCCAAAACACCCTTAGAACGCTGGAATGGACGTGAACTTAGTTTATGCCATTATAGAATCTAGGGGTGTCCCGCCCACGTCCTGAGGAAAAAGGAAGGAAAGCTAGAACCGCAAACTGAAGTTTGCATGTTTGTTGGCTATCCTAAAGGTACTCGGGGTGGACTTTTCTATAGCCATTTAGATTAGAAAGTGTTTACTTCTATGAATGCTACTTTTCTAGAAAATGACTATGTCCAAAACTTTAAACCACGCAGTAAAGCAGTTTTAGAGGAAATGGTTAAAGAATTGACTCCAACCAATGTTCCATCGTCATCAATGTGAGTTGATGATGAAATTCCCACTCTTTATGTCCAACCGGCACAAGTCGATTTAAATGAAGAAAGTACAATTGTTCATGTACTCAAATTCCATCTGAGATCTTGTGGAAGCACCTGGTAACTATAGGGCCATTGGGTGCAAGTGGATCTACAAGAAGAAATGAGGTGTTGAAGGAAATATTGAGACTTATAAAGCTCGATTAGTGGAAAAGGGTTATATCCAAAGAGAAGGCGTGGACTATGAGGAAACTTTTAGTCCAGTAGCCATGCTTAAATCCATTCGCATCCTCCTATCCTGGTAGCCGCTCTCGACTATGAGATCTGACAAATGGACGTCAAGACATCTTTTCTTAATGGAAAGCTTGACGAAGTCATTTATATGGATCAGCCAAAAGGATTTAAAGTATCTGGACAAGAAGGAAAAGTTTGCAAGTTGAATACGTCCATTTATGGACTTAAGCAAGCTTCTCGTTCCTGGAATCTTAAGTTTGATGAAATAATCAAAACTTATGGCTTTGAACAAAATATTGGTGAGCCTTGTGTTTACCAACTGAAGGCAAATCAAATAGTGGTATTCCTGGTTATTTATGTAGATGATATCTTACTCATTGGAAACAATGTTAAGAAATTGTCAGATGTGAAGAATTGGCTGAGCACTCAATTCCAGATGAAGGATTTGGGTGAAGCAAGTTATGTTCTAGGTATCCAGATCATAAGGGATAGAAAGAATAGACTCTTAGCTCTTTCTCAAGTAGCTTACATAGATAAAGTGCTTGAACATTTCTCAATGATAAATTCCAAGAAAGGACATTTACCGTCCCGCCATGGAATTCATCTTTCAAAGAAGCAGTCTCCCCAGACTCCTGAAGAGGAAGATGCAATGAGAAAATTTCCTTACCCATCTGTAGTTGGAAGTCTGATGTATGCCATGTTGTGTACTAGACCATATATTTGTTATGCAGTGGGAGTAGTGAGCAGGTATCAGTCAAACCCAGGACCAGAACATTGGATAGCAGTTAAGCATATCCTGAAGTATTTAAGTCGGACTATGGATTATATGTTAGTCTACAAGGGTGGTGTTCTGAACCCTGTAGGCTACACCGATTTAGATTTTCAAACTGGTGCCGATGATAGGAAGTCTACTTCTGGAATGGTGTTTACTCTTGGGGGTGGAGCTGTGATATGGAGAAGCGTAAAGCAGTCTGCAATATCAGATTCCACCATGGAGGTTGAGTACATAGTCGCGTCACAAGCAGCTAAGGAAATAGTATGACTAAAGAAGTTCTATTTGGATCTTGGTGTTATTCCAGAAATGGATAAACCGCTTGTGTTGTTTTGTGAAAATACAGGAGCGATAGCCAACTCGAAAGAACCTCGTAGTCACAAGAGGAGTAAGTATATAGAAAGAACGTATCACATTATTTGAGAATATGTGGCCAGGGGAGATGTGAAGTTTATGAAGATTGCATCTGAAGACAATCTTGCAGATCCGTTTACAAAGACACTACCAGAAGCTACATTTGATAATCATATCAAAGAAATGAGATTAGTATAATTAAGGCATTAGTTTCAATTAGTGCAAGTGGGAGTTTGTTGGGGTTTTATGCCCTAATTAAAACCCAATTCTTTCTAATCTCATTTATTATCAATAAAAGAATAGAAATCATTTTTTACTTAGTCAATCACTTTGCTCACATGTTTTATTTTCATGATTATTTGTTTAATATAAACTTCTATTAAATCCCGAGCATATAGCTAATCGTATTTATAGTGACGTAATCACAGTGAAATATAAATATGATTATATGTTCAAAATAAGTTAGTCCTAAGATTAGTCAATGCACAGGATTTACACTGACTTGTCAATCTACGATATGATCTACTTACACATTGTAGTGTTATGTTCTTTCCAGAACATTAGCAAAGTAGATAAGATCAGATATATTTGTTACATCGGACAGGACCGATATTGACAGTTGATAAGATAAGTAAACATACCGTTATTATCTATTCTAGTCATATCATATAGTTGACCATAGGTCAATTCAATCTCAATTCTGAGTGGTTAGTATTCTAACTGATTGTATTATTTGAGTTCTTTGACTTGTTCGTTACCAGCTTACCCTACGGACTAGCCCATACTTACATCTTGGGAACTCGGTAGTATAATTGAGTGGGAGTGTTAATCATAGATATGAACATCTATAGCTTCTGATGAAGAAGTGAAACGATGGTTTCCTTTTAGTTTGGTTCAAGGTGTTAAACAATAGAGATCTCATTTCAGTAATTAATATTAGTTTACTGAAATATCATTTACAAGGAACTAAGTGTTTTAAGGATAAAATACAATGAGGGGTAAAACGGTATTTTAGTCCCATCTTATTGTAGACCGTCTATAGAGGATTAAGTGACAATTATGGTTGTAATAATGGATAATTAATAGCATATCTATATTTTTTATAGAGTGTTCTATGAATTCAACAGTGCAATTCTGAGTCTTTAGTGGAGTCACGAGGAATTAATAAGTTAGTAAATTTATTTGTTAGATTTATGGTAACTTATTGGAGCTTGATTTCATAGGTCCATGGTCCCCACCGTACCTTGGATAAAATCATCTAGATAGTCTCAATTAATTGATTTAATTATCAATTAGAATTATCAAAGTTGACCAGGTCAATTTTAGATAGTTTCATAGAGTTATGTAATTTTGAAGAACAGAGAAATTATGGCAGATTTATTAATTAAGATAAATTGGTATCTAAATTAATAAATAAGTTTAAATCAAGGTTCAAATTATAAATAAGTAATTTGATAAATGATTTAAATAATTATTTAATTAATTAAATCAATAGAAAATAATACAGGCCTTGATTTTAGGTCCAATGGGCTTATAATTAAATGGGAAATTTCACGGGCCTAAAGCTCAAGATAATTTCGACCTAGGGTTGTTAATTGAATATTATTATTTTTTAATTAAATAAATTACCTAATTGAGTCTATAAAAGGAATGTTAAGAGATAAGTCAAAACATAAGTTCAAATTTCTGAAACACAAGTTTCTGATAGGTTTTAGATTCTCTCTAAACATCAATCCTTTTCTAAGCCTTATTGTTCTTCTCTCTTCTTCTATCTCATGTGTTTAGAATTGTCCACTCTAGTCCAGGTGATTCTAAGGATACTTTTGAAGGCTGTGAAGAAAATTGAAGATCGGTTCAGTTTCTTGGTAATACTCTGCGACAAAAAGAATACAAGGGTTAGAGAAACTAAAGGAATGACTCTATTATTCCACTGCGTATAACGTAAGTATTCTTTTCATTATTTCTCTTTGAATTCAATTTTAGAAACATGTTCTAGGTTATCTCATATTAATTTGTTTAATATTAGATCTACATGAAAATAAATAAAGATCTTGTATAAGTTTTCCTAACAAGCGTGTGGTATCAATTCCCCATTCAATCGGGCTAACTTGTACGTCCCCGGACATACAACGCTCTCAACTTGGTATGGGTCTTCCTAGTTAGGTTCCAACGCTCTCACGTCGGGGTCTCTGGTGGCTAAGAAGACTCTTCGCAACACCAGATCTCTGACCCCAAACATTCTATCCTTCACTTTAAAGTTGAAATATATGGCTACTTTCTGTTGGTAGGACGCTACTCGAAGTTGAGAAGCTTCACGGAGCTTCTCCACAAGGTCCAAGGATTCTCGGAGTAAAATGTGGTTTGTGGTCGGATCATACATATCCCTTCGGTGCGTTGAGATTGATGCCTCAACCGGGAGCATGGCCTCATACCCGTAGGCCATAGAGAATAACGAATGGCGGGTGGAGGTCCAGTAGTGGTGTGGTAACTCCACAATGCCTTGGGCAGCTTCTGGGCCAAGCTCATTTTGCTTTTTCAAGCCTTTTCTTCAAGGTGGCTTTGAGCATCTTATTGACGGCTTCCATCTGACCGTTTGCCTATGGGTGGGCCACTGAGGAAAAGTTATTCACAACCCCGTGTCATTGACAGAAGTTTGTGAACACCTAGTTGTCAAACTACAAGCCTTTGTCGGAGACTATTTTCCTCGGGAGCCCATAGCTGCAAACGATGTTCTTGATGACAAAGTCCAGTGCCTTCTTAGAAGTGATTGTAGTGAATGGCTCGGCCTCGACCCACTTCGTGAAGTAGTCGACCACCAGTATTGCATACTTCACTCCTCCTTTTTCTATGGGCAATGACTTAATAAGGTCAATCCCCCAGACAGCAAAGGGCCAAGGACTGGTCATTTGGGTGAGCTCATTTGTAGGAGCTCGAGGTATATTGGCAAAGTGTTGGCACTTGTCACACTTCTTGACATATTCCATCACATCTCCGTTAATGGTGGGCCAAAAGTATCCTCGTCTCAAAATCTTCTTGGCGAGGCTCTGCCCCCCGGCGTGGTCCTCGCAATAGCCATCGTGCACTTCTCGGAGTATCAGATTGGCCTATTTCCTGGACATACATCAGAGCAATGGCAATGAATATCCTCACCTGTACATTTTTCTATCCATGAAAACATACTGTGGTGCCTGGTAAAGTAGCTTATGAGTTGCTTACGGTAATTCCCCAAAGACAAGATATTTCACTATGGACTCCATCCAACCGTCCTGGGGTTGGACTACTTCCACTTCCTTAGAAGCTGAGATGCTCGAAGAAGCTAAGTGGTCAACGGGGACTATATTGATTAGTTCAACATCCTTAGTGGTTGGAAGCGTGCCAGGGCATTATCGCTAGAGTTCTGTTCCCGTGGCACTTGTCGAATGGTGAATTTTTTGAAGTTGTGTAGCATTTCTTGGGTCTTTGCCAAGTAAGTAGCCATTCTTGTCCCCCAGGCCTGGTACTCCCTGAGTACCTGATTAACTACAAGTTGTGAGTCACTGAAAATATCGAGGCTCTCAGCCTGCGGGAGGAGGCTACTCGGGAGCCAACACCTCAACCACCATTATTGGTTGTCTGAGGGACACATTGTAGCATTGCCTCGCCTCTTTTTGGTTTCCTCGGATTGTGCCAATTCCCGAGTCCGTGGGGAACTTCATGCACAGATGCTGAATGGAGGTAACCGCCCCAAACTCCACCAAGGTCGGACGCTCCAAGATGGTTTTATATGCCAAGGAGCAATCCACCACCACGAAGGTGCAGTACTTAAAAGCTTGGCATGGCACCTCTCCAAGAAACATGGATAGCTTGATCTGGCCCATCGGTATGAAACCTTCCCCCGAGAACCCATATAGAGTTGAGGTGCATGGGGACAAGTCACTTGTGGTCAACCCAATCTTCTCGTAGGCTGACTTGAACAGGATGTTCACTGAATTCTTGTTGTCCAGCAGGATCCGAGCTCTGGTTCTCGATCAACAAAGGATCGTGGTGTGGAAAGTGCACTCTCCGAGCGTCTTCCTCGGAGAATGTGATGATTTAGTCGGTCATCCTTGGCATCTGGGCTAGCAATTGAGCTAATGTCAGCACTTCATCTTCATGGTTTAAGGCTCGCGCATACCTATTCTGCGAGCCTTGGGAGGTACCCCCAAGTGGGGTCCTCCAGAGATGGTCCCCACTCGCCCATTCATTAGGGGAGGTCCATGGACTATCTGATGTTTCGGAGCTATGGGCACCGTACCCAGAGCCTGGGGGCTACGGGTTGTGTAAGAGTTACCGCAGCCTGGACCTGAGCCTAGCATGCTCCATCTCGATCATACTGGCGCATGTGTCCTAGTTTGATGAGGTTTTCGATCTCATCCTTGAGTTGGCGACACTCATTTGTGTGGTGCCCCACATAGTTATGAAAATGATAAAACTTGTTGGGATCTCGCCTTTCTCTACCTCTCTGAATGGGTTTTGGCTTTCGGTAATGAGCATGTTGTTCTATGGCCACAAAGATGTTCTCTTGAGAGTCCACTAGGTTAGTATACTCAGAGTTTGCGAGACGTACTTCTTTTCGGGGGCAGTTCCCAAACCTGTTTGCACTGTCCCATTTCCCTTGGGCTTTCTGCCTTAGCCTTTACCCCTGCGTCTATTGCTGCTGGGGATTCAGTTGGGTGCGACAGACTGGGATGGAGCAAAAACTCCAATATTGAATGCATGTTGATAAGCATTGTATCCAGTGGGCACTGCTCCATATCTCGTTGTAGCTGCACTAAAACCAGCATGTGGCACGACACTATAGCCAGCTGGCGAGATGATTGGACTGGACCTTGCTCCTGCCATACTTGGTTGGACAAGAGCGTAGGGTGGATATTGGATCCCCGAAGCCATGTGGCCTGGCGTCACCAGAACGGGAAAGGCGATGGGCCCCCCAAATTCTCTAATATGGGCGTCTTCCCAGCTGATATACTCTTGTGCCCAATGGATTAAGTCGTCTAGCCTTTGGCATCGTCTTCGCTGAAGTTCATCTCACAATGGGGACCCCGTTCGGATGTCGCCCTATAAGTCCATTAACTATTGGTTGTCGTCGACCCTCTTGGTCCTCGCAGCTTCCTCCTTGAAGTGCTTGATGTAAGCATTGGGTATCTCGAATGGTCCCTGCTTTATGTTGGCTAAAACATTGACCTCAAAGCTCACCTTTCGAGCAGCTATGAATTGTCTTCGGAAGGAAGACGACAACTGGTGCCAAGAATGAATGGATCCCGACCTATGCTTCTTGAACCATTCATCTACTGGTCTTGTCAAGGTTATCTAAAACACATGACACTTGGCGTCTTCGGAAACGCGATGCACCGACATCAACCTATTGAACTTAGAAAGGTGGTCGATGGGATCTGTGCTGCCATCATAGGACATGATGGCAGGCATCTTAAAGCCTTGTGGTAACGAGGCTTCTACAATGTGAGGAGAACATGGCTCCCCATCCTCATTCTCTGAGTCGGAGTCATGGCCCTGATGTCGGGTCATTCTGTGCATTATCCTCTTCAAGCTCTCCAACTCCGAGAGGAGGAGATCACAGTCTTGGTTGGCACATTGTGTAGGGTTATCCCTATTTCAGGTGATGAGGCTGTCCTGGAGGTCTGACTAGTTCTTCCTCCCGAGTTCGTGCCCGAAAGTCTTGTTACACCTACGAGTGTTCAAGCCTTCTCGTAGGTCAGTTTGGCCTCGGAATGCACCACTACCCTTGGGGTATGCTACTTCTGTTTCTCCGTCGGGCTCAAAGTTTTCATTATTAACCGAGATGCTGATGTCGCACTCTCGATTAATGGAGGTGTTTCGCCTGTTGGCTCCTTGGTCATTATTCCTCTGGTGATGGAGAGGTGCTGGAGGGACACCACCTCGAGGCCTTGCATGATCTATATTGGCACGCCAGGATGGAACACCTTGGGCTCCACGGACGCTGACGCCCTGGCGGTGTCCTCGGGCACCTAGGCCTTTACCCTTACAGGTTGGGCTCTTGGCCTGGTTAACTTTGGGGTTCTGATATGCCTTCTTTTTCTTGGGAGCAGGGTTGTCATCAATCTTACCCTTACCATGATCTGATTGCACACGTGGGGCTCCAACTTCTGCTGGGTGCACGGGGGGAACGCCAGCTAGCGGATCTTATGCCATATCATCCAGGTGCTCTGGAGGCACACTGGTTGGGTTGACAGGTGGCACACCAGCTGACTTCCTAGATGGTACTTCACCAGGGGGGCCCACTCACAGCCCTTGGGCTGCCAGAGTAGCCCTCATGGCGTTAACCATCTCCTGTAGGCCAGCGATATTACCCTCCTGGGTGTCGAGTTTCTGCTGCTAAGTGGCCACCTGGTCGCGGAGTGCCACCACTTCTGGTGTCTCCTCCGTGTGCATGGGCTGGGGGTATTCCTCCTCATAATACTCACCGTCCATGCCCTCGTATTCGACGTTTTCTTCGTAGTCTTCCACTATCTCAGGGAGGTCCTGTAGTGGTGGAAGGCTGGTTTCTCCTCCCCCAACTCCAGCAGGAGGAGTTGCATCGTCTAGTGCGTTTCTCCGAGTGGTCACCATGGCTATGTTCTTCAAGCTTTCTTCAGGCTCTCAATGAAAGCATCAAAATGTTGACTGCCTTTTTCGATATCATCCTAATATGAGAGAATAAAGAAAATAATATAAAAGAACACAAGGGTTTTACGTGGTTCAGGCTATAAAAGAACCCTAGTCCACGAGTCTCTGGTATTTAGTGAGCTTGAAGCTTATTTGAGCAAGCTTCAATGGTGGTTCTCAGGTAGTGTATATATTGCACTGAGTTACAGAGTTTCTCTCTCTAAAAATCCGAACCTTTTACAAGGACATACCTCAGTCCTATTTATAGAGCCTGAGGTCATTAATGTTAATCACTTATCATTAATTCAAATTCCCCCATCTCGGGGTATTAATCCTGAATTAATACAAAAGGGGTTGCAATAAATAGAGACTGCAACCCAGGAGGATTGCACGGAGCTCATTGCAGAAAGTCGTGTACCAACTTTATGGGGAACATATCTTTGACTATCAGGGTGCAGTGCACGTTTGCCCATGTCAAGCGTTGTGGGAAATGTCAATTGTCGAGGCTACAAACTTGACACCACTAATCAAGGCTCACCAAAATTTGTCAAATGATCTTCTGGTGGCCCATACCTGCAGTGACTGACACCTGACATCTACTCCAGGTCTGAGGACCAGAATCCTAAACCTGAGATATGGGTGAGTGAAGAGAGCCTTTCGGGACGTGGCCTCACCTAGAGACATCCTCGCCTCGAGGACAGGCCTTGGGGTGTGGCCTCACTTGGAGACATCCATGATTTGGATATTGGCTCGGGACGTGACCTCACCTGGAGACATCCTCGCCTCGAGGGCAGACATCGGGGCGGAGCTTGCCGCGGAGTTTAGATGATTGTCAAGGCATCTCAACAATATGTCTGCAATCAACGACGCCGCTTATCAGGCATGATAACAACATCCTAAACCACCTCCCAAACACATCAGCCAACCATAACAACAATCCATAAAACATACAAATAGCATATAACACTCAACGGGCCATGCCCTGACATCATGCATATGTTAACTCATTCATCATGCTCTATATAAAATAAGCAGGCAACAGGGCGTTTAAGCACATAATTAGACATAATTCAATCATTACCAACCAACCCTAAGTCGAGCTTGTCACTGACAGCGAGCGTACATGTTCGATCAATCTCCAGGAACCATAAACCTTGGCTCGCTCTGATACCAAGTTGTAACGCCCTACTTCCTTAGAGTTGTTACTAAGTGAGTTTAAAGCGTGCAAGTAACTCGCTAATCGAGGTTTTAAGACAAAAGTGTAGCTAAACCATAAGCAAAGTCACATAATTTGAAAATATAATCATTCATTGAAAATTATAAAGTGTTTAACATTTGGGATCCCAAAATACTATTTAGAAATAATTACAATTCCAAAATATGATTAAAATCGACTAAACGACAAAACTAGGTTTAATATAAGCGTCTCCCAAAAATACCCCTAGTCGTGGCAGCCAGGCAGGCCAAACATGTACACGCCGCTTCACGCTCTTCGTACTCATGGTTGGTCGACCTTCCCCTTGCCCTTACCTGCACCATAGAGCACCCGTGAGCTGAAGCCCAGCAAGAAAACTCATACAAGAAAATAACATATGCATATCTTTCATTCAACACATAATCAATCGCCAACAGGCTAAACACATACGACCATGCCGTCCCAGGCACTTTACTAGGCCCTAGGTTCGCGGTCTACACCGTGAGGATATCCCAGGTATCCTTTAGGGTCTCGCCCTGGCAACTCACACTCCGCGTGCTAAACGCTGCTCCCGACCCCTTGCCGTTCTCGGCCTTCGGCGTTCCTGGCCCTCGCTGTTCCCGACTCTTGCTGTTCATTCACATATATGCACACATAGCATAGTTAAACAAATACTTAAACACGTATAAACACACTTAATGGGGCTACGCCCTGCAACACAATCATATAGGGTCGTGCCCTGCAACACAAGCTATAGGGCCTTGCCCTGCTCTATGGGTACAACAGTTTTCTTACCTGTGTCCCGAGCTTTCCAAGCACCGATGCCCCGAGCACTATCCCCTAGTCTGAGCCAAGATGAAACCCTAGTCACAACGCATTAACAATATCCATCCATCAAGTTCTAATCCATTAAATAACTTTGGGTCATAATTCTAGTCCCCAAGACATTGGATTATATCAATCCAGGTGATAAAATCCATCCCGAGCCTAAAACCTTCTTAAAGCCCAAAAACACACTAAGTGTCGCGGCCCCATGAGCCCATGCTGCGGCCTGCCTCAACCAGAGACCCCCAACCCCAAAACAGGGCAGGCGCGCCGCAGCCTGCCCCTCTTCCTGGCCTCCAACCTGTTCTAGAGGGTCGTGGCTCAGCAAGAACAATGCCACAACCCGACCCTTCAAACCCAGAAAAATCCTCCATTTTTACCACGAAAACCCAGCCAATTTACCCCAAAAATCAATCCAATAATTCAAACTAATCATCACAAAAGTTTTACCACAATCTCAGCAACAAAACCTAATAAGAATTAACCCCAAATCTCATCTAAAACACAAGAGTGATTCTCCACCTAGCTCACATGCACAACCTTGAAACACCAGCAGAAATTCAAACACAATTCAGATAATCAAGTGCTAGAATCCTTACCTTAACTGATAACTTGGCCCTGAGCCAATCCCCAATCACAGCCAGCTTCAATTCCAAGCCAAAACTCTCCTATGGATCAAAGTCTCCAAGCTTTCAAAAGGGAGAAAACTCCAAGAGAGAGAGAGAGAGAGAAAGAAAGAGGGTTGGTTTCCTTAGCTTCTGAACACTTCCTCAACTTTGTTTTATTTAACTTAAGTTTCTAAGGTTATCTCAAAGGCTCGGGGTACCAAAACGTCCCCGAGAGCCAAATGGTAAATTTCCCCAATATTCCCTCCTAAACATTCTAACTTCAAATATATCTTCAAATATTTATTTCCATAACCTGATAACCACATAAAACGTCAAATACCCGAAATACCCCTCGACTTGCCCCGAGTTGGGTTTTCAACCCCGTTGTGACTTTCTAGCTAACCGCTCCCTAGGACTGTCTCAGATCGTGCAACATAGATATATCACAATTATTACATTTATGCCCTCAACGGGCTAAAATTAAAAACATGCCACTAATATCAAAACGGGGCCCACATGCATATTTAATTCACCTAAATATGCATCTCTAATCACATACTCATCAAAATTCACATATTATAATAATAAATCACTTATTGCCTTTCAGGCACACTAATTAATGTCTTAAGCCTTATTAGCAAATTTGAGACGCTACAGGCGTGGCCTCACATGGAGACATCCACGACTTGGCCGGACTGGGTTTCCTAGAAGAGTTCACACTCCGAGAACTTCATGACTTGTCGCTAATTACTCTTATTTGCCACGTGTCGGGTGGTTAAAACACGGACAACAAATTCAAATTCAAATGTTATAAAATATAATTATTATAATAGTATATTGTTCTAATTTTTTACTAATTATATTAATATGACTTCAAATATTATAAAATATTATTATTATAATAATAATATGTAATATAAAACTATATATTTGATACTTATATTAATATAAATTTAAATATTATAAATTTGAAGACTTCTCAATGGTTACTACTCATCTATGAGTACTAACAATTATAATGATGTGGCAACATAGTGACTTGCTATAGCAAGTCACCAGCTAGTAAATATTTTTTTCTACATTAATTTCGAATTTAATTTTTGCTTTCGTCATAATTAATATTGTTTCCAACCAATGAGAGATACTAGCTATATTAAAAAATTAACATGTATTTGAAAAATGAAATGTTTACAATATTATATTTTCATAATAAATACATGTTTTTCATTAGGTAACCCTTCCAAAAATTTGAAAAAATCAAAATTTATTTTTAGAAATATTAATTAACAACTATAAATATGAATCATTGATCTTAATCCAATAGTTAATATCAAAGTAACCATCCATGGGTAGTAACCATTAAGAGTGCACCCATTATAAAATATCACTACAATAATAATATACAATACATAATCTTAATTTTTATTAAAAAAATTATCATTTATGTTTAAAAGAGTTATCATATTATATATATTTAAAAATATTATAAATAATGTTTTGGTTTAATTTTTCATTTAATATATTTATGTCATTCTTTTATATATAATATTGTTTATTTATATGAAATTTATTCGACAATGATACAAATTTAATCAAAATAATGATTAAATTCTATAAATAAAACTAAGCAAACGTGCATTGCAGGTTGCTTGTATCTAGTATATATATATCTTCTATATAATAAGTGTGTAGATAACGAAAATTCTTGGTTTTAACAGTTTTTTATTTTTTTAATGTTAACTTTAATAGAATATTCTTATATTTAACGATAGTTTGTAAACACTTAAATTTAAATAAAATAAAATAAAATAAATAATTAAAATATGATATTTTTGAGATATTTTACAATTATAATTATTTAAAAATAATAAATAATTAAACAAATTAAAATATGATATTTTTGAGAAATTTTACAATGATAATTATTTTAAATTAATAAATAATTAAACAAATAAAAATATGATGTTTTTGAGTTATTTTACAATGATAATTATTTAAAAATAATAAAATCATAGGTTTTATTGTTAGGGTTTTATGTCTTAATTAAAACTCAAATTCTTTGTAATCTCATTTTATTATCAATAAAAGAATAGAAATCATTTTTTGACTTGGTCAATCACTTTGCTCACATGTTTTATTTTCATGATTATTTGTTTAATATAAACTTCTATTAAATCCCGAGCATATAGCTAATCTTATTTATAGTGACGTAATTACAGTGGAATATAAATATGATTATATGTTCAAAATAAGTTAGTCCTAAGATTAGTCAGTGCACCGGATTTACATTGACTAGCCAATCTACGATATGATCTACTTACAAATTACAGTGTTATGTTCTTTCTAGAACATTAGCAAAGTAGATAAGATCCGATGTATTTGTTACATCGGACAGGACCGATATTGATAGTTGATAAGATAAGTAAACATACCGTTATTATCTATTCTAGTCATATCATATAGTTGACCATAGGTCAATTCAATCTCAATTCTGAGTGGTTAGTATTCTAACTGATTATATTATTTGAGTTCTTTGACTTGTTCGTTACCAGCTTACTCTACGGACTAGCCCATACTTACATCTTGGGAACTCAGTAGTATAATTGAGTGGGAGTGTTAATCATAGATATGAACATCTATAGCTTCTGATGAAGAAGTGAAACGATGATTTCCTTTTAGTTTGGTTCAATGTGTTAAATGATTGAGATCTCATTTCAGTAATTAAATTAATTTACTGAAATATCATTTACAAGAAACTAAGTGTTTTAAGGATAAAATACAATGAGGGGTAAAACGGTATTTTAGTCCCATCTTATTGTAGACCGTCTATAGAGGATTAAGTGACAATTATGGTTGTAACAATTGATAATTGATAGCGTATCTATATTTGTTATAGAGCATTCTATGAATTCAAGAGTGCAATTCCGAATCTATAGTGGAGTTACGAGGAATTAATAAGTTAGTAAATTTATTTGTTAGATTTATGATAACTTATTGGAGCTTGATTTCATAGACTCATGGTCCCCATTGTACCTTGGATAAAATCATCTAGATAGTCTCAATTAATTGATTTAATCATCAATTAGAATTATCAAAGTTGACCAGGTCAATTTTGGATAGTTTCACAGAGTTGTGTAATTTTGAGAAGAAAAGAGAAATTATGGCAGATTTATTAATTAAGATAAATTGGTATCTAAATTAATAAATAAGTTTAAATCAATGTTCAAATTATAAATAATTAATTTGATAAAGGATTTAAATAATGATTTAATTAATTAAATCAATAGAAAATAATACAGACCTTGATTTTAAGTCCAATGAGCTTATAATCAAATGAGAAATTTCACAGGCTTATAACCCATGATAATTTCAACCTAGGGCTTCAAAATGACTATTATTTTATTGATTTTTTAATTAAATTAAATGACCTAATTGAGTCTATAAAAGGAGTGCTTAGAGAGAAGTCAAAACACAATTTTGATAAGTCACAAGTCAGATTTTTTGATAGTTTTAGATTCTCTCTAAACATAAGTCATTTTCTAAGCCACTTTGTTATTTTCTCTTCTTCTCTATATATCTATCTCATGTGTTGAGAATTGCCTACACTAGTCTAGGTGGTTCTAAGGATACATTGGAAGATTGTGAAGAAAATAGAAGATCGGTTCAGTTTCTTGATAATACTTTGCGACAGAGAGGATACAAGAGTTAGAGAAACTGAAGAAATGACTCTTTAATTCCGCTGCGTATACTGTAAGTATTCTGTTCTTTGTTTCTCTTTGAATTCAATTTTAGAAACATGTATTAGGCTATCTCGTATTAATTTGTTTAATATTAGATATACATGAAAATAAATAAAGATCATGTATAAGCTAATCCAACATTTATAACTTAAATAAAATTTAATTAAACTTAAACTCACTTTTTAGAATAATATCATATTAAATATATAATATAATCTACTGTGAATTAGCAACAAATTGTTTTTTTTTAAAATAGCAAGAAAATTAAATTTAAAATCCACTTATAATATTTAATATTACATTAAACATATAATATATAATCTCTTGTTGTCACTCCCAAATTTAAAAACTAGAACAAACATAAACTTAAACAAAAATAAATAAATTATTTAATTAAAATAGGATATTTATTTTAAAATTTATATGACATTAATATAAATTTAATAAAAATTATTAATAAATTTTATAAATAAAACTAAAAAAACATGCATATTGCACGTTGTTTGTATCTAGTATATATATAAAGTGTGTAGATAACATAAATTATTGGTATTAACGGTTTCTTTTGTTAACTTTAACGGAATATTCCAAATATTTAATGAAATATACTTTTAAATCCAATTAAAAAATAAAATATTTATTAATTATATAAATATAAATTCAAAATTTATAAAATATCATTATTAAATTCAAATATTATAAAACATTACATATTATAAATTCAAATGTTATAAAATATCATTATTATAATAATGTTTAATATTAAACTAGATATTTATTAATTATATCCATATAAATTCAAATATTATAAAATATTATTATTATAATAATATATAACATATAATATTTAATCCTAATTTTTATAAAATTTTACTAGAATAAATATTTAGTATTTATATTAATATAAATTCAAATATTATAAAATATTATTATAATAATAGTTAATACAAAACTAGATATTTAATAATTATATTAATATAAATTAACATATTATAAATTATTATTATTATAATAATATATAGTACATAATAAATACATTATATATAAGTGTCGTGTGTGTACAAATAATATGACTGTGTAACTAAATAAGAAATTAAAATAACATTTATCTTCTATCAAGAATAAAAAAGTTTATTCTCCAATCATTGATGTGTGATTTGAATAATATCATGAATGTTTTGTATATTAAATAAGGTTGTTTGTGATCTAAAATGTTATCGTATTATATTCTTTTTAAAAAAACATAAACAATGTTTTGGTTTAATTTTTCTTATGATATGTTTATGTCATCCTTTTATATATAATATTGTTTATTTATTTAAAATTTATATGACAATCATATAAACTTAAAAAAAAAAATTAACAAATTTTTTAAATAAAACTAAGGGATAAGATTGCTTGCACCTAGTATATATATATATTTACTAGATACAAGTAACTTGTAATATGCACATTTGCTTAGTTTTATTTATATAATTTATTAATTATTTTTATTAAATTTATATTAATGTCATATAAATTTTGAAATAAATATCCTATTTTAATTAAATTATTTATTTATTTTTGTTTAAATTTATGCTTGTTCTAGTCTTTGAATTTGAGAGTGACAACAAGAGATTATATATTATATGTTTAATGTAATATTAAATATTATACGTGTATTTTAAATATAAGTTTCTTGCTAGTTTTAAAAAAAAAAAGTAATTTGTTGCTAATTCACAGTAGATTATATTATATGTTTAATATGATATTATTTTAATAAGTGAGTTTATAAATTTAGTTAAATTTTATTTAAGTTATAAAACATATGATTTTATTATTTTTAAATAATTATCATTGTAAAATATCTTAAAAATATCATATTTTAATTTGTTTAATTTTTTATTATTTTAAAATAATTATCATTGTAAAATTCTGAAAAATATCACATTTTAATTTATTTAATTATTTATTATTTTTAAATAATTATCATTGTAAAATATCTTATTTTAATTTTTTAATTATTTATTTTATTTTATTTAAGTTTAAATATTTACAAACTACCATTAAATATAAGAGTAATTTGTTAAATATAAGAATATTTCGTTAAAGTTAACATTAAAAAAATAAAAAACCGTTAAAGTCAAGAATTTTCATTATGTACACACTTATTATATAGAAGAGATATAAATGAAAACTGAGGACACAGATTAGTATACCTATTTAATTTGATTATTATTAGTTATTGGTTTAGAAATTTAATATACCCACTAAAATAATATACAACAAATGTTAAAAACTTAAATTAAAAAACAAATATTAAACTTTTCATAAAAATTGAAAGCAATATATATTTTATTTATATCCATTCTATTTTATCATTGGAAGGCAGCTATCCAATCATATAAACACAAAACTTTAATTTTAAAATTCTAAAATTCCAAACTAATATTTCAAAATTTAAAACCATTCAGCCAATTATTTTTAAAAACATTTTATCTTATTAGAAAAAGTTAAATATTTAAAATAATAATGATAATAATAATAATAAAACACTTAAAATCGGCTACAACCTTGCCCCAGACCAGTCTTCTTTTCAGTAAGCCCTAGCCCATTCCTTCTTCTTCCTTCGCTCAGTTTAGTCGTTCATTACTTCTCTTCTGTTCTTTCTCACAGAAAGCCTCTTCAAACAACCTCTAACTTTTCCTAATCAATTAAACCATAACAAAAGCTTAAAAATTTCAAGGTACGCTTTATCAAGTTCTTTCTTTCACTTTTAATTTTCTTCCTAAATTTATTGTTCGTAATTTAATTATGCTTTAATGGACCTATGCTATATAGTATTGCGACACTAAGATTTGTTTAAACTCCTTTTTAGTATATATATTTGAATTTTTATGTAGTTTTCCTCGCTACAATTTTTATTTATTTATTTCTGTAACGGAGTTTTCATGCTTGAATTTCGTATTCGGCATTGATGATTAAATATGATTATTATTTTATGAATAGATACAAATACATAGATTTGAGTAGTTGCACTGGCAAATAATTTACTATTTTATTTTTTCAGATTTTAAAGGATGCTTCCCCTTGATTCTGCAAAGAAGTTATCTTTTAATCGTTTAATTAGTGAAGGAGATTTAGTAATAACTTATGAAAGGCATGACAACATGAAAGCTGTGAAAGTAAGTGAGGGATTAGTACTTCAGAATCGATTTGGTGTATTTAAACATTCAGATTGGATTGGCAAGCCCTTCGGGACCAAAGTGTTTAGCAACAAGGGTGGGTTTATTTATTTGTTGGCTCCAACTCCTGAGTTATGGACTTTGGTTCTAAGCCACAGAACCCAGATCCTCTACATTGCGGATATTAGCTTTGTGATTATGTTTTTGGAACTAGTTCCTGGCTGTGTGGTTCTTGAGTCCGGAACCGGAAGTGGCTCTTTAACGACTTCACTTGCACGGTCAGTAGCTCCCACTGGACATGTCTATACTTTTGATTTCCATGAACAAAGGGCAGCCTCGGCTAGGTAATAAATGTTATTATCATGTGCTTGGTAGATTTCCTAGTGTAGAATTTTTTACTCTGTACTTTCTAATTATTAATAACTAGGTAATGAATGTCATTATGTGCTTGATAGATTGCCCAGTGTGGAATTTCGTTCTCTGAACTTTTTTTTTTATCAAGAAAGAAAATCTATTGATCAAACCAACAAGTTACAAACAAAGGCCGGAGCAAGAGCTCCCCCAATCAAATTACAAACTAGAAACAAACTCTAACATTTGTCTCTCTCTAGCAGACAACTTCCTAGTATTGGAATTAAACACCCTGGTTTTGATAGAAAACCAGATCAATTGATCGGAAACAAAATAACAACTATTATCAAAATAACATTTGTACCTATTAAACCAGATAAAATAGACAGCAGCGGCTAGAGAAGCGAAAACCACCTTGCCCAGCCAATCTCGCTTACATCTAGCCAACCAAACATGCCAGTCATTAAGATTACCAAGCCAAATCGCCTCTCCCAACCAACTAGCAATGGCCTGCATGATCTTCTCAGAGAAACTGCACTAAAAAAAAAGGTGCGAATGAGACTCATTAACCTGAGTGCAAACAGGGCAGGTCAAAGAAGGAATGTTCACATGAGAAATATGGAGTAAATCTCTAGTGAGCAAGTGATTATTGACAGCTTGCCACAGATCAAAACGATGCTTTGGAACTGAAAGTTTACACCAAACTGAACGTTCATTATCAATCTTCGCACTAGAAATAAATTGAGTATACAGCTTACCCAACCTTAGATGTCCGTGCACTACAGCAGCTGCCAAAGCTGGCCCTGACACAATATGACTTAGTTTGATCAATTTCCTCCAATACCAGCTATCATCTTGTTTCAAAGTATAGTCCCCGATTGGCACTCCTTTTAAATATATGGTGTTCACCCATTTCACCCACAATTGGTCATGTTTATAAGAAATAGCCCAGAGAAACTTTGCAAGCAATATCTTATTCCAAACAGGCCCTTCTCGAAAACCCAGACCTCCATAATCTGACGACAAACAAATTCCCAAAAAGCCAGGTGAAATTTGCTGCGGGATCCCTTCTCACCCCACAAGAAATTTCTACACAACCGATCAATATCTCTAACCACATGCTGAGGCAACAGAAAAATATTCATCCAATAATTTCGAATCCCCAACAAGACAGATTGAATTAACATAGTCCTACCAGCATAAGACAGGTTTCGGCTGCCCTAGGAATTTAGACACACTCTAATCTTCTTAAGGATAACTTCAAAGTCAGAGGCCTTACATTTGGTAGGCCTAAGAGGGACACCAAGATACTTCATAGGAAAGGAACCGTCCTTCAGATTAGTACAGCTCAAAACAGAAACTTTAGCAGAATCGGACAACCCACCAAAGTAAATACAAGATTTACTATGGTTGATAGACAAGCCTGAAGCCGAGTTGAACTCAGCTAGCGCTTTATGAAAAATCTGCACAGATTGAGAATTAGCCTTGCAAAAAATAAGCAAATCATCCGCAAAGCAAAGATTAACAAGGTTGAGAGATTTGCACATAGGATGAAATCTAAAACCTTTCTCTTTGAAGGCTTTGATTAACATTCGAGTAAGGTAGTCCATCACAATAACAAAGAGCAAAGGAGAGATAGGATCTCCTTGCCTAAGCCCTTTGCCACCCTTAAACTGCCCTTGGATTCTACCATTTAACAATAATGAATAGGAGGTACCTCTTAAGCAAATCATGATCCAATGAATAAATCTACTAGGAAAGCAAAGAGCATTTAACAAATTCTCCAAGAAGTCCCAATTAATCGAATCATACGCTTTGCTAAGGTCAATCTTCATAGCACATCTAGGAGAGCTATTTTTCCTATTGTACCCCTTAATCAAATCTTGAAATATAAGAACATTGTAGGCAAGAGATCTATGCTTAATAAACGCACTTTGATTAGGATTAATCAAAGAAGGAAGAACTGAAGCGAGCCTACTACAAAGCATCTTAGAAATGCATTTATAGATAATAGTACAACAAGCTATTGGTCTAAAATCAGCAGTATTAGAAGGCTGGTCCACCTTCGGAATAAGCACCAAAAGAGTATCATTTAAACTTTGGGGAATTATACCCGTCTCAAAAAACTCAAGGACAGCCAGTGAAACCTCCTTGCCTATATCTTTCCACATATCTTTGAAAAAACCAGCCCCATACCCATCAGGACCAGGACTTTTGACTGGATGAATGCTAAAGAGGGCCACTTTAACATCATGAAAAGAGAAGGGCTTAATTAGGTCCAGTTGGGAATCAAGATCTAATACCGGACCACAAGTGATACTTTGCAAATCAATATGACCATTAGCTCTATCCGCACAGCCCAGGAAGCTCTGAAAATGATGAAGGAAATGGTGAGTAACCTTCCATAATCATCAACAAGAGAGCCATCATCTGAAATATAAGAAACTATGCGATTGGTCATCTTCCTTTTCTTCAAACTAGCATGAAAATAAGACGTATTGTCATCCCCAAAACGAAGCCAAGTGATTTTACTCTTTTGTCGAAAAAAGCTCTCAAAAATTTTCTCTTGCCTTCTATAATCCAAATAAGCTGCTCTTTTTGTCGAGACCAAAGAGGCATTTCTAGGATCAGCAAACAAATCATTCTGGGCCTGCTGGAATAGATTTACTTTTTTCAAAATGACACCCAACATCCCCCATAACCCTCCAGTTGAATCTCTTTAGCACATGTTTGAGCCTAATCAGTTTCTCAGCCAGTTTTGTCAAACAACCACCCTAGAATAGATAGGCTTGGTCCAGTTACCTAACACAATATCTCTGAATTGAGGATGAGAAGACCACATGTTAAAATAGCGAAATGGCTGAATTCCCAGATTTCGGACTTCAACTTGCTTGATAAGCAGGGTACTATGATCAGATACCACCTCCCAATGGGAAAAAGCTGAAGCCAACGGAAACAAATCCACCCAAGCCTCATTACAGAATATCCTGTCCAATTTAGAATAAATGCGATTCCCTCCATCTTGGTTATTAGACCAAGAAAAGTAAGGTCCCATAACCTTCATTTCTTCAACCAACCCGAGAGCCAACCAGTTGAGCATCCTCCATTTCCTTCCCTGATATAGGCCTCTCACCCATTCGATCAGTGATATCAAACACTGCATTAAAATCCCTCAAGACTAACCACGGTTTTATAGGTAATTGCACATGAGCCAGATCATTCCACAAAACCCTCCTAGATTCTAAACTATTAGAACCATAAACAATAGTGAGACAAAAGTCTTGATTCCTACTACAAATTCAAACTTGACAATGCAACATTTGCGAAGTCTCCTGAATAATACCAACTTGAGCCAAGTGAGATTTCCAAATCAATAAAATTTTGCCCTCTAGACACTCACTACTATAATACATCCAATCAGTAAAAGAAGATCTCATAACATCCTTAATTTTGTCCTCCTTGACTTTAGTTTCAATTAAAGCCCCAATACCTACCTTATTCAATCTACAGACATCCAACACTCACATCTGTTTATTCTTCCTATTCAAACCTCTAACATTCCAACATAGTATGTTGCAAAACTCCATTCAGATTAGTAGTGAATACCTGTTGAGGCAGAGTCTTCCGAGTCTCTTGCAAAGCACTATAAGAGTTTCTAATTTGATCACAAGCAACCAGAACCACAAATTTCACATGCCCAGTCCTTTTCGGAATAGCCCAACCATTATCACTCGACCCAGCACCATCTTGAGCAGATGCTTGAGGAGTCTTCTGAAGCATTTCAGAACTTCTCTGCTTCGAATTATCAGCTACCTCAACCTTCTGATGATCAGATTCAAGTATGCTCTGAGATTCTTTCTTCCTCCAGACAGTTCCAGCTTCAAACTTACAAGAGCTTGAAGAGTGCCCCAGCTTCTTACAATTAGAGCATTTGGTTGGAAGCCATTCATACTCAATCGACTGTTCCATAACCTGTCCCCGCTCATTGAGATAGCTAATAAATTGAGGAAGCTTATTTGCTATTTCCATTTCCACCAAGACTCGGGCAAACCTTAACATGGTCCTATCCTTGGTAATCTTATCCACCAAAATTGGCTTCCCAATTGTGCTAACAAGTGCACTCAAACACTTAACACCCTAATATTGTAATCCAAGCTCAGGTAATCTAATCCACACTGGTACTGTTTTTACTGATCGCAATGAGTCTAAGTCCGTTGTCCAAGGTCGAAGAATGACTAGCTTCTTGTCGAAGTGAACCACACCAGCCTCCAGAACCAAGTTACGCGTAGCTTCATCTCGAAATTTCACCATTGTGAAACCTGAATTCAGGCGAGCCACTCTCTCAATACCAAGTTTGCCCCAAATCCGTTTGATGAATCCTTGAAAAATGGCTAATGGAGGATTAGCTCCAATCACAACACAAATCAAAGCAGATTTCCAATAAGATGCTTCAACTTTAATCTCATCCAAGTCCAATTTAGCAACGAGCTTACCATCCCTATGCATTGGTTTCGAGAATTGCAACTGCATACCACCATAAGAAGGGAGAGTTTCTTTAAATCTAGCCCAATTTGCTTTTGTCGATTCTTGGAAATTCCCAGTCTCAACCTTAGTAGCCCAAGATAACGGACCCTGTTCACCATCAGAAGGATGAATCCCCCTCGAAAGAGCTTCAAAAACCCTTGGGTCAGATTCCTTCTACACAACATCAGCATCAACCCTAATCGCATTATCGTTGAAATCCCTAGGTCCAGACCCATGAATCGCATCAACACCACCCTCCTCCTTAGCAATCTCCTGATCTGGAGACGGAATAAGAGAATTGGATGAAGGGAGCTCTTGAATAATATCTTGTTTGGCTAGCTTCTGCACAGATTTACACCTCCTCGCCATGGATGGAGAGAAACCTGAGACTCACGCTAACATGTGCTTCTTTCTTTAATATTTTGATTGTTCTCTGAACTTCTTAAATATTAAGATAGATTTGTAATTTGTTGGTAGATATGTGAAATTTCTATGGTTCAGATTTTGAGTTGCGAACTTGTGATATGATTAAATGTTTACTTTCATTTGGTTTTAAGACTTGACTAAGTTGTGAAATAACTTACCTTGTGACTCAAAATTTTACATCTTAATATCTACAGGGAAGATTTTGAGAAGACAGGATTAAACAGCTTGGTTACTGTAGGAGTAAGAGACATTCAGGGTGAAGGATTTCCAAATGAGTTTTCTGGGATGGCAGATGCTGTTTTTCTGGACCTACCTCAACCCTGGCTTGCCATTCCTTCAGTTGCGAATATGTTGAGAGAAGATGGGATCATGTGTTCCTTCTCCCCATGCATCGAGCAGGTTCAACGATCATGTGAAACTTTAAGATCAAACTTTACAGGTAAGATTTTCTTGTAAAACTATTTGTTGCCTTAGTGGTTTGTGTTGCAATTCATGGCTTACTTTACACAATGTATGTATGTTTGCATGCTCATATTGGATGCAGATATAAGGACTTTTGAGGTACTCCTTCGCACATATGAAGTTCGAGAAGTAAAAATGGACAGCTACCGGGGGGAGGGGGTGGGGGATGATGGTGTTTCTGTTGGGGCTCCTCCATGTAAAAGGAGACAGCGATCAAGTGATGCAGGCAATGTGCCAGAAAGTCAATGGTTTTCCGTACCAATGGCTAAGCCGTGTATGGAAGCTAAAGGCCACACAGGTTATTTGACGTTCGCCAGACTGAAATGCCTATCATAAACATTGTGTCCTTTGTTAGATTATTGTAAGAATTCAAAAGTTTTGTTTCCTCTTGATATCAAATTTTGCTTAGTGATTCTTGCCCTTTATTTATTTAAGTCAAGGAACTATTGGTCAAATCATACATATACATATATATATATATATTTATTTATGTAAACCCTTATGTTTTGAGGAAATTAAACTAAACCGTGGGCTGCCTCGTATATACTCATCTCATAATTAACCTCGTATATACTCATCTCATAATTAACCATCCATTGCACTTAAATTTTAACGTAACTAAAACTAATGCCACCACCACTCACCAACTTTGTAACTATTTGAACTCAAATTTGATTATGGACCACTAACTAAATACTCATCGATGCTTCTTTGGCACCTACATGCTCTCCTTGCAGGCTAGGGGTCATGAGATTATTTGATGATTTGGATGAGTTTAGTTCTTGTGCTCTTGTGAAGTGGACCACTATAGTACATTCTTCTAACCCACAACATGGATTGATGTAACGTATATAGAGCGATTCCTGTCAATCTTACTTGCAATATAGAAACTAAACATATTGACATTAAGAAAGAATGAAAGAAGGCATACCCCAAAATAAACGGTCAGCAAGGGAAAAGTCAATCTGTTGAGCACCAGAACACTTCATAAACTAAAAAATAAAATAACATGTATTTATATGGCAATTTGAGCTCCTATGCATCTTAATGTCCAGTATTTAAAAAATATGCCAACTGTACTAATTATTGGAAATATATGATCCATACTTCAATCTAGACAAACCCCTCCCGTGACCCTTCTCCTCTCTCTACCCACGGTGGAAGAGCACCACCTCCCCATGATGCTAGATGACAGTGTTTATTTAATGTGTTTAAGGTTCTGGCCTGCTAATTAAACTTATCGTATTTGCATTTAAGTTTTTTATGTGCTTAATAATTGTGTCGTGTTTATATTTACTTTTGTAATATCGTTTCATAAAAGAGTTTTTTTCAATTCCAATACTCATTCTTTACACTTTGTAACACTTAAGTCCTGAAAGTTGATTTTGTATTAGTTAGGTCTCCATCTTTTTCAAATCGTATCATTTAAGTCTCTAAATGTTATTTTTATTTCTTTTTTCTTTCAAAATACATAAATGAAATATAAAAAATGGTGAATCATTCTTAAAAAAATCGGACTACTTAATTTATGACAATACTAAACATGACATTAAAAAAAAAAAAATTCATGACATTTTAAAAAATATTGAATTGTTTTACAAATTAAATTATTTTTTCATTAAAAAAATTATCACCTAAATTTTTTTAATATTGATAACTAAATTATCACGAGATCATCAATATTTTTCATGTACATATTTATTTTTATTTTGTAAATGATATTTATAATGCAACTTATAACTAATCATATCTCTTCTATATAATAAATGTGCAGATAATGGAAATTCTTGGTTTTAACGGTTTGTTTTGTTAACTTTAACGGAGTATACCTTTAAAACTAATTTAAAAATAGATATTTATCAATTATATTAATATAAATTTAAATATTATAAAATATCATTATTATAATAATATTTAATATAAGACTACATATATAATAATTATATTAATATAAATTCAAATTCAAATATTATAAAATATAATTATTATAATAATATATAATACAAGACTAGATATTTAATAACTATATTAATATAAATTTAAATGTTATAAAATATTATTATGATAATAATATATAATCTTATTTTTTTACTAATTATATTAATATGAATTCAAATATTATAAAATATTATTATATGTGTTGACGCGGTTCTTCGCCAACAGGTAATTAAGAAAAGAAGAGAAAGAGATTAGTGCTTAGGTTGAACCGAAACAGATATATGATCTTAGAAATGAAATGGTGACTCAAGACACGTTTTTTAAGTGATTCAAAGGTTAAAATCCTTCTACTCCACTAGTCAGTATTATTGCTATATACTGGATATTTGATTACAGGGTATTTCTTACAATCGAGAATCCAACCTCTATTAACTCCCAAGGTCTCCATATTTATAGAAGGCACCTGGGAGTTTGTAAAAAGGTCATCCCGTGACCTTCTTACCTATCATGTCAACTATGTGACATTCATGATTAATTCCTAAACCTGACACATTAGTGTGGTCAAATCAATAAGTAAGAGGATAATGGGCCGTACGGCCCAACCCAGTCGTGGGTGTCTGAATACGCACGTTCCTGCTGCGTGTCCGAGAAGTCAGGGGTATATCAGACACGTGATGTCTGATATATGCACGTTTACCTTGCGTGGTTGACTTTATAAAAGGTCACAGCCTCCAACTCTGGCTCGCACCACGAGCTGGATGCCTACCTCGACCTGCGACCTTCAGGGTCCAGACTCAGTCCTTTGAGCAATCTAGGCGAACCCTTAGGTTACCTCGAGCTAAGGAGGTAGGACCTTAAGATGGCAGCTCCGGTCCTGGGGATGTCTGCCTGGTAATCATGATTAGGCCGTACCTCAGCTCGCTAATCAGCCCGTGGGAAAATCAGGGCGTACATCTGCCTCCCAAGCCCTTGCTCGTGGTACACGACGTCGTGTAAGGCCACACTAGGGGCTTTTAGGCTTCCCCATGAACTCTTCACATTCCACATTTTACGCAGGCGCCTAATACGTGGAGCATCGTGGTTGGGGACGGTACGTCTTCCAAGAACCGCATTTAATGGCCTAGCCTATACTCATCAGTCGTTTCGTATATCGAGTGTAGGGCCTTGGATCCCACATCAGGGCCATCCAACGGCCCTCTCTATGTGACCATTCACGTATATAAAAGGGGTGGCCACCCTACGCATGGGCCACCCTTTCATTTGAAATTTCTCAGAAATCCTCTTCTTCTTCTCTCTTCATCTCAGAAGAAAAACCCTCTTCTTTCCGTCTGCCACCCTCAGCGTTCAAGAAGCTCAAGCATAAGGACTCCTTCGAAGCTTTGGAAACAAATACTCCGACGAAGTCCCAACCTAGGCGACTCCTACACCCACTTTCCAGCCAAACACTCTGTAAGTCTCCTGACTGTGCATGTTTTGAAAATATTTTTCACTGTAGCTTAGGTAAATATTTATTGTAGCCGCATGCAAGGGTTTACGGGATTTTGTGGGTATGAAGGGTGAAAGCCTTTTAGGTTAGGGTATTTTTGCAGTAGGAAATCACTTAGGAGTATGGTTTATAAGATGCCTTTTCTGGGGAAAATTTATGGGCAGGATTTTTGGTATTTTGGGGTGCAAAACCGGGTAGCTTAGGGGACACGCTTCTCAGGCGGTTTTGCCTTTCATGCCTATTGGAACTTTCCCTCCAAGGTAACATTTTATCTTGACCCTCCTGACACATGAATTCTGAGTAATCGGGGATCTGTTGGGAGCACAGGCACGTGTTCATAGAACCGCGTGGTCTCACTCTCCACGAGCTAGGCTTACCTCAGCTCGTGCAAAGAACATGTGATTTTTCCTCATGCTTGGGTCGCCTTTTCTGAAATCTTTTCTTTTGTTCACTGGGTGACCAGATGGCACCGAAGAAGAATGCCCCAAAGAAGACCGCTGGCAGCTCGTCCTCCCAGCAAGACAAAGGAAAAGCGGTGATGCTCGAATCCCCGATCCCCAACTTTGGGCCTGCGGTGGAATAGGAGCTCGAGGTGGCTCCTGACGCATTTTTTGAGGCGGAGAGGATCGTCTCAAAGATTACCGACCAGGCAAAGGTCAACAAAATCTTCCTCTCCCACAACATCGGGTTGGGGAGAGCATCAGTGATGGCCCGACCTCCCGCGGAAGGCGAGCAGAGCTGCGCGCCGCTCGACGAGGTATTCGCGGCCTGGAGCGACGAGCACTTCAAGGCGGGGGCCTTCCTCCCGTTGGACCAGTATTTCGCTGACTTCCTCAATTTCGTGAGGTTGGCCCCCTTCCAGCTCCCCCCCAACTCTTATCGGCTGTTAGCGGGGTTGAGGTATTTATTCTTGAAACATGAGTGGGAGGTCCCCACTCCTGCGGATATTTTGTACTTTTTCTGCCTCAAGGCCAGCCCGGAGCAGCGGGGGCGAGGCGACAGGTTTTACTACTTAACCTGATTCCCCAACACGGCTGCGGTCATCGAGCTGCCCAACCACCCCAATGACTTTAAAGATCAATTCTTTATGTCGACGGGGTTCAGAAACTGCGAGCTCCACTACTTCAATCGTCCTCCTAAGTGCTTTTCAACCTTAGCTCGTAAGTTAAGTATTGTTTAGCTCCCGTCTCCCTTTCTGAATTATACTCATCCTGCAGCTATCTTCGTGAGGACAGAGAAATCTGTGACCCTCGGGGCCCAATACGAGACACTGGCGGGCTTGCCCCCCAGTGAGAAGGATTACCACGTGCTCGTAACAGACGAGACGATGGTGGCCTGCAAGCTGATTTTCCCAAATCAGACCCTTGAACCTAAGGAGGCCCTGGGGGCTTCCCCCAACTCACGACACCAGACCTACCATCATGGAGGAGGTCGCGGGAAATGAAGATGAGGAGGACGAGGAGGACGAGGCTCCCCTTGTGAGGAACAGGAAGCGGGCGCTGGAGGTCACCCAGAGGACGGGCGAGGAGAGGATCCAGTCCGGAGCAACCACGGGTCCTTTTGGCCAAGGTAACCCTTACATGTTTAGGAATTTAGATAGGGCCATCGCCGACCCCCGGCTAGCTAGGTTCAATCCCAGACAGATCGTCCAACGTCACCGAAGGGATCCGGACCTGGACACAACCCTGCTCCACTGTGTCGACCATCTCGTGCTGGACTACCAAGATAGCCGACCTAGGGGTACCGTAGTCGTAGATAACACCCTAGCCTTTAGGTCGATCCTATTCGAGGAGTATGGGACCAATCTTCGGTCTTGGCCATCACTCCGGAGGGGTGCCGTAGCTCCAGGACTTAGGCAATATGTAGAAGAATCTAGTCCGGAACCAGAGTCGGATCCAGAACTTGCCCCAGCTCGAGAGATAATCGACTTAGATTCTCCCGCGGGAGCTCCGGAGCTGATGGTCGTAACCATAGGTTCTTCTAGCTCGGGGGGTAGGATCCCTTTTAGTATACATATACTTGAATTTCTCTTTTTTCCCCCTTTGTTTTTGCATGACTGCTAACTTTGGTGTTAACCAATTCTTTGTTTTGACAGAAGAGATGTCTCAGCCCGACGAGAGTCTGCGAGGTGCGTTCGCCAGGGGGAACCCCTCAGCTGGGGCCTCTGGGCCAAGAATGAAGAGGCTCCGGATGTCTAAGCACGCCGCTGGGACCCCCACCAAGTCTCCTGCAAAGAGAAAGAGCAACCCCCGACTGCCTAGGTCATGGGAACGGTTCCTCCTGCTGCAGGGGGAAGCAACATGCCCCCACCCCCTCCGCAAGCTCCGGCCCCGGTCCGGGACGCAGGGGTGGAGCTCGAGGCCTCGGCGATTGTACCCTCCAAGGTACGCATCCCAGTCAATCCCGAGGACCTGGAGAAGATTCTAGAGGCCTTCCGGGGAACAGTGTATGAGTCGGCGAACTACGCCGTCAGCCACATATATAAGTTCAACGAGAAGGAGCTCCGGGCCATCGAAACCAGGAGCCCGGTGGGCGTGCTAGAGTCTTCACTGGGCATGGCCATGAAAGTAAGCTAACCTTAACCTTTTGTGGTTTTTTATCATTACACTTTGCCCTGTTTTTTCTTTCTTCCTTCTCTTTTTTCTAAGGCAATTTCCTCTCTGCTTTCGCAGAGCGCCGTGGCCCTTCATCGGAGCATCGCCAGGACCAAAACTTAGCTCGAGGAGATGAGGAATGAGCACCAGATGGCCATGGCCACCCACCAGGCTTCTCTGCAGGCGGCATCGCAGGCTAAGCTGGAAGAGACTTTCCCGAAGCTTCAAGAGCTCGAGACCGCCCTCGCCACTACGCGGGCAGACCTAGATGCCGCGAAGGCGGAGGCCAAGGCCGAGCTGGCGACCGAGCGGGCAACTTCAGAGGCCGCCATGGAAGACATGTTCTACCATTGCTGGGTCTATAACCAGGACGTCGACTTCTCCTTCCTGGTAGCGAACATCTGGGAGCGCTTGCTGGTGAAGTTCCAAGCTCGCCTCGATAAAGAAGCGCCCTCCGAGGCCGGGGAAGGCTCCGGCGCAGCCGAGCAGGGCGAGACGGCGACCTCCAAGGGGCCACCTGGCGGAGCTTAGGGCCTTCCTCTCTCGTGCCCTTTCCTTCAATATTTTATTATTTTTTTGTGTATCCTTTGCATGAGGTGCTTCCACCTCGAGACAATTTAACTCAATTTTATCTTTAATTGATTTACTCCCCTTTGCCTCTACGCATTTTAGTTACAATTTTGAAAAACTTAGTTCGCGCTGATCTTTATCTATATCTCGAGCTCTTTAGGAAGAACAACGATCGATAGATTTAAATTAACTTCTAATTTTTTTGACCTGGTTATATCCAGGAACTTAATTTGAAAACTTAGTTCGTGTCAATTTTTATCAATATCTCGAGCTCTTTAGGAAGAACAACGATCAATCGATATGAATCAAATTCTAAGTTTTATGACCTGGTTATATCCAGGAACTTAATTTGAAAACTTAGTTCGTGTTAATTTTTATCAATATCTTGAGCTCTTTAGGAAGAACAACGATCAATCGATATGAATCGACCTCTAAGTTTTATGACCTGGTTATATCTAGGATAGGACTTAGTTCGCGTTAATCCTTATCAATATCTCGCGTTTTTTTAAGAAAAACAACGGTCAATCGATATGAATCAACTTCTAAGTCATTAAGGCGACCTGGTTAAATCCAGGTACCATATGCCCCCCAAGTAATTGGGAAAGGGTCTTTCGTGGTTACTTTAGATTACACTTGAAAAATATGTACAAATATAAACAAAAAGTTGATTCTCATTGCTTAATACATATAAAATGGCCTTTCATGTCTTACAAGTGAATCATTGATAATATCTCTTCAAATGGATGGCGTTCCAGGTCCGTAGGACTGCCTCTCCATCAAGACGAGCTAACTTATAAGTTCCCTCCTTAATGACCTCGATGATTTGATATGGTCCTTCCCAGTTCGGTCCCAGGATTCCATCTTTGGGGTCCTTATTGGCCAAGAAGACTCTCCTGAGGACCAGGTCACCAACGCTAAAGGCGCGATTCTTGACTTTTGAGTTGAAATAATGAGTGATTTTTTGCTGATAATGTGCGAGCTGGAGCTGCGAATCTTCTCGTCTTTCATCAATCAAGTCTAGGGAAGTGCAAAGTAGCTCGTGGTTGCGATCTTGGTCGTATGCCCGGACCCTATGTGAAAGCACCTTAATCTCCATAGGTAGGACTGCCTCACTCCCAAAGGTCAAGGAAAAAGGAGTATGACCTGTAGGAGTCCGATGTGAGGTCCGGTACGCCCAGAGAACCTGGGGGAGCTGTTCTGGCCAGATCCCCTTTGCTTCATCCAGTCTTTTCTTGAGGCTCGCCTTGAGAGTTTTGTTGACAGCCTCGACCTGGCCGTTCGCCTGTGGATAGGCCACGGAGGAGAAACTTTTCACAATTCCGTACCTTTCGCAAAATTCGGTAAACAGGTCGCTGTCGAACTAAGTCCCATTGTCGGAGACAATCTTTTTGGGCAGCCCGAATCGACAGATAATGTTCTTAACCACGAAGTCAAGGACTTTTTTGGAAGTTATCGTTACCAGAGGTTCTGCTTCAGCCCACTTCGTAAAGTAGTCGATGGCCACCACGGCGTAACAGACCCCACCTTTGCCAGTAGGGAGGGTGCCAACCAAATCGATCCCCCAAACTGCAAACGGCCATGGGGACGAGATCATCTTCAGCTCGACCGGGGGGGCCCGGGAAACTGTGGCGAATCGCTGACACTTGTCGCATTTCTTCGCGTATGAGATCGAGTCTTTGGACAGAGTTGGCCAGTAATAACCTTGCCTCAGGACCTTTAAGGCCAAGCTTTGCCCCCCAGTGTGATCTCTGCAAAAGCCCTCATGCACCTCATGCAGGATGGCCTGAGCTTCGCTTGGAAGAACACATCGTAGGAGAGGTAGGGAGTGCCCATGTCGGTACAACACTCCATCTACTATCGTGTACCTGGGAGCTTGATACAGAACTCGCCGCGCATCATTACGCCCTTCAGGTGGCTTTCCCCCAATGAGATACTCAAGGATGGGGGTCATCCAGGTCGGCCTGGCGTCGATCATCTCGACCTCCACCCTGGCTTCCTCTATACTTGGTTTCTCCAAGAATTCTACTGGCACTAACCCCAGGGTTTTCGCCTCCCCAGAGGTGGCGAGCTTGTAATGACCCAACTACTCTAGACTTTGGACCATTAGCGAAAACTATACATAGACCCTAATCTTTACTAGAACTTACAAGAGAAAAAAATCATACTTTATTAAATACTTGTAAAAACCAATGTTTGAACTTACATAAACTCAAAGCAGGATATGGGATCCCATTTTTTTAAAAAGAAAACATATCTTAATTGAAATGAAAAGAGATTACATAAATAGGTGCGGAAAAAAAAATACACATAAACCATAAATAAAAGACTACATCCTCGAAAATCGAACTCTCGACTCCTTGAATCCATTCATCACCGATACACATTCCCCAAGCATCCATGAATCATTCCCGCCACTATAGCTATTTTCCTGCACATATAAACAAAAAGGAATGAGCCTAATGCCCAGCAAGGAAAATCTACCACATAGTTCATATACATAATTTCATAAGAAACATAAAAACATAACATAACACTTATATCCTACACATACTATAATGGCCATTATTACTTGGGGTCCCATAGACTAAACAAGTCATATGCCCATTGGATTAGTGGGGTCCTACTAGCTAAGCAGGTCTTATGCCCATAATCCATTTGGGGCTTGTTAGTCATATGGGTCATATGCCCAAGCCTACAAACATACATAACATAACATATTTCATAACATAAAAAAACATAAGATAACATATAAAAGCATATAACATATAGATTCTATCCTATTTTCCTTACCAAAATACCGGGATAAGAGGACAGAGGTGGGACTTTGGAACACTCCTAAGAACCATTAAAAAGAGTGAGTATAGAGAAGAAGAGAATTGAAAGGAATGGAAGGACTAAACCATTGAGAAAATACTTACCAAAAACTTATGTGCGAGTTCTTAGATTTCCTAACCAAAATAAGAATAAGGTTAGAATAAGTAGAAGACTATGAGAACTTTTAAAGAAAGACTACAGAAACGAACTAGAGTTTGGGTTACCTTGAAGACTTGTAAGACCAATCTAAACCTCGAACTGAAATACTATAAATCCTTACTTTCCCAAGTGTTTGATAAGCTTATGATGATCAAGCTTATGATTTCCCCACCCAAGTGTTTACACTCTCACACTCACCTAGCAACTTGCAGCCTCTGAACTTAGAGCCAAAAGATGAATAATGGATGGGTACTAGGTCCTATTTATAGAGTTTAGGAATGAAATGATCTTAATTTAACTTAAATAAAAATAATGGCTTTTTAGGTGAAAATAATTTGAATAATCGTTCAGCAGAGGCTGAAGACTCGTTCAAAAAGGTGCTGGACTTATCAAAAGGTTGAATGGAAAACGAATTCAAAAGCATTCAAAATATGATGAAGGAGGCGATATATCTCCCCCTATAGGCGATATATCGCCTGGACCATTATGCCCGAGGCAAACGTGCATCGTTTCGTGTTTTCCGTATCTACGTGCTGCGATATATCGCCCCCTATAGCTTGTGATATATCGGCATTCGCTGATTATTTAAACACGAAATTACACATTTTTAGCTTAATTCAAATTGAGTAAACAGCCTTGACTAAGCCCTTAAACGTATTCAAAGCTGTTGACTGACCTTAGAGCATTCAAACTTTACCCTTATTAAATTTAATCCTCAAAATACTTAATTCTTAATCACCCATACATAACATGTGCTTAAAATCCTATTGGTTCTTATCTAAACCTTATAGTATAATAAATATTATCCTTAATATCAGTCATATTAATCAAACCTTAGGTTAAAAATTAATATTCTTAAACTATAGGTTAGACTTAGAAAATCTACAAGTACTACTATGAGTGTCCAAATAAATCCCGGTCTGAACCAAAAATCCACAGTCATAAAGATAATACTATAATTACTATAATACTACTATCTAACTAGCTAAGTAAAGTTCTTGGACTCTACAGAGCTTGGCGAGAGCGTCTACGTTAGCGTTCTGCTCCCGAGGTATCTGCTCGATTGAGCCCCGCCCGAACGCGGACAGCTCAACCTTTACCTTCGCTAGATAGGCAGCCATCTTAGGTCCCCATGCTTGATATTCACCCAGAACCTGGTTTACCACGAGCTGGGAGTCACTGAAGCACTGGACGGAGCTCGCCTTTAGCTCTTGAGCTATCCTTAGCCCGACCAGCAAAGCTTCGTATTCGGCCTCGTTGTTGGAGGCCTTGAACCCGAACCTCAGCGCCGAGTGGAATCTATGTCCTTCAGGGGATATCAAAATGATTCCAGCTCCAGAGCCGTTCTCGTTGGATGAACCATCCACAAATATCCTGCACGACGCCTAGGCCGAGGTGACCTGGGGTGAGTCTTCCACAGGATCCTCCCGGAATCCTGTGCACTCGGCTACAAAATCGGCCAGGGCCTGACTCTTTATAGCAGTCCGTGGAGTGTACAAAATTTTGAACTGGCTAAGCTCGATTGCCCACTTTAATAAGCGTCCAGATGCTTCAGGTTTTTGCAAAACCTTCCTTAAAGGCTGATCGGTCATGATGTGTATTGAGTGGGAATGGAAGTACGGCCTGAGCTTTCGCGAGGCCGTGATAAGGCAGAACGCCAATTTATCCATCAACGAGTACCGGGATTCAGCTCCGAGAAGTCTCTTGCTGATGTAGTAGACTGGCTTCTGAATCCGGTCTTCTTCCCGGACCAACACGGCACTGGCTGCATCCTCCGTGACAGCCAGGTAGAGAAAAAGAGGCTCTCCTATTTTTGGTTTGGATAGCACGGGTGACTCGGCCAGATGTGCTTTCAGGTCGAGGAAAGCGCTTTCGCATTCTTCTGTCCACTCGAACTTCTTATTTCCTCGGAGCAGGTTGTAGAATGGCAAACACTTATCGGTGGACTTGGAAATAAACCGATTGAGGGCTGCCACTCTCCTTGTCAGGCCTTGGACATCTTTTCGCGACCTGGGTGAGGGAAGCTCGAGCAACGATCTGATCTTGTCGGGGTTTTCCTCGATTCCTCGGGTATTGACTATGAAACCCAGGAATTTTCCCGATGCGACTCCGAAAGTGCACTTCTGCGGATTTAGCCTCATGCCATACTCCCGTAGGATCTTGAAGCATTCTTCCAGGTCGAAAACATGGTTATCGGCAGTCTTTGAATTGACTAGCATGTCATCGACGTACACTTCCATGTTTTTTCCGATCTGGTCTGTGAACATTCTATTCACCAACCTTTCATACATAGCTCCGGCGTTCTTCAGCCCGAAGGGCATGAACTTGTAACAATAAACGTTAGTTGGGATCATGAAACTGGTGTGCTCCTAGTCCGCCGGATTCATGGCGATCTGATTGTAGCCTGAGTACGCGTCCATAAAGGACATGAGCTCGTGCCCCGCCGTGGCATCCACCAACTGGTTAATCCTTGGCAGTGGAAAACAATCCTTGGGGCAGGCTTTATTCAGGTCGGAGAAGTCGATGCAGGTCCGCCATTTCCTGTTGGGCTTCGGGACCAGCACGGGGTTGGCGACCCAAATTGGAAACTTGGCTTCACGGATAAAGCCACATTTTTTGAGCCGGGCTACTTCTTCCTCCAAGGCCTCAGCCCGGGTCATTCCTAGGCATCTCTGCTTCTGGGACTTTGCGGGAACGCTCTTATCCAGATGAAGTGTGTGCATGATGACACTCGAGCTAATTCCCACCATGTCCTCGTGTGACCACGCAAACACATCCAGGTTATCCTGCAGAAATCTGGCCAGCTCCGCCTTCCTCTCGCTATAGAGGTTTTTTCTGAGCTTGACCATCCGTGATGGGTTCTGCAGATCAATATTTACTTCCTCGAGCTCCTCAATAGCTTGGAGCTCAGATCTGTCCTCGCCTATTTGGGGGTCGATATCCTTCACTTAAGATGATATTTTCCCCTTCGGCACTTTGAGGTTTTTCAATCTCAGGATCAGCTAAGGGTTCCTGAGATTCCTCTTCACCGCCTTGGATGGCCATTGCCAGCTGCCCGGGTTTAGATTTTCCCTTCATGGAAATGCTGTATCATTCCCTGGTAGCGAGCTGATCACCACGGATAGTGCATATTCTCGTGGAGGTAGGGAATTTCATCACGAAGTGGCGAATGGAAGTGTCGGCCTCAAAATCTATGAGCGTAGGTCGTCCCAAAATTGCGTTGTATGCAGTGGAGCAGTCGATGACCACGAACTCGAGGAGTTTGGAGACTGTCCGAGATCCTTCTCCCAGGGTGATCACTAGCTTGACCGTCCCTATTGCTGCTGATCCTTCTCCTGAAAAACCGTACAACATCATGGAGGTCGCCTTTAGCTCGGCAACGGTCAAACCCATCTTCTCCAATGTGGACCGGAATAGGAGGTTCACAGAGCTCTCATTGTCGATCAGCACTCTCCTGACTCTTCGATTGGCGAGCTGAATTGCCACGATCAGAGGGTCATTGTGAGGGAACTGGACATGGCCCGCATCTTCCTTTGTAAAAATGATCGGTTGCTTGTCCAATCGCGGCTGCTTTGGCTGACGCTGCTCCGGGACGAACTCCACTCCGTTGTGTGCCTTAAGTTCGTTCATGTACCTCTTCTGGGCACCCCTACTCGTGCCAGCCATATGCGGACCTCCAGAGATGGTGGATATCTCCCCTCCTATCACGGGAGGAGGGACGTCCTGATCTACCCGAGACCCGGGCTGACTAGCCGGGACTTCTGGAGCAGGTCGACTTGCTGGAACCCTGTTCCGCGTGTATTGAGCCAAGGGGCCGGCTCGGATGAGAGTCTCGTTCTCATCTTTTAGATGCCTACAATCGTCAGTATTGTGGCCAACATCGTTATGAAAACGGCAAAACTTGGAGGTGTCTCTTTTCCCTTTTTGGTGCTTCAACGGCTCCGGCCTCTTCCAGGGGAGGCGAGTAGAGTTCGCTAGGAAGATATTCTCCCTAGACTGGGTGAGCTCTGCATAAGTCGCGTAGACGGGCTTGAACTTGTCCACGGACTTATTCTTCTTTTGGCCGTGCTGGCTGTCTTCGCCATTCCCCTTTCTTTTGCCTCCCCCGAGCTGGTTGTTCTGTGTGACGTTTTGGTTCGCTGCCACGACCTCCGTCCCCACTCCAGCGGGCTGATCAGGGACCTGGCTGGTTCCTGCGGCTTCGGCTTCCTCCAAGTTGATCCATTCCTGGGCCCTGTTAAGGAATTCGTTAACCGAGCTGACTCCCTTTCTTTGTATGTCTTTCCAGAGATCCCCTCCGATGAGGATTCCAGTTCTCATGGCCATGAGCTTGGAGCTATCATCCGCATCTCTGGCCTGAGCAGTGACATTCGAAAATCTGCTCAGGTAGGCCTTCAGAGTTTCGCCGGGCTGCTGCCTCACGTTAGCCAGAGAGTCCGCCTGAACGCGGGCAGCCTGGGAGGCTTGGAATGCCCTTTTGAATTCTGCCGAGAAAGTCTTCCAGGAGCTGATTGACTATCTTTTACCTTGTTTGAACCACTGCCTGGCTGGTGCAGTCAGGGTGGAAGGAAAGATTAGACACCTCAGCTCGGGGCCGACGTTGTGGGCCATCATCGGGGTGTTGAACATCCCCAGATGGTCCGACGGATCTCCGTCTCTGTTGAATTTAGACAGGTGCGGCATACGGAAACCATGTGGGTAAGCCGTTGCTGCTATGCTGGGGGTGAAGAGCTCCATCTCGTCCTCTGAATCATATTCATCCTTCTCTTTCTCCGTCAGGAGCTTCCTCATCAGCTCCTCCATCTGAGCCAAGCGCTCGAGGGTTTGGTCCTGGTGTCCTTGGTTATTCCGGGGCTGTTCAACAACTCCAGATCCATTGTACATATTTGGCGGGTTGTTGCACCTCCTATCTTGAGATAGGTTATTTGGGGCATTCTCGCCGTTATGTACTTCGGACAAGGCCCCCCCGAGCGAGCATGGTTGTCTCCTCCTGCAGGCTCCCCTCTATGAGAGTTAAGGCAATCTCATAGATCGCCTCCCCGAGTGGCTTGTGGGCTTTGTACCGAACTTAGACGCTGACGCAGGTCCCCGCCAGAAAGGTCACTCCGGCCATTTCCGGTCCAGTAGCTCCTGCTAGTGAGGCTCGGAGCTCGCCTTTGGTGCTGAGGATCTGGGCTTTCTCTTGGTGCCCTGCTACGTTGGGAAGGTCCGGCTGATGGCGGGTTTCTCCTGCTACTTCCATAGGTCGGGATATCTCGGATGGGCCGAGGAGGAGATGGATATCTGATTGGAGACGGAGGATGCCTGACCGGAGAGGCGATCATAGTTCCGTCAGGACGGATCAAATTAGGTGGGGGCTTTTCGGCCCTGCCAACCTGCGGGTCCCACGCCTGGCGATCTAGACGAGGCGCAGGATGGCTATTGGGGACGGGCTGACGCTACGAGCCCTCCCCGGACCTCCTTCTGGAATTTCCTCGAGCTCCCCTGGGCACACCCGAGGCTGGTTGGGAGCTAGGAGTTGAAGTTCTGACCGAACGGCTGTACTGCTGTTGTCTGGCTCTAGGCACTTCTTTGAAGTTTGCCTCTCGATGGCGTGATGAAGGAGTGGAGTTGGCTGTTGGAGGTCTGTCCGAGCGGCTATGCCTGGACCGGTTACCCCGGCGAGACTTAAGAGCCTCGCCTTGCCTCTCTCCGACGTTAGCGTCGGTTGTGAGAGGGGGTAATCAGGCCAGCACATCCTTGATCTGCTGATTAGCTATTGCTAGCTGGCTCCTCAGCTGAGCATTCTCCATCTCCACCACAGTGTAATAACACGGGTTTGGATTAGGTGGCCGGGGCGCCGAACTTCCAGTGTCGTCTTGGCCTGCCAGCTGTTTGCCTGGCTGCTGTTGGACTTCAGGAACTTGTTCACCAGGGATGGCAGTATGATGAGCCTCCTGCCCATC